>NC_067157.1:8713367-9339617 GCF_903995435.1 Acomys russatus | reverse complement strand
CAGAGGTCCTGAGTTCAATTCCCAGCTACTGCATGGCAACTCACAACCCTGTATACTGGGATCTGATGCCCTCTTCTAGCCTGCAAGTGTTCATGCAGACAGAACCTTTATATATGTTAAATAAATAAGCCATAAAATGCCCATTTAAAGAAAAGAATAAAGAAGAATAAAGAACAAATGCTGCTTCTGGTACAGTTATTGCTAAACCCACATAGCAGTCTGTCCATTTACCTTAGAGCTTTCATTTAAAAATCTAAATAGTGTCATGGTCTTCCAGAAAACTGTCTGCCATTCATTAAAATCAGTTACATTCTTCAGCTTCCTGGCACTCCCAAACTTGATCAGGCTGCGTTGTTGCATCAAGGATAAAACGTGGTCACGGGTAGCACACCAGGGCAGGGAACAGATAGGGCCTGACCATTCCTACAGAACACAGACTTTGCTTGCTCCATCCCTACAATGGGCCCCTACAGTAGAGCTGGCACTGGAATGCTATGCTCTCCAGTAGCCTAGGATGGAGCGTCCTGTTGCAAGGGACGCTGGCTGGCCTCCCTGGGTGCCACCACACTAAGGTGGCTTATCACTGTCCGCTCAGCAGGTGGGGCTCTCCATGAGGTTGAAAGAGGAGAGAGAGAGAGAGAGAGAGAGAGAGAGAGAGACTGTTTATCATCTGGGTCTGCCAACTTGGAAGGCACAGCTAATAGAGTGAGCCTTGGCTCACATTCACTGCTGTGAGAACCTTTTCCTCCACACACCAACCTCTCTACCTGTCTGGCTCACCACGACGGTGGCCAGGCACATCAAACCTGGCCCGGGAGAGATTGGGTGTTGGAGTGCGTTCCACCGTGTTTACTTTGGGGACTGTTGTTGGATACAAGCCAGTTCAGTCTCAGAGGGGACCATACCACCTTGCCTTACAAGGATGAGCTGAGCCTCAGTGGAGAGAATATATGTAGAGATTTTTGAAAGCTGTCCAATGCTCTGCAAAGATGAGTATATATAATAATTGAGTGTCTGTGGAGAATTATGAAGCAAGTCGGTGCCACTCAAAACTCCCCTTTAAAGCAGTTCATTGTATTCTAACCCTAGTTATCCATTTCCTTATACGTTTTTTTTTTTTTTTTCCTCTTCAAGTCCCAATAAAAGTGGAACATCGCGAATGTGTGTGGGGAGAGCATTAAACACAAATTAGCTATCCCATGTTCTTCAGTCACTTCCCAGGGAAGACACACACCTAATAAAATGCCCTGCCAGAGCTGGCACGCACACTGCTGCTAGCCTCAGCAGGCACTGACCTTGGCACCCTGACAAGGGCAACATTTCCAAATGGATGAACACTTCCTGAACAAAGTGTCCAGTGTACTAGGAATAAACAGGCTTTTCATCAACCAAGCCTGCGTGGTTTCTGGTTCCAACAACCTTCCCCACTGCTGAGGGTCAGAAAGCAGGGGCACCAACAAAGCAGTGTCTCTTGGGCAACCTGCTGGTCTTGTTCATCCCTCTCAGAGGATTCTGGGACTGGACAGGCTTGTAAGGCCTCAGGCATCACTTGTCATGGCTGCATGGTTTCCCTTCTGCATTTCTGCAAGAGTGGAAGCCAATAGATGCATTTCATTCCTTTAAGCTCTGGTAGGATCTGAGCAGGGGCATTTGCTCTTCCTGCATGACAAGAGTGAGGCATGGGGACACAGGAGCAAAGTAGGACATCATCAAACTCCGGCAATGCCAATTTTTGAAGTGGACAGGTCGCTAAGCCAGTCCCAAGTAGAGCATGCACGGGCTGAGATGGCAAGGTCCTTGAGATGAAATTCACTGGGGAGGGAGAGGTGAGGAGTGAAAAGGGACACTGGACTACCAGAAATGCACCACATGTGCAAAATCCAACTGGTAAAGCCAGTTCCCTCATCTATGCCAAGGAGGCTGCAGCCGGCCAACTTAGCTTTTCTTTCTTTCTTTTCTTTTCTTTTCTTTCTTTCTTTCTTTCTTTCTTTCTTTCTTTCTTTCTTTCTTTCTTTCTTTCTTTCTACGGCCCCATCTTACAAGGTTGAGTTGAGCATTCTGTGTTCTGAAGACATAGGATAAACAGCCAAAGTTCCTGGTCTGCTTTTATTCTAGAAAAACAAACAGGCAAGTAGATAAAGAAATACTTACGTAGTGCTAGGTACTAAGAGGCATGGGTGTAGGCACATGTGGGAAGTTTATACCCGAGGAAGCTTCACTGGGACCATTGGGTGCAGTATTCCAGACTGGAACACACAGCAGCAAAGCAGATAGCGTCGCAGGGATGGACCGAGGCCAGAAGAGATGAAGGAAATCAGAGAGATGAGGACTTTGCACTTAATTCCGAAGGGCTTTGGAAAACTGTGGCTCGGGTGGATGATGTAGCTGGCTGGGTGTAACGTCCATCCTGGATCTTCCACTGAGAACAGCACATGGCAGGAAGGCATGTGAGCAGAGAGGCCTCAGAGCAAGGCACACACACTGTGAACAGGAGATGGTGGCGGCTGGGGATCTGGACAGTCTGATAGTAAAATCTGTAGGATTTGTTCATGGACCAATGTGGGAAAGTAGCCAGGTGGCACATGCCTTTAACCTCAGCACTTGAAAAGCAAAGGTGGATGGATTTTTGTGAGTTCGAGGCCAGCCTGATCTATGGAGTGAGTTTCAGGACAACCAGAGCTGTTACACAGAGAAACTCTGTCTTGAGAAGCAAAAACAAAAAACAAACAAACAAAAAACAAAAAGAAAGAAAGAAAGAAAGAAAAGAGAATGTTGGAAATTAAGAGCCAATGGTTCTTTGGCCTAACAAACTAGAAGTTAGATTTACTGTGAGAAGATTGTGTGTGAGGCAGGCCTACAGGGATCAGAATATGCAATGTTTGAGGTGTCCAAGACTCCTAATGGAAGTGTCTAGAAGGCAGTGGGATGAAAAGAGTCTTGGGTCCAGGCTAAAGATAAACCCAGGAATGTATGACTGTAGGGTGGATGAGTGAAGCCACCAGCAGGGTGGGATTAGCAAGAAACAAGTAGCAGTGGGGAAGAGACGCAAGGCCTGAGCCCTGGGCAGCAAAGGATGCAGAGCAAAGAACTAACGTGGAAGAGAGAATACGTGGGGGTCAGAAAGCAGAAATCATCTTCCAGAAAACTGTCTGTCATTCATCTCTGTCAGTTACGTTCTTCAGCTTCCTGGTACTCCCAAACTTGATGAGGCTGCATTGTCACATCAAGGATAAAACGTGTTTCTAAGAAGGAACTGCTGGTCAGTGTTGCCAAACACTGCCGTCGGTCAGACCTGAAAATAACTAAGACTTGACCATTGAATTTTGATATTCCTGGCCCTGGAATCCCACTAGAACAAAGTGGCCGTACAGCCCCCTTTAGATGACTCAGTAGGACATGGCTTTAGTCCTGTGCCCAGGAAAGGAAAAGGGGTCACTGGCCATGAAGTCGGTCTTTTCCCAAGGACTTTAGCCCAGGTGCTTTTAGGAATTAGAGAAAGAAATGAGATAGTAGCAAAAGTGGGGGCCAGGGAAGGAAACCTCACTCTGCAGTGTTTCTTTCTGTGGGATAGTGGAAATGACCCAGTGAAGACGGACAAGTGCCACAATGCACAGAGAGAGGGGACAGTGTGTCAGTGAGAGGCTGAGGTGGTGATCGGTAGCCATTACCCCCCTGGCCATGTCTGGTCTTGGAGGCTAAGCAGGACTGGGCCTGGTTGGTACTTTCATGGGAGATTCAAGTGACAAATGGGCTCAGTGTTTCTCATGCTTCCCGAAGAGCGTCTCATTAAACCTTTTTCATTTGTGCCCCCTTCCATCCAAGAAACTTTTTATGTGACTGTAGAGACTTATAGGCCTATAAAATATGTTTATAGTGCAAATATGTATGGATAATTAACCATAAAAATTGTTTTAAATTTTATACATTATATATGTGTGTGTGTGTGTGTGTGTGTGTGTGTGTGTGTGTGTGTTGTGCATATATATATTTCGTTTTTTTCAGGACAGGGTTTCTCTGTTTAGCCTTGGCTGTCCTAGACTTGCTTTGTAGACCAGGCTGGCCTCGAACTCACATCAATCCTCCTGCTTCTGCCTTCCAAGTGCTGGGATTAAAGGCATGCACCACCACGTCTGGCTATAATTTTACCACTTATTACAGATTAAGGAAAATATGTGTTCTAATAAGTTAGATGTGCTTGTTTATTTTATTTTAAAGTTGGTAAAAAATTAAATTTGGCTGAGAACTATACTTCAGGATAAAAAGCATCTTACATTGTTTCCAGAGTTGGATGACATTTTGATTTTTATAATTAACAATGCTGTGAATATCATTTCACGTAAACATTCGGTTTAGCCAGGTGGTGGTCGCACACACCTTTAATCCCAGCACTTGCAAGGCAGAGGCAGGCAGATCTCTAAATTCCAGGCCAGCCTGCCTGGTCTAGAGAACAAGAGCCAGGGTAGCCAGGGCTATACAAGAAAACGCTGTCTTTAAAAATAAATTAATAGAAAGAAAGAAAGAAAACAAACATAAATGTGTGGTATAAAATGGCAGAACTAAAAAAAATAAAAAATAAAAAAATTTAAAAAATGGCAGAACTATATTCAGGGCCATCTCAGAAATCACTAGAAATTCTTCCCCAATCCCAAGTCAAAGTGCGTTTAACAAATTTTTTTTTTTTTTTATCAAGCTTAAGTCAGCAACTCAAATAGCAACTTTTAACACAACATAACCCAAAGTCTGATACAATATAATCCAAAGATACACTGGTTTGATACTTAGATGCTGAGGAAGATGGTAGCAATTTATTTAAAGTCTTTGTTTACTGTGACTAAGCTGTTACCTTCATGTAGAAGCAGAACTGCCCACACAATATAAAGCATTGCAATCCTAACAGACAATGGTCTCATATCTGAGCCAAGGTGTGTCCAGGCAGCATTTGTTGGCCACACACGGTGTGAGGGCATACAAGGGACAAAGTGTTCAAGCTTTGTGTTCAGAGCCAAGTCTGCAGTGACCTCATAAGTCCCAAGATAGGTGATTGCTGCTAGGAACACCTGGAGTTTGTCAACTATTTGATTGTGAGTTAATGGTTGCTGCGTGCTCAGAAATCTCTTACTGTTGCACATGTGTTCTGATGCCTGCATACATTTACAAAACTGCATTGAGCAATGGTTCGCAGCCTCCCTAACGCTGTGGCCCTTTAACACAGTTCCTTATGTTGTGGTGACCCTCAACCATAAAGCTATTTTCATCGCTGCTTCAGAACTGTAATGTTGCTACTGTTACGAATGGTACAGTGAATATCTGGTGTGCAGCATATCTGATAGGTGGCCCCATGAAAGGATGGTTGATACCCCCCCCCCCCAAAAGGGTCGTGGCCGTGAAGGGTCATGCCCCACATGGGAAGTTGCGTCACTCTGTCCATCAGAGTCTCTTGGAGAATAGTCCCCAGGCCCCATCCCCAGAGGTTCTGACTCAGTGGATCTAGAATGTGCTAAAGAACTTGACCTCTGACCCATCTGTCTCCCAGGTGAAACTGGAGCCAATCGGCAGGATTCAGGCACATTTTGCTGAAGAAATCTGAGCTTTGGGGGGCACGTAGACACAGGTGGAGGACGTGGTGGAGACACGGGGAAGTCAAGGGCCCGCTGTTTCTTTCAGGATCTCAGTGCTGTGAGAAGCTAGGTCACCAGCCCAGAGCGACCACAGGGGAGGAGGAAGCGCTGAGGGTTTGAGGGTTTGAAGGTGAAGTCATTGTCTTGGAGAGTAGTGGGGGGAGCGGTGGCACAGAGACTAAGACACGAGTGCCAGATAAGCCCCAGAAGCAGAGGCCCACTTGCAGGTGGTGAAGCTGGTCTTCCGGTTAGCAGCTGCGCTGGGGATAGGAGAGGGGACAGTGAGCAGAGTGGTGTCAGCCAGATCCAGGTCAGGTGCAATGAAAGGAGGCAAGGGTCAAAGAGAGGCAACTGTAAACTGACCTGTGGGGTGATGGCGAGGGACCAGACGCACAGAGGGCAGTGTGGAGCTGTGGCTATAGTAAGGGAAAACGAACGGTGGGAGATCCACCAGATGTGGGTCCCCATAAGGTAGGAGACTATGAGGGCCCGAAGGAGGCAACCCCGATAGGGGGGGTCAGACTCCTGAAATTGAGAGTGTGGAGGGAACTCATGAGTATAGCGGCACTTCAAAGATAAAATGGTGCAAGAGAAGAGTACCCAGGGGAAGTGGGAGACTGAGGACCAGCAAGATGGTGTTTGTGGATAACATAATGATCAAGTG
The DNA here is from genome assembly GCF_903995435.1 of Acomys russatus. NCBI lineage: Eukaryota > Metazoa > Chordata > Mammalia > Rodentia > Muridae > Acomys > Acomys russatus. The sequence continues at coordinate 9,333,335 of NC_067157.1, read as the reverse complement.
TTATAATCAAGAGTACTGTTGAGCACTGGGGGCCAAGACTTTCAAATCCTCCTGGTACCCAGTACTCTTAGGAAGGGGGCGGGGCAAGTTCTGAAATGTAAACCCATTGCCCTCAGCATCAGCATCCCTGGTGCCTGCAGGGGTCGGGCCGTGGTGGTAGATGTATAGCCCTCTCCATGACAGCAGTTTTATCCAGTCAGGACGGAGCAGGTGCAGTACATGACAGCTAGAGGCCATCCCCAGAACACAGCAGCACTGCCTGAAGCCTTAGCTTTGTGGGAGCCACCCAGAATTCTCCCCAGAACTGTAGAGCAAGTTCCTGCCTGTCAGATGAGCTGCATCCCTGAAGCAGGGCAGGGCCAACCTCAAGAATGCAAGGCCTCCAAACTGGCTCTTCTCCAACTCAGCCATTGTTGGCACTCCTGCAGGGGAGTGGGGTGGGTGGACAGTACTTGGACCGCTCAGAATGAAGTCCCGTCTGAACACATGATAACAGAGCAGGAGAGAGCAAGGAAAGGTAGGATGCAAAGTGGACCATGGCTAACCCTGAGGATGGGGCTGTGCATGATTCTCCCCCCCACCCCGTTTTCTTACCTTAACTTTCTAAAGTTTCTGGAATTAGGATGGGATATTAACGTGCATATATTAAAAATATGTGTGTATAGCCAGGTGAGGTGGAGGACGCATGTAATCCCAGCACTCAGGGAGACAGAGGCAGACAGATCTCTATGAGCTTGATACTAGTCTGGTCTGCAAAGCGAGTCCAGGGCAGTCAAGGTTACACAGGGAAACCCTGCTTTGACATATACATACGTACATATTTATGTGTATGTATAGATATTAAGATAATATGTATATATAAAAATCCCCATTAGTCACTTTGCTGTTTATAAAAAAAGCGGGGGGGGGGGGGACGCAAAATCCTCAGAGGACCATTGCAGGCAGTAACTGTGACTCCCTGTACATAGTGGGAGCCGGGTGAGCTTAGCCAAGGTAAGTATGAGAAAGCGAGGCACCTCTGTATCAGCACTGCCTGATGGTAGCAGTCTTGTGTCCCATTTATGAGTGGCCAGAGCCCCCAAACTACAAGAGAATCAGAGACAGGATGGGGGGGGGGCAGGGAGGGAGGGAAAGAGAGAGAGAGACCTGTCCCTGACCTAGATTGTGTTGGCCAAAGGAGTCCTTGTGCCTGCCTGCTTATGGGTAGGGAGCTATGGTCCCAGCTAGCTCCCCTAGCGCCTGCCTAAAGTTGAGGTGTTAAGTACCAGGGCAGAGCTACAAATGTCTCATTTACTGTGACCTGAAGTTTCAGGATCTAGGACAGGCCACACACAGGACTGTAACATAAATAGAATGTATCTTTGGACACCTCCCTCCAAGGGGAAGCTTTTGACCAGGACACCCGGCCTTCTAGAGCCCTGTGAGGTAACTCTATCCTGAGTGTCTGTTTCTGCTGAGCACCACTGGGTGGGTACTCTGCCCGAGGGCTTCATTCAACTTCCGGTGTGGGAGTAACTAAGGGCGTCCTCATTCTCCCCTACGCAAGCCCTGTCTTCACCCAGGCCTTTCTGGAAAGACACCACCCTACCCAAATAGGCACTATGCGGATGAGAGAAACATTAGCTGGCCTCTAGCATACAGACAGAGGAGAATTCATTGTTGTTATTGTTGTTGTTGGGGTGGTGGTGGTGGTGGTGGTGGTGATGATGATGATGATGGCGACAATGATGTTCTGTAGGGTTAGGAGAATGGTCTAGGATGACCATACATTTGGCTTTGAATACATGAATTTATTAAGGATACAGCAAGCCAAAGTAAAAGAATAAATAGCAAGAGATAGACGATAGATAGATAGATAGATTGATTGATAGATAGATAGATAGATTGATAGATGGCAAAACTTCATCAAACCAGGTACCTAAAACATCCCACAGAAATCAACTGGGGAAGCCCCATTGGGGAACTTAACTAGAGCTCCCCCTGGGCGCAAGTCCTGAGCAGAGCCACCTCAGGTGTGGCTTCCCAATGAAAGGACAGGGACCAGGGACGGATCAGGTACCCACAACACCCAGCAGAAACTGAAGTCAAGGCCATCATCGGGAGTTCCCAGCTGAGACTTCTGTCCTTGCTGAGTTTCCCTCGGCTCCTCTTTCTCACTGCAGGGACATTTATATGTGGGACAAACAATAGAAACCTCTGCTAGAAGTGGTTGGCCTCCTGGCTGTTCTCAGGGGCACGGTGTTCTCACTTTTGAACTGTTTGGCTCTTTCTCCGTACTGTCCTAGAGTTGCAGCCCATGCCCAGACAGAAAACCTTGGAGGGCCCAGAAACAAACACAGCTGGGGCTGCCCAGAGGAGCAATCTGCTGCCAGAGCCAGCCTCTCAGCCAGCTCAAGCCACATGACAATGTCCCTATACAACATACCTCACATGGGTATGCTGACTGCACGCGGCATGGGTTTCGTGATGGCTTCTTCATGCATACACATAACGTATTTCATCATAGTCGCCCCTGGCTCCCTCCTATTTCCCTCCTACTTCCGTTGAACCCCAGAATCCTTTCTACCTAGTCTCTCTTCTGATTTCACTTTTCTTTCTTTTCCTTTTAAATTTTTATTTATTTATTTATTTATAGCCCAGTGAATTTTGTTAGGGTGTCGGGGGGGGGGGCAGGGTTATTTACAGGAAAATCTCTCTCCCTCCCCCTAGAGACCACTAAGTACCTATAGGTATTCAAAGAGGGGTGACCTATTTGGAGTGAAGAGTCAGCAAACAGTCCGCCTAAAATAATATTTACTTATATTTAAATACGTCTCTTTAACACGAGTGTGGACTTCCTGGAAGAGCGAACTACTGTGGAGTCTTTTATGAGCAATGAAGCGTTTTAAAATAAAGAGGAGGGAAAGGCACACATATATGCCTTTCACTTCTTCCTCTCCGTTGTTATATGTGGAGGGTAAGGTGTGTTAGTTTGACGAGGCTAGGCCTTAATTCATACCTCCTAAACACTGTTTAGAGCAGCAGTTCTCAGGAGCACTTGAGGCCCTCTTAGGTGGTCCTTGAAGTCACAACAGGTTTTTCTGCTTTACCACCTCAGTATTTTAATGACCACGTGATGTGTGACAGCACTGACTACGTCAGAAAGGATTCTGTGACCTCAAACCTTGTGAAATGCTTGTGGACTTGCGGACAATTCAGTGTCTTTTAGCATTGCAAAGGCCTGTGTTCGGGGGGGGGGGGGGGGTTGGGGAGACTAGTTTAACTTAGTGAGACACACCATTGCAAATTTGTTTGAGCGTAGAGTTGATTTTTGTTTTGCTCTGATTGGTCCACACCTGTTGCAACCCTCTCTGGCATCTGCTCACCCAGAGGTTAGTCATACCGCCAAAGCCAGGATTCCTCTGGCTGAGGAGTTTCTTGGTGATTGTGCGTGCGCAGAGTTGATGAGAACAGAAGCTTCAGTCCAGGACACAGCCGGGTCACAGGGCTCAGAATCTGCCTCTGCTACTCACTACAGGACGGCGGGTGATAACATCTCGGTTCCCTGTCTTCACGCATGCGTGGGCAGGCTCAGCGCGGGGCTTGTAAACTCTAAGTGCTGAAGGAGTAGAAAAACTTTAATCTCCCTGTGCCAAGTGTGATCTTCTAGGGTCAGGACCCAACGGGAGCCTGCAGACCAGCAAGGTGACCCAAGGCAGGTCCCCAATCTGTCACAGACTTCAGTTCACCTGCACGCGCGTCACTGACCCAGCTAAGGCGAGCTCTGCGGCCTTTTCTGGTGCTGATGTTCTGTGACCGAGCGCACTGGTTAGGAGGATGGGTGCATGCTGCAGGGAGGAGGCCATTTTCAGAGTAGAATGGTTGCCCACAACCGACTGGCTGAGCAGGGTGTATGTAGCTCAGTGGTTAGAGCCCTCCCCTAGCAAATGAACAAACTGGTCTCCTGAGGGCAAGGGCTGGCTACAGAGAGGAGCGAGCTCCTGTAAAAGACCTTCTAATGAGATCTGTCCCTTACTCAGCCTTAGAGGCACCACGTGGACCTTGACCCTGTATCACACACACCCCTGAGCAGCTGCTTCTGCCCGGGTCCCTGTACAGTGACTCACCACTGTTGGGTATGAAGAGACTTCAGGTTGGAAACACCTGAAGCACAGGCCTAAGAGAGTGGCCTGAGTCACTGCCCACCTGGTGGCTATCTAGTGCATGCTTGGTCCTCCCAGCATTCCCTCCAAACTGAAACATTTGAGCCAGTAAGGAGAGGTGGGCTCTGGAGCCTCGGGGACTTAACAGGAGGTAAACAAAAGGCCATGTATCTTGGAAGAATGGGAGCTTGGAAGATTCTTGAGGGCCCTATCAACAGTGTAAAAGGGACAAAACAGTTTCTGGGGCTGTAGACTCTGACCAGCCAAACCAGGGAGAGAAAGGGGAAAGAAAAAAAAAAAAAAAAAAAAATCACCGCTGAGCTGCCTGCCAACTGCATGGGCTCAGGGGCCCAGTGTCCTAGCATCGTCACTTTCTAGTGGGCTTTCTAGTGACACCACTGCTTTCAGGTCATCCTTGCTCCTTGGAAGTAGCCCCTCACTAACTCCTGTTAGTGACCTCGATAAAAACTCATGGGCTCATCAGGGAAATACACATCAAAACTCTGCTGAGACTCTACCTTACACTTGTCAGAATGACAAGAAACAACACTACCAAGTGACAGCTCCTGCTGGCAAAGATGTGGCGCGAGGGGAGCCTTCGTTCTTCCATTGCTGACGGGAGAGCAAACTTGTACCACCACCATGGGAGTCAGTATGGGGCTTCCTCAGAATCAAGACCCAACTGTACCACTCTCGGGCATATGCCCAACGGATGCTTCATCTTACCACAGGGACACTTGCTTAACCATGTTCGTGGCTGCTCTATTCATAATAGTCAGACATTGGAAACAACCTAGATGTCCCTCAATAGCAGAATAAATAAAGAAAATGTGGTATATTTTGTAAAAAAAATGACATCATGAAATTTGTAGGCAAATGGATGGAACTGGGGGTGGGGGCGGAATCATCTTGAGGGAGACCCAGAAAGATAAATATGTTTTTGCTTATGTCTGAATATTAGCCATCATATAAATGATAATCAAGCTATAATCTGTAGATCCAGAGAGGATAGGCTGAGAGGAAGAAACTGGGTGTGGGGGATACATGGATCTCCCTGGGAGGGAGAAAAAGAATAGATCTTATGGGTAGGATGGTGGCGGGGACAATCAGGTAGATCGGTAGATCAGGAGGACCCAGTGGGAAGGGGGGAGGGGTATTGGATTGAAGGTGGGAATGAGGGAGAGACAGCTACAGGTGAGGGGCATCTGAGGGGTGGTGTGGAAACCTAGTACAGTAGTAAAATGTAATGGTAAAATGACTCCTAATGAGACTCCTGCTATACTCAGAGACCAATGCCTTATTCAACCATCATTAGAGAGGCTTCCCTCTGCAGCAGATAGGAAAAAATGCTGAGACCCAGAGGCCAGACATTACATGCAGAGAGAGAGAGAGAGAGAGAGAGAGAGAGAGAGAGAGAGAGAGATAGAGAGAGAGAAAGGGAGAGAGAGAGGGAGAGAGAGAGAGAGAGAGAGAGAGAGAGAAAGGGAGAGAGAGACAGAGAGAGAGAGAAAGGGAGAGAGATACAGAGAGAGAGAGACAGAGAGAGATACAGAGACAGAGACAGTGAGATACAGAGACAGAGAGAGACAGAGAGAGACAGAGACCTTGATGTCTCCATCAAACTCCTCCCCTCAGAGCTCAGGGAACCCATGAAAGAGGAAGCAGAAGAAGCAGGGGAGGCAGAGGGGGTGAAGGACACCAGGAAAACAAGATATCCGAAACAGCTGAGCAAAGCTCTTATGGACTTGCAGAGACAGACGCAGCAAGCACTGGGCCTACAGGGCTCTGCACCAGGTCTCCTGCACACACATACACACTATGGCTTCAGCTTGGCACTCTTATGGGACCCCTGAACAAGTGAAAAAGTGGTTCTCTGGTTCTTGTGCCTGCTCTTGGGCTCTCTTATCTCTCTGTTGGCTTGTCCAATTTCAATGTGATGGGTTTTGTTGTAACTTTTGTTTTGTTTTGTTGGGTTTTTTTGTTTGTTTGTTTGGTTGGTTGGTTGGTTTTCTCTGTGTAGCCTTGGCTGTCCTAGACTTGCTCTGTAGACCAGTCTGGCCCTAAACTCACAATGATCCACCTGCCTCTGCTTCCCTGAGTGCTGGGATTACAGGCATGGGCCACCATACCTGGCTTTGTTGTAACTTTTTGTATTTTCCTTTGTTGTGTGTTGTTATCTCTTAGAAGCCTGTTCTTTCCTAATGAGAGACAGAAGGGGAGTGGATGGGAGAGGAGGTGGGGGAAACTGGGAGGAGTGGAGGGAGAGGAGGTGGGGGAAACTGGGAGGGGTGGAGGGAGGGGAATTTTGTTCAGATTATACTGTATGAGAAAAGAATGTAAGTTTAATAAAAGAGGGGAACAAAGAGGTGGCTTTTCAGTAAGGAATAGTTTTGGGTCACTGGAGCAGAAAACGGACACATAACTGGAACCAGTGAGATGGCTCAGGAGGTAAAATTGCTTGCCCACCAAGCCTGGCAGGCTGAGTTCCGTCCCAAGGATCAAGTTGTCCCCTGACCTCCACATGTGTGTCCTGAGAAAGGCTGGCGTAGGTCGTCACTGACACTGGCTTGATTCTTGCTAGGTGGTGGTGGCACCTACCTTTAATCCCAGCACTTTGGAGGCAGAGGCAGGCAGGTGTCTGAGCTTGAGGCCAGCCTAGCCTATAGAGTGAATTCTAGGACAGCCAGGGCTACACAGAGAGATCCTGCCTTAAAAACAAAACAAGCCAGGCAGTGGTGGCACACGCCTTTAATCCCAGCACTCGGGAGGCAGAGGCAGAGGCAGAGGCAGGTGGATCGCTGTGAGTTCAAGGCCAGCCTGGTCTACAAAGTGAGTCTAGGACAGCCAGGACTACAAGAGAAACCCTGTCTCAAAAATAAAATAAAATAAAACCAAAAAAGCAGAAGGGGGACATTCATGAGACCCAGGTCTTTTCCTTAGTTGGGTAGACTGGTAAGTCTCTCTCTGCAAGGCTTAACTCTTAATGATCAACCATAAGAATCCACAAAGAAGCTGGAACAATGACTCACACTTGAAATCCCAGCACTCAGGGAGACAGAGGCAGGCAGATCTCTATAAGTTCAAGACCAGCCTGGCCGACAAAGCAAGCCCAGGACAGCCAAAGATGCACAGAAAAACCTTGTTTCAAAAAACCCAAAACCAAACCAAATAAAAAGTATTTGCTGAATAAGCAAATCCCCAGCACCCATGACAAAGCCAGGGTAAGTTGTGTGTAAGCCCAGTGTGCTATGGGGGAGATGGGAGGGGAAAAAAAAATCCTGGAAAGTCAGAGGCCTGGTGTACACAGTGGAAAAACAACACGAGACCCTGTCTTAAACAAGGTTAAAAGCTGGGACTAATGTCTGAAGTTGTGAAGTGTGGACACACACACACACACACACACACACACACAGAAGGAGGGATAGGGAGGGGAGGACAGAAGGAAGCTAATTGGTTCTTCTCTTTTGCTGCCCCTAATGCAGAGGGTGAGAGGGTGGAGAAAGCAGGATGCGATCGGATGGGGGGGTGCTGAAAATGCACAAAGGTATGAGTCATCCTGCAGCTGCTCCCCCTGGTATTTTATTGTGGCTTTAAATCTGTGAACATATGGTAGGCAGCGGGAAGCATGGAATAGCAGTTGGAGACATGTAGATGGGGGTGGGGGGTGGCAGGCACTCTTATACCCCCCCCCCCCCATCTTGCTTCTTGGCAAAATGCTGGCCCTTTGTGCTCCCAAGTCTGAAAACAGTCCAGGACAACCAACATGTCCCTTTGCACATCCCGCTCTCCCCCTCCCCCCATCCACCAGGGCAAGAGTTTTCATCTCTTGCAGGACACAAAGGTCTTGGTTGTCGGCCATGGATTTTAAAGCACTATGCCCTTCTGTGATTCTTGTAGAGTCTGGTTAAGTTCCATTCTTTGTTTTACATGGCTGACGAAGTGCTGAAAATGTTGGGAAGGCAGTTGGGGTTCTGTGATGATACTTGGGATTTTAACAGGAGCATCCTCCTCCTCCTCCTCCTCCTCCTCCTCCTCCTCCTCCTCCTCCTCCTCCTCCTCCTCCTCCTCCTTCACTTCCTATGGCTGTGATAAGCACCATGACCAAAAGCAACTTGGGAAGGAAAGGGTTTTTATTTCCACTCAGCGTATGGCCCATCATGAAGGGAAGCCAGGGAAGGGACCCGAGGCAGGAATCTGGAGGCAGGAACTGAAGCACAAGCTGCTCACTGGCTTGCTCAGCCTCCTTCCTTCTACGACCCAGGACCACCCGCCCAGGGATGACACTTCCCATAGTGCACTGGGCTCTGCTCTATCAATCATAAAATGCTCCACAGAGGTGCCACAAGCTAATCTGATGGAGGAGTCTTCCCTGATGATTCTAGCTAGTATCAGCTTCTCTTTCCAGTAGCAGCTGTCCTCTGTGTGGCTGAGCCGTGTCCCCTCCTGCCTGTGGTCATCCAAAAAGCCCCCTATCCCTGTTTCTTTCTTTTCTTTTTTTTCTCAAGACATGGTTTCTCTGTGTAGACTGACTGTCTTGACTGTCCTAGACTCGCTTTGTAGACCAGGCTGGCCTTGAACTCACATCGATCTGCCAGCCTCTGCCTCCCGAGTGCTGGGATTAACGGCGTGCGCCACTGTGCCTGGCCTATCCCTGTTTCTTTAGGACTGTATGACCATGGCACTCCTGTCTCTCCAGGCAGTGGTTGATGTCTCAGCCCCTCTTCCATCCTTGCTCTCTCTTGACCAAATTGTGTCTGATGTTCAGCTCTACATTGTCATTGTCATTGTCAAGTGTCCCCTACCTAGCTCAGCGGGGGACAAGCTACGTCTCTATATCATATGCATTTGGCTTTTATTATGTCTACTAGCAGACACTACGTCCTCTATCAGGGGATAAGGCCACTGGCTCCCTCTTTCCAAAGCCTCTTCCTCCTGTCCAAGTCATTTGGGCACCAGGAGTGCTAGGGTCCTAGAAGGTCAGATTCACCCCCCCCTGCCCCCCCCCCGCCCCGCATTCCCCCTTTCCAGGCTCTCCCAAGTGTCTGCCTTTTCACACCAGAAGTTCCACAGAGGGAACCGGTCCAGGCAGCCTCAGCTTGCCCAGGCAGATCTCCTGAAAGCTCCCTGCAGAGTGAGCAGGTTTCCTAGCTGATGTCCGCTATGGCTTTCTGTCTGGGAAATGCAGCCCCAGTGGGATTCTAGCTGGTAATGTTTTTAGGGAAGTGACTATTTCTCCATCTCTCTTGTTTTTTGTTGTTGTTGTTTTGTTTTGTTTTTGGTTTTTGGTTTTGGTTTTGGTTTTTTGAGACAGGGTTTCTCTGTGTAGCCTTGGCTGTCCTGGACTCACTTTGTAGACCAGGCTGGCCTCGAACTCACAGTGATCCGCCTGCCTCTGCCTCCCGAGTGCTGGAATTAAAGGCGTGCACCACCACACCCGGCTCCACCTCTCTTGTAAGAAGAGAAGAGGAGAGTAGAGATTACTGGCTGAGACTTCTAGGCAACTACTGGTCATCCCTTCTGTCCTCGTTACTTTCCAGTGTTGTCAATGTGGAACTGTCACAGGTATACTGAGACTATGAAGCAAAGGCTTAAAGATTTTTGGGTTTGTTCTTTGTATGTATGCATGTATGTATGTGTGTGTATGTATGTATCTATGTATGTATGTATAAGCAAGGTCTTTGTCTATGGAGCCCTGGCTGTCCTAAAACTTGCTCTGTAGACCAGGCTGGCCTCAAACTCACTAAGACCCGCCTGCTGCTGCCTCCTGAGTGCTGGGATTAAAGGTGTGTGCCACCACTACCCAGCTCCCATTTTTAAAAAATTCATGTGTCCTTCCTACAAGGAGCATCTCATACAAGATAGGGAATGGGCCCCAGGGCATCCTTAACGCACCTGTGCTTGACAGATGGTGAGAGAAGACAGGTGAAGACAGGGTGTGGACAGGGTGGTTGAAGGGATCCGCTTGGAGTCTGTTGCTGCCTTCTGCACTAGGCTGGCGGAGTTGGTTCCTTTCTGCCGCAACCCATAACAACATTCTTTTTATTTCTTTTCTTTTTTTTTTCACGTGGAAGAAACTAGTAGGCCTGACCTATCCCACCCCACCCCACCCTAGGACTTCAAACAGGCTTGCCCGGCCCCCATGGGTAGTCTGTCCAGTCTGCCTGAGAGGAGCTACAGACTTCCAGAAAGACAGAGGGACACACGGGTTAACTGCAAACTCAAGCACAGGAAGGGAAGTTGAGAACTAATGGGTCATACCTCCCCTATCCCTCCCCGGGGACACCAGAAGCTTCAGGAGCCAGGCATGTCTGCCTGGAGCAGGAGACAGTGGGGGAGACCCAGAGAAGCAGGCTTGAAGCGTGGAATGATCTAGAAAAGTGACGGACACCACTGCTTTTGTGTGTAAGCCGGCTTGTCAGTTTCTGGGGCTCGTCCCCACCCTTGTTAGTGAGAAATGTAGCCTAGCCTTTGCTCACCATTTCCCCAGGGGCCACAGAGTGGCTTCCTAGCCTGAAGGCCCTCCAGATGACCCTGTCCACAGCTCTCTCACCTCCTTGGTCACTTTGTATGACACCTTGCCCAGCCATGGCCATCTACAGAGCTCACACACAGAACCCAAGGAAGACTGACTGCCACACAGGACACCAGGGAGGAGGCTCAGCGGTGATCACACCCCTGAGGTTGCCATAGGAACTATAGAAGGCATCTCACCTAGTACCTGCTCCCGATCACACCCACTGGGCTAGCCAACAGGTGGCCAAGCTCATTCTCTGTGACCCCTTCGGTCATACTTATGACTCACTGGACTGAGAGTGTCCACCCAGAACCAACTGGGTGAGGCCATGATAGGAAAGTCTGGGCTCCTGGCCTCAAGAGAGGACAGGAAACCACAGGAGCTATGCCATAGCCATGCTGGACCTTGCAAGGCAAAACCAGGACGGAAGTATAGGGGGGTGGTTGATTAACTTTTAGACCTACTCTCATGTGCTTTTTTGGTTTCTGGGGCAACCCAAGCCTTTTCTCCCCACCCCCCCACCCCCGCCTTCATGCTCCCCACCTTGGTGCCCTCCCCCACACTCCAGTTTATTTTGCTTCCAGAAAAGCTCCTACTAAGGCCGTGAGTCACAGTTTCCTGGACACACCCCCTTCCTTATCTTGTTTGCATTTTTCTTCTCACGCTATTCCAAAGACAGAGCATCCTCTGCATGTGATATGGCGGAGGAGGCCCAGGTCATAACCCTCTCAAGGTCTCCAGGCAGAAGGGCAGGTCACTGACTGGGACCCAGAATGGCCTCTCCCCCACCACACCCCTTAACTGCAAAGGAGTGTTTCTGATGTAGCTGGGGCATTTTGTTTTGTTTTGCTTGGCTTTGCTTTTAATTGCACTGAGGCCTTTCATAGCCCAGCCATGACCCAAGTTACCGAAGATTCTGGATGTTCAATTGTTGCCAATGATCAAACTGAGAGGTCAAGTTTGTTGCCAAAGAAAAGTGGGGACATGGGCTCTCGCAGACATACAAAGTAAAAGCCAGCTTTATTAAGAATGACTCGGGGAGGAGGGGTATCAGTGGCACATGCCTTTAATCCCTTGGGGATTAAAGCACTCAGGGATGCAGAGGCAGGTGGATCTCTGTGAGTTCAAGGCCAGCCTGGTCTACAAACTGAGTCCAGGACAGCCAGGGCTACATAGAGAAACAATGTCTTGAAAAACCAAAACAAATAAATAGGAGCAAATGAGAAAGTGGGGGAAAGAGAGGAATTAAGGAGTGATGAAAGAGCCCGCTGAAGGTTGGAGGGCTTCCCCAGGAAGGATAGGCCTTTCCTTTTCCCTTGTCTGTGAGTTTTACAGGGAAACTGAACAAAAGCTGGTCCTCTTTTGCGACAGCTTAATTTTCTGTTTATCATGTGCCAAGCCAAAGAGCCCACATGCACTATGCATACCCTGCCAGGGAGGGTTTCTTATAGCCTGTCCACCCAGCTCAGGGTAATTAAAGCCACTCTGGGCATCTCTAAACTCAGCTTTGACTTTGGTAGCTACCCGTTAAGTCACTGGCCAGCTTTACTACCCTCGGACGGGTAACTGTCTCGTGAGGAGTCAATTACCCGCACCTCCCTCTGTCCTTGGATTTACGCGATCAGCTTTACCATGGCAGAGAGTTCCATCACAGCCACCAAAGGGCAGTTTCTCTTGGTGAGCTGGTACTTAGCTCCTTGTCTGTAGGAGTCTCGGTGGAGGGGTGACCTGCATGGTCTCCGAAGCTTCCCTCACAGTTAAGTCTGTCACAGTGAGCCTCACTGGAAGCAAGGCTATGTGAAAGGGCACGGTACCTTAGATCTGCTTCTCGCGAGTTTTCAGGGGGCCCAGAGCCCCGTCTTCCCTCTAGCCTGCCTAGTTTGGTTATCTCATATGCAGCTCAAGGCCTCTTAGTTACCTTCGTCTTCCTCAGTATCTCACACTCTGCTGTTTTAACCTTTCACCTTCCTTTAAACTCCAGTCTCTCCTCACTGCAGGATATGTGAGCAATGTGCAGTTTTCACCACGGGCCCTTTCTGCCTGCTATCTCCAGAGAGCTGCCTCCTGCCTCACTTACAGGGAAAGAGGCTCAGGCACTAAAGAACAACCCTGAGATCCACACATCCCCAGGCGTGGCTGTGGATTGTCAGGGGCCTCAGGAGCGTCCCCTCACTGTCCACGCCACAGCCCCCAGTACCCTGACTTTGTAAAGAGCACTGTGGCTAGAGAGATGGCTCAGAGGTTAAGAGCACAGTTTGCTCTTCCAGAGGTCCTGAGTTCAATTCCCAGCAACCACATGGTGGCTCACAACCATCCATAATGAGATCTGGTGCCCTCTTCTGACCTGCAGGTGTACATGCAGGCAGAACGCTATATACATAATGAATAAATAAATAAATAAATAAATAAATAAATAAATAAAAGTGCAATGTGACTTCCTACTGGAGAATTGCTTCCTTACAGAGATATAGGAAGCTGTGCTATTGCTGCACTATTTAGTATTTATCATGCTGTATTTTTTTTTTTCTCTCTCTGTCCTGGGCACGAGTGATAATGGCTGAGAGGTGTGACACTTCCCCTCCCATCTTGCCTAGTCATCCCTTTGATGATCTCTCTCTCTCTCTCTCTCTCTCTCTCTCTCTGTGTGTGTGTGTGTGTGTGTGTGTGTGTGTGTGTGTGTGTGTGTGTGTGTGTGTTTCAAGACAGGGTTTCTCTGTATAGCTCTGGCTGTTCTGGACTCTGTAGACTAGGCTGGCCTCAAACTCAGAGACCTGCCTGCCTCTGCCTCCCTGAGTGCTGGGATTACTGGAGTGCAGCACAACGCCTGGGTCCCTCTCCTCTGATGATTTCCTCACAAGTGAATTAACTTGGAAACTGCAACCTCTTTTTTTTTTTTTTTCTCTCTGATGTGTATGAACTCTAACACACACACACACACACACTCTACACAGCATACATACACTTGTGCATGGATACCTTTTTTGGGAGGAGGAGTTTCAAGACAGGGTTTTCCTATGTGGCCCTGGCTGTCCTGGAACTTACTCTGTAGACCAAGCTGGCCTCAAGCTCAGAGATTCACCTGCTTCTGCCTCCCAAGCGCTGAGATTAAAGGCATGCGCCTCCACAAAAGCCATGGATACCATTTTTAATCAGTGAGGCATCGACTCAGATTTCACACTAAAAGCAGAATGCTTTTTCAACATGCATGAGACTCCGGGCTCAATTTCCAACAAAAAAAATAAACACAATCCATTCATATAACACAATTCATCCGTCTAAAATGCTCAGTTCATTATTTTTGACATATGAAATGTAATTTTTCATTGTTACATAGAACTTTGTATATAAATATGGTTATGTGAAACTAAGCTCAGTGGCTGTAATCACACTCACAGTGTACTTCTCGGGGCAGTGGCTGCTCTTCCCTTTCTCTTCCCTCCCTTCCTCCCCATCCAGGAGAAGGAAAGCCCATCTCTCCTCCAGCCCCACCTTTCCTTTACATGCAAACCCACCCCGTAATGCTTGATTTCCTCTGCTTAACCACCAAAGGCCCAGACTTGAGGTTGACTCGCTCTGTGCGCCTGTCTGCTGCCAAGTTCCTATAACATAAGTCCCAGCTTGGAGGGTGTTCCCAGAGTGCTAAGCTCCCTGCCTTCGAGAGCCAGGCTGTGGATCTGCAGTGTGAGGCCTTGTATTTTCCAGTCATCAGTGAAGACCAGTTAGACACATGGTAGGTTCCTCCAAGAAGTTTTTCTAACCGGATGCTGGACTTTGAATGTTTGCTTCCCTCTTTTCACCTCGGTTTGTGCTTGTCCTAACTGGTACGAAAAGCACCTTCTGGAAATTCAATCTGCTTGAGTGCTAACGTGAGCACTGTGTTTTGGTGTTTTCCTTCATGACTGGTTAGGGAGGTGACTCCTGAGTAAGTAGTATCACAGTCTTATTTCTGCAGTCCAGGGGTGCAGGAGAGCTCTCTGGGAACCCTCACAGAAAAGGAAGAAAGGTGAGTGCCTTCCGGAGGTGAGAGCGCTGTTTGTAGGCGGAGCCTTAGGTGTCTGCACTGCACAGGCAGGAGCTTTTCTGGAAGGTTCCTGGGAAGTGCTATCTGCAATGCCACCCAAGCCACCCTTTGGAGCTGTCCTTACTGCCGTTGGCCATGAATGTGGATGGTCAACAGGCAAGACACCTCGTGAGGTATCCTCTGTGTAATTAAATGTACAAGGCTGGCCTCCCCCAAAAGAAAGGGCAAAATCTCCTGTTTGTATATGACTTTTTCCTAATCCTGAGTGACAACATGCTATTGCTAGGTGCCGATTTTTTTTTTCTGCCTTTCAAAAAGAAGGTGACTAATGGGGTCGATTTAACACACATCTGCACATAGGCAGTTATTCTTGTACTTTGATTCCCTTTAAAATATTATCTGCCAACACTTGGACTACGTACTGGTATGCAAATTAGACTTAATAAGTGAAGAAGGGAGATGTCTTTGCTCTTGAAAAAAATCATATTCATAAAGTTAACAAGATTTATATATTACATTAGGGAGCTGGAGCTAGAACACAAGACTTGTAAATGTGAAATCAGGCAACAGATTCTCTGATGTTCTTCCTGAACAAAGTCATTGTTTTGTTTGTTTGAGATGGTGGTTGGTTGTTTGTTTGTTTAAGAGAAACCCACTTTGTAGCCAAGGCTGAGGGGAAACTTAACTCTATAGCCCAAGCTGATATTAAACTCAAGGCAATTCTCTTGCCTCGGCATCTCAAATGCTGGGATTATACATGTGTGCTACTATGCCTGGCTAAGGTAAAAACTTTCATCAAGGTTTAATTATATTGAAAAAAAATCACAAAATCAAGACATCCTGACTTTCAGTGAGGCAGACACGGGAAAAGTTGGGTGTTTGTGATTTTTCACGTCAAAAACTCAAGCTGATCTACATAGCTCAATAAGTTGCCCATTAAAGCCAAGAAAGTGGGCACTTTTAGGCCAGGCATAAGGGGGAAAACCTTGCCCAGCGGGACAGCATGCGTCTGTGATCGCAGCATCTGAGATGCCGAGGTAGCAGGATTATTATGAATTTGATTTGTTTTTGTTTTTTGTATTTTGTTTTTTGTTTTTGTTTTTTTTTTCTTTTGCAGCCAGCCTGGGCTGCATAGTAAGCACCTGTCCTAGGAACAAACAAACTCTAATAAATAAAACAAAACACCCATAAGCAAGATAGGAAAAATAGTAAGAAAGTTCCATCTAATAGAATTTTACAAAAGGAAGAAACCACACACACACATACACACACACACACACACACATACACACACACACACACACACACACACACACAGACACACACACTGAACCATCCTAGAAACAAACACAAAAAGGTTCTGACTCCAGCCATGTCAAACGATGGGATACAATCTAGAAAATGTTCTGATTACAGAGGAAACCTCCCAGTTAAAGAGCGTCTGCCTGGTATTAAAATAGAAGCATAATTAAGTCTGTACTTGCTAAAGAGTCAGCTATCAGCCAAGTATACTTGACACTAAGTTCAGACAGTTAGCTTGTCAGCGATGACTCAGAGGCTCTTTGCCAGCTTGAACCCTTGGGGCCACCAACCCATATGTGAAGTTACAACTCTCTGTCCCTCATAGCCATGCACCAGGGCAAAACAGCCAAGCTCCGGTCAACAGGGTGTTAAGAGCTTTGCTTCTGTTTTGGTTTTGCAGACAGAGTCCCGCTATAGACCTTAGGCTGGCCTTGAACTCTGGCTCTTCCCTTCCTCAGCCTTCAAAGTGCTACGGCTTATGGGCGTGTGTTAACACCGAGGGCCCAGGTTAAAACGGCTTGCTAGGGGATAACAGTCAGGATGTAAGATGAATAAATTATAATAAATAAAATAAATTTTAAAGAAAAAAAAATCTCTTGACGGATTTCAAGTGACCAGCTATTAGTGGTGCCCCTGGCACATTCAGAGAAAAGGTGAGCATGGAGTTAAATAAAGTCTTTGCCAGGGTCTCTTCCTTAAGTTGCAACCTGTGTAGTTTGAGCAGACAATCGGTACTGAATGATATTGTGAATAAATCAATTTTTAAATAGATAACAGAGAAAAACGACATAATGTTTGGATTTTTATGTTGCCTGAGAATTTCTAACGATGCTTGAAGCAGAGATGGGTACCTAGTGGCTGGCCCCCATCCTGCAGAGAGATGCGATTCACCATCCAGGTGAGATCTGGCAAGAGTTGGCCGTGGTGGCAGACAGACCTATAGATATAGATGGAGCTGGAGCTTGGGGCCGCCTGTAAGAACTTGCCAGTAAACACTGCTGTGCATTTCTTTCCCCTGCTGTCTCACTGAGTCAGGGAATAAACCACACCTGTGTTCTGTAGCTATTTCCTCCGACGTGAAACATCCTACCAAAGGGGAGGGGGCTCAGAAGGCTTGGGAAGCTCAGAAAAGCTAGGAAACTCACATTACCAAGGAAGCCCAGGAAGCTACAAGACTGGCAGGCCCTTCCCAGGGTTGTATAAGCAGCTAAGGGTTGATGGAAGGGGAACCAACCAGACTGCACTGCCCACATATCCATGCAGGGGTGTTCAGGGATGGAACTTTCTAGAATCTCCCTCATGCTAGGGAAGGGCTTTGGGTGATGCCTTTGAGTCATCCTTGCTTCAGCAAGAGCCCTCTGCCCCACTTCCCTGCAATTAACTCCAGTAAACTGTTTCCTGGAGCTGGACGTTGGGATGACATCAGTGCCAATCTAGGTCAGTAGATATTAGTTCATAACTCCCCAGGAACAGGCATGCAACAGTCCCCCTCTGATGTGCCAAGAGGATGGTTTTTCCTACTCAGAGAGTAGGAAAGTCAGCCAAGCGCAAATCTAGAGTCTTGCCCCTCCTTGGTGGGTGTTTGCAGAGTTGGTAGAGTCTTGGAGGTTTTTAACTCTTGGAAGCAAATAATTTTGGGCAAAGTTTGTATTTCTGAGCTTGCTGGGACAGCCAAAAGCCACATGGGCCCTCTACTTGAGCATGGGTCATCTTGATGGGTCCTGGCTACCATAGTGAAGTGAGCCTGGCATTTGATGGCCACCCTGCGAATCTCACTAGCAGTGGAGTTGAAGGGGAATTCTGAGTTGGCCAGAGAAAGCATTCTTCCAGGTCTAGGCACTGCAGGACGCAGGATCGAGGCCAAGGGATCGAGGCCAGGGGATCGAGGCCTACTAAATGCCTTACAAACACCCTGGGGCACTTCATTCTACTCAGTAAGTGAACAGAAGAATGAATAAATTTTTTAAATATAATTTTGACTCAGTGTCCCCTGACACAGCCGGCATGACACGAGTCCAGATGTTGACTTCCCGATAGCTTTGTCCAAGGACAGCATCAGACTCTCCTGTATCAGCTTTGGAGGTGTGGCTGAGAAGCCACCGAGCTCATGAGTCAGGCAAGGTTGGCCTCGGGCCACTTGTGACTTTGCTTAGGTATAGGGCTGGTTGGCCTTGTCACCAGCTCCTTATCGCACCACTGGCTGTTACTTTGTCTTGAGTAAGGAAAAACTTGGAGAGTCATGTTAGCAGAGACTACAGGTGAGCTGTGTGTCCGGGGCAGGCAGACAGACAGACAGACAGCTTCACCCTGGCCTGCTCAGCACGCAGCTTGCAACGAGCTGGGACACACTGAAGGAATGGAAGGTGCCCCTTGCCCCACATAGTTCTGTGCAACATGGAGGATCAAGCTGGCCTTTCGTCCTGTGAGAAGAGCAAATGTCCCTGTTGAACCTATCTCCATGGGCTCCCCAAGACCCCTTCTCTCTCCTCTTCTTATTTATTTATTTATTTATTTATTTATTTTACGTTGAAGACAGGGTCTTGCTAGGTAGCCCACCCTGGCTTTGAACGTGCAGTAATTCGTACAACTTCCTCTACTTTCTGAGCCACTGGTATTACAACCCAGTACCATGAGGCAATCTTCTTCTCTCCTTAGAAGTTAATTACCTGGCTATTCTGTGATACTAATAGGTATTAAACTAACCTGATATAGGGGCCATTTTCCAGAAGGAATAACTGAGGCAGAGAGAAGTGAGCTTCCTCAGGCTGCATGCCAGGGTGAGACACAATGTATGGAGGAAGCTGATAGGCATCCACCACTATAAAGTCACGTGACTTGCGTAATAGGCAGCAGAAGATGCTTTTCTGGAGCATAGGGCACCTTCAGGGAGCAAGCACAGATCTCAGCATAGAGCCCCCAGACAGGCCTAATGCCGCCGCCTCTGACTCAGACCATTTTGCAGGTTAGCAAAGGGTTTCAGAGTCATCAATGCGCTCTCCCTTTATAGCAACCATAAGGAAGCACAGCAGATGTTATCATCCACGTTGTACAGGCACAGCGAGGGGAAGGACAGGTGGGGGGGGGGAGCTGCACAGAGATTAAAGCAGGAAGGCATCATGACCTCAGACCATGCAGCAAAACCTGTGAGCCTCAGTCAAGATGAGGTCATGCCTCACCGAACAAGAGCACATGGGAGCATCTTGGGGATCCAGGCAGATGTCCCTCTGGGCAACGGCACATTTTCACATGTCTTTCACAGGTCTCTTCAACACTGCTCCATATGGGCTCACCCTGGTAGGCAGAGCCTTACTTTGAGTCCCAGGAGAAGCCATGACCAAGTGCTCCCCATTCTGGGTCCCCCCCCCCCCGTTGTGCCCTAGGAACCTGTGTGCTGAGGCTGGTGCCAAATTGGCCTTCCAGAGCTCACGCTGTGCCTGGGCAGGACGGCTTGCTGGATATGGAGGTGGCTGTGGGGTAAAGTCACTTGCCATCTGGGAGAAGACGCTCTGCCAACACCACCATTTTCCTTTCCAACATGTCAGGAAAAGGATCGAGAGCAACAGAACTCACCCCACCCCCCGCCATGAGATCCCCACAAGCCCCCCACCCCCACCCCATGTCTCCATCCTCCAAGCTTTTGTTTCTGTGGCCTCATGCCTGGGCAGGACGATCTCAGTACAGAGACAAAGGAACTCCTCCGAAGAGTTAGCCTGTTGTGGGACCTAATTGACAAAGTTAGAAGCAGAAGATGGTCTGGCTTTCCAGCTTTTCTTCAGATTGCTGGATGAGATGCAAAAAGATGTCTTTTTATGTCCGTCTGTCTCCATCTTTTAACGTCAGCACCAGCTAATGCTGAAGGTAACGCAGCTGTTGTAATATCTGGCCCAGTTAATTTCCACACTGAGAGTCAGGAGGATGGCACAAAATGACTTTTTCTTTGGGTTTCTTTTTCTTTCTTTCTTTCTTTTTTTTATGACAAAGCATATTTAGATGGGCTAAATTTGGCTAAATAAATAAATGTAAGTTCAGAGCCTTCAATTTACCAAAATGCATTTCAAAAGCAAGAGGAGACATGAAAGGCAGCAAGTCTTCCCAGACCCTAATAGTTTCCAAGGAAAATTCCTGTAATCTTGAAGAATAATAAAAGCTCACGGATATATTTGGAATTTTTGAATGGTGGGACTGTTTCTGAGAGCATTTTTTCAACATCCCAAGTAAAAAATGAGAACAAGGCCTAAATTGTTTGGTAAAGAGCAAAGAACCCTTTGGTTTGAGGGGCGGGGGGGAAAAAAAAAGAGGGAGACTGGACAAATCAGACTGCAGCAAGGGGCTGGCACTTCCCGTAAATTATGAATAATGGCAGTTTGTGCCAGAAAAACCACACTCAACCCCACATAGAGAATGCATATTATAACTGTCTTTATTGTTTTGGTTGGTTGGTTGGTTGGTTGGTTGACTATCCTAGTTTTAAATTAACTTCACGCCATATTGAATCGTCTGAATTTACTTTGTGACTTTCAGGTGCTGATGTCTTGGGCTTTGCTGAGTAGGGCCTTCCAGGCACAGGCGACCAACTGAACCCCTTTTCCTGACTCTACGAGGTCCAAACCTCAAACGTGCAATGGGAGAAAAGCTGAGGATAGAGTCAGGGTGACGAGATGGGTGACTTAAAATCTAGAGTTGTTTCTGGATGGAAGGCGGGATGAAGTTTCCTACAGAAGTTTCTGGATAGGGCATGGGAGAACCATTGGGAACAAATAACGAGGAAGGAGGGCATGAGAGACCCCGAGCCTCTGAAACTGTCCCTACTCCTGTGTTCTTGCATGCTGTCTTGGGGGACAATGACACGAGGAACTGTCCACAGCTCCTGCCCAGATGCTCTAAGCTGGAGAAAGCAGCCGTGACCACCCTCTACCCCCGCCCCACGGCCATCTACATCCCAGACGCAGGCCTCATGGAAAGCTCCCTCTCCTAGACTAAACTCAGAGCCCTGGAAGGCTGGGGGTTCAGAGGCCGGAGCCCTCCGCCCCCCCCCCCATTCTGCTGCTCTGGAACCGGACGCTGCTATGGGGTTTCCCAAGGGGGTTGTTTATGCCATGTTCCAATGTCAGATCGCTAAAGAGAGAACTGTAGAATAACTTCTTCAACGTGTTTCCGGTGTCGAACCTTACTTTTGAGCATTTCCGTCCCAGCTCCTTAACACGAAAGGAACCATTTTCTAGTTGTGGTTTCTTTTCTTTCTTTCCTTCTTTTTTTTTTTTTTAAGATTTATTTATTATTATGTATACAGTGCTCTGCTTGCATGTACTCCTACAAGCCAGAGAGGGCACCATATCACATTACAGATGGTTATGAGCCACTCTGTGGTTGCTGGGAATTGAACTCAGGACCTCTGGAAGCGCAGGCGGCGCTCTTAACCACTGAGCCATCTCTTCAGCTTTCTAAAGGTTGCTCTGGCGTTCACCATTTTGTCCCTCTCCCTCACCTCCACCTTGGCACAACTCTGCGGGGCTTTTCCAGTCCTTAGTTCAGTCACATCTAACATGGCCTTCTTCGGTCGTCACACTTTTCCACGCTTCCACTGTCCAGGCTGCAACCACCAAGCAACAAGGCTGCTCAAGCAAACCTTCCTCATCTGAGCTCTTCTCCTGCTACCTGGAATATTATCCTCAGGGGCCTGGACACCTGTTGGATCTTGTCCCAATTCCTTTCAGAAACTAGGGCGAGAACAACCTTCCCAGGTAAGGAAGGATTCTGGCGCCATGTGGCTAGTTTCAAAACAACAAACCTGGCTGGAGTGGTGGCGCACATCTTTAATCCCAGCACTCGGGAGACAGAGGCAGGAGGATCTCTGTGAGTTCAAGGCCAGCCTGGTCTACAAAGAGAGTACCAGGACAGCCTGGGCTCTAATACAGAGAAACCCTGTCTCGAAAAACCAAACCAAACCAAACCAAAACAAACAAGCAAAAAAAAAAAAACAAAAAACAAAAAAACAAAACAAAACACCCAAAAAACAAAACCTGCAACATACCCACCAATGAGTATTTTTTGTATTTGTATAAACTTAACTAGTTCCACACGCTATGTGCAGGGCACTGAGCTGATTAACTTAGCAGAGGTGTGGTGTTCTTTGTCTGTGGCTTCCAGCACTCTCTGGGCGTCATTGACACTTGATACCACAGTAGACACAGGCGTCTCTCTCTCTCTCTCTCTCTCTCTCTCTCTCTCTCTCTCTCTCTCTCTCATCTTACTGTAAGACCTGGAAAGCTGCAGGGGTGAGAAGGTGACAGTTGTCCACCTACCTACACACCACACATAAACACACACTTGCATCGATGGGAAAGGACGTGTCACCAGTGGCTGTCTGACAGAGAATTCATTCGTTCATGTTTGTAAACTCCGATTAATTATGCATGTCTGTCTCACACCTTGAAGAAGGGATTTGGATCAATAAAGCCCATCCCTTGCACTCCAGAAGGTTACAGACTCAACGTGGACACAGTATGACCTAAGACCTAAACAAAGGAGGAAGTAAACAGATGAAGGGCTAGAACTGAGCCTGGCGTAAACTCTGCTTTCACGGGCAGGATAAAACTGCTTCCCTCACCGGGGACCGAGGACAGGCGCTTATTTATTCTACTTACTTCCTCCAAAGGGCAGAGAGAGCTGGCACCTGAGGTCCCAGCAGAAACACAGCGTGCCTGGATGGCAGCCTTTTCTTGTCCTACCCCACCTCTGTGGTGACCGCAACTCGCTCTCACCCCAACAGTTTCCCTCAGAAACACAGAGCAGTCTGGACAGTCCAGTGTCCTAGCGATGAGTATTCTGGGAAATAAAAGGTAGCAAGAGGTCCATTTCCTTAAAAAAAAAAAAAATAAATAAATAAAAATAAAAATAAAGGTCAAATGTAGAATTTAATTTTTCAGAACTTGCCCAAAGTTAAATACACACTAACTTATTCGTCTATTCTCACCCGCCCACCCACTCATCCACCCACCCTTGCACACACCTGTCTAGTAATTCATCCATCCATCCACACCTCTGTTACCACTGGAAATAAAAATAAGAAAACAGAGACCCAGTATATTATGGCATGGGGTGGAAGGTTTCCTGTTTAAATACAGGATGCCAAAGAGAAAGAACACGCGCCTCCGACCCCCAGCACATCTTTCCTTGCTTTCCTTACAAAAGCCCCCAGTTTCATAAGAAAATACAACAAACCACATTACATAGGAAGGTCGTATCTAATTGGGTTTTGAGGAAGCGCAGACAGTCCCGTGCTCGGCTGCCTGACCCCAGCACCCACTCAATACATTCTAATTATAGAGCAAAGACATAGAGGTTGACCCAGGATCTGTTGCCACTTGCCATGAAAGGCCTATTTCTCCATAAACAACCGAGGGCAGACTTGGAAAACAGGTTTACAGGCCAGACGCTTAGAACTTGGGCATGACAGGTTCCCTGGAAGTGTTCACCATCCCACCAAGAGGCCGGAAATATGGGGACGAATGTGTATTCTGGCTTCTTTCAAACAAAATGATTTAATTTTAAGAGTTTCAATTCATAAAACAGTCTCCCTAATTTTCCAATGGGGGAAAAATGGGTGTATTTTTGTTTTTCTTCATTCTCCAAAGAATAATTCAGGCCATGGAAAGAATTTATGCTCAATTTCCTTAAAGGACTTAAAGGGGACAGTTACCTTATGAGGAACTAGAGAAAGGGGGAGGTGGTGGCAGGTTTAACATAAATTAAATAAAGCCTTTTATTTTTAATATAAATTCTTCCCCTCCCCCCCGAGACAGGATTTCTCTGTGTAGCCTTGGCTGTCCTAGACTCACTTTGTAGACCAGGCTGGCCTTGAGCTAACAGAGATCCTTCTATTTTTCTGCCTCCAAAGTGCTGGGATTAAAAGTGTATGCCACCATGCCCAGGTTAATATAAATACTTTATGGCTTAGGTTGGGCAGCAGAGGCAGGAATGGTGGTACAAGCCTGTAATCCAGTACTTGGAAGGCAAAAACTGGAAAATCACAGGAAGTTCAAGTCTACATAGCCAGTGTTACATAGTGAGGCCCTGTGTTAAAAATAAAAAGTGTGGTGGTTGCTAGAGAGATGGACCAGTGGTTAAGAGCATTGGCTGCTCTTCCAGAGGACCTGGGTTCAATTCCCAGCACTTCATGTCCATGGAACACAGAAGTACATTTCAGGAAAAGCACAGACACTTAAAATAAGTAAATCTTTTCTAAGACTTAGCTTAGCTTTTATAGTCACAAGTTAAAAATAAGAAAAAGAAACGAGGAGTGGCAGCGCATGCCTTTAATTCCAGAACTCGGGAGGCAGAGGCAGGTGGATCTCTGTGAATTTGAGGCCAGCCTGAGCTACAAACAAGTTCCAGAACAGCCAAGGCTACACAGAGAAACCCTGTCTTGGAAAACAAAAAACAAAACAAAACAAAACCCAACAAAACAAAGCAAAAAACAAAAAAGAAAAGAAAAGAAAAAAAGAAAGACAGACAAAAGCCTTTCTCTCCATACCAATTTCTTCCAGTTTGGAAAGGAAGGTTTTCAATTCAGTCCCATAGTTACATACACTATAGAGTCAGGAACTCTGGGTTTTAAAGTTTATTAACATGTATTTTATGAATATTAATATAATAGTTTGGGGAGGGGGACTGGCTGGCCATCCTAGGGTGACACATGTGGCCATGGCTAGCCTTTATGTGGGCAGTAGGTATTTGAACTCAGGTCCTTTTGCTTTCAAAACAAGTGCTCCTACCCACTGAGCCATCTCCTCCACACAGCAGCTGTAGATCTGAAAAAGAAAAAAAAAAAAAAAAAAAAAAAAGAATCGTCGTATCTTCATGTGTGAAGTCAGCATTTTTCAGACCTCTATGGCTGCAGTCCTCTTTGCCCAGATTGCATATATACAGTCAATATCAGTACCTGCCTGTAAGCATCACTGTGTGAATTTAAAAGGCAGGAAACATGCTTGATGTTTTAAAAAGAAAAAACACCATGCAGGACCCCGGCCTGTACTTTTCTTTCCTCGTGACTGTCCCTGGGCAAGGCATGGTCTCTCCAAGAAGGAACTCCCTCTTACCTGCCTCGCAACAAACAGATAAACAACTTGTTCTCTTTCCATTTAAAAGATTTACTGCCAGCCCCTCTGGAGAAGTGACGGTGGTTGGTCAAAGTCCCAAGAGCGAGGAAAGTATAAAAGTTCCTGAACACTCCCCCAGCTCCCAAGGCATGCGTCCTGATCAGAGCCTGGCTTCTTCCTCCTCCTGTGACCTCAAGTGGCTCCTGTCAGCCAGCCTTGGATGAGGGACACCCTTTGGTGACTGTATATTTGACTTGGTCTGAAGTAGACGGAATTGGTCTCAGAATTCTCGCTATCTGGGGCGGTCTCTGGGACTCGCAGTTGTCAGCCCCTGCTCCCATCCCCCCCCTGCGGCCCCCCCCCCCCCCCCCCCCCGGTCCTGCGCAGACTCAGCTAGCAGATCACAGAGCTGCTGTCTTCAGCTTCCGGATGCTCTGTTATGACATGGATTGATTTACTGTATTGTGTTACTAGGTCATTTATCTTGGTGGCTTGCAGGAGATGCACACAGCAACCAGCTAAAAGTCTCACCCAACAGACAGGCATTTGGGCCATTTTCCCAGCTGCCTGCCAGTGTCAGGTCTAGGCACAGCAGCTCATTCAATTTGTTTGTTTGGTTTTGGTTTTTTGAGACAGGGTTTCTCTGTGTAGCCTTGGCTCTCCTGGACTCACTTTGTAGACCAGGCTGGCCTCGAACTCACAGAGATCCCCTGCCTCTGCCTCAGGCATGCGCCATCACACCCAGCTCAATTTGTGCATTAATTAGCAAGGGGCTGATTTGGAGAGCTTTATTTAAACACGGAAGGGAAGGTTAAGCCAATGTAGACAGAAGAATTTAAAAGGGCTAGGGCGAACTTCCATAGAATACCATAGTATTCTTTTCAGAGCCATGAGGCCCGGGGACCAAGTGATAGAGAAAGTGGCAAGAGTTAGTGTGGCAAGAGGAAACAGTACCTTTCGCTCCCAATCCTGAACTGCCCCTGGATGCCACAAAGTCACAGATCTGAAACACTGCTGAGCTGTTCAGTGGAAATGAAATCACACTTTAAGATGAGAGCCCTAGAGGAAGGCATATGAATCACGCATCAGTTTCCCCAGATGTCTCTGGAGCTGGTGCCTAAGGGTGTGACCGACTTTTCTAGCCTCTGTCCCATGACCGTGTCAACCCGGTCTTATCACCTAGATGATGTGGCACTTCCTTGAAGATGCACTTCAGTATTGCTATCAACTGTGGTTTGGATCTGACATTTTTTTCCCCAAAAGGCACATGGTTGTTAAAGGTTTGGTCCCTCGGCAGCACTACTAGGAGATTGGCACAACCATTAGGACCAAGGGCAGACCACTGGGGCTACACCTTAAAGGGGGCAGCGGAATTCTGTCTCTCCATCTCCTTTGCCACGAGCTGCCTCAACACAGGCCCACAGAATCAGGGCTAATCAATCAAAACTGGGACCTCCAGAACTGGGAGCCAAAACGAACCTTTTTGGCTCTATATGAATCAGCAGCATCTCAGCTGTTTGTTATAGTAGCACAAAACCAACGCAGTACCGAACTGTCTTTGATAAACCAGATTCTGCCTTGTTTATGCCACAAATTAGCTGGAACTAAAATTAAAAGTCAACGCTAGCCATGGAAACTCATCCAAAATGGAATGTTCTTGATCTTAATGCATCCCATAATTACTGAAGACAGTTCACATTTCTAAATCCCCACGGCCTCCTAACGTAACTGCACCGATTAAAGACTAATTCCAGGTCTCTCGTGCACTTTATAGTCGGAGAGCAGTTCTTTGACCCTAACCCTTGCATCGTTGATACAAATCCACGTGTTTCAGCCAGCTGAAGCCATTTTCCATTAAGATTGTTCATAAGGCAGCTTGCACTCCGTGTGTGTTTCTGATGGGGTAGCTCACACTTCAGAAAAAAAAAAAAAGAACCCTCCTCCCTGAAGGTAACACTGTGAGGGCTAAAGTTATGTTTAAGTTTTAATTACTGTGTTTAAGACATCTGTAGTGCCTCTTACCTGTAAGCCCCACTGACTCAAGGACAAATAACTTTTTGGAATACTGGGGCCTGTTGTTCATGAGAGATAACAAGCCTTATGTTTTTGCTTCTATAAACAAGGTTGGGTGCCCCAACTGCACAGGATGTGCTTGATCACAAGTAGGCGGGAAGTACATAAGCAGGAAGTATGTAGGCAGGAAGTACGTCAGGGTGTACGCTTGTATTATGCTCAGATCACTAGATCCTCAAAGACCACCAGGAGTGCAAAGCTGTATGCAAAAGCAAGGAGCCTTTATTCCTGCAGAAGTCCAGCATGCAGGGATCACCAATTAAGCAACATGGTGGCCTTGAGGTGAGCTTGAAGGCTCTTTTTAAAGGCATTCAGGGGAATCCCAATGGAGGGTTGGTGACTTTTGACAGAATTAGAGCATTCAAACAAACAAACAAAAATAGTGCAGCAGACTGAAAAGGTTCAGGCAGCTTTAGTCAGTGGTCATGAGTTAGTCAATAAGACAAGATATTTCCAGACCAGCAGTAAACTAACCTTCGTCTGGCCAGGTGGCTAGCCCGTATCTGATTGGCTGTCCATTTTTTGTGGTATTCTCAGTAACCACTGAGCTCATTTCTGAGGGATGGAGGCTCAGGCCTGCTCTAAGCTAACAAGAAACTGCAGCCTGTCATGGAGTCACTTGCCCCTGACTGGAAGGTGGGTAGTATGTAGCCTTCTGAGTTTTGCCTTTATAAGCACTAGACTAATGTAATGTAATTCTCAGCCATCACCCTAGCCAGTATTTAATAAAGCTTGCTTCAAATTTAGCTCAAAAATTGTGATTTTATTCTCACTCAGTGAGATTAACGATGCCTGAGCCAGGCTCCTCTTAACATGTGTGATAATGTTCCTCCTCCCCCCCCCCCCTCAGTTTTTTGAGACAGGGCTTCTCTGTATAACAGTCCTGGTTATCCTGGAACTTACTATGTAGACCAGGCTGGCCTTAACCTCACAGAGATCAACCTGCCTCTGCCTCCAAGTGTCTGGATTAAAGGCGTGCGCCACTCCGCCTGGCAGTGTTCCTCTTTTTAACACAATGCTTTTAATTTCAGGCCAAATAATTTTTTCTTCAAACTCAGTATGTCCTAAGGCCTAGGTTCCTGCTATCAGTAGGAAAGGGACTTCTAGGTTCATGCTACCTGACGGAGCAGTATGATTGACACACCCTATGACTAATGGAGACCCAGCCTGTCTCATAGCCCTGCCCCCACCTTTGAGGGTTTCTGCTGTGACTCACATGCCCCCACTTCTCCTGATCTGAACAGACACCCTCCCCTCCCCACCAGTGATCTTTTGGAATTACCATTTTGATGGAGGCAAAATAGATGGGGGGGGGGAGTGAATTCTCTGTTGAAAGGAGTCTTCTCCGCATGTCCTTAAACTAGAATGCTTTGGAAACCAAGTGTGATGGCAAACACGTGTGATCTTATGTACAGGCACGTGTGTTCAAGGCCAGCACAAGCAACACAGTGAAAAATCTCCCTCCAAAAAAATAAAGGTTAAAAAGTTAAAAAAAGAAACCAAGCCTCAGCCTTCATCTGGAAGCCTCCAAGAAGGCCTTGGGCTAGTCCATGGCACCCATGCCTTTATTTTTTTCCTGCCACTGTGACCTCTGTCAGATAACAGTCACGTGACTCTTGATTTGTTCTTTCCATCTTCCAAAGCTGAGGCCCAGGCATTTCCCACGTGCCTCACTCTCTACCAAAATGGACCCAAAACTTCCACACAGTCTGACACATTTTCCGTTTGTATAAGAGAGGAAAGATGGGGGAAAGAGAATTCATCAGAGAGAATGGAGAACCAGCCTTGGATTAAACACCTGGAATCCCAGAATTCAGGAGGCAGAGGCAGGTGGGTCTCTGTGAGTCTGAGGCCAGTCTGATCATCGAGCAAGTTCCAGACCAGCTGGGGCTACACAGTAAGACCCTCTCTCTAAAACAAAACAGACAGGCAAAGTGAAGAAAAGAAGAGAGAGGATTCCAGGTAGTATCTTTGGACCTGCCACTAACTCAGTGGCCTGAAGAAGGGCTTGGCCACTCTCTGGTTTTCTTGCCTTATCTCTCACAGAAGGGCCGAAACAGAACCCTGTCTATGCCCTGTCCAGCTCTGGCAAGATGGAATCTCTGCTCCCTGGGGAGTCCTGGAATATGATCACCACAAGCTGACTCCCTGGGCCTTGGGGACCCAGTGGCTGCTGCTGGGCTGTGAACTGGATGGGAGGGGCAGCAGAGAGAGAAGATGAAGCTAGCAGGGTAGCGGCCAGAGGGAACAGTCAGGAGTATTGTGCCAGCTCTTCAACGGTACAAATGGGCTTGCTTTTGGTACCTCATTTGCAGGACAATCACCACTTCTAAAGCATGATGCCATCTTAGTTTGCTCTCTGTTGTTGTGATAAACATCATGACCAAAGTAAGCAGGCGTGGAAAGGGTTTATTTCAGCTTACCTTTTCGAGCTCATCTGGGAGGAAAGTAAGAGCAGGAAGTCAAGGCAGGAACCCGGAGGCAGGAACCCAGAGGCAGGAACATAAAGGCAGGAACCCAGAGGCAGGAACCATGGAGGCAGGAGCCACAGAGGCAGGAACCAAAGCAAAGGCCATGCTTACTGCTTGGCTTCTCAATGGCTTGCTAAACCCAGTTTCTCATACAACCCAGGGCCACTTGCCCAAGGGTGGCATGACACACGATGGACTGGAGCCTCCCAAAGAAATCATCTACCAAGAAAGTGCCCCACACAGAGCTGCCTGCAGCACAATCTGATGGAGGCATTTTCTCAACTGAAGTTCCCTCTTCCCTTGACTCTAGCTCATGTCAAGTTGACAAAAACTAACCAGGACAGAAAAAAGCTAATTGAACCCATGCAAGGCTAGAGAAGGGCAGAAAGCCTTCCCACAGGCCATTAAGGCCCTTCCTTCTGTTCCAGGACCCCTCAGGCCCTCTGCGAGCCCAGGACAGGAATCCCTGGACAGGGGCCATCTCAGAGGGCACCAGTTGCCTTCCCTGGCCACGACACCCTTCGGTGCCAGATGGGAACCAACAACCATCCTTTTCTTCTCCATCTCCTCCTTCCTCTTTCCTCCCTCCCTCCCTCCCTCCCTCCCTCCCTGTCTCTCTTGTTTTCTTTCACATCTCATTCTTACCACCCAGTTTCCCCTTGGAAAGAAATGTCAACTTAGGAGCTGGGGGAAGGGGTCTTAGCTACCCCATAAGGAGTGCTCTAGTTCCATCTTTCGGGTTCCAGGATCAGAGCTTTAAAGGGGGAAATATCGTTAGAGCAATAATTTCACACATACACACACACACACACACACACACACACACACACACTCCACTTTTTTGTTTGTTTGTTTGTTTTGTTTTTGTTTTTCGAGACAGGATCTCTCTGTGTAGCCTTGGCTGTCCTGGACTCACTTTGTAGACCAGGCTGGCCTCGAACTCACAGCGATCCGCCTGCCTCTGCCTCCTGAGTACTGGGATTAAAGGTGTGTACCACCACTGCCCGGCACACTCCAATTTTTTAAAGGCTGGGTCTCACTATGTAGCTCAGGGTAGCCTCAAATTAGTGTCAATGTCCAAATCCCCTTTTAAGATTAGATTAATTTGCTTATTTGTTGGGTATGGGTGGGGAGCAGTTCTTGTTTGTGACACAGTGTGCATGTTGGGCTCTGGGGGGGCGGCGGGTGTCCAACAGCTCACCTCATTGTGGTAACGGCTTGATGTAGCTTGCTCTAGGCAGTAGGCAGCACTTTGCTCTTGCTGGCCACAGGAATGGTCCACAGGACGCCCCTTTAACTTGGATTGCCCTTGCAGAAACCTCAGGC
Organism: Acomys russatus; assembly: GCF_903995435.1. Lineage (NCBI taxonomy): Eukaryota > Metazoa > Chordata > Mammalia > Rodentia > Muridae > Acomys > Acomys russatus. The sequence goes on along the minus strand of NC_067157.1, from coordinate 9,302,388 downwards.
CTATCCAGAAGTGACAGCCCAGGATACAAGATGTGGATGGAGAAAGCTAATCACGAAGCAGCTGATGTCACTGCTCATCAATTCCTTGTGTAAAAAAAAAAAAAAAGGAAATTATAGCTGGGAGTGGTGGAGTACGCCTTTGATCCCGGAACCCAGGAGTCAGAGACTGGAGGATCTCTGTGAGTTTGAGGGCAGCCTGGTCTACATAGTGAGTTCCAGGACACCCTGGGCTACATAGGGAGACCCTGTCTCAAAAAAATAAAAATAAATAAAAATTAAAAATAAAAAGAAGAACGAAAGAACATGAGCTTCAGTTCAGAGAAGGAGGAAAATTCTCAGAATCAGACAGATGCCTCCCGAAGCAGGCTGAGCTGTACTCTGGTCCCCAGAGTTGGCTGTGGTATGTTCCACATTTGGATGCCTGAAAGACGGCAGCCAACCAGAGAAATAGGTTCCTTTTCTGGGTCCATCCTTGGACTCACAGTCCTTCAGGGAACGGGCCCAAGAATGGCTCCAAACAAAAGAGCAACTGGAGGCTAGAGGCAGCACGGGGCCTCCTTCAGGGGCAGTGACTGGGACCGGATGGAGCGCTGGGCCAAACTAAGAGCCTCCTCTACACAGCCCAGGGGATGGTGTGAGCCTGTCAAGGAGGTGTCCTTCAGGGCAGTGCCTACGTACACCCTCCTTAGGCCTGAAGTGTGGGTGGGACACACTGCAGTCCAACGAAAGCTATTGTTAAGACTCGTGGATCCGGCCTGTCCAGATTTCATCTGTGAGGCGGCTCGGGCCACCTGCCTATCCGGGTTCAAGCCTCCAGGATGGGTTATGCAGGCTTGGCTTTTTTTTCCCTGCCTTACTCAGGGCCTGCTGACTGACGATGGCCCTCGGCTCCACTCCCACTAATGAGAGGATCCCTTCGATTTCGTAAGAACACTCCTGAAGCCGGCCTTTGTCAGCCCTCCAGAGTGGAAATTCCTTAATGAGCAGAGAGCCACACCCTCCCCTCAGAAGGAGATGGACACCTGGCCTAGCCAGCCCATAGCAGTGAGGCCCAGGGCAGGTTGACCTGGATGGTCTGGAAGGCCCATTCACCTCCTGGGTTGTCTCCAAAGCCTACAGCACCTCCACACCCCACGTGCCCAAATAGCTGGAAGTAGATGCTACTGTAGGCAGGAGGGGCAGAGAGCTGGGGCGGGGAGTTGTCCCCATGGTTTTTCACCAGAAACCAGGAGACCGAAAGAAGCTCTGTCAGGGAAAGGAATTGCTGACACTCCTGCTCTGACCTTTACTCCAGTGACTTCCACTCAGCCTGGCCTCTCACTTCCCACCAAGCAAGCCAAGGGACCAGGGACATAGTTCAGTGACAAAGCCCCTGCCTGGAATGGACAAAGCCCTAGGTTTTCTCCTTGGCACCATTCACGAGTGTCCACACCCACCCAAAGCCAGGGATGGGGTCAGTGTGAAGTCAGGGTCAGTGTGAAAAGGAGGTATGGGACAGGGGGTGCAGGGGGCCTGGATCTGGTCTGTTTCTAGAGAGAGCTACGTTGATTACACAACAGTGTTCAGTTTGTTTATTAAAGTCTGGGGATTCCGTGGAATGCTTACCTACCATGCAGGAGGCTATGGCTTCAATCCCTGGCACCACAAGACAACAACAACAAACGGATGTGACTCTGGGAGTGGTGGCACATGCCTTTAATCCCAGCAACAGGTAGACATGTAAAACGCCATTTGAGGCTGCCCTGGTCGACATAATTCCAAGACAGCCAGAGCTACCTAGTGTCTTGAAAACAAAGCAAACGAACAAACAAACAAAAGTAAGTGTGGTGGTGCATGCCTGCAATCCCAGCACTCAGGAGGTACAGCTCTTCTGGCTACATTAGCTTACCTCCCCTCCATGTTTAAACCAAGCCCTCCAGATCAGCCCCTCGCTGATTAAACACAAACCGAGTGACCTGCTGAGCTCAGACCTGACACTGGCAGGCAGCTGGGAAAAGTGGCCCAAATGCCTGTTGGGTTTTTGTTTTGTTTTTGGAGACAGGGTTTCTCTGGGTGGCCTCAGCCATTCTGGACTTTGTAGACCAGACTGGCCTTGAGAAATTCTGGGGAAATTATCATATTAACAATACTACGTCTTTCATAGTAAACACAGTGTGGCTTTCTATTTGTGTAGTATTTGGGTTTTTCTCAACAATAACCTATAGTCTCAGTATAGAAGACGTGGCCATCTTTTGTAAGATTTATTTCTACTTTTTTCCCCCCTTTGGTTTTTCAAGACATGGCTTCTTTGTCAGTCCTGGAACTCACTCTGTAGACCAGGCTGGCCTCGAACTCATAGAGACCCGCCTGCCTCTGCCTCCCAAGTGCTGGGATTAAAAGCATGGGTCACTGTCACCCATCCTATTTCTACTTAACAAGACAGGGTTTCTCTATTATGTAGCTCTGGCTATTCTGGAACTCCCTAGGTAGACCAGGCTGGCCTTGATCTTGCAGAGATCCGTCTGCTTCAGTTCCCTGAGTGCTGGGATTAAAGGCGTGAGCCACCATGTCTGGCTGCTTTCTACTTGTTTGATGGTTTTGATGCTATTATAAATTGAGTTTACTTTTTGGAATTTCATCTATTAATGGTCTAGTTTGATAATTTGTATAAGAATACAATGGTTTTCTTACAGTAGCCATATATTCTAGACCTTACTATGTCACCTTGGTGTGTTGTTTATTTTGAGGAGTCCTTGTGTCTGTGGTCCCCTTAGCCCTAGGCTTTCACCTAAACAGCCTTAGCATCCGTAAACATGGACTGTTTTATTTGTTGCTGTTCAATCAAAGCCACTTTTTGTTCCCCTTTCTTGCCTGATTTCAATGGCCGGGACCTCCCGAACGCTGCTGAGAAGAAAGGCAGGGATCGTGGCTTTATTCTTGATTTCAGGGAGCATGTTTTTGATCTTCCATCATTAAATACAGTATCTGGTGTCAGTTTTTATAGGTGCTGGTAAGACTGAGGACATTGCTCGCTGACGAGCGTTTGACTGTGACTGGGTGTCGAACCTGTCCGATGCTTTTGTTGCTGCCTCAATTGAGATGGGCGCACGAGGCTCTTGTCACTTCCTGAGGCAGACATGATCCTTTGAAGGTGAAAGGTATGATAGAGCCAGAGATCCTATGACGAGGTAAGAATCTGAACACAAGCTTTGCAGGCAGTGGACCAGTTCTGTACTTCAGTGTGAATGAGGTAACCACTTTGAGCCTTGGTCTTTTCCTCATCTATAGGATGGAGAATCTAACAGCTAATTTAAAAGGCCCTGGAAAAGATTACATTAAACATTACATTAGAAAACACACACGCTGTGTGGTGCATATAATCAACAGACGTCACTGCATCTGATGCCAGATGGGAGCTCTTCGGGCCATTGGTCCTTAGGAATGACACATTTCATCCAGTCACATGCACAACTGTGCTGACAGACAAGCATCTCCACCCACCTCCAGCTAGCAGGTGAAGATACATAAGGACATATGTAGTTCATCCTCTCTGCTTTGCATCTGTGTGGCGAGACACACTGGATAGGAAGCAATACACAGCCAACATGACTTTTTGTTTGGTATTTTAGAAAGTGCTCAGAAGAAATAAAAGCCATCTTTTGCAAGAAAGCCATCAGTCTAAAGACTGTCCCAGCACAGGTTAGGAAGGATTTTTGTATTGACTGAATGCACAGGCATGGGATTTAGTTTAGATTTCAACTCAGTTTTGAAACTATCATTTAAATTATTGCAGCAATTTGGATCACCTGATTCTAGGTCAGGCCACACTGGGGATAGAGCATTTCTCCAAGTGTGTGAATAGTTTGACAAGGAGAAAAGGGCCCAGGATCAGATAACTGTGTCAACACTTGGTTAATGGTGGGTAAACACCCCTTTGAAGTTGCTGGACTTTAAGTTATTAAATGTGAAGATACGTATCTTCAAACCAGATAAGGGTGTGTGCATGTGTGTTCTTAGACAGGCTCTTATCGTGTACCCCTGGCTGGCCTGGAGCTCACTATGCAGAGCAGATTGACCTCAAACTTATGGAGATCCACCCACCTCTGCCTCCCAAGTGCTGGCTTTAACAGTGTGTGCTACCATACCTGGCCAAATCAGACTTTTTTTTCTTTCTTTTTCTTTCTTTTCCTTTTCTTTCTTTTGAGTCAGGGTTTCTCTCTGTAGCTTTGGCTTTCCTGAAGTTACTTTGTAGACCAGGTTGGCCTCAAACTCACATCACCTGCCTCCGCTTCCCTGAGTGCTGAGGTTACAGGCATGCCCTGCTCAGACTTATTAGTTTTAATTATTATTTTGTCTTAACACCACATTTCATTTTGTATCCCAGGCTGGCCCTGAATTTATAATGTAGCTCTTGCTCAGATTTACAGTTGTTCCCCCTGATTCTGCCTCCCATGTGTTGGGATGACGGGCATATGCCACCATACCCAGACAAGATATTGCTAGAATAACTCAGGTTTCCTTCATCCAGTCTCCCACAGACCCAGACTATAATGGGTAAGATTATATTAGTGTTGGGGATTATTTCCATTTTATAAGCAAGGAAGGAGACCAACATACAAGCCTAAACACTATGTGTTCCAACTAAAGTCAACATCCTGTAACTTAGCATCACTGTTGCCATCTGACAGCAGTGACAGGAAGTGACTTATCCAGGGTCCCACAGCTGACAGAGTAAGAAGAAAGGCTGTGTCTGGGCTTTGGGCACTAGGGTAGAAGTCCATCTTAGGTGTCTCTGTCCACCTGAGGTGAGCCGGTCACTGGGACACAGGTGTGCTGTACAGGTGGCTCACCCTACCTACCATCTCCAGGGGTGGGGCTCAGACTGAGCGGGTGGGGGTTAAGGAGCACACAGCTTCCTGAACAATAGGGCTTTGTGTTCTGAGTCACCAGATCTCTTCAGGAGCTGATTATTGGCTCAGAACTGTGACCCTACACGGCAGCTCATGGTGCTGCAAGGCCCTGTACCGGCTCTTCTTGACCAGGTAGTTTATGCCTGACTGTCAGAAGTTGTCCATCGTATGGCCACACACACCTGCTGCACTGTCACGGAGTGACAGCAAAGTGAGCCATGAAATCCCATGAACTCCATGGAAGTACACAAGGGGGAAAATTTTTACCTTGACATTCAAAATCAAAAGTCTACAACCCCACTGGGTCATATTAATTGGCAGGGTGTGGAGAGGCCTCACTCGAAGAAGCGAACTTAATTCAATCACCTTCCTGAGATGTGAGACACTGTCTTCAGACGTTTGGAAATTTGGCTTTAAAAGTATTTTGTGAATGGAGAAGAGAGCGCCAGTTTGTCCTTCATTTGAGGTTGCTGTACTTTACCACATGATCTCAAGGTTTTAGGCTAGACTGTGTTGAGCCTGCCCAGGGTGGGCGGGAAAGGCTGGAGGAGGAGGTGCTGCCTTCTCAGGTGGCGCCCTCTGTTTGTTGGCGGCAGTCTGCCAGACTACCCAGCAACTTCCTTGGGATGAGTGCTATTACAACAACGATTAGCTGAACTAGTCATGGTGCCGCAAGCATTCAATCCAGCATTCCAAAGGCGTGGCAGCAGAGTCCTAAATTCAAGACCAGCCTGGGCTACACAGGAAGACCCTGAACCAAAAACAAAGCAATTGATTAATTAACTAATTAATTAATTACTAAAATGTAAAAAATCAAGACAAAGCAAATACCACCTAAAATAAGGTTAAAAAATGAAGATAAGAAATTACTAGCCGGGTGGTGGTGGCACACGCCTTTAATCCCAGCACTCGGGAGGCAGAGGCAGGCAGATCTCTGTGAGTTCAAGGCCAGCCTGGTCTACAGAAGGAGTGCCAGAACTGCCAGGAACACACAGAAACCCCATCTTGAAAAACCAACAGATAACAAACAAAAAAAGAGAGATTACCTATACTGTAGGGGCACGGGTAAAAACATCAAATAGTTTTATCATTTGAGAATCTCAGGAAAACTGACAGGAAAGAACTAAACATTGTGTAATACTTAAAAGCAATGGCTACCCTCTGGGACCTGACCATGGACTTTCTGGACAGTGGGACCCTAGAATAAGATGCCCTGATCTTGGCAGAAACCAAATTTGAACTGGCAAGTAGCATTAGGACTGTCCCGTTTAGTTTGGCAATCATGGGCTAACTTTCCGAGCTAACTCTGGGACAGTGCCAAGAAATCCTTCCACTGTGCCCTCCAACCAAGTCTATTATTAAATATCACCAGCTCTGAAAAACTGCCCAGCAGCCTACCAATACCAATGTGTTACTAGAGCTGATAAAAGACACTCAGCTGTGGGATGGAGTGCATCTTATGAGCCCCTCCCTGGCTGTGGGGCGGTGGCGGGGTGATGTATAGACCATGATGGACCACCATAGTTATGTTTGGTGAGATGGGCGGCAGGCAGTGCACCAAACGCTGGCTGCTGGAAGAGTGCTTTTGCCCTGGGTGAAGCACAGAGTGATGCAGGCTGGCTTTTCTTCTGTTCTGTTTGACAAGAGAGCAGAGAGAGAGAGGACAGGGAAGACAGCAGACTCAGCACTCCACTCTCCCAGGCTTGGAAGGTGACATGCATGAGCTTTATTACTCCACCTGGAGGTGTTCTCCATCCTTAGCTCAAGAAATGATGGGACAGGCAGAAGACAGTGACCATTGACAGGGTAGGCATGGTCTTAGGCATGCCTTAGGCACCCTAGCATGTGCACTACCATATCTGTGTGGCACATCCCAACTCCTATAGATTCCCTCTCTGGGACAATGTACATAATAGGAATGTAATACTGTGGTTTAGTCATTCGATACCACTCTTCATTTCTCTCTTTGACTCCCCCAAAGCCAGGTGTCTTCCTCTTCCCAAGTGGTCTCCCTTCGACAGGATGACTTCCGGTTCCAACCATTATCCTTCTTTAGGGCCCTATAAAGTTCTGTTGATGAGCATCTATACTGGTCCCATGCCTTGGCCATTGTGAGTGGTGCTGCAGTAAACACGGATGTGCAAGGCTCTTCATGCTGAGCATGGCTGGGTCATGGGGCAGTTCTATCATTAGCTGAGTGATTTCCATGCTGATTTCTGTAGCGGCCATGAGGTGGGACAGCAGTGTGATCTGAAGGCTGGGGCCTCATGATCTGGTGGGAAACGGTGTGTGCAGAGAGTCAGGGGAGGGTCTAGCTGGGCAAGTCTGGAAGCCACGGGAAGGGAACCATATGGCACACTGGCACGCCTTGCGGTGTGCTTTTGATGGCAGTGCTACCTCAGCTTGTTTTCAGAACAGCGTGGCTGCTTTTTAAATGTACAATAAACCAGACTGATTCTGGAAGTCTAGATCAGAGTGTACATATGTGTGGAGTGGTTGCCTGAGTGGGGTTTTATTGTTGTTGTTGTTGTTTTGGTTTTTCAAGACAGAGTTTCTCTGTGTAACAGCTCTGGCTGTGCTGGAACTCGCTCTGTAGATCAAGCTGGCCTTAAACTCACAGCGATCCACCTGCCTCTGCCTCCCAAGTGCTGGGATTAAATGCATGCGCCACCATGACACAGCTGGAAAAAATAATTTAAATTGTGGAGACTAATACCAGGAGCTCAATTCCTCCCCTTCCATCCTACCTCCCAAAGTTCCCTTCCCAGAGAAGGCACAGGATCACTTTCTTAGCCTTGGGAATAAACCGGTCCAGCTTAGCTCAGGATGGTAAACCACTCCTGGGGGTGGGGGTGGGGGGAGTACGGTCAAAAGTTTAAAAAAGAACAAAGGAGAAGGCAGAGAGGTGGCAAGCAAGAGGAAACTACATCAAATCTTAATATTATTCACTGATAGTAGCAGGCTTTTTTTTTCTCCAAGCCTGGTTTATTGTATCTCTGAAACCCAGTGTCTCACTCTGATTTCCAGTAAACCTCACAGTTTCAGTTTATTTCCAGCAGCCTTAATGACAAGTCCAGGGTGGATGCAGAGAAGCGTTACTATTGAGAGTTTCTCAAAGTGTCTGAAGGGAGAATTTTAAAACATACACACTCCTTCCTGGATCCCTGAGAGGAGGTGGCTGTTGGTGGGGTTTGAGGAAGCAGGAGCCACCCACATTCCTTCCGCCTTGTCAGCTGTCTCCAATAGCCCTATAAACTGTGACCAAGGAGTATTTCCAGAAGGCTGTAAGCCACAGAGGGGACGCATACACCATCCCTTATACTCTGGTAAAAGGTAGAAAATAACCCTGCTTCCCTGAAACCCAGCTGTGTCTCCACATCAACGACTGTGATACATACTAATGTTTGTTTGTTAGTTTGTTTGTTTTGAGGCAAAGTCTCACTGTACAGTACAGCCCTGGCTGTCCTGGAACTTGCTGTGTAAACCAGGCTGGCCTCCAACTCAGAGAGATTCACCTGCGTCTGCCCCCAGAATACTGGTATTAAAGGCACGCACCACCACACCTGTCATATGTTAAATTTGATTTAAATACTGAAATTGGTGGCATATGAAATCCTGCAAGTGAGATTGATTATACAGGTGATTGAGAGAGAGAGAGAGAGAGAGAGAGAGAGAGAGAGAGAGAGAGAGAGAGAGAGAGAGAGAGAGAGAGAGAGAGAGAGAGAGAGAGACAGAGAGAGAGAGAGAGAGAGAGACAGAGACAGAGAGAGAGAGACAGAGACAGAGACAGAGAGAGAGGAGTCATGGTCTCAACCAGGGGACAGCTGGCAAACTGAGGTCCTTAAGAGCAGGAAGCCATCATCCCAGGCTGGAGGGATAAAGCTGGAGAGGAGCTTGTGAAATCCAGGCTCCCATGGCCACCAGAAGCAAACTACAGCTACAGAGGACCTGGGTGTGGGGGGCGGAGGGGGGGAGGGCAACACGAGAGGAATGCAAATGCTGCCAAGGAAGCATGCATGCAGAATGGGGCGGGAGGGAAACTGCCTCCTGTCCTTCCCCCACAATCCCACATCAAAATGGCCCCTTAGCTGTACCAATACCCCTGGCTAGTCATCTGGGGAAGAACAGAGCTGGGGAGATCAAGAACAGACCTGAGGCCAGCTAAGCCAAAGACTGGCAGCACCCTCCCAGGCTTAGGGAAGCCTGCTCCCCCACTTCAGACCTTGGACTCTCCCTCTTCCTCTCCCTCCCCCTTACTGTCCCTCTCTCCTCTCCTCTCCCTCTTCTGCCCACACACTCCGCCCCCTTGCTGACATAGTGGCCCCAGCCTTGTCTCCCTGTAAACTAGGGCAGCTAAACCTGCATTCTCTCAAGTATGCTGCAGGCTAGACTGCCAGTACAAGGCTCCACTCAGATCCCTCTTGTGAGTGGGCAGGCTCGACAGCATCTAGCATTGAGGCATAGGAACACCCCAAAGTACACAGAACTAGGACAGCTGTGAGGCCCTGCTGCAAGTCCCACCTATAACAGCCAGAACTCCAAGAACCAAGGGAGCCCTCCCCTGCACACATACACACTTTGCCCTGTGTGTGTCCAGGCCCCTGTGCAAACAGACCTCAGGCTCTGGCTGGCCTCCTCCCTGCTCCATTCTTGTGAGTGTGGGCCACTCTTATGGCATGTCTATACTTAGACCTGAGGCAACTTCGTGCAAGGGAAGGAGGCGGGGTTGGTAGCGCACACTCCAAAGGGGCAGCTGCCGCACACCTGCCTGGGAAGTCCTTTATTATAAGCAGTGGATCTGCACACCTGGTGAGCCCTGGCTCCCCTCCCTACCCCATCCCCCACCCCACCCCACCGCTGCTTTGCACTGCCCACTCCTGACACCTGTGTCAAGGAGGCTAACTCTTTCCAGTGCTGCAAAGGTGGCAAACTGTAAGGGGGGAACAGATTTAGCAGTTGTTAGGTCTGTAACTGCCACATGTGGAGAACTGATATACCCCTGCCCCAGGCCCCACAGATATCTGCCCCCCCCCCCATAGGCTGGTTCTTGGGAAAGGAGGGGTGGGCTGTGTACACACCGGAGGCTCAGGCTAAAGGATCAGAGTTCAAGGGCTGCCTAGGTTATATGGTGAATTTAGGGCCAGGCTGGGCTACATAGTGAAATCATGTCTCAAAAACACAAACAAACAACCCCCCACCAAAAAACAAACAAACAAACAAACATAAATCAAACAGAGGACAGATAATGTATCTTTCAAAATTGTCAAAGAGCGGGGCAGTGATGGCACAGGACTCTAATCTCTGCAGTAGGGAGGCAGAGGCAGACAGATCTCTGTGAGTTCGAGGCCAGCCTGTTCTACATAGCAAGTTCCAGGACAGCCAATACTGTTATATAGAGAAACCTTGTCTCGGCGGGAAAAAAACCAAAAACCAAGAAAACGAAACAAAGAAAAATAAAATAAATCACAAATGTTCCCACCGCACACAGTCATAATAAGGTGGTAGAGCAAATGGGGTTAGCCTGATCTAATAGCTCACACTCTACAGTGTATACTATGGATGTCAAAGCATCATATTGCACAATATGAATCCATTATTATCATCCCTCACATGTAAACACATAACTCTGGGGCCTCTGAGAAGATGGTGCTTGGTCAGGGATGTGTAGAAGCAACCCCCAGAAGCTGGGGCAGGGCCCACACCAGGAAGTGAGTGCAGAGACAGCACTCAGATCCAAAGGGCACTCCTCGAAGCTTTGGGGACAGCACTCACTCGGGTGTTTTAAATCAACATGTGCTGAGGGTGGCCGACTTGTCTCTAAACACATTCTGCACCTTGGCTTGACCTCTCAACGAGGCAGGAATATTGTCTCTACATTTCACAGGCAAGGAAGAAGACAAAGATGGCGACCTAGAAGACAAAGATGGCGACCTAGAAGGTGGCACAGCTGAGGTAAAGGTGAAGTACCTCTGGCCAGGCCATTTGTGGGTACATAGCTCTGCTTTCTAGGCCATGAACGTCAATATAGGAAGGTGAGTGTCAATGACGTCATCCTAAATAGCCTGGTCCCTCACAACCTCACCAGAGCATCCTTTTCCCGTTTCGCTATTCCCACCTCCTTCTTTTAATTTTTTCTTTCTTCCTTTCTATCATCCAGGCTGCCCTACAACTCACTGTAGCTCAGGCTGGCCTCAAACTCACCTCAGCCTCCAGAGTGCTGGGATTCCAGGTGTGAGTCCCAATGCCCAGCCCCTCTTCTTCACTTACGATAGTGCTAAATGCTCCCTTTCCTGTCCTTCTGCAGCCTCACACTGCCCTGCCACCTTGTCTCTTGCAGTGGGAGACCTAGAACTGAAGCCTATGGTGGACTTGCCTGCCCTACCCTTCCCTGTGTGATCAGGGTTAGGAAATGAATTTGCCCACTGTTCATAACCCAGAATAGCCAAGCGAAGAATTAGCCTGCAGCCAGACCCTTTCTCCAGACAGTGATGGACACAGGCTCTGTGCAGGAGACGGCCTTGCTCTAGAGGAAGGACTCCTGGCATTGAGACCAAGAGGGCGTAGCCCACAGAATGAGTGGCTCCGCCCAGGTGGGGCTGCTGAACTGGATGGTCCAGAGTGACTGGAGTTCAGCAGGTTAGCTGAAGGAAAAGACTTAGAACCAAGTGCAGGTGGGTGGAGGGGTGGAAGGCCATGGGGCCTTCTAGAACCTATCAAGTGGCTGCTGGCCAGATCGCATGGTAGGGGCCGGGGGTGGGGGGGAGTCTTGTACATGGCACTGAGAAGAATCCAACATCCAGAAAGAGAGGAGCGTTGATGATCCCTGTGTTGTGGCTTGACCTCTGTGAACTCATTTTGCGTTTTTCAGATACAATCTTCTAATCCTCGCTCTGTCAAGGGTTTGTTAGATGAAAATGTAGACTTTTCTATTTATTCCGCTTACATTTCCCCTTGTCTGTTATGTCCCTTGGTCTAGACCCTATTTGTCACAAACTGTTGATCGTCCCTCCTAATGTTTGTAGCATCTGCCCTTCAAGCTATTGGTCACCAGTATCTAGAACAGCAAGGCTTGGGGAAAGCGTCACTGGAAGCCATCAAAGACTTCCACTGAGTTCTGATCAGGTCAATCAGCTCCAGGCTGACAAAGTCTATTGCTCTAGTTGTAAGATGAAGCACGTCTAACTCACACCTACCCAGCCTGGTCTCCCAAGAAGTCACAGGTCCTGAGCACCATCTTGCTGAAATGTCCAAGTGCCGAACCACCAACGTCTGCCAGCTCGGTGACCCTATTTAAAGAGGAAATGACCGTTGTGCCCCTCAGAGCTCTTCTACGGAGACCACAGTTGGCTGGAAAGCAGGCCTGGCACCCATGTTGGTACCCCACCAGGCACACAAGATCCAAAATGCTTGGCTCTTGCAAACTGGGACTTCTGCCCACTCCATTCCTTGGGGGCTGCCTCACGCTTGCTGTGGTGTGTGAGAAATGGACAAAGGTGACTGAACAAGCTGCCCTCCCTCCTGCCCTGCCTTCCTCGGACTGCCTAGCTGCTCTAGTGACTTCATGCCAGTCTTGGACTCAATGGCATTCTGCCCTTTCTAGACTGAAGAACATTCCAGAAAGAGCAAAGGGGAGCCAGAGCTTGGCACTCTCACCCTTTCTTCTGGTGTTTGTGTTGCACACAAAGAGCTTGGTCTTTGAAAAAGGAGTGTCATACCCCTGTGTTTAGAGGACAGTTGTAAGGTTTTGACTATTTTCAGGACATTTATACACCACTGTCATAAATATATATAACACTTGAAGTCACAGATAGGGTGCGTGCTGTGCAGGGCACTCACCAAGGTTGGCCATTTTGTCCTTACCGTGGGAAATAAGTCCCAGGAAGATACCACATGTAGATCTGGCCAGTGTGGGTTTAAACACCAGCCCTATAACTTGAAGACTAGGGACCCGAATAATCACCTCCCCACCTCGGAGTCTGTTTCCTCATCCATAAAATGGAACTTGGGATTGTACTCATGTGTTTGTACACTTGGTCCCCAGTTCTGGGCGCTGTTTGGGGACCACGGGACCTTTGACATGGAGCCTCACTAGCGAACAGGCCTCTGAGGTCAGTCCTGTTTCCGCTTTGCTTCCTGAGCACCATGATGTGAAGAGATCTCACAGCTCCAGGCTGCCACAGCCCCACCATGCCCTCCCCAACATGATAGGGAGATAGACTGAAATACTCTGAAACCGGAAGCCCAAATATCCCTCTTCCCCTGCACTGTCTCTGTTACACAGACACGAAAAGTAACACATCACCTCCCAGGATGGAGATAGCAAAGGGCCCCGAACCACAGAGGTTGGTGCTCAGCTGGTGGCCAGCTTTCAGGGTGTCCCATGACAGCAGTCACCTTGAAGGATTCCTAGGCTTCCAAGGTCATAGCATGAGCAGAGTGGGGCCAGGCAGCCATGGGTGGGCGGGCTCTGAGCTGTGCTCTCCATTGGCCTACACAATGCCAACCCTTGAGTGACCCACAGGGGAAGCTGGCACTGAACTTTCAGAGTCCTGGTCATAGTCCCACCCTAATTATTACCACCAAAGTGCGGTGTGTCAGGAACTATAGGGTTAATAGCCGGAAGAACATGGCTTAAAAGGCACCTTCAGGAACTGGTCTGGGTGACTCTTCAGAGGTGCTTGCAGCATGGACAGGAGGCACTGGGCCAGGCCCTAGAAATGGCATGTGTCCCGAGCAGCTTCCTGCACGTGCGGCCTGTCACCTCCCACGCACCTGCACCGCATCCTCCCACCCAGCTACAGATAAGCAGAAGGAAAACACAGCATGCCCAGAGGAGACAAGGAGAGGGAAGGGCAGGTGGCCATGCCTCTGCCCTGCTGTCATGCCACCTGCCCTTCTGGCTGCCCCTTCCACAGCTAAGCATTTGGCTCTGGTGATTCAGGAAGGTTCAGATCACCAGAAGACACCACCAGACCACTGAGCCATTGCCACCTAAACATCCCGTTCTTTCACTGCAGTCAAGTCTTCCTGGTACAGAAAACACACACAACCCCAGCAAGAATTTGAACTTCATCAATGCTGATGTAGGATGCTGGGCACGTTGCTTGCCCCAGGTCTATACCAGATAACACATTTGGTCCTCACTGTCAGCCTGGAGTAGCCATTCTGTGCCTGCCCCAATTTACAGATGAAGAAATGGCAAGTTAAATATCTAGTATCTTGCCAAAGCCCCACAGCTAAGCAAGTGGCAGAGAGAAGACTTGACAGTTTGGAAGCTCACTCTACACGTCTGCTGGTTTTTCTCATATCTTAGAAAACTAGAGACTTAACCATACAGATGGCCAGCCTCTGGGCCCCAGGTCTCTTTCTCTGGTATCTCCAAATAAAAATAACCCTAAACTCTACACTGACCAGATTAATTTGGGCTTCTAGGATCTCTAGAGCATGGTAGAGGCAGAACAGAACCCAGGAACCTTCTCCTGCACACGTGTTTGTATGGGCATCCATGCCCACAGGATCACACATGCACCTCCCACTTCTCCTGTGCCCAGGCTGTAGCCACAGACCTCAAACTCTGGATCCTTACATCTACCATTTTCTTGTGGTTAAGAAACATGAGCAAGCTCTCTTAGCCATTTATATGTTGTTGGTGTTGCAAGATGTGGTTTTTCTGTGTGGCCTTGGCTGTCCTAGCCTCACTTTGTAGACCAGGATGGCCTGGAACTCACAGAGATCCACCTGCCTCTGCCTCCTGAGTGCTGGGATTACAGGCGTGCACCACCGTGCCTGGCTTGCCCTCTTAGCCATTTTTAAGAGTAGAGTTTGTTAGTGTAAAGTTTATTTGTTTAAATTGTATTTGTTTATTTATATGTCTGGGTGTTTTGCCTGCATGTATGTCTATATACCAGGTGCATGCCTGGTGCCCATGGAGGCGAGAAGAAGGTGTCAGATGCCCTGGAACTGAAGTCACGGGTGATTGTGAGCTGCTTTATGGGCGCTAATGACTGAACCCAGGTCCTCTGAAAGAGCAGCCAGTGCTTTTGACCACTGAGCCATCTCTCCTGTCCCAGCCGTGTAAAGTTTACTTGTAATTTTGGGAATTGAACCTTCAGAACATTTTCATCTTGCAAATGGAATAATGTAATATTTGTCTTATTTATTTATTTATTTATTTGTTTTTCGAGACAAGGTTTCTCTGTGTAGCCCTGGCTGTCCTGGACTCACTTTGTAGACCAGGCTGGCCTTGAACTCACAGCAATCCACCTTCCTCTGCCTCCTGAGTGCTGGGATTAAAGGCGTGCGCCACCACGCCCAGCCTTACTTTTTTTTTTTTTTAATCTCTTGAGACTGACTCTGGGCTTTGCCTTTGGGACTGGGTCAATAGGGAGGGAGTTGTTAAAGTTTGAGAAGCCACGTCTTAGATGGAAGTCTAAGTAGGTAGAGAAAAATACTCAGCTTTGCTTCAGAAGAAAAGTGTATCTTTTCCCCATTGCTTACCAGGGAAGCTTTTAGGATTTGCAGGGCTTTTCTGTGTAAACAGCAAGATGCTGAAGTTTGCCAAATGTACCTCTAGATGCAAAGACACTTGAGTGAGGAACGAGGATACAGGCTCCAAGTAATGCGGACACAACAAAACTTGGCTTCCTTCAGTATTGTCTAAGAAGAAGGAAATAGAATGGGGCCAGCCCCAAATGCCACAGTTTGTCGGTAAAAGCCCAGCGGGGAAAAAACAGTGTTGCTGGCCCAGCTCCAAGTGCTTAACACACACCAGCTCTCCAAAGATGCCTTCGCCAGCTCTGTCTTCTCTGTTGCCAGACATGAGGTAACACTAAGGCCCATCCTGGGGGGTTGTGGGGATGTGAAACAGTAGCAGACTTTCAAGTTCAAGGTCTAGCTAAGGTTTGCCCCTTCCTTTTTTCCAGCTTGACCTCAGTCATTTCAATAGCTCAGAAATGGGAGTGCGCATGCTCTTACTGACTGGCCTCCCAGAAAGCAGACATTGGGGTGAGTGACTTGACTGAGGCCAAGCTCCCAGAGCTGAGGCAGAACAAAGAGGAAGAAGCCAAGGGCTCCAGTCAGCAGGCCTCAGAGAGCACTCTGGACTTACCTGAGTGTCCACACACGAGCCATCCCTGTTGTGGGGAACGGAGCAGGAAGCAAAGGTACCAGAAGGCAATCAGTGGATCTGAAAATTCTCATGCCCAGGTGGAGGCACATCCATTAGGCACCAAGCTCCACTGACCCTCGGGCCTGTGCTAACCAGGTTGTGGGGGGGGGGGGGCAGCGCTCTTCCATCAATCAGCTCAAGACAGACTTCCGCCATAACTAGCCCTGAGCAGCACAGGGATGGTAGAGCCCTGATCAGGCCTGGGTCACCTCAGGAAGGAGCAACCAGCAGAAATACCAGCCAGGTGAGACAGTGGAAAGGAACGCCAGTTTTGCCTCCAGGTAAGGCACTGCAGGTGAACACTGGATTGCTTAGCTAGCTAACCATCCTCGCCTACGGCAGATACCTCAATGGTAGGAGAGTGGGTTTGAGTGCAGAGTGTGAGGGAGAAATACCCTCTTAGGTCCCTTTGCTGCCTGTGTTTGTGCCTGGTTTCAGTGTACTCTGCTTCCCAGCTCACCCCAGCTCACCCCTCATGCCAACTGTCTTTTGTTGTTGTTTTGAGACAGGGTTTCCCTGTGTTAGCCTTGGCTGTCCTGGACTCGCTTTGTAGACCAAGCTGGCCTCGAACTCACAGAGATCCGCCTGCCTCTGCCTCCCGAGTGCTGGGATTAAAGACGTGCGCCACCAGCACCTGGCCTCATTACAACTGTCTTCACTCTACGCATGAAGATCCATGTGGCTGGGCTGAGAGGAAGGTCCAGCAGGACAGGGCAAGTTTCATGTGAGGACCCTGAAAATGGACTTGGGGGCTGTGGGGGGGCCACCGGGCCTCTCTATCTGCACTGTTTCCTTATGTGGTCGCCCTGAATAAATCTCCTTTATTTGTCTGTTTAATTGGCCTATGGAAGCAAGGTGGTGGAGGCATAGGCCTTTAATCCCAGGTAGAGGCAGGTGGATCTCTCTGAGTTCAAGGGAAGTCTGGTCTACAGAGTGAGTTCTGGGACAGAGAAACCCTGTCCTAAACAAAACAAAACAACAAAAACCCAATGACAACAACAAAAGGCCTGTTGAGGACTAGTGGCCAAACATGACTGATGAAGGCTGCCAGGGTCCAGGCTCTGACCCTAACAACTCAGGTGACAGTGACACAGCCAGAGCACCTCCAAGGTGTAGGCCAAGCTTCTAGCTCTGCCCAGCCAGGTCAAGCAACTCCAGAACTCCCAAAACCCAAGCACCAAAAGGAACCACCTTGTTGGTTTTAGTAGCAGAAGTATCCCCAAATCTGGAGTGCATGTAAAGTGGACAAAGGGTGGGGGACGCCCAGACAGGGTGTGGACATCTGTAACAAGCTTAATTGCAAGGCTGGCGAGGGAAGATGGGCAGACTTGGACCTGAGCTGGCCAGGAAGGGGCCTCACTTGCAGAGGAGGATGGGGAGACCCGTCCTTCTCCCCAGACCTTCCCTCTGGACTTTAAGAGAAGCCACTATCAGTGGCCGTTTTGGACAGCCCAGACACCCCCAGGCAGAAGAAAGTGATTCTTCTTCTGAGGTTACTAGTGGCCCAATATGAAACACACACACACACACACACACACACACACACACACACAAATAGAGACAGAGAGACAGAGAGACGGAGACAGAGAGACAGAGAGACGGAGACAGAGAGACAGAGACAGAGGACGGGGTGGGAGTGGGGGGTGGGGGGGTGGGGGTGGCAGGGAGCAAACCAAACAGAGAATTGGCATTCACAAGTTCAAGACACAAAGTAGTTCTTCAAATTACACTTCCTTGAGTTGGGTTGTTTTTAAACTGGCAAGTTTCCTCAAAGCTGCCCATTTGTTAGTTGGTTCATTCACAGCTTCTTCCTTCCAGTTAGCGTGCCTAGAACCCTGCTGTGCAAACAGGCCTGGTGGGCTGGGATGCAGGTACCATGTACCGGCTTGCCTAGCATGTACAAGGCCTATGTTCCACCCTTAGCACAAAGAGAAAACAGGTCTTGTGTGTGGACAGACCTGGGGGAAGCCAGGCGCCCTGCTCCTGTGGCATTTATAGTCCATTAGAGATAGTCATCAAATCAATACAATCATACAGAAACAGGAAAATGTGAGTTATGAAGATTCTTGAAGGAAAAGCTGGAGTGCTGTTGAGTGAGGCCAGCAGGGAAGACTGAAGGAGCTGATTTTTCTCTAAAGAAATATAAAGAAGGGAGTTATGGCTTGAAAGCTAAGTAGGGCATCAGAGAGGGAAGGGGGGTGGTGGTGTGAGTGGCCTTCCTGGGCAGAGAGGATAGCCTGTGTACAGGCCTGGGATTGGGAAAGATGGGGGCTGACCAGAGACTCAAACTTAACCACGCCAAGTAAACAAACCGCGGAGCTGGCTCCAGTTCCCCCAAGGGACAGGTTCTGTGTGTACACAATGATGGAGAAAACGGTGGCTCTGGCCAGCTTGCAGCCTGCCCCGGATAAGACGCTTAAAACAGACAGAAATAATCAATAGTTCTGATAAACGATGAGACAGCAAAGTCCTGGGTCACCGTACAGTTCTGGGGACCACAAATGAAGCCAGCCATGTAGACACCCCCCCAGCCCACCTCCAAGAAAGACAGTGTTTGGAAAAATATGTAGGAGAAGAAAGAGACTATTTGTTTATTGCAAGTGGGCGCTTTGCCCACCTATATGTAGGTGCACCACACGAATGCCTGGTGCCCTCAGAGGCCAGAAAAGGAAGTCTGAGCCTCTGGGACTGGAATTACAGATGTGAGCCATGATGTGGGTGCTGGGGACTCAACCCCAGTCCTCTGGAAAAGCAGCCAGTGCTCTTAACCATGGAGCCATCTCTCCAGCCCAGATGAGGCTCTTTTGAGTCTATAAAAGATTTACTCCAGCCTGGTGCAGTGGCACATGCCTGTAATCCCAGCACTTTGGAGGCAGAAGCAGGTGGGTTTCTGTGAGTTCAAGGCTAGCCTGGTCTACAAAGCGAGTCTAGAACAGCCAAGGCTACGCAGAGAAACCCTGTGTAAAAAAAAAAAAACAAAAAACAAACAAACAAACAAAAACAAAAAAACAAAGAAGAGGAGGTTAGCACAACAGTTTAAGTTCTTATTTTCTGAGAGTGAAGGAGTCCAGTGGTGCTGGAGAGTATATGTATGTTGAGGTAGGGACTTTTGCGGGGTGTGGGGGCTCACTCTGAGTATTCTGGAGGCAGGAGTCACAAGTTTGAGGCCAACAGAGGAGAACACATAGTAAGCTCCAGGCCAGTATGGGGTACAGAGGGAAACCCAGCTTCAGATATTGAATCCAGCAGGCCAGGTCCTACCTGGTGAGTTATGCTCTAGCCGAGAAGAAATCTCCATTTAAGTATCACAAGAGCAGCTGAGCCATTGTGAGCTGAAAGGAAGAGTGAAGGACAAGGCTGGGGTGGGGGGGGGGGATCTGTGCTAGGGTCTCGGAGGTCCAGGAGTCAACTTCCCCCAGGAAGTTAAATGTTAAGTAGGCAAAAGGTTGGCTGGGGGCTGGATGAGAATATTGTAGGCATTGGGCATAAGCAACACTCCTGTGGCAGGACCAGCAGAAAAGTGAAAACCGTGGAGACTGGGGTGCAGAGAACAGACAGAGCAAGGGGACATCATTAGGTTTAAACTTGTCCTACTTCTTCATGGAAGATGAACAGAGGGGACAAGAGGCGCTGGTGAGCAAATTCTCATGAGAGCTTGTGGTAGCCTGGGCCAGGGGTGGGCATGGGACTGGGGGGATGTGGCTGGGTTTGAGACATGTTTAGCATATAGATTGGGCAGGAGGTAAGCAGACTAACTGGGGCATGAGTGCTTACAGGATAAAAGGAACTAAGGGCTGAGATGCATGGAGTCTGAGATGCTTACTTGGGCCAATTCATCAGGTTAGGGCACCTCAGAGAAGACGGGGTGTTGTCTGGAAGGCGCTGACTTGGATTTCAGACCGTTTGCAGAAGGGCTTCTGGGACACCCCATTAGAAGCAACTGGTGTACAGGCTGGAAGCTCAGTGGGGAGATGCAAACTAGAAATGCCAGGCTGGGAGCTTGGGAGATGGCTCAGTTTATAAAGCACTCAGCTCACAAGCCAAAGGACCTGAGCTCAGATTCCTAGAACCCACATTAAAAGCAGGGCACTGTGGTGTGCCTCGATAACCCCAGTAACAACTAGCTAGGAAACAGAGACGGGGGACCATGGATTAGGAGGAGGAGGAGAAGGACATTGGGGAATTGGAGTGAGAGAGATCAGGGGTTTCTGCCCAAAGGCACATGGAGTTGGAAGATTTGGCAGCAGGCAGTGAGGGGCAAGGACAGTGTGGCTTCTTCTGTCAGATGGAGGATCCGCTAGACTCCTGAGATTTACTCTAGAGAATTTGCCCCAAGGAACTGATACCCAGAAGGTTTCCTTCTTGTTCTCTTTAATCTCCTTTCCCTCCTATTTAGGCCCTTCCACAAGAACTGAATGCTAATTTTTTTGTCTTCTTAGCCCTGTAATATATCCATGAGCTGTTGCTCTTGGTGGCCCCATCTCTATACTGATTTGAAATCAGCAAATGCTTCATGGGGAAGCTGCACTTGCCCACTTGCTCACCTGTCCATCTGTCTACCTGTCCACCTGCCTGTCTGCTCACCTGTTCACCTGCCCACCTGTCCACCTGGTCACTTGTCCACCTGCCCTCCTGCTCACCTGTCCACCTGCCCATCTGCTCACCTGTCCATCTGCCCAACTGTCTACCTACCCACCTGCTCACTTGCTCACCTGTCTGCCTGCCCACCTGTCTATCTGCTCACCTGTCCACCTGCCCACTTGCTCACCTTTTCATGTCTTTTCCTTAGATTTGTCTTATTAGCTCATTAGGGCTTCCTCACAGATGTTCCTCACTTTTTACTATTGCGTTTTCTAGCTGTTTCCCTCTCCCCCCCACACCACCCCGAGACAGGGTGTCTCTGTGTAGCCTTGACTGTCCTGGACTCGCTTTGTAGACCAGGCTGGCCTCGAACTCACAGAGATCCCTCTGTCTCTGCCTCCCAAGTGCTGGGATTAAAGGTGTGCGCCACCACGCCCAGCTTTCTAGCTGTTCTTGAAGGGAGGTCTGATTAAAATTAGTCCATAATAGCTAGAAGCAGAGGCCTTCCTCTAAAAAAAAATAACCAATGTGCTGCTCTGTTTCAGGTTTTCACTTTCCGCCCTTCAGTAACTGTATTTTAAACCTCAGCTCCAGTGGATATAATGAAAAATCTCAAGGTAACAAAAATAACTGAGCCTTATTATACCTTTATTTTTAACAAAAAAGGATTGCTTTTTTGTTGCTGTTTTTATTTTTGCCTTAAGGCTAAATCTCTGAAGCTACAAGCAGGCCCCAATGAAATGCTTTCTTTTATTAAGTGTTACTGTGGTCATGGTGTCTCTTCACAGCAACAGAATACTGGCTAAGACATAAAAATAACACATCCAGCTTATTCTATTAAGGATCAATTTACAATATTAATGAGTACTTAAGGCCAGGCATGGTGGCATACACCTTTCATCCCAGCATTCAAGGAGGCAGAGAGGCAGGTGAATTTCTATGAGTTTGAGGCCAGCTTGGTCTACATAGTAAGTTTCAGGATGCTAAGGCTGCTACACAGAGAAATCCTGTCTCAAAAAACAAAAACAAACAAAAAATAACTACTTGGTGAATGTTTACTCGGGACCAAGTAGCATTTGCATTTACGTGTGTTAATTCATTGAATGGAATACAACCAGTGGACTTCGCTGTTCATAGTCATCAGTTACAGAATTTGTCAAAGGATGGGCCATAGATAAAAGATGACCGATGGTTTAGCACGCAAAGCCAATGCAGTACGCAGAAGAAAAGAATTTAGGTGATCATATTATGGAGGGTCTTAGATTAGATGGAATGTGGAGGCAAAAGAAGTCATCTCTAAGCCCTAAGTGTAAGTCCACTAGTGTTTTTCCAGTGGGAGGTACACTAGCAGAAGTTGATGGAAGGGAAATACTAACAATGAGCATGACTCCCTCCTGCTGTGTACTTCCTGGTGGAGGTGCTGAAATGTCTAAAGCAGGAAGGAGAATTAGGAGCCTGAAGAGGAAGTGAAGAGGACGGACCGCTCAAGAGCTGGAGTCAACCGTCCTTTGGGTATCTTGAAGCTTTATTTGCATTGACAGACATCAGATCATTGCACGTTAGGTCTCAGAAACAAGGTGAATGACAGGCAGGAGACCAAAAGGGAAGACTGGGTACTCTTCTAGAAGACCCAAGTTCTTCAGTTCACAGCACCCACATGGGACGGCTCCTGAGGGCCTGTCACTCAGTTCCGGGTTATCTGACACTGTCTTCTGCACACTCACATGGCTGGCACACACACACACAGAGAAATGAATTTTTTTAATTAAAAAAAGAAAAAGGAGGGGGAGGGAATGCAGATGCTGCGAATCAATGGCCTAAGACCCTGCCTTGGACAAAAGGAAATGTCGGCCATTGCAGAGAATGTACAAAAGCCAGGTACGGTGCCCAGGATGCAGTAATCCTTCTTCGTCTTCAGCATCCAGCCAGATGCTCAGTGTGACCTGACACTGCCCATTCTGAAGCCTCTTCCAGCCCAGGTCATGGACAGCGTGTCCTCTATTCCTGCTATTGAATGAAGCTCTATTACACTTGCTTTGTAACCCCCCCGCTTCCGCCAAGGAGTTGTGTTTCCTCCCAATGGGAGCAGAATAAAGTGGGCAAGGCATACATCTACCTCATGAATGTTGGCTATAGCTGTTATTTAAGTTAATCTGGGGCCCTGGGGATGGAGGTAGGTCTTACCTAGTCCTCATAGATTGGGTGTCATGAGTGGGTCGTTGGGTATGTGGATACATGAAGAGAGATAGGTCTAGTCAGACAGAAGTGGAACTCTATGGTCGGTATCCAAGATGGGAAGGAATATTGCGGAACACTTGAATGTGGGAGGTCATTAGCAGGTGTCCTGATTTTACCTCTACCTGGGAGGAGCTGGTTCTCTCAAGGTCATCAGAAGTCAGCTTCCCCAGCAACTCCTCCCAGAAACACTGGGGCTAGATAGGCTAAGGTTGGTTATAAATGAGGGGTCCGTCCACCCTTAAAGTCTGAAGTGCTCTTCCTCAGAGCACAGATATCACCACCACCACCACCAGTATCAAAGCCTCTGCCCAGTAAAACAAACAAACAAACAAGCAGACAGACAGACCCCAGTGATTTAGCTTATACTGTGAAGTGAATTAATGTATTATGTCACCCAAGCACACTTAAGTCTTGTGCCTGCATGAAAGCCAAGAAGAAACTGAACAAGCAGTGTCAAAAGGTTTCAACGCAATTCCAGCTTTCACTGGCCGTGTGGCTCCGGCTGATCCTATTGCTTTGCTCTGTCCTTAAAGTTCTCATGACAAGATCATCACAGACCTAAAAGACACTATGAATGGAAATGGTTTTAGTTAGAAGACCTGGAGATAGCCTAGAACTTATCACAGGCAGATGGAGTGAGCCGGCTCATTCCTGCCTCAGCCAGCTTTGCACACCCATGGCACACACCTCTGGCCCTCTGAGGACAGGCTCACAGGAGCCAGGCTGTGAGGGTGCTGGTTTCCCAGCCCCACTCAAGCCTCACCATGGAGGCTTCTCCAGTCTCTTCCCCCTCCAGCCCCTCCTGTGATTTATGCTGCTGCTCAGACCAACAAGGTGGGTCTAGAAACTACCCTCTTCACCCTCTCCCCCCCCCCTGCTCCCACCTCGCCTTCTTCCTTTTCCAACGGACTTACTCGAAACTGGCTCTAATCCATGCCATTTTGTTCTCCACAGCATCCTTTATGTTTAAAAAAAAAAAAAAAAAAAAAAAAAACCAAGCCCCAGTTCTCCCGCTTGGAACATGATGGCATCAGCTTCCAAAACACTGGCCAGGTCTTTCCTGGTGGGTGGGAAGAAGGCAGCTCTGTGAAGACTAGAGTCTAATTAAGTACTGAGAAAACAAACCACGGGCTTCAATTTTAAGCTCTGAAAATAGCAAGGGCCCAGGATTCCTGCTGCTGGCCTGAGCTCTGAAGCAAGGAGGAGAGAGAGGAGAGAGAGAGAGAGAGAGAGAGAGAGAGAGAGAGAGAGAGAGAGAGAGAGAGAGAAGAGAGAAGAGAGAGAAGAGAGAAGAGAGAAGAGAGAAGAGAGAAGAGAGAAGAGAGAAGAGAGAAGAGAGAAGAGAGAAGAGAGAAGAGAGAAGAGACAGACAGACAGACAGACCCGAGCCCTTGGGGAGGGGAAGCCAACTCCTAGGTGCCTGCTTGGTATTGTCACCCTGATCCTGGGAGGGGCTGACACCCAGGAGTTCCTACAGGCCTGGTATAGCTGTGACTGCTAAGCTGTGCTCAAAGCTGAAGCAAGTCTCTGAGAAACTAACAACTCTGCACACAGCCCATCCTCCTGAACACTGAGAACGAGGACAGGTCCCACTGTCAGACGGATGCGGGCCAACAGCTCCTGCAAGTCAACTGAATGTTCGCCTGGCCCTGACCAACTCAGATATATTAGCCTTGCTAGCACCTCTGGTCCCCGTCTTCTGTTCATGGAGAGAAGTTAACCTCTGGGGAGAGCCTGGCATGGAAACAGCGCAACATACAAATCAAGGCTATGTCAGAAGTGGAAAGGGAATGTAATTAATGTAATGACTGGCGACTGCCCCCTCCTAGCTCTTCCACACAGGCATGACCGTCCATCTCCCTCCCTCATTGGACAACGGGTGCCGGTCCTACAGGATAGAGACTCGATAGTACAGCTCCTTTGCTGTGTGTTTGCACAACTCCTGGGATTGAGTTAACAGAGGCAGCAAGTAAATGAAGAAAAGACTAACAGGACACACAGAAAAGCTGGGATCCAGTAGGCTGGGGCTCTCTGATGGAGAAGACGCGGCATCCCGGAAGTTCAGCATATTTATTATATACAGCCAAACATGGAGGCAGGCAGGGGCAAAGGTAGGGGACATAGCCATGCCCGTAACAACACTTCCCCGCTCACTCAGAGCTTCACTGGCTCTTCCACTCCTCCAGTACCCAACATATGGTGCCTGGCTGATGGTTACCGTGACCTACTTGCAGCGTTGTGGGGAGGGCACAAAGCTGTGATGCAGGGCGAGCCTACTGAGCTTAGTGAAGACACTAGCCCAGGTTTGCACGTGCACTTAGGAGTCTGTGCAGAATTGGTATTGGACCCAGGACGAGGCCCTGTGAATTCCTGGTGACTTTGAGGACAAATGTCCCCTATAGCCATAACCGTGGTATTCCACCTGCAACACCTACTGCCCCTGGGAAAACCATTCTAATGAGGAGAAATTCAAGGGCACGGGTGGGGCGGGGTCTGGGCTCTTCCTGCTATGGCTTTGTTGGCTAGGTCGCCTAGTGGACACATCCCTGTCCCAAAGTCTCCTTCCAGGAAACACCTCAGCTTTCTCGCCTTGCTTCAGGCACAGTGAGTTACACTGCAGCTAGGGCTTGAGTTCCCACTACAGCTGCCTGAAGTAAGGACAGGGAGGTCCTAGCATGTCAGTCAGCTAATCAAGGCCCTGCTGAGGGGGTTAGGAGCCCAGGACTGAGGGGAAATGGGGTTGACCAGAAGATCCACAGCTGTTTAGGATAACAGTGCTTCAAAGACAGCCTTTCAGGCTCAGGGCTCACTCCCTCTCTCTTTCTTCTTTCTTGCTGCTCTGGAGCTGTTGGGGACAGAGGCTGTGGGAATACTATGTACTCCCTAGGGTGCCTCTGGTGCCAGGCCTCCTTATTTCTCTGTACCCTGGAGTCTTTGGGTTGATCTTAACTACCCTCCAGTGAGTCTTTCCTGGACTGGCCTTGAACTTGTGACCCTTCAGCTGCAGCTTCCTGAGTGGCTGGACTTAGGAGTGGTAGGTACTGCTGCTGCCAGAATATAAGCCACAGCAGGCCACAGTAGAGCCTAGCACTGGAGAGGAGGAAGTGCCCACAATGGCCAACCCCTGATGAAGAAGCCATGTGCAACTGGTGCCTGCTAGGAGACAGAAAATCAGTTTCCTCCAATGGAGTGACACAGGGTCAATCAACCACACTCTGGGCCAGGCCCCATCCATGTTCAGGAGAAGTTGGCCAACAGGAAACAGACACCATGGGTTTTGTGTGTGTGTATATAAGTGTGTATGTTTGTGTGTGTGTGTGTGTGTGTATGTGTGTTTATGTGTATATGTGTGTGTGTATATAAGT
This sequence comes from Acomys russatus, assembly GCF_903995435.1. NCBI lineage: Eukaryota > Metazoa > Chordata > Mammalia > Rodentia > Muridae > Acomys > Acomys russatus. The sequence goes on along the minus strand of NC_067157.1, from coordinate 9,276,148 downwards.
GTGTATGTTTGTGTGTGTGTGTGTATGTGTGTTTATGTGTATATGTGTGTGTATGTGTATATAAGCGTGTATGTGTGTGTGTGTGTGTGTGTGTGTGAATGTGGGGGGGGAGGGCAGCTGTTGTTATGGTTTGATAATTGTTATCTTTTTAGCTTTAGTTTTGTTTTCTTGGTTTTGGTTTGTGTTTGTTTGTTTTGAAAACCAGAGAAAGAACAAGACATTGGGTGGGTAGGATGTGGGAGGACTTCCGGGGGGGGGGGGGGGGGTGGGGGGAAGACATTGTAGCCAACCAAGGACCATGCACAGTGAGGACCTAGACTCTCTCTGCTCAGATGTAGTTGATAGGCAGCACAGTGTCCTTGTGAGTCCCGTAATATGGGGACAAGGGGCTACTTCTGACGTGGACTCTGGTGGCCACTTGTTGATCACTTCCCCGTGGTGGGGCGGCCTTGCCAGACCGCAGAGGAAGAGGAGACAGGCCGTACAGATGAGACTTGATAGGCTGAGGTCACATGCTAGGGGAGGAGGGCTCCCCTTTCTGGAGACTAGGGGAGGGAGGGAGGGGGGCGAGGGAGGGAGAGTGGGATTGGGAGGCGATGAGAGAGGGGCCTAAATCGGGATGTAAAGTGAAGAACCAAAAATTAAAAAAAATAAATAAATAAAATAAACATAAAGAAAGGAAAAAGAAAAATGATTGCGCGAAAACATTAAAAAATAAAATTAAAATGTAAGTGGAAAAAATAGTGCCTATAGATGAAGGGGTGGGGGCTGAGGAAACCTCTGTACCCTCAAGCCCCACCCTGTGGGTAACTGTCCCAGGACTGACTGTGCTTGGGGATACAGTTCAGTGTGGCTAAACCAAAGCCTGGGTCCCCACTTGGAAGATTCCGTTTCCTAACCACCCTGGGCCAACATCAATAGTGATATTGTCCCACAGATGGCAAGCCATCGACTGTGGGAACCAACGGAACTCACAGACTAGCAACTTCCACTGGAGGATAAAGCCACCATCCATCGGAAAAAAGGAAAACTAGGTTTGCAGCCCAAGTTTCCTCCCTGGGAGGGAGACACCCTGGGCAGGGCTCCCCCTCACAGCTGGGAAGCTTCCTCCTTCCTGGGCCGGCCCTTTCATTAGGAGCTAATGATACCCAGCTGCCCCAACTTCCGCCTTGTCCTTGTTAACCCCTTGGCTTCCTTGGCGAGAAGATACCGGGTCACCCAGTTCTGCGCTGGGCCCATCCACCATCTGGTCAGTAGGGTGCATTCCCAGGGTTCTCCTGGGAACACCTGAGAATGGTCTCCACTATTTCTCCCAAACTCTAAGGGTGTATGAAGTTCCTCCCTTGGAGGCCATGCTGGGAGCAAGCGAAGGCGGGATTTAAACTTGGCTCTGGGCTCTTTCGGGCCATCCCACTACCTGTTTGGATAAAATGAGATTGTTCAGTGGGCAGATTACAAAGATCAATGCCCTTGCACCCGTGCGCCTGCGGATGTTTTTAAACTTGAAAAACAGAATCCTGGGTGGAAAAGAGGAAGAATCTAGCTCAAGGGGACTGATTGACTTTGGACTTCAGTCACCTTATCTTCAATGTAGTGCAAGAATAAGTACCCCCTCCCCGCCATGCTGGAGATGTTGGTCAGCAGTGAATGCTTGACCCAGCCATTCAGAGCCCCAAGTTTCATCGCCAAGACAGAGAGATGAAAGGGAGGGAGGGAGGGAAGGAGGGAGGGAAGGAGGAGGAAAGGAAGGATGGAAGTCTCTTGAACTTACTGGAAAACTAAGTAGATTCAACCGGGGGGGGGGGGGGGGAGAAAGCACTGTAAACTGTGGAGTGTCCTCAAGAAAGCAGATTTAGTGACATTGGAAAACTTTCATTTCCTCTGTAAGAAGTGGGTTCTGTGGACTTCTGTGAGCTGGAGATGTTTTATTTGTTTTTGTTTTCCCTAGAGCCAGGGTTTCTCTATGTAGCCCTGGCTGTCCTGGACTCACTTTGTAGACCAGACGCCACCATGCACGGTTTTGTTTTTGTTTTGCTTTTTATTTCAGGAGATGGTTTATCATGGCTGAATCCTTTATGCCAACTGAAAGGAACCAGGTTTAAAAGAGTACACAGGGTAGGTTCTAAGCTTGTGGCCTTGCCTGGGCCACCGCTTTCCAGGAGGAAGTGTAGATCTGTCCCGTGTGTTCCTGTCTAGTAACGGCTTGCGGGGGGGGGGGGGGGGGGGGGGGAGGGAGGTGGGGGTAGGTGGGGGGGATGGGGGGAGGGGATGAAGGTGGGGGGAGGGGGCTGGGTAGGTGGGTGGGGGCAGCATCCTATTCCTTTTCCTAAGACAAGTGGGTCACTGTCCCGTTTCCCAGACCCACAGGGTGAACACGAAAGAAATCCTTTGCGCATCGGACTTATTTCATAGACCTCTGAGTGTTCCTGACACAGCGAAATCCTGCTCAATAGCTGCCTGAGCGCCACACTGGGACCAAGGAGAAAGAAACGACTTGGGGAGGAGAGCCCACTAGACTCTAAGGCCAGGTGTGGGCACGGGAGCCATCTACATCTAGTGACACGGATCCAAACTGGAAAAGGGAACGTGACTTTTCTGTGCCTACCTGTGACAAACTGCCACCAACTGGGTAACTTAAACCCACACAAGTTTATCGTCTTATGATTCTGGATGTCTGAGAACCAGAGCGGCTCAAGATGAGCTAGACCCAATGAGGGGGGCAGCTTCCTTCTGGAACTTGGGGCGAGCATGCAGAGGTCACCCCCATCCTCCATCTGCTGCCCCTCCCCCATGCTCAGGACCAATGTGGCTGGTAAGCCCCGCCCCTTCCATTGCCTTCCTTATGACAAAGATCTTTAAGCTCACAGGAGCTAAAACCTCACGAACACAGTTACAGCTGAAGTCCCTGAGCTTCTCCCTATAGCATGGGCCCCCAGGTTGCAGGTCACATGTCCTCACAGAAGGCTGGGTGTTTATTTCATCTCACAGAACTCTCACCATCACACAACTTCCTTTGGTTTGAATTCTGTAGTTACCAGATGCTTCTAATGCGAAGACTCTAATGGTACCGAATCAGGCCATGTGTGGTGTGCACCACTCCAGGAAGATGTTTGTATTCTCCCAGAGGTGGAGCCAGTGTTGGGCACAGCCAGGCCTCAGGGATGAGGCCTGGACCTTTAATGCCCAGGGAGGCATAAATACAGCAATTAAAGCTTAAGCTACCCAGTAGCCCTCTTTAATTACATTCTTCCTTAAACACCAGCAGGGCCAACAGTGCTGTGGGCAGGAAGTGGTCCATTGGGGCCCATCCTGGAGACAGCAACATCAGAGGGACACACACACAGAAAATGAGGACAGTTTTCCTTCATTACATGGGTGTGTTTCAGTCTGTGCCCTTCCCTGCCTCCCAAGGACTAGTTTAAAAAAAAAAAAAAAAAAAAAAAAAAAGAATCCCTCTGGCTCCCTCTCTGCATCAGGCAACAGATAATCCACATGGGCCACTGTGATGATTAACAATAATGTCAACCTGACAGGCTCTTGTGTCACCTGGCAGACAGACTCTGCACCTGCCTCCTAAGGATTATCCGGATCAGATAAACTGAGGCGAGCAGATCCACCCTAGATGTGGGTGGCAACAAAGTGAGCTGAGAGCCAGCATTCATCTCTCTCAGCTTCTTGACTGTGGATGTGACATGACCAGCTGCCTTAGGGTCCTGCCACCATGCCTAAACTGTGAGCTGAAACAACCCTTTTCCATTATGTTGCTTTTATTAGGTCTTTTATCATAATAAGGAAAAACAAACCAAAACAATATAGCCACCACGGTGCCCCATTTCATCTCACGTCCTTGGAACCTAAACTGGAGAGATTGCATTCAGTGACAAGTATGTCACAGGCCGGAGAGCTGGTCAGTGAGCATTGCCTCCCTTGGAAACGGACATGAACAAGCACTCTCCCCGTTCTTGATGTCACACCTGTTCTAGCCATCTCCCTTCTTATGCCTACTCCTCTCCCCATCTTTCTATGCCCTGTATCCTCCTTTCTACCTCCATTCAGGCCTCCTTAATCCTCATCTCCAACTCTGTCCGTAGCTTCTCTATTCTCAACTCCATAGTCTTACTTCTTTTATTTTCATCTTCTCTGTCCTCCATCTCCATCCCCCGTCCTCCATCCCTCTGTCCTCCATCCCCCATCCTCCATCTCCATCCCCCCGTCCTCCATCTCCATCCCCTCTGTCCTCCATCTTCATCCCCCATCTCCATCCCCTCTGTCCTCCACCTCCATCCCCCGTCCTCCATTTCCATCCCTCTGTCCTCCATCTCCATCCCCATCCTCTGTCTCCATCCTACCATCTCCATCCCTCTGTCCTCCATCTCCATCCCCTCTGTCCTCCATCTCCATCCCTCTGTCCTCCATCTCTATCCCCCTCCCGTCCTCCATCTCCATCCCTCCGTCTCCATCCCCCATTCTCCATCTCCATCCCCCATCCTCCATCTCCATCCCCCGTGTCCTCCGTCTCCATCCCTCTGTCCTCCATCTCCATCCCCTCTGTCCTCCATCTCCATCCCCTCTGTCCTCCATCTCCATCCCCTCTGCCCTCTGTCTCCATCCCTCTGTCCTGTCTCCATCCCTCTGTCCTCTGTCTCCATCCTTCTGTCCTCCACTTCCATCCCCCATCCTCCATCTCCATCCCCCTCTCCTCTATCTCCATTCCCCCTGTCCTCCATCTGCATTCCCTGTTCTCCATCTCCATCCCTTCTATCCTTCATCTCCATCCTCCTTTCCTCCTCCCTATCTCATCTCTATCTTTATTCCATCTCCATTTTCTCCATCCTCCCCATCTCCTTTTCCTCCATCTTCCCCCAACTCTGTCTCTGCTATCCTCATCTCCATCTTTGTCCTCATCTTCTTTACTTCATTCCCACCTCCATCTCCATCCTCAACTTCATCCTCCTTTCCGTCTCTGCCACAGCTTCCCTCCTGAGGTAGAACATATTGTCATCCAGCAACTTCCTCCCTCAGAGCCGCATCTGTGGCTTGGATATGCATCTGATGGTCTGTAAGGTGTGTGTTCCATTTGTGGCTCTAATGAAGTAAGAGTTGTCCATGGAGTAGACATTGCAAATGGGCAAACTGACTTCTGAAAAAGCTGATATGATTTACTCAGTGTCTTAGTGTTACTAGAAGTGTTACTGGTTAGTGTTAACTAGTGTTACTAGTGAAACACCATGACTAAGCAGTTTGGGGAGAAAATGGTTCATTTGGATTATTCATTCATATCATTGTTCATCATTGAAAGAAATCAGGAGAGGAACTCAAACAGAGCAGGCACCGGAGGCAGGAGCTGATGCAGAGGCCATGGAGGGGTGCTGCTTACTGGCTTGCTCCTCATGGCTTGCTCAGCCTGTTTTCTAATAGAACCCAGGACTGTGGCATCACCCACAATTTGCTGGGCCTTTCCCCATCAATCACTTGAGCCTGGCCCTCCAAGGCATGGGCAGGATGATGATTAAGGACCTTAGTGAAATGGAAGCCAGGCTGCAGCGCCATGCCGATGGCCAGAGGCTCTGCATACCCTCCCAGGAAGTGATGAGCAGATTCTTCATCCGGATCTTATGTCTGCAGACCAACTCTCCACAAGTGACTGGTTATTTTTACTATATAAATACATGCCGCAAAATGAATCAAGCACTCATGAATCCAGCACACTCAGGGAACATGGTGTTGGGTGGCAGAGCCGGGGTGAGAACTACATCATTTGATGATCTTCGCCAGGACATCTGAATCTCTTAGAGCTTGTCTTTGAGTCTACGGCGCAGAACATGGAGGCAGCCAAGCATGAATGAGGCTCTCTCCAACAGACTGTAAAGAACATCCAAGAAAAAGAGAGCAGAAAGACCTTACAAGCGGCCGGCCACCTCCCACTCTCCAGTAGTGCATAATCAAATTACTCTAATGGATTCGTGAATGCTTGGTTCATTTTGCAGCATGGTTTTATATAGTAAAAATGATCAGTCACTCATGGAGAGTATGGGTCTGCAGACATGAGACCTGGATAAAGAATCTGCTCATCACTTCCTGGAAGGGTATGCAGAGCCATCTGGCACCCTCATGCCAATCGCCATGGCCCTGCAGCCAGGCTTCCATTTCACTAAGGTCTTTAATCATCATCCTGCCCGTGCCTGGGGTGGGGGGGGGGAGGGCCAGGCTCAAGTGGATGTGGTGATGTGAAGCCAAGCAGACCTCCCTCCTCGCTGACTCTGGCTTTGCAGGCTACAGAGGTGTGTGGCTTAGTCCTCCTCCGGCTTCTTATCTACGGCAGCTGTGGGCCCCTGCCTGCCTTGCCAACCTGCAGGGTAGGCAGTGGGAGGGTGTTAGAATGGCTCCTTTGGAGGAGGAACACCCTCTCCTATTGGGAAGAGGAACCAATGAGAGCCAGCCTTGGGAATACCTTGCAGAACCTTTGGAAACAGGCTTGCTCCAAGGCTGGTAGGCGGTACCCCACCCCACCCCCGCCCCGACCCCAGCAGCGTTCAGCCCTCAAGCACACCAGAGTAATCTTCCATCTGTTTGTGCAATCTCACCGTGAGTAAGTCTGCGTGTGTGCGGCTTGGAGCCAAAGCGACCAGACTTTTTTTTTTTTTTTCTTTTGGGGTGATAGCATCCCTCTGGAATTCTGGGAGATGAGGGTGCCTCGCTGCTGTGAGGTTAGGCTGTTGACCCTGAGGCAATATAGTCCAAGCTGGTGGCGTGAGGGGAGGAGACTGTGGCCAGACTGGATGGACAGGTTGCCAGTCAGAGTGTCCCTCCTGTGGCACAGAAACCACCTGAGTGCAGCGTCATGTGACCTTGGAGCGTCCCTTGAGTCCTCCATCCTTACCCTCACTTGAATCTTGATACTCATTTGACCCTTGCCTTACCTTAGGTGCCGACTTAAAGACGGTTCCAGTGGGGAGGGAAATGCAGCTTTGCCACTGTATTTTTAAAATACTGAAATTATTGAATCTGTGAGAAAAGAGATTCTCATTGTCAGATGTGTTGTGAACTGGTTGGTCCACTGGAGGACAGCGAGGCCAACTTCTGTCAAAATTACCTATGCATGTTTCTTTTGGCTCAGCCATTCTACATTTGGGCACCGGTCCTCCAGAACTCCTCAGACATGTATGAAATAACATACATAGAAAATTATTTGTTGCAGTGTTGCTGAGGAAAACAAATGGTTGTGTCAATCAACAGGGCAGGCTGGGTTAAGTCAATTATGATGGAGTAACACAGCAGAATTCTGCCAGGTGTGCTGGCTCCCAGAGTGTCCAGAACATGGGTTATTTCTATGTTTATATTTTGCCTTGCATTATTTCTCCTCAGCTGGTTTTATAACAGTACAAACTACTTGAGTTCTACATTTTCTGTTTTTTTTTTTTTTCTTTTTTTCTTTCTTTTTTGGTTTTTTGAGACAGGGTTTCTCTGTGTAGCCTTGGCTGTACTGGACTCTTTGTAGACCAGGCTGGCCTCGAACTCACAAAGATCCGCCTGCCTCTGCCTCCTTAGTGCTGGGATAAAAGGCGTTTGGTACCACGCCTGGTTTGTTTTTCTTATGTAAATATGTAAGGTTATAAAAATGCATTTGTAAGAGTATGTAATATAAGCATCTTTTCATGATTGTTGTTTTAATGGCTGTATAATATTCCTTTGTTCTGGTCAGGCACTTATTACGATATGGAAGATATTAGCAGAGAGAAGTGAAGGAAACCTGAAGCTATGAGGACACAACGTTGCCACTGCACGAGTCATTTCGAGGTCACACAGCATTTAACCAATGTGATTATGTCATTATCCCCACTTCTACTCCCCAGTACCCTTGTCCTATTGTATTTTCTGCTCCAGTCTTTGGAGTCAAAGCCAGTCCACCTCCGTGTTTGTAGACTCCCCGCACCCCCTTCTTTGTTTATTTTGGTTCTTCAAGCCAGGGTTTCTGTGTGTAGCCGTGGCTGTCCTGGACTCAGACTCAGTTTGTAGCCCAGACTGGCCTTGAACCCACAGAGCTGGGATTTTACACTCAGGTGCACCATCACACCTGGCTTGAAGCTACCTTTATACGAATAATAACACACCCCTTCGGAAAGCTACCATAGCATATAAAATGAATTACTGACAGCAAAACCCTCTTTTTAAAATTTTTTATTTATTTTTATTTTTTTTAGCAAAACCCTCTTGCCTCCCTCCCCCAGACTCTGTCATTGCAATGTGTCTTCTAATTTCTCCGCCACAACTGCTCAACTCGGCTAGAAAGAGGAATTTGAGATTACGGTGCAGTCATTTGAGGCCTGAGGCGACTTGCTCCACTGCTTTGATGGGCCACAGAAATAGTAGTTCTTGTGGGTGCCACGCAGAGAAGAGTTCGACGGTTATTACGGCTTCTCCTTTCTTTAACGCCCTCCTACACTCTGCCAGAGCTCACCCTTGGCCCTGTGTGCCTAAAGGCCAACTCTGCTCAGGTCACTGCCCTCCCGGTTCCCACTCTACACAGCCTACTGTTCTTGCTGGAGTTTGTTGGAGCACACCAAGTCCAAAATATGCCCACCACTGACTCTCTCCTGAGCCCGTCTTAACCATCGCTTGTCACCCTGGGTTACGATGTCAGCTGTCTGTTCTTCCAGTTCAGGTAGTAACTTCCTCTGCCGGCCCAGCTGACATTCCACCGTGTCCCACTCTTGGGTGGCACTTGTGGAAGTAGGGTAATCAACCAGGCCTGGGCCTGAACATGTCAGCTCGGGCCTCTTTAGCCCATCTTACAATGGAAATCAGGATGACCGCACCACAATAGGTGCTGTCGATGAAAGAACCACCACAGAGCCTGTGCCAATTCCAAGCCAGACTGAGATCTTCTCTTCAGAAGCAGAGGCACATTTGCTGCACCAGATCTTTAGAGAGTGAGGTAAAAGCAGCTGAGCCATTACCATGTGCCAGGCCCTGGGCAGAACCTCACACACGTCACAACCTCTTCTCCTTCAGGTTTTCAAGCTCCACTCCTTTAAACAACTGTGATCTTTGCCGGGCAGTGGTGGCGCACACCTGTGATCCCAGCACTCGGGATGCAGAGGCAGGAGGATGGCTGGGAGTTGGAGACCAGCCTGGTCTACAAAGTGAGTCCAGAACAGCCAAGGCTACATAGAGAAACTGTCTTAAATAAACAAAAAAACAAAACAAAAACAACAAAAAACCCCAACAACAAAATCCAAAAACTGTGATCTATTTTGTGTGTGTTTATGCGTGCCTTCCCTGTGTTTGCCTGTGTACCTTGTGCATACTTAGTACCTGAAGAGGACAGGAGTTGGTTCCCCTGGGAGTTGTCATGTTGGTGCTGAAAATCAAAGGTGTTATGGAAGAGTGGCGTTCTTACTCCCCAGCCATCCTCCAGAACCAACCTCTACACTCTGGATAAGGAGAATCTAAAGCAAGGAGTTCCTCCATCCCCAAAAGTGCACGGGCCTCTGGACCAGGACCATTTTCCTCTTGATTGGAGTGGGTCACGTGAGTGTCCCCACTTCACTCCTATGCCTGCTTATTTCTACCATGAACTCAGACCCCCAGGGCACCATGGGCTGTTCCCCATGCGGCTCAGCTGTCTCCCCGCTTCTCCATGCCTCCCAGGAGTGGCTGTGTGCTCGGCAGCTTGGTTCCTGGTTAGGAATTCCAGTTTAACTGTTGGCCCCCGAGCTGCACGCAGCTCTGGAGGATGAGCTGGATAGGAGCCTTGCCCAGACTTCCCAAGTATGAATTATTTTAGAGATTCATAGACTAATCGTTTTAAATCAGATGTGGAAGCAGAGCCAGTCACCTAGCCCCGGCTCTGCATTGGGACAGAGCAGGGACTTCATACATCTCATGGCCAGGGCTGGGGCCAGGTCATAACTCTCTTGCGGCTGTCACGACGTCTGGTTACTGCCACACAGAGACTTAGTGAAGGGATTTTAACTCACCGTTGGCTGCATTTTCACATAGCAACTGGCAGTAGGAGTCTCATCTGTTGGGAACAGAAGCCAGATGCACAGGTGAAAATGGTGCCAGGGGATGCTAAGAGCTTTCCCTTTTGTAAGGGTTAGACAGAGGGAGAAAAACAGACTGAAGGTGGGACTGGTCCTGTCTTTTAAGACAGCTCATCCCAGGAGTCTGACTTGCAAGTCTTCTGCCTCCTTAAACCGAAATATGAACTATCCTGTATCTTGGGACCTTTAAACAATGGTGTTCCTGGGGTTGTTCTCTTAAGTTCAGTGATTTTTATCATGTGTATTAAAGATAGAACTGGTCCAGATGATGGATAGTCTTACAATGTTCTTTTCCTTCCAACAGCACTGACGAGGACAGGAGTGAGCATAGATGCAAAGTTAATGATGGCTCTGTTGCTGCCGGAAGCCCAGAGGTTGTGTTTGGTTTTCAGTGTGCAGGAGGACCCCAATGACGGCCAGCGGTTATTTGCTGAACTCTTCAAGGCCCGGCACGCACCCCATGAAAGCAGGGTTTGATTCCCGCCTTCCTACTTAGCAGCTCCCCAGGGGGCTTCGTGACAGCACACACCAAGCCCAGCTGTGAGCCAGCATGGACAACTGTGTAAGTGTGTTTTATTAATCTGTCTGTGGAGGTCAAGAGTGGGCTGGAGAAAAAAAAAATGTACTAGGTTCCTTTAGTTTAGATGTAATAGCCTTGCAGGTCTTTGCTTCTCCCAGGCTGGGAAGTGATCCCACAGGAAGGCTGCCACACAAACCCAACCATTCCTTTCCTGAGGGAACAGGATAGTGATGAGAGAGACTTGTGGGCGTGAGATAGAGTGTCATCAATGCTTTATTTACATGCGTCATCTCTTTTACAAACTAGATTATGGTTTTAAATGGAATACACAGGCAATATCTACAAACACCACGGGAAGTAAGCGTCTCCATTCCACTGGAAAGGGGCAGGTTCCCAAATCAAACTGGTTTTGATCCTTGAGAAGAAAGGCGGCAGGCTAATTCATGGCAACGTATGTTAGACAAGGTCCTCAGCGCTCAGAATGCAGCATCAGCCATCACTAATAGTGTTTGCTTTGAAAGGACAAGCTGTTTCAAACCGAATGACGAACTGCCTCTTAGGTGGTTGACTATGGCCACGAGTCACACTAAATTCTAGTTTGTGTGGGGTAGAAGCAAGAAATCAAAACAGATAAGCCATTTTTACAGATAATTGTATACAGTTTTTTTTCACTCATGCAACTTTTTTTTTCTTTAAAAAAAAAAAAAGTTAAACATGTGAAGCCCAAATGCACAAGACATTTTTCAATATTCACTAATTCCTCTGGTCTCCTTCACATCTGCTCACATTTCCAACGTACATAATGTGCTAGGACAAGTACACAAGAGAAGGCTGATTGCCAGACAATGAGATAATTTGAGAGAAATAAGTGACCAGACACACTTTTTTTTTTTTTTTAAAGCAGCCGCACAAGTGTTCCTGGAATGTGACAGAGGCCTTGTAATCATTCATTCAGGAAAGAAACATACAAATGAATAAAATTCAAAGAGAGAAGATTAAAAAAAAAATATGTCACCCATCGAATCTGTACGTTATACAGATTTAGTTCAAATATCACATACTCAGTTACTGGGGCATCTGCTTTTGACAAACCCGGTCCCACAAGGTGTGTCTCCCACCTCACGCCCTGCCCCCCTGCTGTTAGTGCTCCCAGAACTGCCTTCTTTGTACCCCTGTACCAGTGATTGCTTTTCTACAAAAGGTTTGCTTTTAATTAAAAAAAAAAAATGGAACATTACTGTGCCTAATCATAAGATGTCCCTCAAATACATCAAGAAAAAGAAAAAGCAGTCTCTGTCACCTTTCCTTTGTTTTTTAAAGAAAAGGTTTTGTTCCCCTGAAGTCCTGGGGACAGGTGGAAGGATTGCTTGCTTTCTGCTTTACGCTTGAAGCTCTTGTCCAAGAGACTCAAATGCTGCTTGCTCGGTCACTGGATGGAGCTCCTTAGGACAAGGCAATGCTGTCTGTCCCTATGAACTTTAACCTGTACGTGGGTTTGGACGTTGGCTGAAGTCACACCTGAGATGGGGTGTGCCTCTCCTGGGGAGTGTGAGCCACAGTGTCCTCTCCTCTGGCTGGGAAAGCAACACGCATGCCAACCAACCCCCAAACAATGTCTGCTTTGTGCTACACGTGTGCGCATGACCCTCCATTAACAGGAGAGGCAGGAAAACAATTCCTATGTGCTTCAGCAGTCATTATGTTGCAGAGGCGAACTCGAAGAACACGCCTCTGAGGTGTTCACAGTCAACAGGGTTTGCTGAACCCAGTCAGTCAGTCCTAGCGCTAGGACGAGGAAGGCTTGCAGTACACTCTTCTCTGTCTTTGGTACAAGTATCAGGTTCGAGAGCCTGAGGGAAACCACCGGAGCCCATGAGTGCGTTCGTCTTCAACATGAGGCACTCCGATTTCTATATTCCTGTCACAAGCGTACAGGGCTCCCTAAGAAGGCTCAATGCAGACTGCTTTCTCATCAGGATTCCATGGGCCGGCCCTTAGCCTGCTCAGATGTCTCAACAGAACATTTCGTTGTTAGGGACGTGATGGCATTGGGGATGCTACTTGGTGGCCGGTGACCGGTCTGCCCTGAAAGCAGGGTTCCCGTAGAAGGCACAGAGGGCCCAGGCCACACCTCTGCCGAGTCTGCCTGCCATAGAATTGGGCTTATTAAGGGGGCCTGGGCCCTCTGTATGAGGAATCCGAGGATGGGTGTGCAAAGGCCTGGGCAGGAGTCACTATTCAAATCTTGCCTGAACTTCTCCTGAGCCTGGCAGGCCTTAGCTCCCCACACATCTATGTGTAGAGTCTGTCTGTATTATTTTTAAAAGTAAAGTAAATCAAAGCATTTTGCCTCAGCTTTTACCCTGGCCCCACACTCTTCTGTCCCTGCTTCAGGTTATGATCTGTTTCTAGGACATTCTGTGAGACTTGGTGCCTGAAATCCAACAGACACTGGGAAAAAAAAAAAAACAGTGACATGTTCTGTCTGGAAGGAATTCAACATTTTAAAGCTAGTGAGTCCACTGGAGGGTCACTGTCCCCTCTGTTGAATCCTGTGAACTGCACAGCTGAGCAGCTATCTTGTGAAGTGGGTCTGCTCACTTCTTTAAACTCAGGAGAGAATTCTCAGGGCCCTCATGTTGGAAGCACTTTGGGGGGGGGGGCGGGTCTCCCTTGTACCTGAGCTCTCTCTGCTCCTTCAGCTGCCACCTCAATGCATTCCACCAAGGAAGCAGCACTCTGGGAAGCCAGAAAGCCAGCCGCCTTCTGACTGAAACGACACAGGCTGTGTGGCCAGCCGAGTACTGAGGAATCAGGGAGTGGCTAGTATCATCATAGAGGAATGAAGTTAGCGAAGTATGGCTCACTGAGAAGCAGACTGCGGGACTGCTATACACAGCTTCAAAATTAGACTTTAAAAATGAAGACTACAGACAGGTAGCAGTTTGGAAAAGGCAACGTGCTGCAGGGCCTTCTAGAACCACAACGGCACGACAGTGAGCAGAGGTTCTATAAAAGGCAGAGTGAAATCAACAGGGCCGTGTCGCTCAGACATGAGAACCCAATCGAGGCAAGAAAAGACACGTGACAAGACCAAATGGAACTCTCATTGTGCTAGGAGCTGTGATCGCCACCGCCCCCCCCCCCACCCTCGGAGTAGTTATAAAGCAAAGATGCACAAGGGGGCTGGTGGTGGGTGCAGGGAATCGGGTGGCACGCCTGTGTTGGTGTCCATGGCCACCGTGCAAGCAACAAACAGCGAGAACTCAAGCAGGGAAACTGTGCTGGGACATCAGCCCACATCCCCAACGCCATGCATAAAAGTCCCATTTCCGTACTGTACATGATAAAATATATTTATACACTTATATGCCTAATGCTTTTTATGCAAAGGAAAGTCTTCATATATGACTTTGGAGAATTGTGTATGTGCTGTGCTGGTCAGAGCACTGCCACACTACCACACTATTCTGTATGTACCAAAGGTGTCCCAACTACGCTGTCTATCAAAGGGAGTAACGAATACACTCACACTTTGCAGGTTAAACTGAAAGCACCCTATACAGCACCATAACTTTTTGAAAACAACACCAACAACGAAAAGAGATCCATAGAAGCGGAAAAAGTTAAAAAAAAAAAAAAAAAAGTTTAAATCATTTTATCTTGTATTTCCATGTATCACTTGCACAATTACAACCTAAGCGTCTATCTATATCACCTTGTACGCTATTGCCCCTCATACACTTCTAGAAAGATCGGCGTACACACCGGCAAGGTTGAAAACAATCAAAAGGTGCGTGTGCTTCAAAAGCAGCGACGCTGGACCTGCCTTAGTGCCGACATGGCCCTGCCTGCTTCACACACTCCTCACGGCACGCTTAGTGGCTCACCTGTAAATCCATGTCTTCTACGAAGCAGAACAGCACACATTTCTTTTCTTTTTTTTTTTTTTTTTTCCTTTTTTTCACCTTAAAACTACACCCATTAGTGGCATTTGGCAACAAGCAGCAGCTGAGCTGATGCTGTCCTAGTTCCTAAGAGCAGACTGACACTGTCCACTGCATCAGGCGAGGAGGATGACAGGTGACTACAAGCCCCGCTGACCAGGCGGCTGCAGAGGGGGCACTGGGGACCCCGTCGGCGGACCACTCCCTGACTCGGATCTGAAAACTGCTGGGTCAGATGCTGGCTCCATTCACTTTGCCTACATGTAGTTCAGTCCTGGACGGGTGCACGGGGCAAAGAGTTGTGCCGTTGTTCCGTTTTTAGAAAAGGATACATTTCTACCAAACAAAAGAAGAAAGAAAATCCCCCTTTAGTCTATGTAATGCGTTAAGCTTGCATGGCGGTCCACAGGCTCAGAAGCGTGTGGTGCTCAAAGCCACACTGGCAATGGGTACACCACCTCCCTTCTGCTTTTAAGTGTGCTAGGGGAAGGATGGTCAACGTTCTCAACAGAAAAATACTGCAAGTTACTGTGGGTAAAAAAAAAAAAAAAAAAAAAAAAAAAAAACACTCAGAAGGTCAAAGGAAAACAGACACAAAACGACACTTAGAACATCCCATAAACCATCATGATAGTAAAGCACTACAGAATCGCCAATGGGGCTCCCCCGGTGTGCTCTGGAGGAGAGTGGGTGGTGCTGACGGGTGCTGTCCTCGCTGGCAGGTCACTTGCAGATGAGTTAGATTTTGCATACGGTACAGAGTTCTGTTCCACGGGTAAGGGCTTCACCCAGGGCCAGGGCTGCTAACAGTCTCTGCTGGGTTAGGAAAATGGCGTGGGATTCACAAAGTTGTCAAGCTGTAAACGGTATCACTGTCCACTTGCTGAGAGCAGATTTGGCAAAGGGTTTTCTCCGTAGGTCTTCCTGTCAGTTTGAGGGTCTGAAAGAGAAAAGAAATCCAGAGATATTAAGGCCACTCGGAAAGCAACAAGGAAGGAAGCTGTGTGTGGTTGGGCGGTTGGGGGGTGCAGCAGGGGTGGGGGTGATGGCTGCGTTTTAACCCCCACCTGCTTATCTGACCTCACAGCCCAGTCGGTGCAATAATGCTGTTTCGCTAAGTATTTCAGGTCTGAAATCTAAGGACAGTGCAGAGAATAACTTTAGTTCTCAATACCGCATCTGGAAGCTAGAAAGCCCACAGGAGACGGGATCTTGCACTTTGGGATGATAATACATAAAGGTACAACTAGGGGTGCTTTCGGCGGGTCTTGCTAAATTAGGGTCAGCCAGGCTATGGATGGGGTTTTGGAGTGTAGCGTGCTGAAGACAGGCAAGCGGGTCACTCCAAGTCGACAGCGGTACTTCTGAGTTCCCCCCATCAGCACAGGTCTGAACTGGTCTGGCTCAGCAGCAAAGGGCTTACTGAGATTCTCCACCTTGGGAGGAGCCATCTTAGGAATTAGATTTTTATACTAAAATTTTCTGGATTAAACCACCACCACCACCACCACCACCACCACCTCCACCACATGACACGTATAAAACCAAACCATTTCCTACAGAGCATCTTGTTAACATCCTTATTCTGTCTCCATAGTCATCCATGCAGGTCTGCCCAGAGCACCTGAATCCAGGGAACCCCCTCCCCCTAGGGAGCCTACCCCCACGCCCCTGCAAAGTTAAGAGGATTAACACCGAAAAGTATACCCAGAGGGTCTGGTATACAAGCTCAGCAAGTAAGAGCGCTGGCTGCCCTTCAGGCGGACCCAGGCTTGCTTCCCAGCACCCACAAGGCAGCTCATAACGGTCTCTAACTCCAATCCCAGGGGATCTGAAGCCCTCTTCTGACACCCAGAGGCAACACCCATGTGATCCACTTACATACACATATATGCAAACACTCCTAACACATAAAAATAAATGAATCCTTAAAAAAAAAGTATACTCAGAGCATATGCAGATGAATCAACATGTCAGGCCTTAGGGACATTAAAATCTGTTGTCTGTGGAGACGCTGCTTGTTGTCCCATGCAGGAGAGCAGGCTAGGCATCAGAAGCAGCTCTGTAGGGTCAGTGGCAAAGGAGTCAACGTGACCGAGTAACAGAAACCAGTCTCCCTTAGAAGCTAAGACTACTCCTGTGACTTTAATCTTTTCTGAGACTGTCGGTGGGGCAGTCAGACCTCTGTGGGAACGAGTACCCTGGTCAAATTTATCTTGGTGACAGCTCTAGAGAGCAAAAGGAAGGTTGGTTTTTTTTTTTGTTTGTTTGTTTTTTGTTTTTTGTTTTTAATTGGAGGCAAAGATTATAATAAATGAGGGAAAGGCGGCTCCTCTTTCTGTAGACCCTTAGTCTGGCTGAGGATTTTCCTGGTAGTATTCTGTTTTGTAAACCCACTAGGCAATTTTATTTTGGCCGATAACTTTGAGGGAGAAGCCCCCAGACCTCATTATCTTGGCCTGGGAGAGAGGACATTCACTCACTATTCTGTCTTCTTCATGGGTTCCTGAACGCATAATCCAATACTGGCTCACAGATGTGGTCCTTCGGGAGGGACTCGGCTTCTCCCCTTCACAGTGAGAGCTGGTAAGTCTAACATGACTATGCCACTAACCCCAGGGGACTAAGTTCCCCAAGTCCCAATCCTGACTTTCTGTGAGTGCCTAGGGAGAAGTGGCAAGGTATTACCTAATCCAGACCCCTCCTCCCTGATTCCCTTTGGTGTTAATTATTCTTTTGAACTAGTGCATGATGGGAAGATGACACACTTCACTCCCCAAGAACAGAGGCTGAATACGGCCCGCTTTGATGCTGGGGCTGGAGCAAACTGGGAGGGAAGCATCCAGAGTGCAGCTAGTTAGGACTGACCATGGGCCCTGAAATTGGGACAGGAGCCCCACAGCAGCAGTCCAAAGCCACACCCACAGCAACCCCCCAGGCCACCATACCCCCACTTCCTCAGCAAAGGCTGAGCATCTTCTGGGAATGCCATCATAATGAAGAGGCACTAATCCCGCTCTTCCATTTCTGCAGAATGGGGTGGGGCCACCTGTGACACTATGTGCTGGAGTTCCCTCCAGGGTCTCAGGTGATGCTTCCTGGGAGGCCTATGCAGGAAGCTATGGGCTGAGGCAATAGGGCCAGAGACAGCTCCTGCAGAGGGCACATTTCACCCTGCAGGAAGGCCACGGCTTTGGTTAGTTTTTCTTTTCTGTGGTAGAAGGAAGTGTAGACAGGAACCAAGACACAAGCATCCTAAAAAGGTTGGTGTTGTCGAGGGACGCAGGTGAACAAAGGCCTCCTAAGAAGCCTCTTTGATGTCTCAGGAGCTCTGCAGCTCACTGTTGGCACCTCTCCATCATATGGAGGGAGCAAAGTGGCAGAACCAGCCACTGACTTGGGGTTTGGTGATGCTTGGATTAGTGTTTCAAGGGTTTTATGGGAGTTCACATTGATTTAGTTAGCTGTGAGGCTGTGTATGTGTTGATGCCCCTGTAGCTTAAAAAACAGACAGAAAAGGAAGCAGACAGCTGACAAACTTTACAGCTGTGCCTTTGCAGCTACTAAGCAATATACCAATTAACAATACAAAGTGGGAAAGGTTGGAAGGAGGCAGAATCAACAGCCAAACTCTGCCAAACCGGGTAAGCAAGTCCTTAATAGTTCCTGCTTTGCAAATACGCCGGCCAGATATAGTGGGCCAGAAAGCTGAAGAAGATGCTCCAACGGTATAGTTTGGGTGGCTGTCTAGGCAGCAAACTGTCTCTGTCATTTTCTCACTTTGGAAGCTGCTAACTTGTACTTCCTGTTTACTCAGGTAATTAATTTTATTCCTTCTCAAGTTTCTGATGCGGTTGAAGACCAGATAGTTTATTTTACAACTAAACTTAGTTGTTTAGGGGTTAAGATGTTTTTAGGTCTAGACAGATGGTTTTAGGTTAATAGAGGTGAGATATGATAGATATTGATTTATATTCAGAATTGTAAAGTCACCAAGATAGGAAAGATGTTTTCTCTAAGGCTGCCAAATACAAACAGGCAAAACACTATGAATGTAACATTTATATAACTCCTGATTGTTTCATGGTCCTTCTTGCTATATGTAGTTTATTGTATGTATGTATAATAATGTAAATGAATATGTAAAAGTAAAAAAAAGAATAAAATTAAAAACAAAAACACACTCCTGTAACATTGGTGATTTCCATGAGGAGGAAGAAAAAGGCCCCCTCTCTCTTCGATAAGTTTGATATCAGGCTGCTGGATCAAGAAAGAAGTGGGGAGACCAAATAAATCATGAGGTACATTCTAAAAATGTCTGTGGATGCTGCCATCCGGTGGGAGGGCCTCCCTCTGTAATCCTGCCTAATTATCACCACCAAGTGACACGATGTTCTAAGAAGGGGAGATGCCTCCAAAATGACATCAAACATAACAACCCAACTGACATGAATTTGGACACACTGCTGCCTCAGAGTCCCCACTGCTGTCCCCCTCACAGCTTAGCTCAGCTGTGGAAAGCACGCATTTGTCAGCAGTGTTTTTATCTTCTCGGCAGAGAAGAAGTGAAGACCCCAATAGCTAATGTGACGTGAGAGCTGGGTGAGACTCATGCCCACAGATCCACGAAGGTCGGCGAACAACCATTTCTTGGCTAGAATTTCAATTGTCTGGAAGAATGCCTGCCTGGAACGCAAAGTTAAAGGGAAGCGCTACAATCTTCTTGCTTTGAAACAGAGACGATTTTAAACCAACCTGCAACCCCAAGGTCAAGGCGGAACCAAGTATGGAACACTCCGGAGAGACAAGGAAGGGGTCCTATTACTGACAGGGCAGCCCCTCGTGGAGTTCAGAGAACAGCTGTGGGTTTCAGAGTTTCAAAGTTTCAGCCGGAGCACAAAGCAAAGCAACGCCTACCTGTACCACTCTGAAAAAGGATCATCCCTGGCTGTCACTCCCAACAAAGCCATCAGAGCCGTGGCTGCTCGAGGGAAAACATCTTTGTGAGTCTTTTAAAAACTCTTATTTTTACTTTATGTACATTGGTGTTTTGTCTGCTTGTATGTCTGTGTAAGGGCATCAGAGTCCCTTGTGAGCTGCCATGTGGGTGCTGGGAAGTGAACCCTGGTCCTCTGGAAAAGCAGTAGTCACTGCTCTTAACCGCTGTGCCATCTCTGCAGCCTATGAGTTTTAAGTGAGGCAGCCATTTTTTTTCCCCCTTTAGAGACAGGTTCTCATGTAGCCCAGGCTGGCCTTGAACTTATCCTCCAGTCCCCTCCCACCTTACAACTTGTCACCGTACCCTACAGCTTCCTTTGAAACACTCCTGTGAAGTTCATCTCCAGAGGTAAACACTGTGCATCATATGGGGGGAAAAAAGCAAGGGAGACCTGAGAGCAGGTGATATCAGGGGCCTTGCCTATGCACACCCGGTCCTGAGCTCTGGATGGCTACACAATGTTGGCTAATGCTGTCAAGGAGCCGTGGTAGGCTCTGAAGACTTTGAGGGACAGACAGGCTAGGGGGTTCTAATTGCACGGACGGGCAGATTTCTATTTGGTGGAGAAGCCTCCCAGAAGGAAAGCTTGGACCTTCTGTGACTAACCTGTCTGGAGCAATGAGTGAGTTCTAAGAGAAGTCGAGCTCTCTCTCTGGCTAGACTGTTGAAAGGATGGACCCCGTGGAATTAGAATCTCTCGCACGAGAGGAAATGCCAGGAGCCCTTGAGGTAGGCCAGAGAGGAACTTACCTCCGAGAGAGAAACATCTACAACTGGCCAGGCCTTGCTGGGAGACTCGAGATGAGACAGTAGTGGGCACGGTCTACTCCTGGCTGGGTGCTGAGCAGAGCATCTCATATTTTGTCACTATTTGAACCCTGGCTCCATTGTCAGGATCCCTGAAGGCAGACCTGGGCAAGTCCCCGGGCCCTCTGTCCCTCGACCCAATACGGCCACAATGAACAGCTCTCCTCTTTCACCTTCTCACTATTAATTTGTCTCCATTAGTTGGTTTATTGAGGACAGGTGGCTGAACCAGGCTGCGACCCCTATGATCTGGTGACACCTGAGCTCTTCCTCCCAGCTGAGTAGGCATGATGTCTACAACACTTGTGGGAACGCCGAGGGGGTGGGGGTGGGGTGGTTGGGGTTGGGGGTAGGCACTAACCTACACACACTACTTAAAGACAAAAAGTACAGCTCGTAGAAAACCAAGTGAGGCCGTGACACCCTGGACTGTGGTGCCCCATCTGCTCAGAATGCCGGCGCTTTTTGGGTGTCAGGGAAAGCCTCCAAGGCCTGGCTGAGAAGGCTGGAGACAGCATCCTCAAGAGCCCTTCACTTCCAAGACACTTTGACGCCTGGACTTGTCTGCCTGCCGTGCTGGCCAGCCTTTGTGCTGCGCTGACAAAATGCAAGGAAACTGAGAGAAGCAACAATATTTGAACTTCACAGCTGAGGGCCAAGAGCTGTGCCAAGAATTACTGATGGCTAAAGAACGCAGAGGACGGCCTGTCTCCACCTTGAACGACACAAGGACCTCTCACTGCAGGCAGGAGAGCAATCTGAAGCCTGCATGTGCTCTTGGTTCTTAGATGCTTCCGACTCATAGAATATGCAATGTTTGGGATTATATTCTTTTAATATACTTCTTGGCAAGTGTGGTGACAAGTGACATATGCCTTTAATCCCAGTACTAGGGAGACAGTGGAAGGCAGATCAGGTGAATTCAAGGCCAGCCTGGTCTACATAGCAAGTTCCAGGCCAACCAAGGGCTACATACATAGTGAGACCCTGTTTCAAACACAAACCAACCAGCCAACCAACAAAAAACCCCAAACCAACCAACCAACCAAAATAACCACTTTTGGGGGTGGGGGGTGAGTTGGGTAAAGCTCCTCTGCAGACTGGTAGTCAATTACCCTCAACTAAAATATCCCAAATTTTAACTGGCGAAGACCTGTGGGATGGAGTCCCACCGTCTTCCACACTCTCCACCCCAGTGTGCTGCGCATGGACCACACACTCGCCTGGGAGTCATCTCAGGCACGCTCGCCCAGCCTGCTGTCCTCCTATCCAGGTGACCTGCCAGGCGACCTTCGCTCTGCCTTCCCCAGGTGTTCTGTCTCTGTGTCACTGCTACGCCCTGCATCTGGCACTTAAGCCTGTAGGGCACAGAATGCCCACCCACACTTTGAGCTCCCAACACACTGAATTCCTTGAAAACAGGGCAAAGTCTTTACAAGGGTTCAAGCACTAGGGAAGCACCCACTACTTTAATAGCACTTTCTTAGACACAGTATCTGCTCTCAAGCAGCATAAATTCTTCTGAGTGAAATAAAATGCTCCAAAGTGGCCTGGGGAGCTTAAGGTTAAAAAAAAAAAAAAAAAAAAAAAAAAATCCTGTTTTTTTCAAGATGAAATTGAATGCAAGGCACATCTGAGCATTCGATGGAATCTCACCTCCCGCTGTTTCTGTACGCCCTACCTTATAGCGCCCTCAGATTCCACCACTCCCCAGTCTCAAGCTGCTGTCATTCATGATGAAGAGCCCCGCCATTTACAGATGAGAATAGGAGCCTTGAAGAAATGTTTACCTTTGCCGGATGTGACCCTGGGGTGAGGTGGGGTGAATTAGGACAGCATGCATGTTGAGGTGCTCTAGATCTCCTGAGGGTGGGCGGAGTGCAGACACCTGGGCACCCACCTGGGCACCCACCTGAGGGTCCCGTTCCCAGGCACGAAGATGGCTCTTTCTTCCCATTTCAGATATACAAAGGGTCTTGAGAGACTAACTTTTCCAACAACACAAAAATAAGTTCTTCGGATTCTAGAGTTCAAATTATACATCTACCTCTAAGGCAGGGCCAAGACTTGCAGGTGACACAGACGGTGGCCAAGAACCAACAGAGGAGGGAAACCAAGCCAAGAGGGAGCAGAAAGGAAGGAGCTGATGCCAGGTCTGAAGGAGACAACGGGTCTCCATACAGCTGGTAGCATCGCCAGGTGTGCTGGCTCCAATGGGGAGGCAAGCTTTGGGCTGATGTGTGGACCTCCTTGTCAGCCTAGCTCAGTGTCCACCTACACTGCACAGGGCAGCCTGAAGGGAATTCAACTGGCCCTGGCAAGGTCTGCTTTGGCTGAAGAACTCAGTGGCAGGCAGCATTTCAGTTGTACCCTCTAGCAGGTCCATCAGCACATTTTTGGTTTTTTGTGACTCTTTATGACTATTGGGTCTTGTATGGCTTTCTGATCATTTATGAACATAAAAATGATTGACAGATGTTCTAGCGAGCCCCAGGGCCATGTTTACAATGGGAAGGCCCAGTAGAAAGAGTGAGGGTTTGACTTTGAACCTAAGTCTAAGAATGCCTCTGGCTGGGGTCTCCTTGGCTTTTGCACTTCTCCAAGGAACCAAATCAAACGCTCCGCAGACATATAAATACTTAGCTGAAAAAAGAAAAGAAAATGTATGGCCTGGACGGCTCTCCCGAGAGAGGAAGACGGTGGAGGAATTGGCATAGGAGAAAAAGGCAGGAGGGAAAGAGGGGACATAGTGGCTCACAAACCTTCAATCAAATCAAGACTGACAATTAGAGCCTGTCCTCCAGAAACACTGGAATTACCCTGAGATGTCATGACCAAGGACTCTTGTCCTTCAGCGAATGAACACCGTGGGTTTAAAAGGCCAGTAAGCAAAGAAAATCTAGAACTGTAGAATAATCAAGTACGGTCTCCATCGCTTGCTGAGAGAAAAGGGAACAAAAGCAGACCAGACCCTTGCAGCCCAGTTCTCTCTGACCTCACTGAGTGGTGCTCCAGGCCTGGCCCGCTGCTTAGTACCACAGCAGCGCCTGGGAGACAAGACAGCCTTGCCTCTCAGATGTTTAGCCAGCTGAGATTTGCCAGAGCCACAGCAAGTGACTACATTTCCTGGCCCTCTAAACCATGTTGTGCCCAACAAGGTAACCACCAGCGTTTAGAGGCTGCACCCCTGTGACTATCTGCTTGTTGCCTATTTCTTTCTGCTTCCACGAAAGCCCAGGAGGCTGGGAGTTGTTTCTTCATCTCCGAGCACTCAGAGACGCCTGGCAGGGATGGTGACATGGGAGACCCAGGTTCCTGAGAACAGTGGGATAGCTCAGGTGGAGGTTCTAGTCTCAACAAAGAAAGGCAAGACTTCTCCCATAGAGGCCTGACCCTGGCTCCAGTGAAGACCAACTAGGCCTAGGGCAAGGTAGGGCCTCTTGGGCCTAAAACCTCACCCGTCCATCTGTGACAGGAGTTCCCTCTGAAGGTAGACAACACCAGCCTCTGTCTAATGTGTAGCCCCAAAATGACAAGCAGGACTTTGAGGGCAAAGGCCCAGAAGGCAAAAGGTTCACCAAACACGCAGGAAAAGAAACTCAAACCAGATTTACTTGTCAAGGAAGGCAGCTGCCTTCTGCAAACTGTAAGACTGACTCAGTTGCTTCCTATAGTTGATATGAATTTATGGCATCACTTGAAATCTCAATAAACACCAAATAACTTCTTTAAGTAAGCGACAAAACATAGCACCCCACATTTAATGGTTCTTATAAAAGCTAGGTCTGTTAGGGCAGTATAAATGCTCACTCCACTATGTAAGTGAGCCTGAGAGATAAACGACAGGACTGGACGCCACAGAGCCATCAAAACAGCAGCCATGTGCGAAGGTCAGTCTCTCCGCCATATCGGAGGCCAATGCAACTCTAAGTGAGATGCACAGAGGGGTTTTAGCTTATAGCTCTGCCAGAGAGGAGCCTAGGGAGAAAGTGCTGAGTGAAGTGCTCATCACGTCCAATCTGGAACCGGCCTTAAAAGCCACACATGAACTGAAGGCAAGGTCCTGCTGGATCCTTAACAAGAAGCCAGTATGTACGTTCAGCCTGAACTGTGACCTATCTGCATGGGGCTCCTGAAGTAGCGGGGGGCCTTTATTTTTATGCTCATAGTGAAAATAGGTGGAAAATACTTAACAATGAAATTGTCGGCAGGGTTGATCAAGAAACTCCAGCATGCTGACCTCCCCACAGAAGGCACTCTTTACTACAGGGTAAAAGGCTACCACCACTGCTGCTTCCTTCCCATGCCGGCCCTGTGTCCCTCGAGGGACAGACCCAGTTTGATTCTCTTTCTCTCTCTCTCTCTCTCTCTCTCTCTCTCTCTCTCTCTCTCTCTCTCTCTCTCTCTCTCTCTCTCATACACACACACACACAGCTCCCATGCAAGTAGGTACTCAAACTTTACTCAATGAGTCCTGGCTGTTCGTGACCCCACTTGGGATTGGTCACACTCAGAGCTGAGAAATGCTCTCTTGTGTGATGAGGTATATGAAACACCCAGCAAATATCAGGGTAGACCACTGCTGACTGCTGCTATGGGTTCCTCAAGGGGGGGGGGGTAGGGGAAAGATTTGATGCAAGATATTGAAGAAACGTAGGAACACTGAATAGTCATCCATTTCCTTTACTGTCATCTACACTAGAGACCCAGCTGAAGCTGAGGGTGGGGTGGGGGGTGGCACGGCACAGCCTTTAATCCCAGCATTCAGGAGGCAGAGGCAGGACCGATCTGAGTTCGAGGTCACCCTGGTCTACAGAGTGAGTTCCAAGTCTACACACACATAGAAACCCTGACAACAACAACAACAACAACAACGAAATGAAGAGCCAGTCGGTCTCACCATGGATGACAGGCCAGACGAGGACGCCTGCAAGGCAGAGCTCTTTCTGTCGGTTCCTGCAACCAAAGGCATACAGCAGGGTTCTTTCTCCACACAGCACACTGCAGATCTGTGTTTACCCTATGCTACAGTCCCTAAAACGAACTGACTGATACCAAGAAAAAAATGTAATGTAGCCAAATATTACCTGCATTCTGTGAGAATTATTATCTCCAAACATAAACGCTAAAGACATGACAGAATCACAGTAACCAAACATTAGTCTGACTGGCACCACAGATTTACCTCTTTGGCCAAGTAGCCTAATGCATCAACCCCAAATTCCAAGTCTGCACGTGTATGCCACGGGCTCTTCACAGTTCTGCCTTCACTGTTCATCTCGGAAGGACCATTTTATAGACTGGTTAGGTCTGAAGCCAAAACTATGCATATTACACACATTTAAAATGCTACAATTCTGCTTCCTGTTGACGGATAAAAACCTAATATTCTTAGAGATTTATTAGCAATGTCACTAATGTCAGAAGCAGGAGGGGATGCCCTCCCTTCTCCACCTAGCCTCCCTAGTGCACGTCTTCCAAGTTCTTCTCTCACAGAGGCTCTCCAGTAAGATGTCCCCTGGCCCGAGCTGCTCACGCAGCCACAGCAGGGCCATGTGACCTTGTGTTGTTACACAAACCAGTCTGGATAAAGAAGAAAGCAGAAGCAAGCCGGGAAGAACGGGGCTCGGGAGCTGCGGTAACTAATCGGGGAAGCTGAGAGTTGCCTTGAAGCGTGCTTCCAGATTCAAGAAAAACTTTAAGTGGAAACAAGTTAAGCTTAAAAGTTAAAAACAAAACAAAACAAAACAAAAAAAAAAAACAGAACAAAAGCCAACCCCTAGTTCTTTACAAGTCACACTGTACTCCTAATGGCTGACTGTCAGAATTCACTCCAAAGCAAGATGAAAATTGTGTCAGGAAACCAGGAAACCCTCAAGTCCCTCCTCTTGTCCTACGGTCATCCCAAGATGTACTGTTGTCAGGAAAATTTAGTAAACTTATCTATGGTCTGCTTTGATTTGTTTTTAGAAATGGTCCACTATGAACACCCCATACTGACTTTACACTCTTGATCTGCCTGCCTTAGTGTCTCCTCAAGTGCTGGGATTACCGGTGTGCTGCAATTTTTATTTATTTTATTATGTTTTATTGCTATCATCCGCACCATCATCATGTAACTTATTTATTTTACTATTAATTTCACACTGTGTGCAGGTGTGGGCATGAGCAGGCCACTGTGAGTGTGGAAGCCAGGACAGCTTTTGGAAACTCATTTTTCCCCTTCAATCGTAGGCTCTCGGGCTCCAGCTCGGATCCTCAGGCTTGTCCAGTGAGCATGTCCAGTGGGCACTTTTACCTGCTAAGCCATCGCCCAGCCCTGACTTTATTTTAACAGGAAAAAAAGAATGCCCTCAAATCTGCCTTCCTGAAAGTTCCATTGGCGTATAATAAAAAAATGCACTGCTTCCAGAACAGAAATTTATGGCTGATAAAATTAAAGTCCTTCATCTATTTAAGTCCCCCTTAATAGATTTTCATACAATTTTTCACCGGAAACGGACAGCGCATTTTCTTGCGAAGTCTTTCTCTAGTGAACTAGGAAGTGGCTTTCTTATAATTACGAACAAATGAAACTTTCTTGTGTCTTCAGAGACCACAATCACACTCGACAAACCACGTATTCTTCCAAAAATCTGAGTATCTCCATTTCTAAAGTCAAACCTCCACAGGCCCAACAGGCCTGAAAGGAACTGGCTGGAACCTGCTCCACTTAGCTCCCACACAGCCAGCCACCCGCTCGAGGCTGTCAAATGGCCACAGCTGATGTCTGTGCTTCCCTCAGGAGCCTGCTCCTGCCTGGGAAACCAAGCTGCTTTGGCCTGGGAATGCTCTGACGGCTACCCAGGGAGGGCTTCAGAGGGCCCACTGCAGGAGAGCCTTGTAAGGGCTGCACCGGGGAGGAGGGGTAACAAGACTGGGGCTTAGGGCTTTCCGGTCCTTTTCTCTTCTGTACCACTTGAAGTGGCTTGCTGAGATTGAAATTAAAACAGAAGAAAAGAGGGAGCCGAGGTGGATTCCCCTCCCCAACGGGGAGAAGAGCTCCAGGGAAAGTCTGTTATTCACACCCTGGCTCAGGCCAGAGTGCTTTGTCTTTTCCTCTTAACCATTTACAGAAAATAAGAACTATTATGAATCAATCCACTTAAGAAATGTAGCCTCTTAAAAAAAAAAAAAAAAGAAAAGAAAGAAAGAAAAAAAAGAAATGTAGTCTCAGCTGAGTGCAGTGGCGCACGCCTATAATCCCAGCTCTTGGGAGGCAGAGGCAGGTGGATCTCTGGGAGTTTGAGACCAGCCTGGTCTACAGCGTGAGTCCAGGCCAGCCAAGGTTACACAGAGAAACCCTGTCTGGGTGTAGAGGGAAGAAATGTAGTCTCTGGGACTAACCATATGACCTGGGCAAAGCACTTTTGTGGCTCCCTGCTTGCTCAGTTGTCAGCCGTCTGCTGACCCTCACACTTAGTCCATCTCAGCCTGGTGTAGTTTCACAAGGCCTTTAACGCTCTTCAGGGCACTTGCCTCTTACAGTCGCCCTATGGAACAGTAGGGCCATTATCTGTACTGTATAAACTGGGGGGGGGGGGGGGGGGGGAGAGGCTTGGAGCTCAGTGACAAGCCCATCACTACAGCTGGAATGGCAGAAGTGGGACTGGACCTTCAGGGCCTCATTACAAAGCCAGGGCCAATTTCAAATGCATGCCTCTCCTCTCTCGTCTACCTCCCAAGTGCTGGAACACAGGTGCACCCCACCTGTCCGCCCCACCTGTCTGAGTCTACTCTCCACCACAGCACCTGCTGGTTCTGTTACAACATTATTAAAATACTGTCAACGCTGCCCCTCCGCCCCAATCGCTTGTGACTTTTCTTCCCAGCTTGGGCCTGACAGAATGGCTTTTGCAAAGGGTGGCAGGAAAGGCCTCTGTTACCAATGAGGTGGTGACGGAAGGACACACCATTAATGCTCCTACGCGCACCCAGGCAGTGAGTGTGCTAGGTAAGGCGTGACCCTTGGGCACTCAAAGAGAGACTCAAAGAAACTTGCCATGAAGGAGCTGGGGCTCCAGATGCAAGCACTGACTGCAGCTCAACAAAGCCGTCTGGGCTGGAGGGATAGAGAATGTTCCACGTCTTTTTTGTGTATGTGTGGCAGCTGCTTTGTGGTAACCTACATTCCTGTTATGACCTCCAGAAAGTTTCATCATCAGTACTAAGGGTTGAGTGTCAGATACAGTTAAAGTGTCAGATACAGTTAAAGGAAAACCTGCAAAAATTAAATAAGATAAAAAAGCTGTCACCGTTCACAAAGAGGTGCACATGTTCAATCTAATTTGCTTTAATACTTTAATAATCTAACAGATAGGTTAATAACTCATAGATCAATGAGTTAAAAAAAATACACCTTCTACAGTTAAGCCAGGAGTCAGTCAGAACATTCCTTTTCTAGGGGTGAAGAACCATCACACAGAAGACAAAGGCAGCACTGGGCATGAGACTTTGTAAGAAATTCCTTGGGCTGGTATGCTCACAACCTTGACCTTTGATTTATGACCTAAGCATATGCCTTCCTCACCTTTCCTGCTCATCTACCCATACTCAAAGGTAGGAAAACTTGTGTCATAGTTCTGGTGAGGATGGACGGAGGATAAAAAAAAGAGTGAGCTCTTTGAATAACCGGGTGTTCTTTTTACTAATGATGGCTGTGAGCCCCGTCTGGCTCTCAGGTAAAACTCTGACGGGCCGCCTGGGAGTCCTGGCTGCTTCATGGGCTCTTCATTCATGGGCTGTGAGGGCACCGGCGGACAGCCACCCCAGCACCCTCCACCCCGTACTGCTCACACAGGGCACTGGACACTGACCTGCTTTGCCCACTTCCCTTTTCCTCAGTGATCCTTCAGCCTGGCACCCAGCTCTGAGATGAGGCCTGCTTAGCACCAGAGAAGCTCCCCACGTTCAAACCGACAACGCTCTGTGTGGAGATGAGGGAATCAAAGTTAAAGTCCAGCCCCTCGGCGTCCATGAGTTCACTACGAATAATGGACTCCATGTCGCACTCCAAGCTCCCATTGAACATGTCCAGGTCCAAGTCACTGGGGAACCTGTCGTGGCCCATGACAGGAAGGTTCGCGCTAGCTGAGTACAGTGAGGGGGAGCCTGAGAGAGAGTCCGAGAGGGTTTGCATAGACTGGCTGACTGGAGACGGCTGCTGGTGTTTGGCTGACCCGAGGCTGCTGGAGTCACTCAAGCCCATGCTGCTGACAGAATCTGACAAGGCACGGCTGCCACCAAGAGCGCCCTGGGTTTGGTGCTGGTGGTGGAGCAAGTTCTGACTGACCAAAGTCCCCTGGGTAGGCTGCGCAGCAAAGGACATCATTGGGTCGCTGCGAAGCATCACGTTCCGGCG
Source organism: Acomys russatus (assembly GCF_903995435.1). Lineage (NCBI taxonomy): Eukaryota > Metazoa > Chordata > Mammalia > Rodentia > Muridae > Acomys > Acomys russatus. The sequence goes on along the minus strand of NC_067157.1, from coordinate 9,246,429 downwards.
GGCATTCTGAGCAGACACAGCAGTGCTAGCTTGAGACATCAAGGGGTCTGACTGGGTCATCATGACATCGCTGTGGCTGAGGGAGTCTGAAGTGAGCAGGTCTTGGAGTGTCTGGTTGCCATAGTGTGACATGGAAGAAAAGGTGGCTGCCTTGTTCTCTTGGATGGTCTGCATGGGCGACTGGCGCAAGGAGTTCAGAGACGAAGGGCCGAACACAGTGCTGTTGAAGGAGCTGGTTGGGGAGCCCAGGCCAGAGCTCTTGGCGGGATACGGAAAGCTGGAGCTCCGCTGCATCAACCCCCCAGGAGGCGATGGCTGGGATGGCGGGAGCGTGATGTTATCCAGCAGGTCGTCCATGAGGTTGTCAGCCAGCCCATCATTCAGGTTCATGGTGCCCGCCATGTCGGTCAGCCGTGGGAGCTCCACGGTGCACGGCTTGCTCACGGAAGGCGACAGGCTGGCGGAGCTGCTGTAGAGCATCGGGGAGAGTGGGGGCTCATCGTCCTGGGCTTCGTCCAGCTCCGTGCCTGCCAGGATGGGGGACAGGCGGCCACTAACTGTGCTGGCGTTGGAGTTGGTGCGTGAGCGGAAGTCGGTCCACGCATCCAGCTCGTCGCTGCTGCGGGACGTGGGGCTGCCAGGCCACTTGGGGAGCTGGGAAGGACTGTCATCTGCTGACTCCGGGGCAGCCTGCAGGGCCGCCTTCTTCTTGGCGGCACGGCCACGGCTCTTGGTGTACTTGTTGCTGTTGTCCATGGAAACAGCCCGTCGCCGGGGGGCCTTCCCACTCTTGCCGCCATCAGGGTTGATGATCCACCAGGAGCTCTTGCCAGTCCCCTCATTCTGAACCCGCATGAACCGGCTGTGCAGCGACAGGTTGTGCCGGATAGAGTTCTGCAAAGAAGGGAAAACGGTCAGTGTGAACAGGAAGGTCCGATCTAAAACAGACATTCAGATTCTTCAGTTTTTAAAGACCTCAATTTATTTATTTAAAAAAAATTCCTATATTTTTTTTTGAGGAGAAAGGAAGGTACCATATCTGCACACGGGCATCAGAGGGCAACTTGTGGGAGCTGGTTCCTTCCTTCTACCATGTGGGCCCTAGGGACTGAACTCAGGTCATGTGGGTTAACAAGCTTTATTTATTTATTTATTTATTTATTTATTCATTTTTAAATGACAGACACCTTTGCGACTTGGACCAAAGCACTAAATTAAATGAGAGGCTTCGTGTTGGGGCGGTGGAGACTTTCATATGCAGGTGCTGGTAACAGGAGCTCACTGCTCCTGCTTCCCCAATTCCCCAAGTTTTATTGCGCTTTCTGTAATTATATTTCTTATGCTGCAGTTCACACTGATAATTTATTACCATGACACCCCAGTCCCCATACTTGGCAATAAACCTCCCGGCTCCTAGAGAAGCTAGTCCTCCGGGTGGCTATTGTGTCCTCTTCCAGTGCCCAGCTCCATAAGAACACAGCCAGCGGGTACCTCTTTCGCGCTTCCATCAGCAAGTGTGACATTTGACCTGTCCCCTTTAGGATTCATCCTGCCACAACTCAGCCCCCAATCTCTGCGGAAATGAGGATGGCAGGGCAGGCTTTTCACAGCCGGCCAAGGAGTTAGAGAGTGACCAGCTCGTTAAGGAACCTTTGCATCATTTACACCTCCTGCCCCCTCAGGAAGGGCGGCTTAAGCAAGTTCCTTCCGAAGGGCACAGTGCTAATAGGGGAGAAAAAGTGATTTGCAGTGGAGAAATCTGCGCGATGCTGTGTCAGCTGGGTGACAAGGCCAGTGTCAGCAGGGACCAGTGCACTGCTAGTGTGCACCCGAAATGATAAAAATGGTAACTTCTTCATCAGTCTTTCTACAAAACCCAAACCCAAGACTAATCATAAGAAAAATATGAACCCCAATTAAGGGACATTTACAAAACCTGTCTAGTACTCCCCACAACCATCACAGCCAAGGCAAGACTAAGAAGACATACCAAGTGGATCTAACGCATCCTGGATGGGATTCCATTGTAGGGAAGGAAAATGAGAAAAATTTAGGAAGTCTGATTAGCAGGTATAGACTTTACCTAATAATAACGATAAATATCGGCTCGTCTGTGGTGACGCTTGTGCCAGGAATACAGGGTGTTCTGAGGGGACACTTGAGGGTGAATACACGTGGATTCCATTATTTTCACAAGTTTTCTATATATCTAAAACCATCCCCCCTTTAAATTAGGGCACCCCCCCCCGTTAAAGTCCTAATGATCTATACTTACTACAAGAATGTTCCTCCTGGCTGAGACCCACCCAGTTGTCAAGGATAACCAGACTCAGCTTTATCTCTGCCACCGGCCAACCACATGACCCCATACAAATAATTTCATCTGTCTGCAACAACAGCAGGTTCCCATCTGCATTAAGGCCTGATAATACCCAACCCCTTCTCCCTCCAGGGATGATGTAACAATGATAGGTGATAATGCAGCCCAGGGGCCCGTCACGCTATGCAGCTAGGGCTTTTGTCCTCTTACATGGGAAGAGTGCTCAGAGCCTAGGGAGGCTCATTCCAACCTGTAAAAGGCTTTATGTGCAGCAGGAAAAGAGCTGACAGCGTCCCCCACATCTGGAATAGCACCTGCAGGCCAGATGAGTTTTTATTGGCAAGTTAAAGATGAAAGGCATTGCCTAATGCTGCATATTAAATACGAACAATTCTGAAAGTCACATTTAAAAAGAATTGGCAATCACCAACTGTATTTATGTAGAAGACACAAATACATGTGTTCTACCAGATTGTTTTTAAAACACAGAAAATCAACAGAATTTTTGTCCTAAGTAAATAACTCAATAATTCGCAGTACTTCTAATGTGCATTCCTATTCAAGAGGGGACTGCCATCCAGGCTGGACAGCACACCAGTAATTATGGTCATGACAGGCATTTTCCACAACTGCCATCAAGATGGGCAAGAAGTCAGGACCCAAGGAAGGAGGTGTTGCCAAAAGACAAATACCCTGCTCCCCTTCCACGCTTAATGTTTTTTGTTTGTTTGATTAGAATAATGGCCAAGTGTTCAGAAATTTTATTTCTTTGAAACAGGTACTTTCTCTATGAGGCAGGGTCAGGAGCGCATTCCTAACACGCACTTGCAGAGAAGACCAGGACAGGCCCACTTTGGGTATGTGGGTAATTCTATGTACTCAGTAAAAACAAACAAACAAACAAATAAACAAACAAACAAAAACCTTAGCGGGTCCTAAGGCTTTAGGGGTGCGGCGGAGACACCTCCCCTACTTATTCTGACCTGCCAGCCTCCTTTGCTGTAAATCCTGGGGAAGAGTTCACACAAATGCCAAACGTTTACGGAAATGAGTGATCTTAGCTATTCAGTGATTCTGTATGTTTTAAAGAATGACATTTTTTAAAATGTATTTTACTGTTACCAATTCCAAACCTACTAGGAGACAAACGAAACATTTTTATGGATTTTTCTGACAGCCATCTATTACTATGACTCTAACCCCTAACAAAGTATATGTATAATTTTATGCAATTACAAGTGGCTAAAATTAGAGTAGATACCAAGCCTCTGTTAGGGCCTGGAAGGCCAGCACCACAGGGAGTCAGGGCAGGAAGGGGTCATGAAGCCTGGCTTCCTGTCCAGGTCCCTAATTACAAAGTGAAGAGCTGATGGTCTACCAGATCACAGAGTGCTGGCTACTGAACCCTGGGTTTATTCGCTGCCTCTGACCCTCACAACATGGCCTGAGGCAGCAATCACTGCCCTGATCTTGCATACGAAGGCTTGGCTCAGATATACGAAGCAGTATAGCCCATCAGCTAGTGCACAGAACCCACAGCTGGAAGCAGGTTTCCCAACGCTCGCGCAACGCCTTTTCTGTATCCCTCCACAGGCCTACCAGCAGGTTAATGAGAAATCACCATTCAATGAGCTTGTGTAACAATTCAAGAAAAACACCCCCAAACAACTATGAGCTAAGAAAAAAGAGACACAAAACGCAAAAACAATCTCACTGTGACTTTATCTATGAAATACTTGGAAATTTAGAGGCCTTTGTTGTTCTTGTTGGGCAGTCCCCCTCTTGCGGAGAGAGCAGGATGACCACACGAATGAAGGGGACCCCGCAGGCTCTTCCACAAAGCCCACCTCAGGAAGGAGAGCTTGGCTTTAGTGGCCAGGCTCGCAATGGTGGGATACATTCCCCGAGACGCGTTATCTACAGCACTCAGACAGGTTTTTCCAGCTTCTTTATTAAGACATCAGGCCACCACCATCCTGACAGGCGCCAATCCCAGCAGCCGGTCCTCATACAGACTGGCCACCATAAAATCTAGAGTCTGAACGTGGGACACTGACAAAGGCCAGTAAGCATAGCTCACCTGTCCACCACCGTTCAAATGCTGGTGCCCTGCCAAGGGCAGAAGCCACAGCAAGTGTATTTCCCTCCAAGTGCAGAAGTCCAATGATTGGGTTTTCCCCTCAGTTTTATTGAAACAGGAAAGACAGAAAAAGAAAGGGAGGGGGCAAAGGGAGAGGCTGTGTAGAACATCAGCACCGAGGTATTTTTTTTCTACATCGTCCCAGGTAATGAGTGAAAAATGAGGTTCTGTTAAGACTCCAAAGGGTTCCTCCTCAACTTCAATCTCAGGAAAACTACCATTAAAAATATTTGATTGTAGCTGGGCGGTGCTGGCGCAGGCCTATAATCCCAATACTTGGGAGGCAGAGGCAGGCAGATCTCTGTGAGTTCAAGGCCAGCCTGATCTATAAAGTGAGTATAGAACAGCCAAGGCTAACACAGAGAAACCATGTCATGGAAAACAAAACAAAACCCTCCCAAGACTATGGCTTCCTACTAAGTCATGTACCATCATGAGAAATAGCCTAAATTTCTGAGGTTCTACTTTAGTGTGGAGAATGATGGCTAAAGGCATTAAACAAATGCTTCTGATAAAACTCTAGTTCCATCAAGTATGATTTTCTAATCTACTACCTACTTACATATACAATTTGAAGCACACCATGAGGTTCATTTGGCCAGAAAACGAGGGATGTGTTTTCCTTGACCATTCTACCACCACATTTACTTACTAACGTTGCCCAGAAGCCACCCTGCACAAACCTCATGAACAGCTCCGGTTATTTAAATCAACATTCTAATGAGTTACAAGAAAGCAAGTATCTCTAGGAAGAAGAAACTACCGCTTCACGGGCAAACACGCCGGCTTCCCCTCAGTTTGATTTATAAAACCTTAGGGAGCACCTACAGTTTGTCCAGAGGGAGCAAAGCCGGGATAGTCCTCATCTCATTCTCTGTGACATAGCTTCCACCGAACAGGCCCGCGCTGGGGCCAAGCCCCCAGTACATGTGGTTAATTAGTAACCGAGCTGGCAAACTCGCTCCCTTGATTGTGGCTGCAATCAGTGGCACGTCCTTCCAGGAGCATGTGCAATGGGTGTGTGGAGGAGGCAGTTGGGATTGGCATTTCATAGTCATGCTGACTGCACTGTGTGGGCCACTGCCTCAAGATTCCTTTGCCTGGCCCACCTACAAGACATTAACATAAAGATGACTGCACTGATTAGATTCTGGTAATTATTTTCTTCATGTAATGAACAGTTTTCTGTTGCAAAATACATTCGTTGCTGATGCTAAGGCATCTACGACCCTGAAATATATACCGAATCATTATGAAGACAGGTGGCCTCAAAACAGAATAGGAGTCACAAAGACGCTGCCTAGAGTTGCAGAGCGAGTGTTCCACCACTCACTTACAGAGTGGGTGGGTAACTCAGCAAGCAGGGGAAGGCAGTGATGAAGGAAAACAGTGATGCTGAGACAGGTCCCAGAGCTCTGAGCTCAGCCTGTTTGTACGGGGCGATGACATCTGCTTGTGACCTGGACTAGACCTCAGCTGCCCCCTTGGAGAAGGCAGGAGGATCAAATGCACTCTCTACTCTGGGATGGATCCCAGCATGCAACACACCACTCAGCCGAGTGGCAGATCCCACACACCGCAGCAGACATCACCGACCTTAACTCTGCTGAGCATCGTGTGCTTTTAAGTCAAAAGGCGAGAGGGTGGTGCCTGCCAAGAAAGGATTATGGCCTCTGACATGGTTTTAAGGTGCCAGTGACTGGACACTCCTTAGCTGCTGCTCCTTGGCATCTGCCTCAGCTCCTACCCAGCCATGTTTACCTTGTGGAGACTCTACTCACCCAGACACCAGCTGCATGTGCTTTCCCTGGAACACAGAGAGGGCTTGTCTGGAAGCAACATGTGGTATCAATTTATCTTTCTCAGCAACAGCAAAGAGAAATCTACTCGCTTTAAAAATAAAAAGGTTGTGTAATTTAACTCTTAAATGCCCTGCTTTTTTTCCCCCCAAAGACGACAATTCGTGCTCCTCTCTCCTCTTCCCCCCCCCCACTCCCCCCCAGCTGTCTAGGGAGCAGCAGAATGTCTTGTGGTTGTCAGCTTGGGAGCCTACCACCGCCCACCACCGCCCACTGATCTTTCTGAGGAACTAGGGAGACCCTGCAAATGGCTGGCTTCCCACATGATACTCGCCTGCCTCTCATGCGGAGCCCCTGAGGCTGAGTCAGTGTTTGGCTTGAGGGCACCGATGATCTAGAAAACAGTTGTCCAATGCCTGGATTCCAACATTAGCTCCTGGTGAACCACAGGTGGCACGGAGAGCCTGAGAGGCGCAGAGGTTGCTGTGCCACATGCAGAGGCAGCTACAAGAAGAGCTGCCAGGGAAGGCTGACAGAGTCGCTCCAAGGCAGTTTGGGCCTAGGCTCTTGGTTTCTCCTCAGTGGTAGCTCTCTCCCCTGGCTGCTTATTTGAGTCTCCCCGGGAGGCTTTCCTCACCAGAATCCCAGCCCCAGAGTCAAGATTTGAGGTGAGGCCTGTGCACTTTATTTTTTATTTTTGTTTTTGCAAGGCAGGGTTTCTTTGTGTAGCCCTGGCTACCCTGAAACTCACTTTGTATCGAACTCAGAGACACGCCTGCCTCTGCCTCCTGAGTGCTAAGATTAAAGGCATGCGCTGCCACCACCCAACTGAGATCTGGGTATCTTAAAGCCCCCCAAGTTATCTTTATTAGTAATCAGGACAAAACCCACTGAAATCCCACCCCCAGCACCCCACTGACTTGGTTCCCAATGGCCCAGGTGTCGCAGCAGTGCACTGAGATCCTTAAAGTTCAAGACTCAAGCAAGCTAAGGGCAAGACCTGGGGCTGGACAGTAAAGAGGGGAGTTATGGTAACTATTTGAAAACTGGGTCTAGGTCAGCTCTTTATTAAAACGGCCTAGGTATGGAGAAGGAGCCTTGACCTCACTCTGTGTGGACAGCTTACCTAAGAGAGATGTGCCAGGACAGAGAGGCACCCCTTCATGTCCCACACACTGCGGAGACCAGTCCTTAACTGGCTGGCATCCCGGCCGCACTTCATCTCCACACTCTACCTCCTAGGGACTAACTTAACACAACGAGTTAAAACAAACACAAGTATCAGGGCATAAATCCGAAGTGGGGTAGCAGGCCTAGAAAACAGAAAAGTGTTTTTTCATATGTACTGTCTATAGTGTCCCCAAAAATAAGCCTTTCAGCTTGGTAAAACTGTAAATAGACCTTCATTAAGTGGGTTGCACAATCAACTCTGACGTGTAAGACAAGTTCGTCTGTTTCTACTCTTACTCTTGTCTGAAGTCTTAAAAGTTTAAACCATTAAAGGGCCTTAAAAAACAACGATGTTCTAAAATAAATACTGTTGGGAACTTGGCCGAAGGATTGTATTTCCAGCTAGAAACAAGACTTCCCGTTAAATTTGCTGACAGTAATTCTCTACCCACAGATGTCCTCTGGAAACACTGTCAGGCTGGCCTGCTGAGAGCCGGTGGCAGCGGGGATGACACAGTCACCCGATGAGCAGGGTCACAGTCCATTCTCACTCTAGACAGCCCCAGCCTTGCTTAGGTGAGGGCTGGCTGGAGCCGTGACTAGCTGGGAAGTATGGAGGGAGGAGGCACACAACTGCACACAGTGTCGTTGAGCTTTCTAGTGTGGACTTCATTTTAATATAATAATAATAATAATAATAATAATAATAATAATAATAATAATAATAATAATAATAAAAATAATAATAATAATAAAAAATGAGGTTTTCACTGAGCAATTGTCTTTTCAAGCTATCCCACAGCTGTCTCTGTTCTTGGATGGCAAGAGGGAACATTCCATTCCTCCCGGCCAAACTTGCACTTCCGGCACACACAGAACCCTGGCAGCTTTGCAACTGCTGCCCACACCCACTCCTTGTAGCACAGTGCCCTTCCTCCCCACCTCCAGGCCTGACTTCCCACTCCACAGCACGGGCCTCAGACTAAGGAAACAGCCACAGGTACACAGTGCACACATCTCCACAGAGAAGGTTACATGGCAGCTTTTGGCCAACTCTTCTCTTCAATCCATTCTCCCAGGAGGTTTTCAAATAGTTTCCCTCTCCCATGAGAGACACACACTGCTGAAATTCTCTTTTTAGGTGGTGGTACATGCCTTTAATCCCAGTACTCAGGAGGCAGAGGCAGGCGGATCGCTGTGAGTTCGAGGCCAGCCTGGTCTACAAAGTGAGTCCAGGACAGCCACGGCTACACAGAGAAACCCTGTCTCGAAAAACCAAAAACCAAACCAAACCAAAACAAAAACCATGCTTATCTAGCCATATGAAATCAATGGATCAGAGAGTTAAAGCCCAGCAATTATAAACAGTCTTGAAATTTATTTTGCAATGTATAACAAAATAATTTATCAACTCAACCTTTACCTGAGATTTTGTTTAAAAAAGAAAAAAACAAAAAAATCAAAAACCAAAAACCAAAACAAACAAACAAAAAGAACCCAGGCGAACCAGGTGGTGGTGGTGCACGCCTTTAATCCCAGAACTTGGGAGGCAGAGGCAGGCAGATCTTTGTGAGTTCAAGGCCAGCCTGGTTTGCAGAGTGAGTTCCAGGACAGTTAGAGCTACACAGAGAAGCCCAGACTCAAAAAAACAAAACAAAACAAAACAAAAAGCTGTATCTTTTTTTCCAGTTTGGAAACATATTGTATATAGAAATGGAGGAAAAATGGGCATTAGAAATACACACCCAGAAAATTTAGAATCCGTTCATAAATAACACTAGCAAGCAGCCCGGGAAGGGAGCTTCATATAACACAGGGGAATGTGGTACTAGGAAAGAGTAGCTCTAACTCTATAGTGAAAGAAAACGATGAAACCATAAGGCCATGCTTGAATTCAATCAGTTAGTGAGTAGTAACCGGGCTGAGGCAAGCTCAGATATCCTGGCCTTGAGGCACAAAGGTAGCATCACCCAGAAACACAACATCAAATGCAGTAGTATAAATACCCACTGCAAATAAAGGAATAAATTACAGCATGTATGAAGATAATGACACCCATCCATCCATCCATCCACCCATCCATCCACCCACGTACCCACCCATCCATCCACCCACCCACCCATCCATCCACCCACGTACCCACCCATCCATCCACCCACCCACCCATCCATCCACCCACCCACCCATCCATCTACCCACTCACCCACCCTCCCACCCATCCATCCATCTACCCACTCACCCACCCATTCACCCATCCATCCATCCATCCATCCATCCATCTACCCACCCATCCATCCATCGACCCACTCAACCCACCCACCCTGGTATGGGACTGGTTAATAGCGAGTACTCAAAATACTCTCATTTAATGACTGACTTGGTGGGAAGGAAGGAGCAGGAACCACAAAGCAGCCCCGAGTTGCACTTGGAGATGTGGCAGCAAGTGCTGTGCAGTGAGCTTCCACGAGTTTAGTCTGAAGCCACACTCAGATTAGTGTCCCCCAGGGCAGTAGGAGATGACGACACATGCTGTCACAGACTGAAGGTCCTATTAGAGGGATGGGAAGAGCCAAATGACTGTGTGCAGACTGGTCAATGCAGCAAGGCCATGGCAGGAGGCTGCTAAAATCTATTGAGGTTAAGAGCTGACTCTTCTTTCACCTTGCAAGGCTACGGGGCCTTCATTACTCAGAGCAACACACTCAAAACCACAAATAACAAACTTTGGTTGCAAGTGAACACACAAGAAAGCAAACACCACAGTATGTAAGTCACCGGCAATCTGAAGGAGATTTGCTGCCTGCCAGGACCTACTGCTCTGTACCTGACAAATCTCATCGCATTGTCTTTTCCCCACAAGCTGAGGTGTAGGTTAAAAACCCGTCCAGTGAGCATTGGTGCTGCGAACCCAGCCTACTGGCTAACTCCAAAGCTCTTCTACCATGGGTTTTCCCCAGTTGGCAAACCCACTGAGGAGGGAGGCTGCACTAACAGGGACCAGAGCCACCCATGTTTGGTGGCTTCTGTGCTAAGGGAACACTGTCCCTGACTGAGCATAGGCAGTATTACCTGGCTGGCCTTGGGAGTCCTAAAATCAGGGCCTCAAAGAGCTGGCACCATGCCACGGATCCTCATGCCAGACACATCAGGCAAATGTCTGCAAGTACCCTGGACTGCTAGGGTGAGGCTTAATCTGAAACAGGGACCCCACTTTGTAACATTTAAAACATGTAATCAGCCTATTATTAAGCCAGAGAGAGAGGGATCAGCCTGCTTTAATATTACGTGAATCTTAAAATACGGTGTCTTTTATCTGCCAAGTGACAACAGTCAGGATGTTTCTGTTTAACCTCAATCAAAAACTCTGGGAGAAAACGGTATTAGTGTTGCGAATGTAAGCACTCCTCTTTTGGCATCAAAACCTGCAGCAACAGAAACCACGGATAGCACAAGCACATCCAAGGGATGGATGGGGAGGAGCTGAGTGAGTGGGCTCAACCTGAGAGCCCAGGGGCTGAAATCCGGGAGGAGTGACTTCCGGTGCCGTCTGCAGTCCATCCCTTCCCATGGAGCTTTCTGGGAACAACTATTTCCAGCTCTTAGGATGATAACAACTCAGAAAACCCGTTCTCTGTTGTCTTTTTATTTCCAAAGTAACATGTGCTTTTTTGGGAGCTCTGAAATAGATGCCAATGTGTAGGGTTGAATCGAAGAGTTACAAACACTGGAAAGGCCAGCGAGGCAGAAGACGCCTTTCTGAACGAAGAAAGGAAAAGGCCTGGGCAAGCACTCACAACAAAACAAATTGTGTGTGCGTCTGGAAACGGGCAACCTTTCAAAGTGTCTGTGTTAATTATCTTAACACCGTGAGTCAAGGTGAAAGAAGCTGTGAAAAGGAACCAACACCACATACCAAAATCCCCAATGCTGGCAACTACAAGCCAAGCAACTGATGAATTTTCCTGCATAGGAACGCAGAGAGTACAACCCTGCCAGCTTTGCAGTGATTCAGGCCAACAGCACCCCAGTCTCTCTACACACCAGTCAGCTAGCGTGGAGCCTCTGGGGAGCCACCTTCCACACTGTAACCTCACCTGCGTGCGCAGCTTAAACCCCCCCCCCACTGTAACTTCACCTGTGTGTGCAGCTGCCCCCCCACTGTAACCTCACCTGTGTGTGTAGCTGCCCCCACACTGTAACCTCACCTGTGTGCAGAGCTTAACCCCCCCCACTGTAACCTCACCTGCGTGCGCAGCTTAACCCCCCCACTGTAACCTCACCTGCGTGAGCAGCTTAGCCCCCCCCCACTGTAACCCTCACCTGCGTGAGCAGCTTAACCCCCCCACTGTAACCTCACCTGCGTGAGCAGCTTAACCCCCCCCACTGTAACCTCACCTGCGTACGCAGCTTAGCCCCCCCCACTGTAACCTCACCTGTGTGTGCAGCTGCCCCCCCCACTGTAACCTCACCTGTGTGTGCAGCTGCGCCCCCACTGTAACCTCACCTGTGTGTGCAGCTGCCCCCCACTGTAACCTCACCTGTGTGTGCAGCTGCCCCCCACTGTAACCTCACCTGTGTGTGCAGCTGCCCCCCCCACTGTAACCTCACCTGTGTGTGCAGCTGCCCCCCCCACTGTAACCTCACCTGTGTGTGCAGCTGCCCCCCCCAACTGTAACCTCACCTGTGTGTGCAGCTGCCCCCCACTGTAACCTCACCTGTGTGTGCAGCTGCCCCCCCCCACTGTAACCTCACCTGTGTGTGCAGCTGCCCCCCCCCCACTGTAACCTCACCTGTGTGCAGCTGCCCCCCCACTGTAACCTCACCTGTGTGTGCAGCTGCCCCCCACTGTAACCTCACCTGTGTGTGCAGCTGCCCCCCCCCACTGTAACCTCACCTGTGTGTGCAGCTGCCCCCCCACTGTAACCTCACCTGTGTGTGCAGCTGCCCCCCCCACTGTAACCTCACCTGTGTGCAGCTGCCCCCCCACTGTAACCTCACCTGTGTGTGCAGCTCCCCCCCACTGTAACCTCACCTGTGTGTGCAGCTGCCCCCCCCACTGTAACCTCACCTGTGTGTGCAGCTGCCCCCCCCACTGTAACCTCACCTGTGTGCAGCTGCCCCCCCACTGTAACCTCACCTGTGTGTGCAGCTGCCCCCCACTGTAACCTCACCTGTGTGCAGCTGCCCCCCCACTGTAACCTCACCTGTGTGTGCAGCTGCCCCCCACTGTAACCTCACCTGTGTGTGCAGCTGCCCCCCCCCACTGTAACCTCACCTGCGTGCGCAGCTTAACCCCCCCCCCACTGTAACCTCACCTGTGTGTGCAGCTGCCCCCCCCACTGTAAACCTCACCTGTGTGTGCAGCTGCCCCCCCACTGTAACCTCACCTGTGTGCAGAGCTTAACCCCCCCACTGTAACCTCACCTGTGTGCAGCTGCCCCCCCACTGTAACCTCACCTGTGTGTGCAGCTGCCCCCCACTGTAACCTCACCTGTGTGTGCAGCTGCCTCCCCCACTGTAACCTCACCTGTGTGTGCAGCTGCCCCCCCCCACTGTAACCTCACCTGTGTGTGCAGCTGCCCCCCACTGTAACCTCACCTGTGTGTGCAGCTGCCCCCCACTGTAACCTCACCTGTGTGTGCAGCTGCCCCCCACTGTAACCTCACCTGTGTGTGCAGCTGCCCCCCCCCACTGTAACCTCACCTGTGTGTGCAGCTGCCCCCCCCCACTGTAACCTCACCTGTGTGTGCAGCTGCCCCCCACTGTAACCTCACCTGTGTGTGCAGCTGCCCCCCCACTGTAACCTCACCTGTGTGTGCAGCTGCCCCCCCCCACTGTAACCTCACCTGTGTGCAGCTGCCCCCCCACTGTAACCTCACCTGTGTGTGCAGCTGCCCCCCACTGTAACCTCACCTGCGTGCGCAGCTTAACCCCCCCCCCACTGTAACCTCACCTGTGTGTGCAGCTGCCCCCCCCACTGTAACCACACCTGTGTGTGCAGCTGCCCCCCCCACTGTAACCTCACCTGTGTGTGCAGCTGCCCCCCCCCACTGTAACCTCACCTGTGTGTGCAGCTGCCCCCCCCACTGTAACCTCACCTGTGTGCAGAGCTTAACCCCCCCACTGTAACCTCACCTGTGTGCAGCTGCCCCCCCACTGTAACCTCACCTGTGTGTGCAGCTGCCCCCCACTGTAACCTCACCTGTGTGTGCAGCTGCCTCCCCCACTGTAACCTCACCTGTGTGTGCAGCTGCCCCCCCCCACTGTAACCTCACCTGTGTGTGCAGCTGCCCCCCACTGTAACCTCACCTGTGTGTGCAGCTGCCCCCCACTGTAACCTCACCTGTGTGTGCAGCTGCCCCCCACTGTAACCTCACCTGTGTGTGCAGCTGCCCCCCCCCACTGTAACCTCACCTGTGTGTGCAGCTGCCCCCCCCACTGTAACCTCACCTGTGTGTGCAGCTGCCCCCCACTGTAACCTCACCTGTGTGTGCAGCTGCCCCCCCACTGTAACCTCACCTGTGTGTGCAGCTGCCCCCCCCCACTGTAACCTCACCTGTGTGCAGCTGCCCCCCCACTGTAACCTCACCTGTGTGTGCAGCTGCCCCCCACTGTAACCTCACCTGCGTGCGCAGCTTAACCCCCCCCCCACTGTAACCTCACCTGTGTGTGCAGCTGCCCCCCCCACTGTAACCACACCTGTGTGTGCAGCTGCCCCCCCCACTGTAACCTCACCTGTGTGTGCAGCTGGCCCCCCACACTGTAACTTCACCTGTGTGTGCAGCTGCCCCCCCCACTGTAACCTCACCTGTGTGTGCAGCTGGCCCCCCACACACTGTAACTTCACCTGTGTGTGCAGCTGCCCCCCCCCCACTATAACCTCACCTGTGTGTGCAGCTGCCCCTTCCCCACTATAACCTCATCTGTGTGTACAATGCTTCACTTAACTGGTTTTACAGGATTTTTTTTTTTTCTTGTTCAAAACCACAGGATGCAAAAGTGGCTGATGACCAACATGATATTGCAAAGCATTCCAAATGAATCAACCAATGATTCCAGGACACGGCTGGGTACCAATTACACAGACAGATGAGCACCAGGCAGCTCCAAAATCCACACAGAATGACCCAGTGAGAAAAGGGCACCTCACAGACTAAACAGCCACTCAACAGCATTTCATTTTCTGAAAAAGTTTCCACTGGCCACTCATTTAAATTTCAAATCCAGAATGCATAGTAGCAGACTGCTCCCTGAGGCATGATGGCCTAAGGAGGTTGGGCATGCATGGGATAAGTAAATTTTCTAAAGACTACACGCAACAGGAACATGATGTTTTAGTAGTAATAATCCACCTCATGTATTGCATGGTAAACTTGACGGTCCTAAAACACAAACACCAGTAGTAGTGTAATACCCACTGCCCAATGGGAAACCAGGAGAGTCACAAGAGAAATCCATCGAAGCAAAACACGAGCCCGTGTGGCCTATCCTAGGATCTACCTGGGTACGTATAGTTCTCACCCCTCGTCAAGGAAATGTCTCTGTGAGACTGATGAAATCCTTTACGGAAACCCACAGCCAATCAAAATGCAGAGATGTGAAGTCCAGGCCCAACAGATACATCTACAACACAAGTCCTTCACCCAGGTTCAGGGGTCCTTACAGAAGAGGGGCGAAGTCTCATCAAGATGGCTCCCTCAACACAAGCTGAACCAGGACAAAAGGCAGACACGCTGATGTGGATGGTGGAAAGCCCGCTAGCACTCAACCACACGCAAAGAACTACTAAGGAATACCGAGGGTAGAAAGAAGTCTTCCCAGGAAAGAGCAGGCCAGTCAGTTATCTGGAACTAGATGGTCAGCCCTGAAAACATACAAACAAGTAACATCAGGCCGACTGAGCAGGTTGTACTTATGTATTTAGGAATACAGGACACACCCACATGCACAGATAGTAACAATTAAAGAAAAGAGGCTGTGAATTGGCAGTTACCTGGGAGGGTTTGGAGGGAGCAAAGGGAGGAAAATATGATGTAATTATAATTTCAAAAAATAAAAGTTATGTAATATATATGTATAATATATAGTATTAAAGAAAGGCAAACTTGAAGTGGGAATGAAACATCCCTGTGAATGGGTCCTTCAAAGGCTAAAAGGATTTAGGAAACTGTTCTTCAGACGCTGTTTGTTACTGCAGGTGAAAGAAGAAACTGAGAGAGGAGAGACCATGGAGCTGGGCAACGGATCCAAATCACAGCCAGCAGCTCTGACAGTTCATCAGGATTTCTGGTCCCCACACAAGAGTGTTCAGCAGTTCTAGGCATTTATGAGGAGACAGGGACCCCTGGCCATGTAACAACTGCCTCGGTAGAGTCCGAGTTGGTGGGTTTAGCATGTAGACTCTTTTCTTCAGTGTCCTTTGGAGCCCATCACTTGGGTCACCTGACATTCCCAGCGCTTTCTGTTTAGGTTGTTCTCTTGCTATTGGGAAATGTATTGAACTCAACCAAATACTGGGTCTTTACTTAGGGTTTAACAATCGCTGCATGTATGGAAAGGTAGGATATTAACCCTTTAATCCCTTTACGCCAAGACAAGGAAAGAAAAACACACAGGAATAGACGACACTGCTGAGGCAGTTTCAGGTTCAATGACATCTTCAAGCAATGCACTTTCAACTCTCTGAGGCATCATATGAAACAACATTACTCCATATTATTAGCTATTTCTGCAGAAACAAGTCCATCGGGTTCTCCCAAACAGCTATGACCTCAGAGTATGTACACATGTCTTCCCAAGTAAGAAAGGTGGCCAAGTCCTACTGGTGACTTGTGGACAGAAAAGCAAGGGTACCTGCTTCTTAACACTGTTAAAAACCTAGCCCAGGAGAACATCCCTCCACCGCGGCTGCCTTGTCTCTTCAGTTCTTGCAAACAAATTACAGTGACTCTGCTCAGTACTACCACTGAAGGAAAACTATACCTGTGCGGTTAACAGCTTAAAAGGACGGAGAGCGTCTCCTTCAAGAGCAGGAAGGCATACGCGCTTACTGCCTATTACAAAAGACTTAGGAGCCCTAACTTGGGTTTCTGGACAGCACACTTGTTTTAGCAGCATCTTCTACTCCTTCTTGCCCACACCAGGCGGGCAAGGAACAAGGAGGGAACTGCAGCTGAAGAAGCAGGAGTTCACGGCCAGCCAGGACTGTCAGCAACATCCGTCTGGAAGGGCAGGCAAAAGGAAGCTCCTGTACCTCTGGCCCCAGAGTTTTAAGAATGAGAAAGCTCCACCCGAGGCCCTGCCATTCTCAACAGTCCCCCATTTCAGCTAATAAACTGCTCGCAAGTCCTTAACTGCAAGAGATCGAGCTGGAGAGAACGCTTCCGGCCAGCTTCCTTCTCCACCTTTTCATGAGACCAAATCACAGCAACCAGAGGCAGAAGCAGAGGGACATGGCTCAAGCACTCTGTGATGCTCTACACTGGCTCTCCTGAGGCTGCTTTAGGCTCTGTGACAACAGCTAAGAATAAAGGGCAGGAGAATGAAAAGACTCCTCATGCACTGACCTGTTGTACAGCTAACCTGCACTGCCCACCAGCTCAGTCGGCCACTGCTCAATGTTGTAGCCGTCTCGTGAAGAGCAGGCGCAGCAGCAGTTCACAGCTCGCCTTCCTCTACTACCCGGCACAGACCAACCCACCCATGTCCCTGAACCCGGGACAGTCCATCTCAGGGCTGATCTCACCTGCCTGAGCCACTGCTCTACTGCTGTGAGGAGACACTATGACCAACTCTTCTAAAGGAAAGCACTTAGCCAAGGCGTGGCTTACAACCTCGGAGGCTGAATCCATAATCATCATGGCAAGGGGCAGAGCGGCACGCACAGCATTGGGGCGGTAGCTGAGAGCTACGTCCTGATCAGCAGGCAGAGACTCTCAGCGTGGTTTGGGCTTTAGAAAGCCCAAGACCAACCCCAGTGCACACGCCCTCCAGCAAGGCCGCACCTTTCAATCCTTCTAATCTTTTCAAATAGTGCCATTCCCTGGTGACTGAGCACTCAATATATATATGGGTTTTCTAACACACACACACACACGCTCATGGGACCATCTCTTTTTCATTTTTTTGTTTTTTGAGACAGGGTTTCTCTGTGTTAACCGTGGCTGTCCTAGACTCACTTTGTAGACCAGGCTGGCCTCGAACTCACAGCGATCCACCTGCCTCTGCCTCCCAAGGGCTGGGATTAAAGGCGTGCGCCACCACGCCCAGCTTATAGGGCCATTCTTAATCAAACTATCACACCATCCTGCCGTCTATCACGTTTCCATAGGGTCCAGCTACCCATTCTGGAGGACCGGGCCATTCTAAGGGGACTCTCTTTTATTCTTGATTTATCCATAGGGTGCTTTCCACTTAACATCCATCTTTCCCTAGGCACAGTGAACGTGTCCCTAAGACATGTCGTGAATGTAGAAACGCGGGACTCTCTTCTCCCATTATAATTAGACCTACAATCAAGTTCCTTCTCATTCTTCTGATAGAATTTAGCAGCTTAGGATCCAGAGAAAAATGCATGAAGAAGTTTCATTAGCCAATAATAAACATATACAATATATGTTATATACTTCACTGTAAATTTTTAAAAGACGAATTTTCTAGCGTAGTAACTGTGAACCAGGAGCCTTTGCTACAAAAGAGAAAAGCCTCATCATTTTGTGCACCATAGTTTCAAACTACTGACCTAAGTGGTTTAAAGAGAGGAGTTCAGAAAGAATCGGTATTTTTCTGTTCTCCTTCTGAATAGCCTACTTCCACTTGGCAAAGGGAAGAGTACATCTACTGTAGTGATCGCACGCATCTGCTCGTCCAATGCCTCTGGAATGACACTGGACTGCTGCCATACAACCAAATAATGTGCTCTTGAAGAAATAATTATCAACTAAAATGCCATAAAATGGGCCAGCACTTGCACTCTGCTTGTACTACGAGAGATTTTGGCACCAAACATAAGCTTTCTTTGGTTACTCCTTACATCAATCAGAAAATTACTCTAATTTGCTGTGATGCTATTTGTGGACACGCATGAAAAAGAAAGCAGGCGTCTAGGAGACACTCGGGTTAGGCCGCTGGACTTCAACGGCCAGTCAGAGCAGCTGGCCAGACCCAACAGCGTTCAGACCCCAGCCTGTGCTGAGAGGCAAAGGCTGCAGCGACAGAGAATAACCACCAACTGCATACAAGTTGTCAATTTTTAGTGCTTCCAGCCTCAGTTAACTGCAAAAAAAAAAAAAAAAAAATTGGCAAAAGCATCAACTTAAACCACAGTGAGGGTAATGAGATTTTGGTTTATTTCTATATATGAGGTCTAAAGCTAGGGGATAGAGGGCTAAGATTTAGATACCATGTGGACTTTTACAGAATCCTATGGCTTTTCAATATTCCACTTGCCAATGTTCTTTCTTTTATATGGTGGTGGTTATTAAAACATTTCTGGGAGCTGGGGAAGATAGGCTCAGTCAGTAGAGGGCCAGTCACTCAAGCACAGATTGATCCTTAGCACCCATGTGAAATCAGGGTGCTACAGTGCCGAGGATACGGACAAAGGAGTCCCCAAAGCTCACTGGCAAATTCCAGGTTCAGTGAGAGATCCTGTCTCAAAAACTAGATAGAGAACAAAGAAAGAAAACGCTGGCATAGACCCTTGGCCTCCAAACCCTTGTAAGTATGTGTGCGCATGCATACACATACAAACACACACACACACACACACACACACCACTTGTGGGCGTGTCTATGAAATGTGGAGAAGGTATATGAGATCATGTAAGAAGGGGAGAATTAAAAAAGAACAACCACAACCACCCACCCCCAGTCTTCCTAGTACGTCCATGAATCCTCCATGCCCTTTGGACTAGCTACGGCAGCAGGACCACGCACAGAAAGGCTGGCGTCAATGGGGAAGGCACCCTGCTCCCAGAGTCTCCAGTGCCAACGGAACTCACCTTTCGCAGTGGAATCGGCAGCAAGTCGTCAGATCAAACAGTTTGTCTTACAGCTGAGAAGCATTCAGAGGCATTCGGCACAGACGCGCCAGCTCTGACAAGCCGTTCTCATGCCGCGAGTCAACCACACAACTCAAACACAACAGAGAGTGAGACTTTTTGATCGCTGATAAAGAGAACACTGGATCTGATGATGAGAGGGTAAAGTGGATGCAAGTCCTTTTGGGGGACTATTTTACCAGGAACATGGGCATTGAAAAACAATGTGTAGCTTTTGGTGGGAAAGACCTCCCCATTCTCCTTTACAACAGAACGCTGACTCCAAGTTGGGCCCAGAAGGCGACTGCCCCGTCCAGCTTCCCTTGAAGCCAAATGAGCATCCACCTGAGTTCTAGACGTGGGGGACTTTGTGGAACTTGTCAAGAGGGAGTGTAAGGTGGCCAACTTGTCAAAGAGCCAAGTCCCCTTTGGCCTCCTTCCTTCTGATTTCCCTCCTTCTGACCTACACTTGGATGGCCATGGGATGACGGAAGGGCACGAGTAAGGAGTTTCCAGTAGCTTCCTGTTTTTCAGATGGGATTTCGTTGTGTTGAAGTCCTGAGCTCAAGTGAGCCTCAGCCTTCCGAGTAGCTGGAACTGAGGCTATGTTCTACCACACCCAGCCTAAAGCCACCGTCCACACGGGAGTAACTCACTACTACACTGGTGTGGTCTGGGGCCGAGGAGAGTAATGTGACAAGTGCTCGTGGTGTGAGCATAAGGTCTTCAATGTGATCCCCAGCACTAGGTAAAAAGACACGACACGTGCCCGTAACATTTCCCTGCAATCCCAGTGCTGGGAGCAGAGACGGGGTCCCTAGGGCACACTGGCCAGCCTGCCTGACCTAATTAGTGAGCCCCAGATCTTAGATGAGAGAGAGAGACCCTGTCTGAAAAACTTAAGACGGACAGTTCTTGAAGGAATGGCATCTGAGGTTGACCTCTGGACTCCACACGCATGAACATATACAAAATAAAATGAAAAGATGAAAGGTTCACACGCAAACCTAACCCTCCCGGGGACCTAGCAACTCCACTGTAGGAGTTAACCGCACTGACACGCTTCTGCGTGTGACATAAAGAAAGGCATAGAGCTTCTCTGTGAGCTATAAAAGTCTAAGGGTTTGTAACAGTGATCAGAGGGCTGCGGTCACATTAAGATAACACACAGAGACGTCAAACAGAGGCAGCCTTCATGAGATAACGCCTACACATCAGGCACACTCACGGCTCACTCAGTTGGTGGCTCAGTGGGGACATATTAATCCTTGCAGAGGACCCAGGATTGGCTCCTGGCACCCACATGCTGCTCCTTAAACCCCAGTTCTAGGGGATCCAGTGCCCTCTGATGGGTGCACATGTTGGTGCACATACACGCACATAGACAAAACACTCACACACATAAAATAAAAACAAATTTTAAAATGAGCAACAAGTGTTTTTTTAAGGAATAATCGTGTAAGTGCTGAACACTGCCATGCCCTAATGGTACAAGCAGCAGTGTATGCTGTAATCCTAGAGGCGCTCCAGAAGCTTCCCAAGTTCTGACAGGGAGCTCACTAAAGACAGAGACTCGGCCTATCTGGAAGTCACGGGCAGGGATTCAAGCAAAAGGCAAATAGGAACAAAACACAACAGTGACTGGTTTCTTATGAGCTCTGCTCACTGTGTCTCCCTGGCTTCGTGCCAACCAACAGCTGTTAGGCATGCTAGACAGCGGGTCCTGGTTTTGAGGAGGGTCTCAAAAGTCACAAACAAGTGACATCAGTAAACTGTGGAACTGGTCCAGTCCATCACGCCTCTAGCCGGCTGAATTTACATTAAATCTGGGAAGGCCAAGCTGGCTATGGATGAAGAACTTACTGTTTACAACAGTAACATTGCAGGAATGAGCTAAAACTGAAGTCATAACTCTGTGGAATAGCACTAGGAAAAAAAAAAAAGGAGTATCGCAGGATTCCTAGGGTATGGTTGCCATTAACAGACAGACTGCCAAAAAGGGGGAAAAAAAAATCGGAAAAATGAGAATTTGAGAGAGGGTCTCACTGTGTAGCCTTTGCAGATCAGGGTGGTCTTGAACTCATGAAGCTCAAAGGCATGCAGCTGAGCGTGAAAAGAGAACCGGAAGCACCTGCGGACACTGCCATGACTTGTTGTCTTTGGATTCAGAAGCAAAGGCACATAGTTCTTTTTTTTAAAGGTTGTTATTATTGTTGTTGTATTTATTTTCTGTGTATGGGTGTTTTGCCTACAGTATGTCTATGCACTGTGCACAAGCCTGGTGCCTACAGAGGCTGGAAAGAGGGTATCCGACGCTCCAGAACTGGGGTTACAGACAGTTGTGAGGAGCTACGTAAGAGCTGGGAACTGAACCCAGATCTTCTGCAAGAGCAGCCTATGCTTTTAACTTTACCAGTGACCTTTTCAGTCCCTATAGACGTACACACAGCCCCTGGTTCTTAAAGCTAGGAAACAGGTACACTTGTTAAGACACTGTAAAATACACATTCTGTCCTGGATTCTCGCGGGTGAGCTCAAACTACATACGGAGAGACAAAAGCTAGCAAGCAGTCACATTAACGGTAACTGATGCGCTGAATTAGCTAGGGACACCGGATGACCACAGGCTCACCAACTGGACTCAGGTGGACAGGGCTAGAGACACTCCCACCTACAGCTTGTCCCATCATCCAAAAGTTAATCTGTAGTTCTACTTACTGACACACGACATTTCTCATGTTTCAAGACTGCGGTCTTCACCATGAGAAGCAGAACAAACACTGCAGCGCTCACCCTCTGGGGACAACCGGCTTCACGGCCGACTTTCTGTGATTCTTGCTTTTATCAACAAGGACACCCTCCCCGCATGCCGACCCGAATCAATGCAGTTCTGGCTGGAAGCTGCCCTCAAACCCTGACTCACTAAGGATTTAGACTTTAAGTTCTGTGAATTCTTGCACTCTTCTTCCTAAACTCTTTTTTAAAGAGTGTTCTCACTGCCAGCCCACTTGTGTGGGTCTTGGGTCTTTCTGCTTTGTTTTGATCGATTGAGCCTAGGGCTTTCTGCGTGCTAAGCAAACATCTGTACCTCCAGCTCTCTGTTTTCTTTTTGAGACAAGGCCTCATTAAGCTGTCCAGGCTAGCCTTGAACTTGTGGTGTTTCTGCTACTGCCTCTGGAGTGGCTGAGATTACAGGCTTTGCCATGGAGCCTTAATAAAATGAGTAACATATGAATCCACTGTACAAATACTTTTTCTTTTATAAAACAAAACAAAACGAAACAAACCACCTGAGAGATTTTGATTGTTGAATGTTCCCTATTCCCTTTGCTGTTGTGTGGCAACAGCTCTGGCCCAGTACACACATCATGCATACGTACTACATACACATGAGGGGATCAGCACATACTTTTATTTTAGTGGCTGCTTAAGCACTCAGCAGTCTGCACACATGTTTGTAATGGGAGCAACCAGGTCATAAGGGGAAAAAATGCTGGAATTCAGTAGGGTGAACTATATACCTTATGTATGAAATAATCATCTCTCTGCCTGACTGGAAAGCACAATGCTGGTATCTTGTGTGATACAGGAGGAAGATGGTACAGGGCATGGGCCATGTTTTTGGACAGAAGCCTCAAAGCTCACGCGACTCAGTGGTAGAGACTTGGGCTCCCAGGAGAAGGAGACCAACTTACTAAAACGTAAAGCACAGTATTTGCTGAACTGATTTCTTCCAAAAGCATTTGAATAGTGTTAATAGGAATATGCAGGCTATGTTACTGGTGAAATATTTTGAGTTAACTATGAAGAAATCAAACTTAGCTATCTCCCCACAGTGAAATGCCCAGTTCTAGGTGAGTGACATTGCTGCCTAGAATGGTGCCAGCACGGAACTGTGCAAAACATTTATTTGTTGAATGAGATCCACAGAAGAGCAAAAAGGCAGTAGGAAGGAAAATGCCCATGAGTCGTTACCATAATGAGCTATATGATTAATCAGCCAAATTTCATACCTACTAATTGTATATGCAATTGTAGAAGATCAAAAACCCAATGTGATTAAATGTCCTAAATATGCTACCTAATGGGATAATGAAAAGTTCATAACTGAAAACGATGCATCGTTTTTCTCATCTCTGGATACATGGAAAATGCACTCATATGGAAAGCTGGTATTTGTTATGGTGAAGTACTTATCTTGTCTGTACTTGGCGCTCACAGAAGCATATGGTTCAGCATGTGTGGCCCAAATTGAACACCGCTGCTACAGCACTCCATGCCCTAACATAGGTGCTTACTCGAGTTAACACGTGGCTAAGCAGGGTAGGGATCCCCACTTCAGTCCAGCCCACACATCTTCCATCCTAACTATGGCACCTAACATTCCTCCTGCCTGCCTGCCTCAAGGCTGGCTATGCTGCAGCCCTCTCGCCATTTCACGGTATCACCCTACCTTTCTCCTCCGACAAGAGCTGTTCCTCTGAGCAGAGCCTACACACACACCAATCCAGCCACCCAAAATTCCCTCTCGTAGTCAGTCCTGCAGCGAGGCTAGCTCTGTGCTGCTCAGACTCTGTGGCGTGGTCATCTGGAAGGAGGCGGCCACATGAGGGGCTTCTGTTCTGAAGGAGGTCACAGGTGCGTGCATGGCTTTCTGTTTAATGCTGCTCCCAAATAATGTACACTTGGGCACCATGGAGTAGCTGCTACCCTCCCTCCCTGTACTGCAGAGTGACTGACAGAGTTTGATGCAAACATCCTAAGATAGTATTTAGAGAAAGTGAAATACCTGGCTCTATGCTATAGGACCAACCAGGACCAAGATCATCCTAAATCTGACCTCTTAAAATTGATACTTGCTTTTCTGGGAGAGTTAGCCCACTTCAGCCACTTGAATTAATTATAAAGGAAAGTACACGAGGAGTTGCAGTAGCTGGCTAGGGTTTTGGGAGTGGGAGAGGATATGGCAAGGGACCATTCAGATTAACCAGAGAACAAATCCACAAGTCCGCAGCGAAGAGTCTGGCTGACCTGCTCCTTTCACTGTGATCATCCAGGGCACCTGCCAAAAGCTGAGCAACTCACTGAAGGGACCGCTTGAGATGGCTTGGCGGTTAAGAGCACTAGCTGCCTGTCTAGAGGTCGTCGGTCCTGAGTTCAATTCCCAGCAACCACATGGTGGCTCACAACCAGCCTGTAATGAGATCTGGTGGCTTCTTCTGTCTGATGCTCTCTCTGTCATGCATGCGGTCATACATGCAAATAGAGTACTTATATATACAAATACACAAATAAATCTTTAAAAATTATTAAAAGAAAAAAAAAAAAAAGAAAGAAAGAAACAGTCTTATCTAGAGAGTTTTCTCGTTTCAGGCCAATGCACTTATGACCAACAAAAGTTTGGCTTTCTTTTATTACTACCTCAGAGTTTATACACCTAGAGGTGAAAGCTTGTTCCAAAAGTCAAAAGGCTAATGGCCATATGACAGCCAAAGGACAGGCCTTCTTGTTCCCGCCCCACAGGGGGTGGGGCTAGATTATGCTCTGCATGCAAAAGGAAGAGGATTTGAACTTCACCCGCCAAGGCTCTGGAGAAGCCGGGCAGGACCCAGGTTTCAGGGTTTCAGGCCAGGGCAAGCTTCCTGGCTGAGGCTGAGGAGGCGGTGCTGACGCACGGAGGTGGGCAAGGGCTCTTGACAGTCTGTGGATGCGAACACACCTGATACTGTTTAGCCAGGTTGCGATGCCCTTTTCTGTTTTCCTGTGTGCTGGTCTGGGCAGCAGAAACTCAAGGGTAACTACAGGATGAGAGGCTTGCCATCTCTTCCCTGGGAAGAGCCTGAACCCCTAATCTAAGAACTGTAAATCACCCTTTAAAAAACCATAAACGGCTGGATCCTCTCGTTTCTTGCTTAGGTGGCGCATAACAGAAAACACACTGCACGTTAAAGAGACACAACACCCTAACGCGATGCTCGCTTAGGCCTTCTGCTGCCTCCAGATAAGTGCTGGAGCAGAAGAGAGTCTGGGGGCCACAGTTCGCTTTTTATAGTCACTTATTATGACACAACCCGAGTAAAATCTTAAAACATAGGAGCCTGTGTATCTTCTGACTGTCCCCTAGCTCAAACTTGTCATTTCAGAAGGGGGGGTGGGCGACTGGGAACTCTGAACATCAGAGTGACTTGAACAGACACATACTCAATCCACATTCCTACCTGTGCCCCAAGGTGTATTTTTTTCTCTCTTTATACTGCTAATTTTCAAACTTTGTTTCCGGCACCAGAATCTTTTTCTCAATCTCGAGTAAGACTTAAGACACAGATTGAAAGAGTGGAAATGTTCTGGCTTAAGTAGGAAGAGAAGGTCCGGGGAGCTCTAAATGTCATTTCTTCTGTCACAAGGGCCCCAAAGCCCCTCCAAGGACCTTTGGATTTTCTTAGCAATACTGCATCTGAATTGTCAGTCCATTCCATAGTCCTCCACACACCTGCAGAAGCTGTGTGGGCGTGTGCAAAGCATGAACTTTTAGAAGCTCGTGTAGAATGGCCTCGGTGAAAAATGTAAAAAGGACTCACACGCCACTTTTTAATGACATTTGTATATGTGGGTGTGTGTGTGTGTGTGCATATATAGTCAGAAGACGACCTTGGATGTCAGACCCAGGCACACATGCTATTTCCTCTTGAGACAGAGTCTATTATTGGCCTGGAGTGCACCCACTGATTAGGCTAGACTGTGTGGTGGCTAGAGGGCTCCAGGGAGCTGCCCACCCCCACCTTGCCAACACCGAGATCACAGCTGCATACCAGCACGGCCGGCACGTCTGTGGGGAGGGACCGAGGACTGGACTCAGGTCCTCACACTGGGAACTACCTCCCAGCTCCCTGACTTCATTGTCTTACCGCCTTCGCCTCGTCAGCATGTTAACCCCATACATTTAAAACATAATCTTCTGTCCTGTTTCACTGGTTTTACATGAGACATATATTTACTTAGCAAGTAACATTTTATTATATTCAGAAAGATGCCACAATGTTCTTTTTTTGATAATTTCTGAGATACATAACAAAACCGCAACGTTATAATCAACTGAAGCAAGGGGAAAAAAATGAAGACAATGTAAGGTCTAGGAGAAGAAGATGAAAGATGAATAGAGCTGGTGAGCAGGGGTGGAGAGCGCGGGGAGGTAGGGGTGAGGCGGTGCACAAGCAGGACAACAAAAGCATACTGTCGGCAGGGAGGCAAAATCTCATCTCTATACATTACACCAGAGTCTTGGCATGTGCCATAAACCCACACAACCTTATCCTATCAGCGTCTCTTTCTTTCTCTCCCTCTTTTTTTTTTTGTTTTGTTTTGTTTTGTTTTTCAAGACAGGGTTCTCTGTATAGCTTTGGCTGTCTTGGACTTGCTTTGTAGACCAGGCTGGCCTCCAAATCGCAGAGATCCACCTGCCTCTGCCTCTCTGAGTGCTGGGATTAAAGGTTTGCGCCACTGCACCTGGCTCTCAAGTATGATTTTCATGCATACGCGTGTGATAATATCCAGAGGTCAGTCCCACCATTTGATTATTAACCAGCTTTGCTCACCTCCTATTCTGGAGAAGAGAATCAAGAACTAGGATTTAGCTTTTTTTGTTTGTGGGGTTTTTGTTGTTGTTGTTGTTGTTGTTGTTGTTTTGGTTTTTTTTGTTTTTGTTTTGTTTTGTTTTTGTTTTTGTTTTTTGGGTGGGGGCTCATGATGTAGCCCTGGCAGGATAAACCTAGAATGCATCCTGCTAGCTAGGTTGGCGTGGTCCTGCAGGCTCATGCCTCTGCCATGTCAATGCTGGCATGTCCCATCAGCCATGACCAGCCAAGTGCTCAGTCCAGGCTCCTGATTCTCTCACTAGTATCCGCACCATTTACCCCGAGGAGCCTCAGGAAACTGGGCTCCGTCAGGGAACACATTAAACTTAACCATAAAATCAACAATAACAGACCATAAAAGCAGGTTAACAGGAGAGCTGGAGAGATGGCTCACTGGAGTGGTTAAGAGCACTGGCCGCTCTAGCAGAGGACCTGTGTGCAGTTCCTAGGACTCCATATGGTGGCTCACAACCATCCCAGCTCCGGGGCATCTAATGCCCTTTTCTGGCCTCCGGTGAGCACCAGGCACACGTATAACAGATAGACATACATGTAGACAAACACTCATACACACTGAATTTAAAAATAGGTTAACAGAACCGTGAGCTCGGTTATATGTATGATACGGTACAACAATACTTCAGTGTACAGCCTTAACAAGGGAGGACGGAAAACCACGGGCTGAAATGAAGGATAAAGGCATGAGGCAGAGCCCCAGTCAACACTCAGAACCCCGATTCTCTGCTCACTCTGAGCACATGAGTCACACCAGGTGGCTCCCTCCAAGTGTCCAGGAGGACACTGAAAGAGCTCTCAAACTCTTTCAGGAATACGAGGCTGGGTGAATAGAGCGTGAAGCAAGGCTCACTGGGGAGGGGGGGAGGGGCTGCCCTGCTGGGTAGATCCTGCTTCCTGGGGGTCCACTCACGGGAGCTACCATCAGGTGGTTCACTCACTCCAGAGCCGTCCGCACGTACTTAACCAAGGAGGCCGCTTCCCAAGATGCAGCGATAAAAAGCTGGGCTGGGTCAGCACACTCCTTCCTTTCTCAGAATCCAAGGCATCCAAGCCTTTGCATTCAGTTGGAAGCAGCTCACAACTGCCTATAACGCAGCTCCAAGGGATGTCACCTCCGCCTTCCACAGGCACCTGCATTCACGTGCACATACACACATGTAGAAACGCACATACGCATGACTGACAAATAAATAGGACCTTCTTAATAAAGTAAAATACAGACACAAGGCTTTAGTGTACCCTCCCCTCCACTCCCTGACCTTAGGCTGGCTCAACACGGGGAAGGGCTCCGATCAGAGCCATGTTGAGACTATGAGGCAATCATGCTGTGCTCATCCCCAACTCCTCTTCTTCAAAGCTTCTTTGGAAGGTCTAGTGAAAAGGCCACCAAGCCTGACTCACGCCTGTGTCCCCGTGTTACAGGATGAACCTTTAGACGTGTGCGCTGCTGCCTGGCGCCCCAAGACCTGGGCGAGCGTTAAGTCACACAGGGAATGGCGAAGGAGGGGTGTTTCACAATCTCTGAGTAGGGTATTCCTCCTCAGGAGCCAGGAGAACCCAGAGGGAACAATCCAAGTACTGAGCAGAGGGCTGCCCCTTAGATGCACTTAGGGTCCTGCAGGTTAGCCCACAGTTAGCACAGGACACAGATGGCCAAGCAAGAGTGGAAACGCTCATCAAGGGAACCAGGTGTTATACATAGACGCTTTGCTTTAAAAAAAAAAAACTCCCCCTTTCCTTGTTGTCTCTAAAGACTTGAGTTATAAACCAACTGGCCCCATGACCGAGCTCAAGCTTGGCTAAAGGGAAAAACCGTGCAGTATTGTAACCTTTGATTCTGTCTGCCTACCTCTCCTGACCCACAAGGGCTGCTCCTCGAGTCCTCAACTGTGCAGCTGGCTGGCATTTCTATGCCCAGTTGCAGGGCAAAGTACTGGATGGACAGCAAGAAGTCACCTCGGTACCTCACAGAGGTCAGCTCCTCGCCTGCCTGAAAGTACTTCTTACAGAACCACAGCACAGTTCCTTGTGTTGCGAGGCATCTTAACAGGCAAGAGAATTCCACAGCAATTTACATGTTTATTCCATTTTTAATTTTTTTCTCATGGAAAGCTTCAGACTTTTCAAAAATGTGAAGGGTGGCAGACGAACCTGTGCGCTCCTCATCTGGCTTCCCCTCCAGTCCTGTGACTTACATACAGATTCCCACTCCAGTGGTAGGTAAAAAGTCACAGGCTTCCCGGCAGTCAAAATACCCTTTTTTATGTGATAAAAATCTGAGTGGCCTAGTCAGATGGAAGGCTGTCTGCCGTCTGCTCTGGGCAGCGGGTTCTCAGGGCTATGACATTCAATTTTCCTTTTAAGAGGTTGCAACCAAATTGACTCTTCTCTGTAAGAAAAGCAAAAAACAGCACAACGGTATAGACAAAAGCCATTCACTAGGCCAATCTCTCCCCTCAACAGCCATTTAAAACTGGGAACAGAGAAAGGATCATGTTCTTGATGTCTGAGAAAGAGAAAGCGACACGTGACTGCCCTCTGCACGAGAGTGTGGAGCCCTGTTGTGCTGCATGCACAAAGAGGGCAGAATATAACGATGTAAGTGCGTGACCTTCAGGCCACAAATACCTCATTTGTTGCCCTAAAAATTTTCATCATTTATGGTACAAATTGGTTTTTAGAGAAAAAAAAAAAAAAACGGAATTTCTCAGCATCTCCTAGCTGTATATATCTTAAATATTGTCTTATTTGCAGTAAACATTAAAAAAAAAATTTTTTTTTTTAAATCAGCGAATAAGAAAAATCCCCTTCCCTCTCCCTGTCTCCTTGTACTCAGTTTCTTACAAAGTTGGGCTCAGGGCTGTTCACTGTGATTATTTTGTTTGCTTCCATTTTCTCAGCAATAACAAACAGCATTGCAACAGCTCTCGGTTTCTTCAGTCAGTACTGGTGCGCACTGAGCACACAGCACCACCATAGACCTGATGTGGCACTGAACACCACTATCAGTGGACGCTGCACTCAGAACACACTGAAGAATTCCCTCCTGCATCTAAATTCCCAGTTAATGACTTGAGAGATGCTAACATACCATTTCACAGGTGTTTCAAGCACCCACAGGCCATGGTGAGGAGCCCCCTTGTTTCCCAGGAGGCCCCTGCCTGCCAGTACGCATTCAGAAGGCTCAGGCAGGGAGAATGGGAGCAACAGGGCTGGAGATGTGAGTGGTTTCTGGCTCACAAGGGGTGCCAGCTGCCTCGTCTACCTGGAGCCTCACTCAGACATGTAAAGCTATGGCGCTGCGCAGGCCCACCCAACAGGTGCCGAGTTAGAAGACGCCCCACCCAGTGGGTTAAGAGAGACGGATCACACAACAGAACACTGCGTGTGGAAAAACCAGGTACAGAAAACCAACCGCATGCTGCAGCTGGGAAAGGGCAATTCTGCACCGACTTTTTCAGACTGCTAATTTCCCAACGTCCCTTTCTCTCACCCCGAGTTAACTCTTCATCCACTGCCTCATGGTCAGGCTGGCTGCCATGATGGACTTCCAAAAAGCAACGCAAGGCAGCTAAGACTAGAGTTTATTCATCTTTGCAGTCCCAAGTGCTCTACAAACTCAGTTCCCTGGGGATATCTGTTACTTAACGTTTGGTAGAGAGGTTTTCCCTCCTGCTGTACAATGGGTCACACACAGCACTTGTAACTAAAAGGGCTGAGCCTGAGTGTGACCCAGCTTCCAGGGTGCAATGCCCAGTTTCAGGAAACTCAGGTGAGAGAGGAACATGATCACCACGAGAAAGCAGATACACCCAGAATGTGGGGCGCTCTGCAGAGCAGCTCACCTGGCTTCTGGAACTCACCAATGGTGTGGCAAAGAGGTGAGGAGGGGTGTGTGGCTGGGAACCATTCCTGACGAGAGGAGATAGAACATTCTACACTAAAGGTGGCCTTTGTTCAATCCTTTTTCTTTAAACAGCTGTGACTTTTTTTTTTTTTTTTTTTTTTTTTTTTTACTTTATACTATTTCTTGGCCAGGTATAGTGGTGCACGCCTTTAATCCCAGCATTTGGGAGGCACATGGAGGTCGGACTCTTGTGAGTTTGAGGCCTACCTGGTCTAATGACTCTAGGACAAGCAGAACAACATAGTGAGACTGTCTCCAAAGCACAAACAAACAAGAAATCACAAACAAAAAATTTAATATATCTAGTCCTGAATGACCTAGAACTTACTATGTAGACCAAAGACCAGGTTAGCCTTGAACTCAAAGAGATCCACTTGCCTTTGCCTCCTGAGTGCTAGAATAAAGGCACATGTCACCATGCCCAGCCCAAATTTGACTTAAAAAATTATACATTAGGTATTTGATTATACCAAAAAAACAAAAACAAAAACAAAACAACAAAAAAACTATAGTTTGTTGTGCAATGGTAATGAGGCCACTGAAAAATATAGCCTCCCCCCCCCCAAAAAAAAAACGCAGGTTTAACATTTACTTTAAAGTCCCTAATAAAGGAAAAATAAGAGGTGGGGTGGAGGGTTTAAACACATGGGGCAAAATCTTGATAGCCTTTTAATACATGCAAAATAGCTTTGCATTTAAATGTTTTAAGGAAGCTCAAAAAATATGTGTGCATGAAGTAAGTGCACTCTTTCAAAGCTGACCACATGCTCATATTTACCGGTGGAGTAGATTAAAATTGGCAAAGAGCTCATACAATAGCACCTTGCTTCTGACACCTGGGCTAGGGGAAACAGGAGTACTGGGACACCACAGAGCCTCTCAGAAGCTGGCTCAGCACTGGGAGACAGGTGCACTGCTTTAAAAAAAAAAAAAAAAAAAAAAAAAAAAAAAGTTCAAACAAATGATAAAATCAAACTTTCTTTTCTGTCTCTACTACGTATTTTTCACAAGGACAAACCACTTTACATAACGTCGGATGGGCAGTAAACAACACCGACTCTATCAGGCAGTGTTCCACTTTTAAAGAAGCCTGTGCTATTTCTCCTGCAGAAATCAGGCAGGAAGGATGGCAATTAGACCCAGGCCCCTTCCGGCAAGCTGAAAGAGGGATAAACACTGTAGGAACAGCCAAGGAGAAGCGTCGGCGACAAGACAGGGTCCCAGGCTCCTCTCTCCAGGCAGCTCACCATACTCCACAGGGCGATTATCCAAACTCCTCTTAAAGGTACTTAAAGACAAGTGCTACTTTATTTTTTTAAAGCCTGAGGAAACCACATAAAAGAGCTGGCTTCTCACATCTTCTGCCTTCTGTCAAGGCGTGGGGAAATGCTTCCTCTAAAGGGTTACAGAATAAGCATCACATACGTAGAAGAACCCCAGACAAAGGCCATCCCGTCTTCAGGCTAATCGATGTGCGCCCCTTTCCTCCTCCCTTCGCCCTTGCAACCCACAGAGAAAACAAAACCTAAAACTGTACATAGTTTGTGTGGCTGGACATTTGCAGATGAAAAGTGGAAAACCCTTTTAGGTCCCAAAGGAAGCAACAGTCTACCCCCAGCCAGCTAGGACAGGACGGGCGGAATGGATGGACGTGAGTAACTGTCTAGACCCTAACTCCCCAGACTTCCCAAGAGCTCATGCCAAACTAGGATCTAGATTTACTTTAAAAGGAAGTTGTACTATCTTATACTTTTAGTAAAAATGCCATTGAAACGTCGAAGCTGGACTCTGTAATTCTAGCACTCAGGAGACGGAGGCAGAAGGGTTGAAACACTGAGGGTCCACTTGATGAAATCCAACCAGCCAGCCAGCCAGTCAGAAAGAGCACATGTGCCTTCTGTGTGCTGTTTAAAAGCAACAACAAACGCCACTATTCGATGAAAACATAAGAGCTCATACAAGTCACGACTGCCTTCTGCAATCTAGCCACTTAGCAGGACTTTGGGGTAATCATTCCTTGAGAAATACAAGGATTCTGGTGGCAAGGGAGGGGAAAGGGAAGCGAGGGGTTAGAACAATGTGAGATAAAGCAATTGATCACAGTGGCAAAATGTAAGATCTTTATGGGTATTCTGGAAGGACTATGAAGCCTCCCAGAAGTCTTAGAGGAGCCAATGATACGAATATACCTGAATCCAAAATCCCACAGAAATTTATGGGTGAGAAAGCCATCAAAAGAAACGAGAGAAAAAAGGCCGAGCAAACCCCATTAAAAGGTGGATACCCCCCGTTATTTAGTACCACCTGCCAGAAAGGAGGAGTGTTTAAAGACTAAAAGAGAAGTCGTGCTCTGAGGAAACATTACCTAACTAAAGGCCTGCTTCCTCCCAACGCTCCAGAAAGATAAAGCCTGTGTGCGCTTGAGCGCAGCAGGCTACCTATGACAGTTACATAAGAAACCACCTAAGAAACCTCCCCCAAAACGGATGCCCAACTACCAAACTTCTCCCTGTGGCTTGTTTTAGACCCACAAAACAAGGGCACCAGAAAACCATACAGCCCGTTTTCTTAACATCCACTGAATCCTTAACTAAAATTTTACCGGTGAGGCATGGAGGCGGAAAGCAAGTTAGAGACCGTGTCCAATGTCCTGGTGCAAGATGCCAAGTTCACACTGTCCACGTCCAGAGTCCACACTCTTCCTGTCACCTGACCGCAAGCTAAAGGAGCTCCCTGGTCCACAGGCTGCCAGACGCCGGAGGAGCACGGGAGCCCAAGGTCTTATCACTTCCTACCACCTTTCACTGTCAATGCCTAGTGAGGGAGGAAAGAGGTGTCCTTCCCACCTACCCCTGGGCACAGTGCTGTCCCTTCCTGAATGCAGCAAATGTCTGCCTTTGATTCTTCTGCCCAGGTTACCAGCTCATACACACCACAGCGGAGCCACAAGAGAAGCCTGGCCAGTGCGGGCACGTCAGTGTGGGCGTGTGTGAAGACATTTAGACTGAAGTCTGTCTACCAGAAGTCGAGACCTCTACTGTTCATTTCCAAACCAGCAGACAGCACTCAAAGCAAGGAGACTAAGATACCCCTTGCTTTCCCGCCCCCTTGGCCACATTCACAGGAAGAAGGCCTCCCTGGTCTGGGCTCAGGAACCACCCAAGAAGCTCCTGTCAATCAGCACAGCAGAATGCATGAGCATCCGCAACCACTCCGCCCTGCCGAACACGGAACAGACCTTGCTGGACTCTGTCCACCGTCTAGGGGACAGGCTCCCTGCCCTCCAGGGCTTGCTCTCGACTGGAACCTTCTCCAGGCACTTACTTGATAAACACCGGGCTACCCTCCAAAATCCAGGCTCTTCGTTATGGACGAAAACACAGAACGATGTAAGGATCTTATCTCTAACCCCATGAAACTCACCCACCTGCTTCACCTAAAGCTCCTGTCCTCGTTAGGTACCACGGCTGTGATGAAACACCACGACCAAAAGCAAGCTGGCGAGGAAAGGGTTTCTTTGGCTGACACTTCCACACCACTGTTCATCATAGAAGGAAGTCAGGGCAGGAAGCTTGGGGCAGGGGCTGACATGGAGGCCACGAAGGGGTCTGCTCCTCATGGCTTGGGCATACAGACTTGGATTTAGCTCATCAAGTCAGTTAAGTAATTTTTCCTCCTCCAACACTTTTAAAACAACAGCTCGGTTCACAGAGAACACGATCACCATTGCTGGATTTGTGGGGACCATGGAACTCCCCTGCCAGATCCACAGACAACATGAACGCCATCGCTGGGGTCACGGGGACCATGGAACTCCAGTGCTCACACTGCTTTATGCCGCTCTCATTAGTCGGCATGTAATCCAGATGCCAGGATCTCGGCAGCAGCAAGCACTGCAACGTCCCCGACAACATTAGCTGTTTTCACCCAAGAACATTATTTTTCTCTAACACCTTCATTTTTTAGGCTGGGGAAAGAGAATCTTGTGTCAACTGATGAAGGAAACAACTGAAAATAACTGGCATCACGCAAAGGATGTACTTCCTGTGCAGCCAGGCCAGGTGTGAGTCCATGGCTCAGCCCCCTCCTCCCCAACCTCCATTTCAATACTTGAGATGGCTTACTCCTGAGGGGAGGCAGACTTGAGTGGCAGGCACTTTGACACAACCTTACCTACGTTTCCCGCAAAGATTGTGGGCATTTTGTTTTATTTTGTTGTCCTGGTTTTGGTGTTTTGTCCTCCTAAAAGGAAGAGGGTGATTTCAGTGCAGTGGAAGCACCACAAAGCAAACCTCAGAACAGAAAGTGTGACAAAGGCGACTGCAGGGAAAAAGCAAACTTTTCCAATGCTGTGGGAGCCAAGTCAGTGGCCCCAGAGAGGCCAGGCCAGCAGGGCCTGTCAGTCTTGAGCCTGGGACAGTGTGGAGGGACAGATGGCAGAGGTGAGAAACCGAGAAGGAAAGGCTTGTTTGTCCAGATGGGCTCCCTAACCCACCTGCCCAGTTATGTTCTCCTCGCTCACAAAACACCTGTGACTCCTACTTAGTCAACAGTGACCCAGAAACCAGGAAAGGAGGCTAGCTGGTAAGTTCACCCAAGAAGGCTCCCAAGAGCTAGCATGGGACTCCCACCAGAACCTTTCCCAACTTCAGATGCTAAAAACAAATTCTGGTGCTGGCTGGTTGGCTCAAAGGCACTGGCTGCCAAGACTGACAAACTCTGATCCCTGGGACCCACAGGGTAGGAAAGAAGCAATTACCATATTGTCTTCTGACCGGTCAGCGCTTGCACACGCAGGCACACAGGCATGCAGGCACACAGGCATGCAGGCGTGCACGCGCGTACACACACACACACACACACACACACAACATTCTGGTAGGTTCCTCAGCATGCTCCAGCAGCACTCCAGGATCTCCAAGACAGCCACAGAACTGGTGTAGACACGCCACGCCCACCTCAGCTCAGACTGCTTTCTGGGCCTTCTCCTACCTGCAGACTCCACCGACACTCCAGGAGGGGAGCACTTCCAGTCTTGTTCAAGCTTCGAAAGTATGCCCAAATGAGAGCAACAGCTCACAGGTGTCCCTGCTCTCACAGACATCAGGCAGCGTGAGTCATTTACTCTGTGCCTGCTGCTGCTGCCACGCTTCCTCAGAGAAAGCAAGAAAGACACGGATCCACACGGGATCTGTGGCCCGTGGATGCATAAGGCTCTCTCAGCAACAGGAAGGGAGACCATTCTGGCCTGCCACTGCCTCCTAGGCTTCCCGTGGTGCGGGGGAGCAGGTGGGGGAGTGACAGGGGCAAGGAGAACATGGAAGTAATATAAAATCAAAAGAAGCAGAGATGCTAAAAGAAAACAAAACCAAAAAAGCCTAACAAACCAACAACCAAAATGGTAAGAGTTAAAAGTCAACTCAAGCAAACCCACATGATGACTCTCCAGGGACAGGCTCCTTACCCTGAGGTGATTCCCAGGGAAAGCACTGGGGTGAGCTTCCTCTCCTCCCTTCCCCACCTGACTCAAGCACAAAGCAGCCCTCACAGGATAGACAGCTTCCTCTCCAACAGAAGATTAAGGGGAGCCTGCTGATCCCCCAGCAAGTGCTTGCAAGGCTTCCCACAAAACAGAGCAGGCAATTTATTCCTGAAGTACTGCAGAGACCGAGACCAGCCTGCATGGTCCTGTGGCCAGACTCTGGAGACCTCTTTCCATGTCCCCCCCCCCCCCCCCCCCCCCCCCCGCCGCTATTGGCCTGTCAGCCCTGCCTGAGGGGCTGGCTGGGGATCTGCAGCTCTCACCTCCGTCTGTTAGCCTCGACACACTGTGCAACTGGCCATGAACCTGCATGCAGTAGGATGCATGTTTTAATTATTACAAATATTTACAAAGTCTTTGTTGTAATTATTTTCGAGACGAAGTCTTACTCTGAAGCCTTGGCTGGTCTGGAACTTTCTGTGCAGAACCAGAACTGCTGTTGGCTGTCCCATGTTAGCAGAACCATAGGCATCACCTCTTCTCACTTAAATATGGCTACCAAAGTGTCCAATGCCCCCTGAAGGCACAACTGCACTCCCTGTCCCCCAGAGTCATTGGCTGATAACACCCTCTTGGTAAGATTCCGAATTCTGCCCTTTTCCTCCTACTGGGTTGCCTCATCCAGCCTTGATGTGAGAGTATGTGCCTGGTCAATGCCCTATTTGGCTGATGCCCCTGGGAGGTCTGCTCTTTCATGAAGGGAAGATGAAGGGCTGGGGGTGAGGGGATGTGGGGGGCTAGGGGGGTGATCTAAGGGAAAGGGGAGGTGGGGGAGGGGAGGGGAGGGAAACTGCAGTCGGAATGTAATATATGAGAAAAGAATAATTAAAAAGAAAAAAAAAAAGATTCCACAGACAGTGAAGAGCATACTGTCTTTGGTGTAATTTCTCTAAGCTCTGAAAACAACAGTTTTCAAGAACATGAGTAAATTGAGAGGCTTGCTGTCCTGAGCAGGAGACCCCGCCTGCAGAATAAAACCCAGGGCAGACAGGAGACAACTCCTCAGCAGACTCCACTCAGACATGCTGCAGCCTCTGTCCGTACTTATGGGGCAGGAGAACGGAGTCCAAGGCCTGAAAGAGTCAGACAAGACGCTTGATGCACAGAGCTAACAAAACCTCAGAAACAAGGTGAAGCTGAGAACCCTAGCACTTCTGCTGAGGAAGGGAGGTCCTTAGGGCATGTGGCCAAGCTGCCTGGCGCCCCATGCAGAAATGCTAAAGTGGGTTAGAGCAAGTTTGCAGCACCTCCTAGGGTGTGTGGGGGGGGGGTGTGGGGGTGGGGACACTGACTGTTGGCAGCATCATAAGGACTCTACATCACATCTAAACAGAACCCATCAATTATTCGAAGAGATCTGATTGATACATAAAGGGTTAAGACATTCCTGCCCTCAAGTTGTTGACAATCAAGTTGGAAAAGAAAAGGTTAATTATACCCTCATCACAGCCTTGTCATCGCCTCATCGTAGCAGCTGAGGTTTATGGGAAGGTTATAATTTGCCAGGCTTTATGCCATATACTTTATAGCCGTGATTATCTCTTAATCCTCCCATCAACCTTCTAATATATGGAGTTAGCTCTACCCCATGCTATTTAAGGGGGAGGGGGTGCCAAAGAGACGGACTTGTCCAAGGTCACACAGCTGATAAGTGGCCCTTACATTCCATGAAAGTGGCCACTGGGTAGCATTACATAAGAGACATCAAAGCTGACACCCTGCAAAGATCTGAGAACTGAGGCTGCACCTCAAACCGAACTTGGCACTGGCAGAGAAGTGTTCCTACGAAGCTGGGTGGTGGTGGTGGTGGCATGCTTAGCACTCGGGAGGCAGAGGCAGGCAGATCTCTTGAGTCGGAGGCCAGCCTGCTCTACACTGTGAGTTCTTGGATATCCAGAGCTACATAGTGACACCCTGTCTAAAAAGAGAAAAAAAACAAAGAAAAGAGAAAAAAAACAAACAAACAAACAAACAAACAAAAAACTATGAGGTCAGGCTCTAGTCTTGGGTTTTACTGCTCCCTGCATTTTTATTCTACCATTTACTTCTAAGAGGTCTGTACTGGGCTGAAAAGAACTGATCACTGGGATGGAAGGTTCACTCCTAGAGTTTTTTTCATCACACAGTAGCTGACGTACTACAGCTTGTATTGAAGGCATACTAAATTTCTTCTTGTGAATTATATTTTGAACTGTGCCTTTTGCCACAGCCTTAAGAAAGACAAAAAAAAAAAAAAAAAAAAAAGTCCTTGGTTTGACCTGATGGCATCCGATGCCTTTGTGACTCAAAGCAGTGAGCAGCCAGCAAGGCGACTCATGAGCTAGGGCCTCCCAGCGTCACCGGGTGAGTGGTACCATGAGCTGCTCGTTTTTCAGGCAGAGCAAGGGCATGCAAGCCTGGCTTCCAGAGCGCCAATGGCCATTGCACCAGTTTGGTGATTCATTAAGCAGTACAGGATGTGCCCAATTATATACTCTATTTTTTTCCAATCCTATTTCATAAACCCAATTTCACAACGAACATAGATTCTCTATCCAAAGAAAATAATCCAACCTTAACAATTAAGACAGTGGTTATCCTCAAACTGCCTTTTGGGAGTGAAGATGTGAGTAAGACATTTTAATGGGCATTTTAATCTCTTTGGTTGTCATCCCCTTGAATGCCCAAGAAACACCTACATTTCAGAGACTGGAAAGCTATCGGCACAGGGTACCCGGGTGTGGGGTGGGGTGGGGTGGAGGTGGAGTCAGAAATAAGCACCACATGATAAGGGACCCAAGTCAGCCTACATCAAATAAAACCATGTCAAGCATTACAGCTTGAAGTCCTTCAGCAATAAGCTGCCTGTGGCAGCTGTTATGGACTAAGAAAGAGAAAATAAAATTGTTATCACTATAAACAGATTATTAGTTCTTTCCACAGTAAGTAATGCCTTGATGTGCTCATCCTCAGTCTTGGAAAGAAGTGTGGCGTCCTACTGTAAATGACCCCAGCTCCACCAGAAAAATCACCACACTCTCACGTCACTCTTCACGTTCAGGCCCAACCACCAGTACAGAACGACAGGGGGACCGGATATGGGGAACTGTCTTGCACAAAGCAGGTCACTTATTTTATAGGGAAAATGATGCCATTACCAATACATTTCCCTTCTGAAGAATTCTCCTGTTTAAGGAAAAGGGTGAAAAGCAACAATTGTCGCACACTATTAAAGCATTAAGGACAAACGTGCTATATATAAAAACAAGTCAAAAGGCAGCACAAACCATCTGAAGGCCCTTTAAGGCAGGGATAAGTCAACGGCACAGTATAGTTCTGAGTTCCTGGATTCAAAACGGCCCAGTTTTCTGACTCAAAAATTATCCTCTAAGGCCTTATTAATGTAAAGGTCTAACAGAGATCCCTGTTAAAATGGATTGGGAGAGCAAAGCGCGTTCCCCAGCTAGCACGAGCGCTGGAGGCTCCCTCTGACTCCAGGCAAGCTGGCGCTACCCTGTAAATCTAGTCTGGAAGATCCCAAGCAAGTGTAGGAAATGAACCCAGGGAAGGGCGGTGCCAGGGTCTGAGCTTAATGCACACACAGGACTTACTTGTCAGGCTTTGCTACCATGCTTACGGGAAACTTAAGAGTAAGACACGCCAAATTAAAACTCTTACGGACTATCAGTCCCAGCCTCACGACTGCAGACACAGCCACACAGCACACGTGTGTGTAGTTCTAGCTCTTTCTTCCCAATCAGTTTCCTACTGCAGCAGACCTACAGCAAGATTTGCCTCAAAAGTGGGACGAGTATGTTCCTGCCCATTAATTATTTTTAATAATTAAAGAAGAACTGGACTGGTGAGATAGCTCAGTGGCTACGGACACTTGTCGAGCCTGCTGCCCTCAGCTCAATCCCCAGGACTCACGTGGTGGCAGAGAAACATCTGCAGGTCGTCTTCAGACGTACACACGCATACCACGGCACACATACACGTCTTCAGACGTACACACGCATACCACGGCACACATACACATCTTCAGACGTACACACGCATACCATGGCACACATAAACGTCTTCAGACGTACACACGCATACCATGGCACATATACACGCAAGAATTAATCATAAATTTTAAGTTTAAAATACAAATGACTGAAAGTTTTGTTATCCCTGAACACTAATAAAGAGATAGCCGGTGAAGGAAACTTGACACGAAGCACTCACGGGCACTTAATACACATGCCTCAGATGCTACACAAATGGGACACAGCAATTAATCAATACTGAAATCTCTGGTGTTGCTTCTTCATGTCTCGCATACCCTAAGTCAGAAGTGAACCGACTGTGACGATACCAGGCCGAATGCTCCCGCTGGCCCCAGTCACACTGCTGCCATCGCTCCCTCCTCTTACAGTGGGTTCCGCTAGGAAGACTTAATATTGTAGCAAGACTCAACCTTGGCCTCACACTTAGGATGGAATCCACCTATCACATGCTAAGAATAGAAACTGAGACAAAAATGCACGAACCACCTGTGTCTACACTGTACACCAGGAACAACAACAGCAACGACAACAAGTGTAGCAAGAAGAAAGACTGTGTGTTCTCCTATCAGCCAGCAATTCCGCTTGGAGTCACACCCGCCAGCCATGGACACACTAAGCTGTAGCACCTGTTCCCAGTTTAACGGCATTTATCAATAGTCAGAATGTGGAAGCCATGCGAATGTCCACCAACTGACAAGACCGGGTTAAAGAAATTTTTCGAAGTTAATTTGTCTTGCGTGTCTGAGTATGTTGCCTGGATGCATGCCTGTGCACTCAGTGCACGCCTGGTACTCGCGGATGAGAAGAGCGCACTGGCTCTCCCGGAACTGGCACTCCAGGCAGTTTGTTCGCCATCAAGTGGTGCTGGCAACTGGACCCAGGTCTCTGCCGGAGCAACATGTGCAGTAACTGCTGAGCCATCCTCACAGGCCCCAAAACGGATCTTAAAATAGCACTAAGTTTGACAATTCTTGCTAAAATTACTCATGCTCAGATCCAAGAAAACTCATGAACTCCCAAAGAAAAACAAGAGAAGGCGAATTACAGACACCTGTCATAAAAGCAACAGCAGAAACAACAAGAACCAAGCAG
Organism: Acomys russatus; assembly: GCF_903995435.1. Lineage (NCBI taxonomy): Eukaryota > Metazoa > Chordata > Mammalia > Rodentia > Muridae > Acomys > Acomys russatus. The sequence continues at coordinate 9,204,738 of NC_067157.1, read as the reverse complement.
AGACTGTGTGGGGCGAAGGACATCAGAAGTGCATCCTAGAGCCACCAAGCCAGACACCTATATAAGCAAAAACGTCTTTCAAAACTGTAGATAAGCACACGTGCAACCCCCAGGCTCAGGGCCACAGGGAGGAGGGCCACCGCGGGCCTGCGGCGATCCTGGGCTGTACAGCAAGGCCCTGTCACACAAAAGGACTCTTTCAGACAAATGGCACTGAAGATGCAGCGCCAGGCTGGTGGTCCACGGCTCTAACACTTTGCAGGAGGAGGCAGGAGGATCAGCAGAATAAATGTCAGAGTTGGCCACATGAACCATGGGAGGCCAGCCTGGGCTACAGGAGAGACCCTGTCTCAAAGAGACCAAAAGAACAAAAGCTTATCAAGTAAAGAGAAAATAATACAATGTGAAATTCAAACAAAGGAAGGGAGAGCTAGAAACACTCACTACGTCGGTAGTAAAACTTTCAGTAACATAAAGCTATAAACCGACAGTAGAAAATAAGTAAGAGCTGGGCAATGGTGGCGCACGCCTATAATCCCAGCACTCGGGAGGCAGAGGCAGGCGGATCGCTGTGAGTTCGAGGCCAGCCTGGTCTATAAAGTGAGTCCAGGACAGCCAGGGCTCCACAGAGAGACCCTGACCGAAAAACCAGAAGAGTGAGAGAAAGTCATATATAATATGCTGTGGAGCACATGCACCACACCGAGCCTACATCCACACAAACACACCCCAAATAAATACAAATTATACTAGCCCTTGGATACAACTTAGGAAACATGTAAGTGTACACTCTAAATATACGAAAAACAAAAAAAGTTCACTTGATAAGTGAATCTGGACTCTTATTTAAATACTAAAATTAGCTCCGAATGGAACAAACATGTACATTTATGTACATTTAAGAGCTAAAAGTAATGTTTTCTTCAAGGCTGCCAAATACAAATAGCCAAAACACTACAAATGTAACATTTATATAATTCCTGATTGTTTCATGGCTCTTCTTGCTGTAGGTAGTTTATTGTATATGTGTGTAATAATATAAATGTATATGTTAAAAAAAAAGAGCTAAAAGTATTTAGAAAACAGAGGAAAAAGAAAGCTATAGGCACAGATTAGTCAAAGTTTTCTGAAACAGAACAACAAAGCACACCTGGGCATAACCTAAAATTTGTTCCTCAAAAAAGTCCTTTTTAAAGTGAACAAGCAGGCCAGGTGTGATGGCAGAAGTCTGTAACCTCCATGCTCAGGAGGTGGAGGCAAGAGGGTGCTGGGGCTGCACGCAAGCCTATTTCAAAATCTCAATCTTCAGACCAAAGAGGACAAAAAAACTTACTTTTGACAAGAACAATTTGTGTTCAAAAAAAAGGAATAAAGAATACCTCGTAACTAAAATCGTGTGAACCAAAACCATTTTTAAAAGGCTTTAGATTGACATAATCCAAGCAATTAGGAGGCTAAGACATGAGGGTTCCAAATTCAGAACCAGTGTGGGCCACATAATGAGACCATTCCTCATAAAAAATAACAAGAAAAGATAAAAGACTTCAATAGGCTCTTCGCTGTAAGATGTATAAATTATGAATAAGGATATAAAAAGTGGGGGCAGGGAGATGGCTCAGTGGATGAAGGAGCTTGCTGCCAAAGCTGATGACCCAGGGTTTGACCCCTGGAACCCACAGAGGAGAAAAGCAATTCCCATAAATTGACCTTAGACTTCCATATATACACAAACAATGAACAAACAAATACATTGAAAAGATATTTCACTTTAACAGACACTAAGCAAATGCAGATTAGAACTACAGCACGGTATCCACCACTTCAAACACTCCATTCAGCACAGGACTGTGCGGAGGATGGTTAATGTGGACAGGGTGGAGGCAGACACAAGTCTGCACTGCACTGGAAGAGCCAGGTGGCATCTTAAGAATGCATCCCGTGCCTATGGCTCAGCAATCTTACAGCTAGAGATTTATCCCACCAAAATGAATAAATTATCCGTTAAGTATTCGTGGGAACTTACGACAATAAAAAGCTAGACACTGGTCCAATGCCCACCTGCTGATGCACGGGCAGGACACTGCGGTGAGGTAGATAATGGAATACCCATAAGGTGGCATACTTCTTAGCCATTAAGAATGATCTACTGATAAAAGGCACGGGCGAACCTCCAGTGCTCTATGTTGAGTGAAAGCTGTTACCACAAACAGCTATACCGAGTACTGACTCCATTTGTGTGAAATTCTAGAAAGGTACACACAGCAGCTCAGCAGCTGCCAGGGTCAGGGAGCAGCAGTAGGGGACTGACAGCAAATAGCCAAGCAGATAGAAATGTCTGTGGTGTTTATATCATAACTGTAACCTTAGTTACACCGCCACCGCCACCGTGTGCTTTTAAAAACTCAAATTGTAGCCAGTGTGGTGGTTTGGGAGGCAGAGACAGAGTTCAAGGCCAGCCTGGTCTACAGAGGGAGTTCTAGGATAGCCACGGCTACACAGAGAAACCTTGTCTCAAAAACAAAAACAAACGAACAAACCAAAAACCCCAACAAAACAAAGAAATACAAGTCAAATTGTATCCTTGAACTGGATGCTCTCAAATTATAACTTAATAAATCTGATTAAAATTTTTGACACTGGTAGACTTCCAAACAGATTGCTATCATTAAAAAAGAAAAGCCATTTTATTTCGCTACAATATTATCCAAATGCCTCAAACCCAGCAGAACTGTTAAGGAGGTCTTCACCCTTTCCATGAGATGGGGGAGGGAGAAGCAACGACAGACACAGGGCTGCTCTCCAAGCTCTTTCAATTGCACTAACAGGCTTCAGAAGATGTCACTCAACTGATATCTGCTCTCTGCAAAGGCAGAGAATGTATTCTTTCTTTAAAAACAAAACACCACACACAGAGACCCCATTCTTTCCCTTTGACTAGGAGCACAAAGGTGAGGAGGCTCGGCCCATTAGGCTGAGAGGACCAGTCTCATGACTCTCACTTACACTCAAGAACACTTCTGAGTCTATTAAACCTCTTGTGCAGCAGGTTTCCCTGTAGCTATTCACTGAGAATTCCTGTGCTGGAGAGCAGTTAGAATGAAAGCCCCTTAATAGGTCTCTTAGAGTCACCCCTTTCCTTGTAAAATCGTGTGTGTGTGTGTGTGTGTGTGTGTGTGTGTGTGTGTGTGTGTGTGATATATATATAAAAACATGATAGTAAAGAAAGAGTTCTCCAATAGAAGAATCAATAAATCATAAATCCATCTAATCCTTGCCCTATTAAAGCAATTAATTTAAAATATCCCATATAGTCATTATAAGAGAGGGACCCATAGCAAAGAGCAGAAACTCTCACTGTAGCTAAGTAAGTATGTACACACAAACAAGATGCAACAAATTCATAAATCAAGGAAGTTAGGAAGTTTCTCAACTTCCTTTGGGGGCAGGGGAGTGTCTTCTTTACCTTTTTTGTTTTGGTTTATTTTGGTTTTTGGCTTTTTGAGACAGGGTTTCTCTGTGTAGCCCTGGCTGTCCTGGAACTAACTTCTTTGCAAATCAGCCTGGCTTCGAACTCACAGAGATCTGTCTGCCTCTGCCTCCCAAGTGCTCGGATTAAAGGTAGGTGTGTGTGTGTGTGTGTGTGTGTGTGTGTGTGTGTGTGTGTGTGTGTGTGTCTGTCTGTCTTCAATCTCCTAAATTTAATGAACAAACTCGGAGCCCTGTGCCAACACTGAAGTCCCCCAGGGCATCACGTTAGAGCATGTTCATACGTGTTGCGGTTAAGCCCAAAACATGATCTGAAGAAGCAAGCAGTGAACTCGAGAAAATCAAGCTGCATTTCACTTCAGGGGGTCATGCTGGCCTTGTAGCTGACCGGAAACACCAGTGCCTCTGTGCAGCAGATGCAGATCACTACACAGTCATGTGGACAGACACAAACTCACTTGCCCATCTGGTACCTCCCTTCTTACCACCACCTGCAGTCTCACCCACACCTCGAAAAACAACAGCTAGGGCAAGTAGCACTTTGAGATCAGATCCCAGGATGTTTAGGCACAAAACAGCTAAAACTGGACCAGAACCCACCAGTCCTCGGTGCCTCCCCATCCATGGTGGACAGTGCTCCAGGAGCCACCAAACACAATCCGTCACCCTTGGTGTCTCCTAGGAGCAACTCCCAAGAGCTCGTGAGTCTCTGAATTGGCCACAGAACAAAACAAGGCCTTTTAGAAGTGTTCTGAGATTCACCATTCATTTTTGGGGGAGTAAGGCTAAAAATAGTAAGGCTTAGAGATAATCCATTTACTCGGATTACCAATTATCAAGCAGAGCTCTATAGAATGTGGAAGACAAGGAGCCATCTTAAAGGCATGTAAGAACTAATCCTCAGGAACCTCTTCTGCATCACGTAGCTGTCTGTTTGGATTAAGGTGAAACCAACCAAAGATAACTCTCAACAGCCTCACGTCTAGCTAACGAACCCCGGAAGCCAGCAGCAGCACACTGCTTAGGCCTCAAGTTGTGTTTTATATGCGTGTGAGTGCTTTACATACGTGTAAGTATGTGCACGACAGGCATCCCTCATGCCCCACAGAGGTCAGAAGGAAGCACTGGATGACAGGTGGCCGTGGGTCACCACGTGGGTGCTGGGAACCGAAACTGGGTCCTCTGCAAAAACAAGTGCTGTTAACCGCTGAGCCACCTCTCTAACCCGTGGCCACCTCAGTTTTAACAAAAAGCCATGCTCTAATGTTGCTGTGCACAAACTACTCAAAAAAAAAAAAAAAAAAAAAAAGCACCTAACGAGGGAGCAGGGCGGGATGGGTCCTACCTCTCCTCAAATACACCTGTATTCGAAGCACCTACGGAAGAACCTCAAACAGGCTGTAAACTGTTTTCCACTCAACAAACACGATGTGCTGGCTAGCTTGGGGGGACTTACACTCCTGTTTCTATTAGGGTATTGTTGCTTCTGGATTTTGTTTTGATGGAGAAGCGCAGTCTAGGTACAGCAGCAGAAAGGGGAAGAGTGTGTCCGCTTTGAGCATCTTCCTTTGCCTGCACTAAGTCTGTACTCTAGTCCCCGGTCCACTTCCCCTTGGAAACATAGAAAAAGAATTCCCAGGCAGAAATTAGCTCGAGTCAGAACTAAACTTGCAGGTCAGAAACTAGTTCTGAGAGCCAATTCTCAATGGTTTTTAAACGGTGTGCGATATGCCACTTAACTTTTACCTGAACGCCACCTTTCCACGGCACGGACACTAGCGCTCTAGCCCCGCCCGCCACACTTGTTTTTGAGACAGGACCTTACTCGGTGGCCCTTGCTTAAACTGAACTCACTGCTTAGTTCAAGCTGGCCTTGAATTTTTGACACCCCCTGCCTCAACCGCCAGAGTGCTGAGATTGCAGGGTTTGCTGTGTCACATGTGAACCACAGAAATCTGGGTGGGTCTTGAGTAAACTGAGAGGGCCTACTGATGATGCACAGAGCAAGGAAACTGTATTAGAACTTCTTTCTGCTTCTGCAGAACATGTGATCCTGAGGTGTGTGTGGTGGTGCGGAGGGGGGGTGGGGTGGGGGAGTGCCCTTTCTTTACGAATAGGCTCCTTGTGCTGAGACCCGTACCTGACACGTGGTGAGCACCAGTAGATAGTTATTAAGCAATACTTTCTAAATTGGGTCCTAGGGTGAAGCATTGTATATTTAAACCATGGGCCCCTAAAGAGAGTATGCGTATTTACCATTATTGTCAGGTAACAGAAAGAGAGGCTAGCAGCCCTGTACTTTAACCAATGAATACGATTTACCCACAATCACCCAAGCGTCTGAACAGAGAAACACAAGCTGGAAACAAGGACATTTATAATCCGGATTTCAAGCTTTCCACATTAGAGATCATGGTCCCACAAAGACACGCTTCTCGAGGAGGGAAAGCAGACGTACCCTGTGGGGATTCAATTAAACACAGACATCCCTTCATCGCCTTACACCCTTTAATTACAAAAGACAAAACTAACAAGTTAATAATTTGAAAGTTCATGAATTCTAAGTTCTGAGATTCTGAGAACCAATGACAAATACCAGGCTTCTGAAAATTCTAGTCGTTCCCAATTTGAATTGTTTTTTTAAGCATAAGGAGACAAATTTTAAAAAACCAACACAGACACCTGCTGGTTAAACCAGCATTGTCTCCAACTTCTTTACGTCCTGCGGGTCTCTAGGTCCTCCGAGTCCCAGGCTGTAGCCAAAGGTGACCTTGAATTTCTAATCCTCGTGCCTCTACCTCCCCGGTATGTGCCACCATGCCCAATTCAATGTGGTGCCAGGGCTTAGTGTGGCAAGCCCTCCATTGACTGAGCAACATCTTCGGTCCCTAACTCTGAGCAACCACAGCATGAGTGGAAACTGCATGCAACAGTGGCAAATGGTCGGTGAAGAGGAGGCCTTTAACCTGCCATGTGACTAAGATGATTGGAATACATTTTCCTACAATTTTCAACTTGCGACACAAGCCTTAAAGTAGGACAGGCTGCTAAAATCCAAGACTGCTTTCTGCTTCTTCTGAATTCTCTTCTCCCAGTGCCAGGGTTACTGTTCATCGAGAATCCAAAGAGTTGGGGGGGAGAGACAGGACTATCACAATCGCAGGGGCCTGATTACTATGCAGAGAACACCGCGCGCCCAGACAGCCTTGCCAACAAACTGCTCTATCGCAGAGGAGCCAGGGTAATGAACAAAGAGGTGAGGTGGTGTGGAGAGAGGGTCAAAGGCAAGTCCTCACCTCCAGCTTCTGGTTCTGTAGGCAGGAGCAGCAAGTGGGCATGAAGACCATTGCTGACAGCCTCGGGGGAAGCTCGGAGGGGGTCTCTCACACACAACTCTAGTCTGCAAACTCAGTGGCCAGCTGGGGCTCTTTTCTCACCCTGCTCCACCTTTTAAAATGTATAGCTGTCTTGTTTCACACAAGAATTTCTTTGTGGCACTATGTTAGTTTTCTTTAATCGCTCCACAAGCTCCCCCCCTCTCCCCCCAAACCTTTTACCAACAACATTTACAAGGCAATAAACCATCAAGTGTCATACGCCCGGAGTATAAGCTTCAACACTTTTCGTGGTCTTTGAAGTGATTTGAAAGCATCTCTCTTACAGTGCAGCATTTGATCTTGTGACTTCTCCTTCGCTTAGTTTCACTTTAGTTTGCTGGCCCACACGCTAATTTGCCTCTTCTTGGAGTCACCTCCGCCCCACTTGCTTCAGGACTTTGTGTGACTTTAAACAGGTCATCAAAAAGGGCATGCTCCAAAATTTCCTGTGCTTATTAAAACAAGCCCAGGATTATCTCTGAACCATATATGAAATGACAAAAATCTGACCCATGATACAACACTTTATTTACCCAATCAAACGGATCTCAAGCAAAACTTTAATTGCTGAAAGCCCATTTATTCCTCTGAAAAGTGAGCAGCTGTCAAGGTGCAGATTACAAACAGTGTACGTAAGCAACCCAGTAGCATCAGACCCATCCTGAGTAAAGCAAAAGGATCCTGTGACAAAGTGTGTGACCACAAACTTCACCGATTTCAACTAAAAAAGTTTACTTTGGCCAAAGACAAGCCAAAAATTTTTTAAAAATTAGTAAAGCCAGAGGCCCTATCTTATGGTAGTGGGATAGGATAGGAAAATAAAATAAAAACAGCGCATTTGACTGCGACGTGTTCTGCCCTCTTCCACTGCGCCATCATATTCACAGGTAAGCCACGTACAACACGCGAAAGGGCTTAAAAACACCTACGCGTGGCTTTAAGGTCAGGCAAATAAGGGCATCTCCATAGGGATGAACCAGAGTGAAACGAGGCTCAGATCAAACCAGAAGAGCGGGGAGCGGAAACAGTGGCAACAAAATCAACCTTGCAAACCTGGAAGGGCTAACACAGCCAGAGCGGCTGCTGCTCTGTGCAAAGCTGCTGTTCAACTTCAGTTCTAGGACAAACACAGTAATGAACAAAGTCAGTGTCAAAGTTAACCCAGTCTTCCCTCGGCTCCGGGACCCGCCCTCCCCCCCCCACCCCCCCCGGGGCAGACAAAACTGCAGATGCTCAAGCCTCTTACATACGATAACATACTACTTACATGCAATCTGCGCACATCCTCCTGTATACATTAACCACCTCTTCATTACTTATAACGTCTAATGGAAATGTTACGTAAACAGTTTTTATACCGGGCTGCTTAGTAAGTCACTAGACCAGTAAGTCTGCAGTTTAGTGTGTGGTTACATCGTAGATCACAGCACTAAGTCATACGGCGGCGGCGACGACGACGTGTCTCCACTTTCACAGACTCACTCACTCGGCAACAGTCTAGCAGGCACTGGGAAGCAGGTGTCCCCCACCGAGCCGGGTTCTAACGCTGCTGTCTGTCACCTGCCTGCGTTGGATTGTTGTTTTAACTAGGGTTTCTACTGCTGTTTAGAAGAAAGTCAGAGCAGGAACTCAACTAAGGCAGAAACCTAGAGGCAGGAGCTGATGCAGAGGCCACAGAGGGTGCTGCTTACTGCCTTGCTCTTCATGGCTTGCTCAGCCTGCTGCCTTACAGAACCCAGGACCACCTGCCCTGGGGTGAACCCGCCCACAATAGCCTAGGTCCTCCTACATACATCACTAATTAAGACAATGTCCCTGGGGGGGGGGGGGCGGTGTTAAAGACAGGGTTTCTCTGTGTAGACTTGGCTGTCCTGGACTCACTTTATAGACCAGGCTGGCTTCCAACTCACAGAGATCCACCTGCCTCTGCCTCCCAAGTGCTGGGATTAAAGGCGTGCGCCACCTCCGCCTGGCTCCATGGGACAATCTTACAGAGGCAGTTTCTCCATTGTGGTTCCCTTCTTAAGATGTGACTAGATTTGTACCAGGCTGACAAACCAACCCGTACAGTCCTTCCTCGGCACCCCATTCCCTCAGGGTGGAGGCTGGAAGATTAAGGTCTTTTTTTTTTGACTACATAGGCAGAATGAGGCCAGTCTGGGCGATGAGAGTCCATCTAAAAAACAAACTTGAAAGAGGAAATGCCAGATTTCTGCCAGTCCCTTTCTTTGGAAGACCGACCTTTCTTTGTTACAGGATAGAACTGGTTTGGCAGCAGAATCCCTCCTACAGCCCTTCCATCTGCTGGTGGACGACACCCACTTCCTGACTCCTCTTAATATAAATATAGAAGGCGAGGAGGAGCACACACGGACGCACGGATGGGAATGGCTTGTCTGTTGCTGGCTGAGAGGCACGCGCCGAGGGCAGAGCGCCTGCTGTAGGCTGTCTCCAACCGCCACAGGCAGTATTAGGCAGAGATGGCCAGCTATCCACATCTGGTTGAACGCTCCTGGAAGCCATGTGCCTTCCCAGGACACAGTTAGAGCTCCTTCCCTAGACCTATTGCCATAGCGAGCTTCCAGTACGTCAGCCACCGCGGAATGCGCACTGTGTGCACCGCCCCATCCGTACAGCACCAGACTTTTCGGAATTACACTTCTAATCCGTGCTGTCTTGAACTTCGTTCAGGGGGAAACTTTATTTTCATTTTACCCCTACTTCCCAGCAAACGCTCAGCACGACAGCTGGTGCAGAGTAATGGGTCGGTGTGCCCCAGTCATTCTTGTGTGTGTGTGTGTGTGTGTGTGTGTGTGTGTGTGTGTGTGTGTGCGCGCGCGCACGCGCGTCGGTTTAGTTTATCACTTAGCAACTGCTTGTTAATCCTCGGTCATCCCGGGCTGCAAAGGCCCTAATCAGCAGAGCTGGGCAGCAGTCAGCCGCAGAAGCTGGCCGATCTCCGCCCCAGGCTGAGTCACTCAGGCCTCTCAAGCTGTTCTAGGGCAGGAAGACTAGAGAGGTTTCCATCGCTCTCCCTCCCCCACCCCAACCTGGGAGGAAGACTCCAGGGAAGGCCACTAACAGCAGGCAGTGCTCAACCCTGAAAGGGGAGCGTGCCCCCCCCAAACTAAACAGCAGGGAACCTCACACTCTGTAACAGGAAATGGGGGTTTTATTTTTTAAGTAAATTCTTCTTGCTTGTTTTTAGTTAAATATTCATAAAATTGCTTTAGCAATGACGAGTTTAGAAGAGGTTGTTTAATACGTGACTTCTTAGTGTCAGCAAAGGAGAAATAACTATTAAAAAACCCCTAAAGTATGAATTCTAAGTTTGGTTGCTCTTCAGCGCCCTAGTAGAGGGCATGGGATGGAGTCTGACACATCAAGAGTCAGGCAGCCCTAAGAGCTTACGGACAAGTAGAGACATTGCTCACTGGCTATCTACCTCACATGCTGCAGCTGGCCATGGCCACACACAGGTCTAAGTGTCTATGAACGCTTGCAGGGTATCTGCATTAAAACACAATCTTCAAACACATGAAAACTTGTCTTGCTAACTCATACTTGGCCTGAGAACTCCATTGGCCACACGGCCACTATGCAGAAGGCTACGGAGCCCTGGGTTTAATGGGGATGCAGAAGTTGACATTGTTTCTAACTGCTCAACTGAACACACAAAGGTCTGGTTCTCCTTCACCTCTCCGCACAGTAAGAACTTGCACAACCCAAATCGGATGTGCCGCTTACACAACCAGGGACACCACTCACATTTCCGCAGTTTCTCTTTGGGGCCAGACAATGATCCAACTGCAGGGCTGTGTGTGTTCTCCATCTCTGGTGCTGGAGTTTTCCTTTCCTTGAGGTGTCAGGACCTCGCTCACACTTCAGGAAAGCCCTCCCAGCTGGAAAGGGCTCTGTGGGGGCCCCGCCCCACTCTTGGGGGATAGTCTGCATATGTTTTGCAAGACAAATTTCTTTGCTGCAGGACTTGTCACAGCTTCAGTGTGCCGTCGCACACCTCAGAGCTCCTAGTGCACGATCTGGAGTTATTGTCCAAACTCATTCAAACACAGATCACTTTTAAAGTAAAATATGTAATTGGGCTAACATTCTTAGAGATCCCAGCGAAATCCCCATTACTGCACCTACCAAGATGCATGCTTATCCCCCCTGCCTCCGAATGGCCCCCCTCGGCACTCCTCTCCAATTCCCACATATTATATAGCTCAGGACTCCACATTCCTGCTTTTGCTTTGAACATTTTTCCTTGTAAATTTCATTTACTGACAAGGACACACAGAGTCTGTGGCTCCTGGGATCCCAGGCAAATAATATACAAAATGTGCCTGTGGTCACATTGGTTTTAAAAATCATTTCACGGCATAGTCAGAACAATTTTTTTTTTTTTTTCGGAGACAGGGTTTCTCTGTTTAGCCCTGGCTATCCTGGACTCACGTTGTAGACCAGGCTGGCCTCAAACTCACAGAGATCCGCCTGCCTCTGCCTCGCGAGTGCTGGGATTAAAGGTGTGCGCCACCACGCCCGGCCAGCACAAATTTCTTTTCTTTTCTTTCTTTCTTTCTTTCTTTTTTTCTTTCTTTTTTTTTTTTTTTTTGTTTGTTTTGTTTTGTTTTGTTTTTCAAGACAGGGTTTCTCTGTGTAGCCTTGGCTGTCCTGGACTCACTGTGTAGGCCAGGCTGGCCTCGAACTCACAGTGATCTGCCTGCTTCTGCCTCCCAAGTGCTGGGATTAAAGGCGTGCCCCACCACGCCCGGCTTAGCACAAATTTCTTAAACGGGTCCATTATTCTTTATAATCATTGGCAAATAATGGCAAAAATGGTATTATGAAAAATTTCCATGTGGAGGAATACCAGGATGGAGAGGGAAGCCCAGAGACTAAATAAAGCACTGGCCTTTAGAGGTAAAATAATACACATCAGCTGGTAAGCTCGGGAGGCATTCTTTAACGTAGAGGAGCATCTCAGGAACACACGACAAGGATGGCGGCCCTAATCAAGAGCAGCAGCGGCGAGAGGACCCGGGGCTCCCATCACAAAACACCCAGAGGCAGTGAGAGGACCCAGGACCTCCCTCCCACCACAAAACACCCAGCGCACACGAATCCTCAAGGACTTGTCACCTTAATGCAAAGCCAACTCCTAGCAAAATTATGATGCGTATCATTTCCAATATAAAAGGGCAGGAGGCAGGAATCACATTCCTCCTCTTGTACAGTCAATGAGAACAAAGCACTCTGGGGGCTGAGGCAGGAGATCAGGAGTTTGAGGTGAGCCTGGCCTACATACAAAGATCCTGTGTGCAAAGGATGTGGGGGGCAGGGCTGGGGTTGAGAAGATGCCACTAGAAGACCCCTCGCACCCATGTGCAAAAAGAGGCCACAGTGGTGTTGGGATGTGGTGGGTAGGAGGCTCCCACAAAACAACAAGCTTTTGCTGTGGACATGAGAAGACAGGAAGGTGCGGGTCTTAGGACCTAGTAACACACTGCCTTCCCTCCCTCCAGGACACACACCTCCAGGAGAGAGAGAACAGTGAAACTTACAGGAAGACAGAAACTTACAGAGCTTCAGGGACAGGCAAGGGAGTCTCCGCAAAACCTCAGGCTGTGTTTCACACAAAACAATGGATGTGCCTTTAAAAATTAAGGCAATATGATAAGCACCAACATCTTTAATATGATTATTTAAATTTAGCTCAAGTTCAAGAGTGGAGATGCGACCATTATAATGAAAAGTATTTTTTCACTCCCTCCTTTAGACATACTTCAGTATTCCTGAAAATCAATTTACATTTCCCAGCTCTACCTAAAAACACTAGTGATCATACTTCTAGTCAGCCTGTGGCCTGACGAGGGTTTGCAAGCACCAGCTGTTTGGGGGCAGGGGGATGGGCAGAGGTGTAGCCCAGGAAAAAGATATCTGCCCTTGAATAGAACCTTAAAATATCAAGCTGTACTCTTTGCTCTTGCTAGCGTTGTCTGGGATGTCTCCATGAAAACACTGCAGATTCCAAGTGCCTCTGAGAAATCATGCATTCCCTGGTACAGAGTTCAATGTGCACGCTTTTAAGGTTTTATAAGGACTAAAAGAAACAGAGCGCCACCAGCCCTATTGAACTTGACAACCCTTATCACACAGCATAGGGCAGACAGCAGTCCTGTTTGGAAATAGCTAGGGCCCTGCCAGATTCAACAAAGGCTGACGTGGGGACAAGCAGGCCTGCCAGTGCCTGGCTGTCCTAATCCAGCCCTTCAGTTCAGTCAACTGAGACCATAACAGTCCTACCTACAGGTGCATGCGACTCTGGGCATGGAAGACCAGGGCCACCAGTGTCACATGGAGTGAGGGTTCTATAGCTTTAGTCAAGGCAGTAACAGAGGAACAGTAGAGCCTAAACCAAATGTATAAAGTCAGGGAGAGGCTGCTGAGAGCCAGGAGCGCTGGCTGGGGCTGGAGGGCTGCCCTGAGGCCCTCTGCTATGGGAGCTGGTAGGAGGGGCAGCCAGCAACTTGACAGCTAACTTGTTTTCTGTATTTGGCTTCCACACCTTGGGAGCATGGGAGGTCCCCCCCCCCCCACCCCCAAATCCCAGCGTTCTCTTGAGGCAGAGATCTCTCTGGAGTTTTAAAAAATGGTACCTGTTTTCACCTTTTTATAACTAACTATTCTATTTAAACTGGGAACCACAAGCTGCCAAGTTTGATTCCACTTAAAACTAACTTTTCAACAACTTCGGAGAAGAAAGAAGCAAGAGAAGGGATGTCTGCCGTCTTTCCTCGGAGCGCGAACAGCATGAAGAAAAGTCAAAGGACAGGACGGCCAGAGAAATGAGACAGCAAGGGAAAACTGTTTGCTTTTCCATCTCAGGCCAATATTTAACTTTCCTTAAGGCCAATTAACCTTCTGACAACCTCCGCTCACTCTCCCCTATTTAAAAACCAGGAACATCTAAACTATCCACGCACCCGATTTCACAATGAGCATCTTCTGATAAATTAGGAAATAAAAGAACGTCTTGTTACTGTGACATGTAATCCTCTCTTCTAAGAAGAAACACTGCACTGGATGCAGCTAGCATGTTCCATTAAGGGCAAGCTGGTTCTTTGGAGGCTAATGTTGACTGAACACTGAGGACCTGCACTTTAAAATGAACACTCAATGATAATACTCCCAATACCTAGATGTCCAAATAGCCCGCTAAATGATACATTCCTGAGCACACATCCATTTCTCTGTGGATGCGCTGGAGAAACACTCTAATTCTAATGGTACTAAGCGCTAGAGAGCCCAGTGATAGAGACTAAAGTGCTAGAGAGCCCGGTGATAGAGACTAAAGTGCTAGAGAGGCTGGTGATAGAGACTAAAGTGCTAGAGAGGTGGTGATAGAGACTAAGTGATAGAGAGCCCGGTGATAGAGACTAAAGTGCTAGAGAGCCCGGTGATAGAGACTAAAGTGCTAGAGAGCCCGGTGATAGAGACTAAAGTGCTAGAGAGGCCGGTACAACGCTTTCCTTGGCCTCCCACTCTCTCACTCACTGCCATGCTAGCCACAGTCAACGCCTTCCAACAAACGGCTTCTCAAAGACTCTGAGACCACAACACAGCCCATGGACAACTGACCCCAGCTGTGTCACACAAGCGCCGACATTATCGTTCAACATGCACAGTTGCTCAGACAGGTGGGAGGCCGGAGCACGGCCTCTGAAGAACAGACACCCTCTTTCCACCACTGGCCTCTCCAGGAAATCCACCCATGCGTGCAGAATCCTGTCCTTAAAATAGTGAGGTCACTTTAAGAGAGGCTACATCCTCGCTTATGATAAAGGCTATATGTAAATGTGCGAAGGAAAGGCTTCTAATGTTTCAGTCATGGAGAGGAAGGGAGATGGAAACACTCTCTCAGTGATGAGGAATAAGGTAAGAACAGCACGGCAAGCACAGGCAGCTAACCCTGCAGCAAAGGGGTGACTATACTGCCATAAAACAGCCCTAAAACCTACTACTTCTTAAGTCACACAAGTTAGAAATTCCAACCACTTCTAAACTTTTTTTTTTCATTTTAGACCAGCTTTATGGGGTATAATTCGTATAAACAGAAAGTAAACACTGTGGGCCTGTACTTAAGACAACAAGCGTGCACGCGTCAGTGCAGCCACCACCACCACCACCACACACAGATTCTATTTCTCCACTTTTCTGCAACCAGCCATCTCTCACCCCTCCCCCCCCAACCCCATCCCCCACCCCCACCCCCCGGCAATCACAGATCTGCAGTGACCGGAGTCAGTTCCACCTTCCTAGAATCTCAGGGAAACAGACACAGGAGCCGTGCTCCGTTGCGCCAGACACATCTCTCAGCACGTTCCTGAGATCCGTCTGTGCTCCGCATCAGTGGTTTGTTCCTTTGTTACTCTGCTGAGGGATGCTTCGCTATATTACTATACCGCAATTAACCCCAACTTTTTTTTTTTTTTAAATAAAAAGGAGACAGTGCTTTAGAAGGCATACACGCAAGTTTCTAAAGGTGCCATTACACTTTTCTTTCAAGGTAATTGAAGTTGGAAGTACCTCTGCATACCCACAAATCCAAACCCGAGTTCCAGAACATAGCTGGATTTTGCTCTGCCTCCCTAAAGAATAATAGTCTGTTCAGTCATGGGGAAAAAACCTCGATAACCTGAAAGTTTAGTTTACTGCCAACTCAAGACTCTAGTTCAAGCTGCCGAGGAACTATGAGGGGACTGTAGCCAAGAAAATTTTCATGTGCTGTTCCCTGAATGCCTGACCGAGAAGTGAACTTGGGGATTTCAGTTTAGTGTGGCCTCGGGTCCTCCCACTCTCTGCCTCCAGAGTTTGGACTTCACACTGACTCCTGTGTCACCATCAGAAGGGTGTAATGGACTTTCTTCCCCTGCGAAGTCCTGTTTAGTAAAGAAAATAAACAACCATGCAACATTTGTCGTATCACGCAGGAGCACTAAGATTTCCAAGGGAACAAGGCATACCACACACCTCACAGGACACACAGTTTTAAGACGGCCGTCTGTACAAGCTGGCACCACTACCCTCAAGGGAAATAGATCTCCTTTAACTTACTGTGACTCTTCCTTTTTCTCCTCCAAACACGTTTTAAGATAATTGCTTTTTTATTTGTAATTATTACAGCAATTAATAAAATAATAAATTTCATTTGAAAGAGCCTTAGAGACCCTAAACATGAGTCCCAACTATACTGAAGTTTTTAAATAGGCCAATCTAATACTCCCAGACTCCAAAGGAAATCTTCATCCCTAATGCCCTATGCCTAGCCAACACAGGTCTTCCATTCTAAGTTATGCGGGGAGCTGCAAACCCTTTTGACTCCTGATGGCTCTGCCTCACGAGGCAGCCTGCCGTTCTTGAGCGCACTACCAGGCTCTTCTGTCAAGAGGGAAGGCTGAGTTAGAATGAGTTCCAAGGTTCCCAGCAGTGTAAACACTGTAACACAATATTAATAAATGGGCCACAGTCCCAATACCAAACTGACAAAAGCTGTAGGGTTTTTTGTTGTTGTTTTTGAACTGTAACTGAATCTCGGAGCAACTCATCCAAAATTCTGACATAATAATATGTCTCGATTCTTCCTCCTCATAATTCTTGGTTGTTGTAGTCTCTAAATAAATTTACTTCTTCCCTTTCCCAAAATGGGATTATTGTGCCTCAAAAAAAAAAAGAATTCAAATTGAACCCTGACAGTGAGGCCCAGCCTTCCCAGCAACTTCATGTTTCGACATGCCCATCGAGTATGGATGCTAATATTTAAGGCCAGGTGCTGCCAATGTACAGAACATGATATCCTTTGATTGCATGTAAAACTCATCATGCCAATAGCACGATAGAGGACGAATAGTTTCCTCATTAAAAAAACAAAAACAAAAAAAAACCAACCTCCTGCTTGGTTTTGCAACATTATCCTGGCAGCAGCCAATGCCTTTGTTTTAAGCATAAAATCACCAAGAATCTTTCTGAAACCCCACTAGCAGCAGCCACTGGGAGGTTCTCTCGGCCTTAGAGCCTGGAAGAGGCCACACCGGAGAGTCCCAGAGCCCTTTAAAGTTCCTTCCCAGCATGTGAGGAAAGCCCGGCTTCCCAGATGTTAGTCACGGCAGCGCACACTGAGGAGCAGCACCCTGCCAGAATCCTCCTCAGCTCCTCAGCTCACGGCAGCTCTACCTGAGGGTCCAGCCTGGGCTGCAGGCAGGGTGAAGCTTGCAGGCCTGGACTGGAATCCTGGAAGAGTGCACTGCAGGCAAGTAAGGCCTGCCTTAGGGATGCTGTCCAAGACAGGCGGGACCCACGGCCTGAGAGGCGCTGGCAGCGGTGTTTGTGCAAGCACATGGTCCTTCTTAGAACTGAATGTCCCCAGCATTTGGAGAGGAAGTAAACAAAGACTCAGGTCATGCCTGTGTCTGTGCAGCCTAGGGCAGCCAAGGCCTGGCCTGGACAAGACTTCCAGCACTCAGACACGAAGTGCTTGCTTACATCACCTAGTTCTTAACTGTGGGCTGCCTGTGACCAAGAAAAATCACAAAAAGTACAGCCTATATTTTTCTCTGCCGTTTAGTTGGCTTTAAAATATAAAAGTAAAAACCAACCATTTTCTGAAACAAAGCTGGGTCAGAGGGAAGAGCTACTTGTGGAATGGGCCACGGTGGACTCATGAAGCTACCCATTTCTCCTCAGCCCAGATTTGTGGTGAACCCCTCCTACCCTCCCAAATTCAAAGCAGTCCCAAGGAAAGGCTCTGTCCAAGGAAAGGCTGTGGGGAACACGCACTGCATACACTCGACCGTGAAGCTCACAGCAATTTGCTCACTTAGTAAACCTTGAGGGGCTAAGGTGTCTTCCTCACGGTCCACCAAAGCTGTTAAGTATTCCTTTACTCTTTTCCACGCCCAAACCAGAGGAAGCTACAGCCTTGAGTCTGCTTACCCTCCTCCCCCAGCCCTGAGCATCAGAAAATAAGCCCAGCACAGCTAAAGCCCCACGGCCACTCCGCGAGGCTCTGGTGTCTGAGCAAGGCCTAGCCAAAGCTGCACTGTCTCCGCCCTACTTTGTCGGCTGCAAAACTGCAGCCTACTGTTTCCCAGCCAGCAGGGCGCTGCAGCACAGTGCAACAGAGGCAGTTTGTCTCGATAGTTAAAGCTTCGTGTTAGCCTCAGCTGTTTTTTAAGGGGTAGGAGGTGGGGGGCGGGGAATATGAAAGAGAAGCAGAGCTGACCAGAGAGAAGAAGGAGAGGTCACGGTCTCTGTCTAGGTATCCACTTCGCCTGCAAAGTTAGCTACAACTGAATTTCTGAAATAGTAAAATAACCCATTCGTTAAAAATTATGGAATGTAACAGCTCATCAAAGACAGTTAACTGTTCAACAATCTCAACTTATCTTTGTAAACCACAATTTTTCATATAATTTAATGGGGGGAACCCACCTAAATCCAGTCAATGCAAATGAATCAACAAGCTAGCAAAAGGAACAAGCCAGGTGCTGAAAATTTTACAAAATGATTCCCCCGCCCCCATGCCCCCCCATCCCCGCCGCTTTAAGACTGAGTCTCACACTATAGCCCAGGCTGGCTTTGAAGTCACAAACCTTCTGTCTCGACCTCTTGAGTGCTATGGTGAGAGATATGGGCTACCAGAGAGACTACAAAATGTATATTAATAGTTTAAAATAATTTGCTTTGAAAGACATTCTTTGCCTTTATTGAATTTATCAGTTTAAAAACAACACAACACATTCTTAAATGGGGTCACAGCAATGCAATGGGTGAGGAAAATGTTGGTGGAACTTAGAGCCTTTCCCTCTGTTGAAGTAACTTAAGTCTTACATTATGAGACACATGCATTGCCTCACTGTGAACAGCTGCTACACTGAGAGCAGGCTGGAGGAGAAAGGGGGGAGCTGGAACCTTCTCTGTGTCCCCAGTTAATGTTGGGAGTCCGAAACCCTGGTCCCAAAGTGCAGGAATCCTTCAGTTTTCCATAAAAATATTATGAGTGTCCTGTGACTGGCAATACAACACAGGTGGGCAAAAGAAAGTTCTGGGTTCCAGAACCAAATGAGCCATCAGCAAATCAACCAAGTACAGAGAAGCCCAGAAAGAAACTAAACATTTCATCGAGGGTTTCTGATGACAATGCAAAAAGCAGGCGAGTACACCACTTTAAACAATGCCTCATCTGTCTACAGAAACAGTCTGGTCTAAAACGAAGAGGAGAAAAACCATGACTCTAAGCTCTCCTCTCCTCCCCCCTCACTGTATGTGCATGTGTGTGCGTGCACATGCGTGTGTGTATGTGTGTGTGTGTGCGTGTGTGCGTGTGTGTGCGCGCGCGCATACACATTCGCATACAAGTTCATACTTTGGAAGAGTCTGTATCACAATGCAATGGCACACAGTAGCTGCCCGACACCCACTCTCACCCAGCCTTGTATCTGATGTCCCTCAATGGTCAGTCTGTGCCCAGTTCTAGCCCAGAGAAAATGAGTCTCAGACCCTCCTGTCACCAGGAGTTCCTTCCTGCCACAAATAAGTAGGGACATGGGGAAATGGAGGGAAGAGACTGGGTCTATATTCACACGCCACTTACAAGCTGGTGAGTTTGGTCAATGAACGCCCCCCCGCCGCCACCACCCCTACCCGCCACCACAAACGCCAACAGATCCAAGTATGGGCAAGACCCAGCACCCGGCCTAGGTTTCTTCAGCAATCAGAAAAGAAGCCATTCATTTACCTCCAAGTTTATTGTAAGGACAGTGCCCAATGACAACACATCAGTCCCCACACCGACTCCTGGGCCCCTTCCTCGATGCTTCCTTCAGCAAGGCCATTGTCTCGTCACTCTACTGTGGCCTACTGAACACCAGTGCACTGGCACTGAGTGTCACCACACCCCAGCCAGCCCTGGTGTCCCCCTCACCAAGGCCTTCTCCTCCGTCTGCCCACCGGACCCAGGCACTGATGTCTGGATCCAAGCACGCCCAATCAAATTCCTGGGATGCCAGAAAAGGAAAGTATGTAAGCCACAGAGGAATGCTCAAACGAACTGGATCTCTACTTTGAAAACCAAACTCCTAAAATGAGAATCGCTGTCTGTTAAAGCAACATTTTTTCCCCTCACCATATCTTAAGGGAAAGCCTCAGCAAGAAAAGGCCATGCTACTGTTGGGAAAGGCTGTCACTCAAAGGCAGCTAAAGCTCAAAGCAGATCCTGCTTTGTTACTGACAAAGTTAACCGAACCCCAACACCTAGTAAGACTACACAGCCCTGGGGCTGGAGAGATGGCTCAGTGGTTAAGAGCACTGCCTGCTCTTCCAAAGGACCCGGGTTCAACTCCCAGCACCCCAGATGGCAGCTCACAACTGTCTGTAATTCCAAGATCTGACACTTTCACACCAATGCACATAGATTAAAACTTAAAAAAAAAAAAAAAAACAGCCCTTAGCTTTGCCACTTAGCAACACGTATTTCTCCAAGTAGCCACTGTGGTACACAGAAAGAGCATGGGCACATTATGTTTGAAATCAGCACCACCTTGGGAAAGTGCTCTTTGCTCTGTCCACAGGACGAGTCCACACAGCAACGGCAGGGCTCTCTCGGCCAGCCCAGCGTGTGCGGCAAGCTGCTAAGAAAATGAGGAGGGTGTGAGGTGAAAGCCAGACATCTGTTCCTCATCTTTCTGCCACACACCCTAGAAGGTCACCTGAGGGCAGGAACCATACTAAAGCCTGGGCTAACACACCCTGCTCTGCAGAAGCCTCTGGAGTTTAGATGATAGAGTCCAATGTGTATTTTAAAGTGGTTCGGGGTTTCATCTAACTAAAACCAGAGAGGCTGCAGGCTAGAAGAACAGGAACAATAGCTTTTCTTAATGTACCCTGAATAGCCTCTGAGCACGCTAATGGGACGCGAGAGCCAGCTCCGAATGCAGAAATGCACAGGGCACACCTTGTGAGGCTCCCAGCTGTCTCCAGAAAAGCCGCTGGCCCCATTCTGCTGAAGTGCCGAGGAGGGAACCTGCAGCCTCTTGCAGAGTTAAGAGGAAGGGGCCACGACCTCGCTGCCACCTGGGCTCTGAACAGCACCGTGTGCATGTGCACAGGTCAAGCAGCTTGAAGGCCCAGGCACTGGTTATCTGGAGACCTCTGCGGCTGGGGCTGGAAGGGGATTCGGTGGAGTGTAAACGGGGAGACGGAAACTTCTGGTCTCCAAGAGCCGGGACAGTGAGCCAGCCAAGACTCTTCAGGGTTTGGACACTCTGGCAAAGACAATTGCCAAACAAGAACCGCAGCCCAGCCCAGGGACCCTGTGCAGGGAATATGCTTTGACTTCAGCCACAGGAGCAGAAGATCCGTGCCTTCTGCCTCCCATCAGAGGGCGTCCGCGCTGCCCGGGGTCCTCAGAGAAGTTATCACTACTCTTCTACTGGTCTGCAACCTCTTAGGTTTTAGCCGGGTGAAAATCTAAACCATTCTACAGGCACAGTGGATTTGGGATCACCCAAGATTGGCTCTGTATCCTTATAAACGTGAGTTCTCAGACGGCAAGACAACAGGTGAAATTCCTCAAATACTTAACTACAGAGCGTCTGGGGTTGTCATGTGCTTTCCGCTCTTGATTCACCTAATAAACTACCTGCTAGGGATGAGCCGGTTATCTCTGTTTAGGAAAGCTATCCAAACAAATAACAGAGCCAAAATGAATGGAGCGCAACACCCGGCTCCCAGCAGCCCAACCACCACAGTCTGTGCTCTCTCGCTTTTCTCTGGGAGCAGTGAAGGTTCTGTGGGAATTTTTGATTACTGTAATGTTCTCTTCAACAACAAAACACCCACTACACTGTGTTGTCAGGAATTTTATTATCAGAGGTGAAAACAGTGACAGCAATGAGACATGTCTCTAGCCAGAGTGAGAGCGGTCTCCCAAGAAACGCAGGAATGCTGTTTTGCTCGGCCCTGCTGTTCACTAGACCGCACCAGGCAGAACGCAAAGCAGCCTGGGTGCAGTGAACACACCCTTAATGATGGTAGCACTCAGGAAGCTAACTAAGGCTGGCACAACCTCTCTGAATTGCAGGCTAGCAGCCTTGTCTACATATAGTGAGTTCCAGGACAGCCAGGGCTACATAGTGAGACTCTAGATTTTAATTAAAAAAAAAAAAGGCAACTGTGAACAATGTGGCTCCAGCTACTCAGGGGGCTGAGGTGGGAACATCACTCGAGGAACATAGACTCTAAGGACAGCCTGGACAGCACTGAGGCCCCATCTCCAGCTCATCAGGTGAATGATCACAGCTGAGGCCCAGGCACCAAGCTCAAAGCCTGTCCCCAGTGACCAACTCATGAGCGCCCTGGACATGGACACTTTCCTCTGGCTGTAGGCCTTGACCTGAGTCAGGCTGCAGAAATTAATACCAACGCCTCCAAGTGACTACACCAAGGCACCGGAACTTCCAGCCTTCTGTGCGACTGACAAAACGCTTCACAGGAGTTAAGTCCAGGTTACCTGACATACTGTCACTGTGCCTTTAAAGCACACACAGATTTAATTCACCACAGCATTAGACATCTTGTTTGCCACAAGCCTCTTAATAATCAGAGTTAAGACTGAAATCTCCTCCTAACATTTTAAGTGACTAGATGTCACTAACATTAAGTGGCAATGTTGCTCTCAGGGTCAAAGCGATGCCGAACTTGTCCAGTGTCTAAGAAAAGATTAGCATTGTCAATCAGACTTTAAGAGTTACAGAAAGTTGTTTCTGGGACCAAATTCTCAAAAATACCCAAGTCTCCCCAAATAGTTTCTATAAGGGCTGCCCAGAACTAAGACCAAAGGAACTGTAAACTTGCCTGGTAGCAAAGTGCTGCCAGGTATAGCCACCATGCCCACGCCTCAGGTACAGGCGCTCCTGTAAACATTACACTCAGTAATTCTTCCCATGGGAATAAGATACAGCCACTTAGAAACTCGGGCCCCATCATCCTGGGTTACAGAGCCAACACCAGGCAAGAACCTCACGGTCTAACAGGTTTGACGTTAGCACTTGGGGCACCAGGACAAAGTCTCCCTCGGGTACCTCTTATGCAACGCCTCCACACTGGGCACAGTAAAATAAAGGAGTCGTCTTGTTCTTCCCTAGGGGGCAGGGTGGTGGCATCTACAGTGAGAATGGCATCCTGATGGGCACAAGCATACTACCCATCTTCATGAGACGGAAGGTTCTCTCAAGACCATGGAATACATGGGGAGGAATAAATATCTAAAAATGCTGGAGCCCACCTAATCAACGCATAAGCAGGAGTGGCCTCACTGTGTGGCTTCAGGTAAGGGCTTCACCTTTCAGCTTTAATTTCCTGGGGGTAGGGGGCCGGGGGGGGGGTGCTGGGAGGGTAAGTTAATGGCACCTGCGCCACAGCTCGGGATTTTCATCGTTAACTTAGCATCCCAGAAACCGTTTAAAGACAGGGCCATGTGAGGTGAACTGGGATGTCCCCAGGGAGTCAGGAGAATGGTCCCAGCTAACCCTGGCCTATGTGTCCCAGCCAACCCTGACCCGAGCGCCAGCTGAAAGGCAGGCTGGCCCAATGTGCCGCTTTCTGGGTCAGGTCAGCCTTCTCATCCTCATACTTGGCTGTACAGGCATCAGAAGAAAGCAAAACACCCAGCGTACCCTAAAAACCATCTCCTCAAAAAACACAGAACCCACTGCTAACTCACCTCTGCAACACATACACAGAGCGGAAGCTAAGCAGGACGGGTGCATCGTTCGGCAAGTGACTATTTTCCCTTCAGTCTTTAGGACATCCTGTTTTACATACAAGGAGCACATAATTTTTTTAGTTTTAAAAAGTTCAACCACTTCTAAAAAAAAAAAAAACCACCACTAGTCTGTGACTGAGAAAACTGAGCTCCTGTAACAGACACAAAGCTCTGCAGGTGGGTCCTTATGTCCACGCCTGACTGTGCCTGGTGCAGGCTTCATCTCAGCTGCACTTGGCTCCATCAGAAACGAAGATGGCCAGGACCCCAACATCTGAGCTACAGATGCCTGGTAGATACTTGCTCCCTGCTTACCCAACAGGGAAAGAGGTCCATTTCCCCTTTCTCCCGAGAGGGTTAAGGGGCACTGCAAAATTTACTTGCCCCCACGTAACTGTTGAAACTAATAACTGTGTTCTCTTAACAAAGTGTTGACTGCAAATCATTTTCACAGGGGGTGGTGGGGTGGTGAGGGGGAGGACGTCACAGACCATCCCTCACTCCTTCCTTTCATTCCGTCTGCTAAGCTCCGGGGACTTTGCGAGACTTGGTTTGTAGAAAGAATGCTTGCCCCACCTTGACTCGTAACCCTGAACTCCTTGGGAGGCAACTCTGGAAACGCAAGACCTCACATATTATTTATTCCAAGCCACAGAACAACCGAGCTTCCTCTGCTTTCCAGCACGGGCGAGCGGCGATAGCTCACACCCCTGCCCGGCCCTGAGACTCCACAACTGAGGCTGGAAGTCGTCCAAGTACATTAACTACAAAGTGGGGTGGTCATCAACGGCAGCACCTAGCTATGAGTGCGCATGCACTGCCTGATAGTGCGCTTTGAAAAAAAAGTTAAGAGTTTGACTCTCCTAACTAAACACAGCCATTTCCCCTGATAATCTGTTAAAGTTACACAACTGTAGCCCTTCGGCCGCTGCCATGGCATTTATACTGCACTGTCTTCCATGCACCTAGATCTCTGTCCAGTAAACGCCTTGCCCTCCCTCCGTCATTCAACAGGGCTCACTGCAGCCGCCTACTTGAACACGCCAATGCCCTGACCTGCAGTGTCAAGGAGAGCCAGAGGACAAGAACATCAGATCTAGTGGCTCTAAAGGTCCCATTGCCTTCTGTGCAATGTGCCCAGTCATGAGAATGTGGCACCCGGCCTTCCCCCACAGGGAAGAGTGAGAGAAGGGAGGAGAGACATGAAGGGAGAGGAAGGAAAGGGAAAGCCACCAAAAGCAAGTTCTGATGCAACAGAATAAAAGCGTCCCTGTGTCGCCTTTCTGAACCTGCTGAGATGACCAGGCCACTCTCCTTACACCACTTACAGTCGCACTGCAGCCCCAAGAAGAAGCGGCCACACCGGAAAGGGCCGTCACTGAGAATAATCAACCGCATGTCACCAAATTACAAGTCTGAAAAGTGTTGTCTGATGCGGACACTCATCTACATGCTAACACATGTTCTGAAAGAGACAGGCGAGCTGAACACATCTGTCTCCCTTCCAGCAGATCCTGCGAAGCGCCCTTCCTCTCTTCTTTCGGACCAGAATAAGAATTATGATAGAAAAGATCACCCACTGAGGTCTAAAGCAGTTATAATCTCTGAATCTCGGATAAATTATTGACCTTGGAATTTTATCAAAGTAGAAAGACACTCCGCTGGTGACCCACCTCCAACTGCCTACCAGCTCGCTTCCTGATTCTTCCTCAGTCCTCATCTGGAAGACCAGCTGTTACGCTCACACACTACTAAACACACTACAAGATGTTCCATGGCAGGGCCTTGGGGTCACAGGCGTGAAAATGATGGGCAAACCGAAAGCTGCTACTGCACAGTCACACCCACTCATGTCAACTCAGATCCAAGTTTATAATGGTTTTTAGTGGGGTCAGATTACAAACCTACAACTCTCTATAACTTACAGAAATAGGGACTTGGGGACCTTCTCAAAGCCAAGGCCTTCCTTTGGGGCCTCTGACAGAGAGGTGTGAGTAAGTAGGCAATTTCCTGCACTGCCATCTTCAGATAGCTCCAAAGGAGCCAAGGTCTCATGGTCCCTCTGAGATGGAGGGACCCCTTCCACAAGACTGCCTGGCAGTCATGAGCTGGGGTGCTTTTGAAGGAATCTAATTCCTCCGTAAACGAATCCTTAGTGCCAGAACCTTTCAAAATCCGTTGCTTTTCTCTCGTTCTCAAAACATGCCAACAGAGGTCTGTGTTTTTGGAAACCAAACGGAAGCCACGTTTACACGTTTCATCTGTGGGCAGCAGTGGCAGCTTGGGAAGGAAAGCACTCTTTGTTCCAATCACAATAAGTCCCTCTGGCTACACTCCTGAGCTCCCAGGACTCTCTTGCAGCCCAGGTGTAAACGTCGCCAGCAGTACTCTTAACACACTGCTGAAAATTCCACAAACTCTACCTCAGACAGAAGTGTCTCCCGTGCCTGTCCCTCCTGATGGCGTCCAACACCTAAAGCCTCTTCTTGACCCTCGCCAGGACCTTGATGAAGCGGGAGAGCCATCTGCCAGCTCTTCACACTCCCTTAGGCAACCCCGAGCACTGCCTTCTGGGAGCTCAGGGCTGTGACCTGGTACGTTACTACCCCAGGGGCTTGGAGCCCAAACTAACGTGGGTAGCTTCCCCGGCTGTATCCTAAGCATTTCTGAATACCATGTAGCGCCCTGAAGCAGCTGCTAAGGAAGAGGTCCTGAAATGAACGTCCAGTCCCGGCCAATGCACTGTTCTTTCACTATTTATGCCCCTGAAGCCAGCAGCTACGGCTGATATGGCTGATGCCGAGGGCCTGCCTAATGGACTACAGATCCAATGACACTGGCCAGCAGTGATAATTCCATCCATCCCTGGCTTCGCCTTGCACTAAGCAGGCCAGGCACATGTCACCTGCTCGCTCCTCGCCAGAGCGATGCCCGACTCGCCCCTTCTCTCCCTGATTACACCCGGCACATTTCCCTCTTATCTCTCTCCCACACATCTCCCGTCTGTCTGGGGATGAGTCAGAGGCTACTTCCCGGCTGCAGGCTGGTCTTGAAACTGGGGACATTCCCCCAAGGCAAAAAACAAACAACAAATGGAGAAGACCATTAAACAGCCAGAATCCAATCTAAACGCAAGCCCTTTATAAAACATTATCACTTTATAAATGATGTATATTTATATATAAATCATTTTATAAATCATTATATATCTCAGGATGGGCACTGGTTTTCTTTAGACAACTAAGTAACAGCCTTTGTCCCCATAACGGTCACCCAAGTAGGAGATTGGTCCCTGCCTTTTTCAGAAAGCAACAGGGAAAGAAGGATGGGTCTGGAATACCAGAATACTGAGGGGCAGACAGGGCTTTGCTACATTTAACAGGCTCTGTCACAGGATGTCCATTTTTTTTTTTAACCTGCCTGTGCCAGGATTCAGAATAAGACTTCTTGAGTCATCAGGAACTTCACTCACTCAGCAACTGACTTTAGAAGACTTTCTGGGGGCTAGAAAGATGGCGCAGCAGTTAATAGGTTGCCTGCTCCTCCGGAGGACCTAGGTTCGATTCCCAGAACCCACCTGGCAGCTCACAACCATCTGCAGGCCCAGTTGCAGGGCACCTGACACCTTCCGCTCACCTCGGCCAGGAGCGCACGTGGTACCCATCCATACACGCAGGTAAGCAAAACTCAAAGGTAAATCTTTAAAAGAGTATTTTTTAAAAAGCTTGGTCTGACGCTTCAGCCTGCAGCAGAAAAAGGGCTTGTTTAGCACAGGGTACTGCCTGCAATCTCTGACTTACCGTGTCTAGGACGGGTCTGAGGATCTGTAATCCCCACAGACGCTCATGTGATGTCAGCACTGTTGGTCTCAGAACCATACTACGATGGTGAACAGCTTGGTGAATCGGCGGAGTGTGCTGGAAGCCAGCAGCATACACCACAGTAGGTGTCTCAAAAGAAGCAAGTGACTGTGTGTCTCAGCTTTCACGCCTTATACAATGTCTCCCAGCAGCAGCATCTCTTCTTACAAGTCTGCAGACTTTAAAATAAGTTAAGTAGGGACCAACAGAGACAAGAGAAACCAAGTGGGAGGTGGGGACTTGAAATAAACCCTTACAATTACACAAAAGAAAGGAAAAGAGGCTATAGCTAAATGTGACTTGTAAAGGAATGACGGACACCCTTGTCTCAAGAGCCTCAGATCCCACACGACTACATTTCTTTTCATTCAGAGCTGGGAGGGTGGGCAAGGTGGGGGGAGTCGGGGCATGACACGGGGAGGCAACATTCTACCTTGTAATCTTTCCACAGAGGGGGGTAAAAGGGGCCCAAAAAATCATTACCAAAATAGCCAATGACTTCCACAGGCAACAGCTCTCTCATTCTCTGAGACTACGGTTTTCAACCCTGGCTGGACATCAGAGCCGCCTGGGAAGCTTAAAAAAATATGGACGCTGAGGCCCCGCACGTGGAGACGCCACCCTGTCTTAAGTGGGGCATGGGCACTGGCGTTTTTAAGGCTCTCCAGGTGATTCTAAAACACAGCTAGAGCGTGCCCTCATTTGCCAAAGGCTTGGTAGCACTCCAAGAGCCTAGCAGGGAATGCTTTTATCACAAGGTGTACTTTTCCCCAGAAGAGCTAATAGTCACAAACTAGAAGCAAGGGAGCTTGAACTTCCTGCAAATTATCTAAAAATTCAACCTTGAAACCATGTGCCAGAACACTACAACTTCTCCTTCAGCAAAATACAGTGTTTTCTTTTCTTAAGAGACATATTTGAAAACTCTGCAAGCACTTGGTAGTTTAAATGATCATCCAGCAATGCTCTGATAAATTGGATTTTTCCGAAGTTGTCAAATCCTGTGATGCAGACAATAAACATATCAACATATTTTCTTCTTGAGCAATAAAGATGCACTCAAGATAACAAGCAAGGGAACATCTTTTGTCAGCTCCGTGATCTTGCTTGGGGCAGGATGATGAGCCTAAAATAACCTAGCCCCAAGAACAAGACACCAGGCCAGTGAGAACAGCAGGGACTTTGGGGGCCAGTAACGTCCACAGAGCAAATCCTGGAAGCACACAGAGAAGCTCCAGGTGTTGTCATGCCTGTAACCCAGCACCTGGGAAACTGAGGCAGGAGCCCTGTCGGCAAGTTCAAGGCCAGCCCAATACAGAGTTAGACCTTGTCTCCAAAAAACCAAGATCGGTAACAAACAAAATTCTAGGCATGTTTTTTACTACATGAAAAGCTGTAACAGGTCGATCAACTAAAATCAGGTTATAGAATATAGACATCTTTAAATCTTTGAATGAGAACTGCAATTTTTTTTTTTTTTAATTAACCTGGTGACCATTTTAAACCTATTTGAGAAGCCAATGGTTTCTGGTAACACAAGATATTCAATAGGCAGAGCCTCGCTGACACAGGGTGGGGCCCACAAGCCAGCACAGCACGGCACTGGCTGCAGGCCGCCTCAGCAATCAGGCCCAGGGCATCTGCACTCATCAACTGTGGCTTGTTTCCCAGGTTACACAGATGATGCACCTGAACCCCCCCCCCTCTGTCTCTCTCTCTCTCTCTCTCTCTCTCTCTCTCTCCTTCACTCCCTCCTTCCCTCCCTCCCTTCTTTCTTTTCCCCTAAAGAAATCTAAACAAATTCTTGAACTCATAACTGCACCCCTTAACTGGAATAGCTCTGATTTTGTGAGATTATTGAAATAACCCTCTTCCCACCTGTCAAAGAACACCTCCTAGCTCTTGCCCGGGTCAAGGACCAAATATTGCCTAAGTAACTGTGTGCGATAAAGCCTAACATAGAGCCAAAATCACAGAGCCTTCCTTTCCGTCTGGAATAAGGCTCGTTCTTGGAGAGGGAAGAGTAACCAGGTCTGATTGCGATAGCACAGGGCAGCAGGGGACACGCACCGACTCAAGCAGCAGGCTGGAAACCTATCTTTCCTGGACGGGGTTGGAGATAGAAGGCCTGATCTAGGACACGAATTTCAAGAAACAGAACACCAGCTCACTCTGGAGGTTACTGACCCACGAATAAGAGCGCAAATGCACTAAGGCCACACCAGCGGGATCTGCTGCTCCAAGGCCGCCCTGAAAACCCATCAGGACCAGGACACTCCTCAGGGGGCAGTTCTGGGGCTGCTTCTCAGGTAACATAAATGATGCAGCTGGTCTAATCTTTTCATTTTTCCTAAAGAAATCTACACACACGTTTGAACTCATAGCTTCAGCTTTACTTAAAAATGACTCGCAAACTGGGTTAGCCTGTGGGCTACTATTTGTATATACTGATATATAGCGGATAAATGTTGGTGGTGGTGGGACTACCCAGAAAAAAAAAAAAAAAAAACATAAAAACCAGAACCCAACGCAAAACTATGAAAAGTGAGAGAGATTACACAAATCCTGAACTTGGAAATGAACACTGGCTTGGAGCCCCTGAAGGCATGAACTCTAAGAAGACTGTGGCAACAGTGACCTTTTTGGCTGGGGAGTGTTTATGGTGCAAATGTGTTCAAAGAGTTTATCAGAATGCATAGTCCAAAGAGAAGTTGGGACTGGTGGTACGAGCCTATAATCTCAGCGCAAAGGAGGCTGAGGGAGCAAGACTTCAAAATTCGGGGCCAGAGTCGGGGAAAAAATAGAGAGAGAGAGACTATCTCATAGTTGCACACACACCCACACACACACACCAAAACCTTCAAATGGAGACATCTCAGACAAAGTGTTTTACTTTGGAAAACTATTAAAACAAGACAGAAAGTTAACATAACATTAAATAAACTAATATTAAAAAAGATTAAAAAGAAAAATCAAGAGAAGACAGCAAGCAGGGGGCTTTAAGCACCATTCAGTACAAACTTGCTGTGAAATGTGGAGCTCAGGCAATTATCTGGTTAATTTATAATGAAAGAATACCAGCTTTAAAGCTAATAAAAATACTTAAGGAAAAGAAGCAGTTCTGAGATTTGAGTGACCTGAATTAACACCTTCACTATGCACATTTATTTATTTATTTATTTATTTATTTATTTATTTATTTATTTCTGGTCTACTAGGAGAGCACTCTCCCACAGCCTCACAACACCAGTTTCCAAGGAGACACTCAGCAACTTCAAGTGAATGTAGTTTTGTGTACCCTTTAAATATCAGGTTTAAACCCAGAATTGTACCCTTTTTTAAAAGGACAGCGCAGGCACGGTGACCTCCGCCCTTCACCCCGCCCTCTCTGCACGCTGGCTCACGTTATCAGGCAGAGGCTACATGCGCACTCACACTTATCAAAGGGGGCCAGCCTATCGTCTGCACCCTCTCCAGACCATCTCACCGTGAACGCCACAGTCTACATCTTCCCCAACGCACACAGGATGACGTGTGATATGCAGCGGTCTGCTCGCCACTCTACTTATTAGCACAGGGCTAACACATTCCCATGACCAACTGAAAGCAGAATTTGGGGACCTACTCACCCATAATGCCTTGAAGACAGAAGCCGCCAGCCCTTTAGTGGAGACAAATGCTAACCTCGCTGGGCTGGCAGCGTGCATTAGCAACACCCCAGTCTTGGCAGCCTGCCTCTAAGCCCACCAATAACTGCATTGCAAAGAGGCAACCACCTCAGAAAAACATTTTTAATACCTTTAATTATGAAATCTGATTCGGCAGCCAAACTTCTGCCAGGAACTTGTAAATGCTTTTTTATTTATTTATTTTTTTTCTTTCCTGAAACCTACTTTTTCTTGGGGCTGTGTCGTTATCTGTCTACCTGCTGCGAGCAGGTAGGAGCAGGTAGAAGCTCTCTGGAAGCAGAAGTTTATCAGAGAGAAAAGTGCAGCCCGAACAATTCCTTCACGTCATGTCTCCCCCTGTATGTGACCCAGAGTAAAACCACAAGGCAGAGCTGCTAAGTCTACAGGTCTAAAGCATCAAGCCTCCCATCCTCCCACTGACGGCTCTGGCATGTACAGGTTCCTTCAAGTTCTCAGTCCATTAAAATATTCTGAAAAAGAGGCTAAGCCGTGGCCCCATGGGTTCATATGTATTTGAACACTTGGTTTCCGGTTGGTGGAACTGTTTGAGGAGGAGGAGGAAGAGGTGTGGCCTTGCTAAAGGGTGTCATCTAGTTCTCTCTTCGCCTTGTGGTTATGTCTTAAGATACAAGCTCTCTAGCCACATACACTCCTGCCTGTCTCGCTGCCATGGCCCCCTGCCATGTTGGTCATGGGCTCACTCTCTGAAACTGTAAAACCCCATGAAAGGCTTTCTTCTGTAAGTTGCCTTGGTCATGCTGACTCGTCACAGCAACAGAAAAGTAACTAAAAACCAGTGAGCTCAGAGAGACATAAGCTGCCGTCACCATAGCTCCCAAGATTCGTGGCCAAGAATGCTCCGCAGGATTACTGTGAGCACCATTGGTGATCTATGTAAGCAACGCAGCAAACAGCACGTACAAACTTAAGTGGTTGCTGTTTAACTTTTAAATCACTGCAGCCCACCCACGCTCCAGGACGCAGGGAAGGGTGACACAGGGGCCAGAGCTCAGAAGGTAGGCTGGATTTGAGTCCCAGGGAAGCTGCTTTCACTGAGTTTAACCATGTCCTTGACCTGGGATTTACTCACCTTGCAGGACCAATGTTAAGCATAAAAACAAAACCAAACAGACCAACAAACAAAACCCCACATAGTTGAGCAGCTGGCACACAGTAAGCAAGTCACAATTCCAATAAAGTTTCCAATAAGTCACATTCTGAGGTTCCAGGTAGACACGAATCGTCCAAATGCATGATTCAACCCACTTCAATCGTCAAATCTAAATCAACCGAGCATCACAAGATGGGGGCAACAGATCGCAGCACTACAGCAGTATAAAAAGTGAACGCCTCCTGAGATCCATGACCTATCAAGACTCAGCTAGAAGTAATGTTCCGACTCATAGGACTCTGGGAAGGCTTGGGGAATATCCCAAGTACCACAATCAGAGCACTACTAAAACAAACTATCCTAGCTGGGCGCAGTGGCGCACACCTTTAATCCCAGCACTTGGGAGGCAGAGGCAGGTGGATTTCTATGAGTTTGAGGCCAGCCTGGTCTATAAAGTAAGTCCAGGAAAGTCAAGGCTAACACAGAGAAACCCTGTCTCGAAAAAAACAAACAAAAAACAAAATAAAACAAAAAGGTGTGTGTGTGTGTGTGTGTGTGTGTGTGTGTGTGTGTGTGTATCCCTCTGACTTTAATGTGACCTATAAGCGAGTCTTTTCAAGTATAAATCTTTAACAGTCTTTTGTGTGTTACATACGTGCATACGGTGATCAGAAGTCACCCAGCGCATCGCTCTTCAGGAGAACTCTACCTGCTCTTCTGTATCTTGTTTGTGGACACAGGACCTCTCAGGGGCCTGGGGCTGACCCATTAGGGCTGGGCTGCCCAGTCAGAGCTCTCTTAACCTATCTGACTTTCCCTCCCAGCGCTAGGACTACAAGTGCCCACAACATCCCAGTGGGTGGGCATGTGCGCTCATGCGAGCACATGCAGAGGCCACTGGAAGGTGCCAGCTGTCTTCTGTCACTCACCCTGCCTAAAGACAGGGTCTGCCACTGAACTAGAAACTTGCTGTTTGGGGCTGAGCTGGCCAGGGCACTTAGAATCCTGATTCCTCCTCACAATTCTGGGGGCGCAGGTAGCCATGTCCTGGTTTATTACTGGGGTTTGAACTCAGATCCTCATGCCTAAGTGCAAGTGTTCTGACCCATGCCATCTCCCCAGACTACCATGCCAGCTTTACATAGATTTGGGGGTTCAAATTCAGATCCTCAGGCACCCATGGTAAGCATTTCACCAATTAATCATTTCCCTAGCCCGTTGGTATTGGGTATAAATATTGCTACAAATATCAGAACCAAATATGCAAAGGGACAAAGGCAGTGAGGTACTCTTAATTAAAAGCTTACTCGGGGGTGGGGGGGGGGAGTAGCAGACAGGCATGTAACCCCAACCTTCATAGCTGAGTTAGGAGGATTGCAAGTTCAAAGACAGCCTGGGATATAAACTATTTAACTATTTAAATTTAACTATTTTAGATAGGAAGTGATCATGGGTCTTAGGAAACAAAGGTTTTCTTTTTTAAAAGTTATTTTTAGGTATTTAATCTCCATCTCAAAGTACCCTTTTCAAATGAAAACACTTAGTCATGAAACCACTATACAGAGGCTTTTTTTTTTTTTTTTTTTTTTTTTTTTTAAGGTTTTTCATGACAGAGTTTCTCTATGTAACCTCCTTGGCTTGAACTCACAGAGATCCATCTGCCTCTCTGCCTCCCACACGCTGGGAGTAAAGGCCTACACCACGGTGCCCACTTCCTACAGTAGAATTCTTTAAATCAAGACATCTTAGCTTTCTGGAGAAAGGTATACTCAATATTGGCATGAAGACCTGGGCACTCCCTCTGCTGGCTCTGAATTTGAAGTAGATTTTCAATGGCTTCAGGAGCTAAGTTATCATTTTAAGAGCTACATAGACCAAAACCAGAAACAGGATATGGACTCTCCCTACACACCGGACCTCAAAGACATGAACGATACACTTCAAAACAAACCGTGGGAACTGCCACACACGTCCCGGTGCCTTTCATCACAGGCTCAGTCCAGACTGTTGGTTTGGGAGAGGAGTTCCTGTGTTGGCTTTATCGGCCCCCAACTGTGCCACGTCCCTGACTTGCCCTGTGCTGACTTCCTCACAAGAATAGGCTCCAATGTTAGGATCCGCACGATAACCTGGCTTTTCTTTTGGTTTCTTCACCATGGGCCAAGCACTGCACAAGTTTTAGAAGGACCACGGCCGATCAGAGAAGGTAAGCTGTTTCACTGTAGAGTGTTATCTCGTAATAGTCACTGGGCACTGAGGAGGAAAAAAAAGAGAAAAAGATCTCGAGATCAGAAGGCCAAGCCAGCTCTGGAGAAGTAGGACACTTGTGCTGTGCACCGGCCTGGCGCGTCTGCACCCCACCCAGGGCCTGATCCAGCACAGGCCTGCACAGACTGACAGTTCTGCCTGGTTTTCCTAGGGAGGGCTGTGTGTGAAAAAGTGGCCATGACTCTCTGGCAGTGAAAGAGTCAGAATCTGGGTCTTCTATTGAAGTCACCTGCCTAGCCTCCTAGTCAGAAAGCTCCAAACTCAGAGCAGCTACAGGCTGGCCCGGAAGTGGCTGGTCACGAGGACTGGCTGCAAGCTAGCTTCTCTTCCTTCACAGGTGACTTATTTCCCAGCAGATGGAAATAGAGCTTTATGTGCACCCGAGGCTTATGTCCCCAAACACAGAAGATTACAAACAACTTCATTCCCCTGGCCAGCTTGCTCTTACGGGAGAGTGTAGACAGGACATGCTGATGTTAAGACAGCCTGTATACAGACAGGCAAGCCTGACTTCACCTTTTCCTTAAGAAGAGGTCATCCATCATCACGCCTCCTCCCATTTCAGGTGTGAACTGTACTTTTCAAGGACTTTAATATAAGAAAACAACAGCCCAAGGAATTCCACCTTCGCACCCGGTCAATGTCAACATCAAAACCAGGAGAACTAAGGTGTGACACCCTCACACCTGCAAGCATCCAGGCCACCCCACCTGCTCAGTCCTGAGTCACAGTTTCAACTTTCTACAGCAAGAGTCTCAGAGGGCCTAGCGTCACGGGTTGGGGACAAAGTGAAGCTCCACCTCCAAGTATCAGAGCGCGTCCCTGTCCACCTCCAAGTATCAGAGCGCGTCCCTGTCCACCTCCAAGTATCAGAGTGCGTCCCTGTCCACCTCCAAGTATCAGAGTGCGTCCCTGTCCACCTCCAACTCTGTGCATATCTGAGAGTCAAGGGAAGATACAAAGAATCAGACCGGAGTAGAGGTGTATGCTGGGCCAGGAAGTGAGACGATTTCTGCAGCAAGGTGAACTAAGAGTGTTGGTGAAGAAGGGCAAAAACAAAAAACTGGAAAAACTAAACCAAAACTCAACACATCCACTCCTGTGAGTCAGCTGAGAAGGAGGAGGAGGAGGAGGAGGAGGAAGAGGAGAAGGAAGAAGAGGAGGAGGAGAGGAGGAAGAGGAGAAAAAAGAGGAGGAAGAGGAGGAGGAGGAGGATGAAGAGGAGAAAGAAGAGGAGGAGGAAGAGGAGGAGGAGGAAGAAGAGGAGGAGGAAGAGGAGGAGGAGGAAGAGGAGGAGGAGGAAGAGGAAGAGGAGGAGGAAGAAGAGGAAGAGGAGGAGGAGGAAGAGGAGGAGGAAGAAGAGGAAGAAGAGGAAGAAGAGGAAGAGGAGGAGGAGGAAGAAGAGGAAGAGGAGGAGGAAGGGGAGGAGGAGAGCAGCAGCAGCAGCAGCAGCCCAGGAGCGCAAACGAGGTAGAAGCTTGCAGAACTACCAGGAGCAGCAGCGAAACCACAGAGCCAGCACCAGACACTACAGAGCGGCAGTGCCCTGAACTCCTGCGAACACAACGCTAACCGCATTCCAGCAAGCTGTGAAACCCTGACCCGGTCACTCGCCCTCCTGGCCTACTACTTCACCAGAAAAAAAAGTGAAGCAGACCTTTTAAGGCCCCTCTTAGTTAGGAAGTTGAAGAGCAGTTCGCATGAGTCAGCTCTCTCTGGTTCCACCTCCTCCAGAGGCCTGGCCTCCCCGCACGAGGCCGGCCCCATCAACATAACTGACTGGCCAAATCACATCCAGTGCGGGGCTGCAGGCCAGCTCTGACACAGGTGGACTCTGAGAAGCTGAGGAGTCTCTCAAACCATCAAACTACAGAGGCCTCATACCACAGAGGCCCGGCGTCTCTACAGCAGGCTCAGAGAGATCTGCCGATAGCAAAGGACAGCCCGAACCCAAGTGCAACGCCTACTTTGCCATTTGCAACAGCGTCTCGGCAGGGGTGAGGGAAGCACAGAGAAAAACAGAAATACAGGTGTGCAAGATGCCAACCGTGAGCGGTAAGAGCACACTCGTTCCCAAAGCACAGGCTTCATGCTAGCAGCCGGGCTCTCCCCTCCGGACCATAAACTCCTGTGAACTGGAATTGTGTCTGCCTTATACCACCATCTTTTCCCCGGGGCTGGGCGGGATGCCCCATGTACAGTGTGCTTTTGAACTGGTTCCTAGACTCCTCTAATTTGTGACACATATAAAGGAAATAAATTAGTCAAGAATAGGACCAAGTTCGTCTCCCAAAGGAAAGAAATGAAAACAAAATAAATTTCATTTTCTCTCCAGCCCTAGAAATCCGGACTCTGAGGTACCAGCAACGGGTAAGAGGGAGACTCTCCAAAACGCACAGGCCCGCCAGGCTCACCTGTGCACTGGCAGCAAGAGGCCTGGGTGGTTGGTGTCTACTTAAGGTTTTTTTTTTCCTGTCCAAGTAAATAATTTCTTTAGTAGACATGGCCTTTTCATAAATCTTCCAGATAAAACTGTCCAGTACGTTTAAGCAGGAATAATCAGAAGCAGAGCACTAAAAAGTTTACCGTCGACTTGTGTTCTATGGTATCATTTCCTTAAAATAGAAGCCTCCTAAAGTCACCTAAAAATAAGCCTGCTGTAGTTTCATTTTCTGAGGAGATACACACATGAAAACACACCCTTGGCTTCTTTCTCAAGGGTCGTTTCTGTTAAACGGGGTTCAAAGAGCTAAGTCGAAAAGGTCTAATTTCTTCACGTCACAGGTCAGTGACACAGCTTTGCAAAAGAGGACAGCAGTCCTCAGCGCAGGCAGCGCTGCCGTAGAAAGAGGAAGCGTGTTGTTACTGGGAACCACTGACAACCGACAGCGCTGCCAGAGGAAATTACAAAACAGCGAAGGCCGGAGCACAAGACAGAGTCTTCACACACGGCTGTAAGCGGCCTCTGGGGATCCAAAAGGGACAAAGATCAAAACTGCAAACCAACATGGAATTACGGCTATGCCATTTTGAGATTTAAAACTAAACTTTAAAACAAGTTGCAGTTAAAATAACATTTTCTTAATACAATATACTGAAGTCTCCCCAGGTCTGGGGTTCCTTCGGTGACGTGTGGGGGGAGGCATTGTGGGGTGGTCAACTCTCACCTTTTTGTTTTTAAAGACCTTGCTATCAAGCAAGAAAGCACACTTTCCCACAACAGGTTCAGACTGTAGCAGAGGTTTCACACAGTAGATACCCCATAAAAAACACATGAGAAATAAGTGAGTGTGGGGGTTTGGGTAACAGAGTAAATGCTACGCAGGGGGCCCTGGTAAGTCCTAGAGACCTTGGGATCTCCCAGTAGAGGGAACTGAGGGAAGTCATTCAAACTGCAGTGCATTTCAAGTAAACTTAACCTGAATAAAGAAACTGTAACCTTTTCCCCTAGCAACCACATTCTACTTTCAGGGCTGAGGTAAGGGCGCCTGTGAGATAGCCATCGCCCTCCCTGAGCACGGGCTTCTTCCTCTTTTGTTAAAATGCTCTCTTTCTTGCCATTTGTGCTACTTCAGACTTCCTCAGCAAGCACACCGGCAGACGACATACATGCAGCAACTCAAATGCGGCACACCTTTGCTGGGCCTCCCCTCCTGTGCCTCCTTCTGATGCTGAGGTGATCACCAGTGTTTGTGGGTAAATGTGCTTCTCAGGAAGCAAGGAAAAAAGGGGGGGGGGAGGGTAGTAATTTGAAGAAAATAGCATGAAAAACCTCCAAGGCCGAGACCCTCTACACCTGTAGCTGCTAACTAGCCTTGTACCACCTGAGATCTGAGACCAGCCTTTAATATGAAATACCAGGTTCTTTACCAATGGAGGGATCGAAACTATATCAGCAAACTTTATCCTGGCTACACTTAGGATCACCTGAAGAACCAAAAAACAGGGCTGATGGTAAATTATATCAAATTCTCTGAACGCTAGGATTTTTCAGCTCTTGCCACCAGTGCTGGAAAAGACTAGTCTAAATTCCAAGGCATCTTTTCTAATTCTGTAATTTTGGGTTTGTTTTTGTTGTTGTTGTTTTTTGAGATAGTCTTTCTGGTAGGTAGTCCTGGAACTC
Source organism: Acomys russatus (assembly GCF_903995435.1). NCBI lineage: Eukaryota > Metazoa > Chordata > Mammalia > Rodentia > Muridae > Acomys > Acomys russatus. The sequence goes on along the minus strand of NC_067157.1, from coordinate 9,166,002 downwards.
CTAGAGCCACGTACATCAGGCTGGCCTCAAACTCAAGAGAGACTGCCTGCCTCTGTCTCCCGAGTGCTGTGATCAAGGGCATCTACCATTAAGTCCCGGGCTTCATTCTATAATCTTAAAGTGATAATTCTGGTTAAAAGAGTCACATAATGTTTGGGCCCAAAACACCACAAAAGCCTCAGACTCTGCATACCTGCCCTGCATGCAAATGTCAGCAGGTTAACCTTAATTCTAGACATTTTTAGAAGCTAAAAATACTAACGTGTCGCTCACAATGAAAGTACCATGGTTAAAGTGCAGGTTTCCAAAATGACTCGTCGTCGTCACAGCCGTCTGTTCCTAAACTCGGATGCATGGAAGTGGGTCACACTTAGCTCCTGGCCTCTCTCCTTACCTCTTCCTCCAGCCCCACTAACCAGCAAACAAGAAAGGCTGGCTATTAGTCATAGCCAGTATATAAAACCGTCCTTGTGTTCAAAGGGCCTTCTCTCTCCATCGTTAAAGGCATGAAGCCCTGCATGGCTGCTTCCTTTGATGAAGGTCATCTTATAAAAACTTCAGCTAAATTATATTCCTTCAAGTCTTCGAGGATTACCTGACATATATCCTTAAAGTAAAAATAATCACAAAACGTATGCCCTGAATTAAACACAGTTAAGCCTTGAAATATTCTACTGGCAATATTTCATATGGCTTTAGTGAAAAAGAGATAGCAGCAAAATACTACGAGACAAATAAACAGTTCTAACAGAAAACCACAGATGACTATGTCCCTTAGCTCTGTTGAAGTCTTGAAATCTTTATGAAAATATGGGCCAAACTCAACGTGTGGCTACTTCTGGTAACCACTTTCTGAAGTAAATCTTAAAAAATTAAAAACTCAGACATACAAAACTGTTATTTTTATAAGCACAATAGCAAGAAACACTACTTACATAAGTAAATTACTTTTGTAATCCTAAAACCAAACAGTAGAAAAGGGCTATTGAGATGACTCAATGGGGCAAAGGCATTTGCCACCAAGTCTAATGGTCTGAGTTCAACTCCCAGGATCTACCCCTCCCAAAAGTTGTCCTCTATTTTATTTATATTTATATATATATATAATATGTTATAGATACAATATATATATTATATATTATAGACACTATATATATATTATATATATTAGGAAAGATCAAAAAACTTTTCTACATTAACTTTTACAGTTAAGTAACCTCCATAGCAAATTCAAATATAGAGGATTTAATTTCAAGTGTGAAATTTTTGAAAAATATTCCGAACTCCCAAAATGCATTTTGCCCAATCCTACACACCCCTCCCAGACAACATACACTGCCATGAACTCTTTCTGTCCACTCCAGAACATTGCCAAAGCCATCACATTAGCAATACTTTCAAAGAGAAGCCTCTTCCCTTGTGTAGCCAACCCTAGCCTCACACGTGCGACACAGCTTTGGAAAACATAAGCTTGTGACATCAGCATTTGTATCACCCAGAATGAAACAGACTTGTGGAATCGTATCAAAGCACACACTTTGCTTTTAAGCCATCTGAGCAAGGCTCTGCAGTACCGGGCACTTTGTAAATTTTTTTTAAAAGGCCACTTTATCTGCACGGCTCTCCCAGAAGCTTTCTTCCAGGTCTCTACAAAGATTGAAAGCAGGAGCAACTGGAAAAGGCCTTAACTCCAGCGATGTGGGGCTCAGCACTGTCTTGGGGGGGTGGGGGGCGCTACCTTGGGGGGTGGGGGGCGAGCCTGGAGGTGGTGAAGAGCACGGCAACCCAGCAGGGAAACAGGAGTCAAGCTCTTTGGATGCCTAACTGCAGGAAGTCATTACATCATAGGCCTTTCCTCACCTCTTTCCCTACCACGTGTCGGGTCCCCCAAGAGGCTGAAAAGGAACAGAAGAGTGTCTCCGCTGGCTCATTTATAGGTAGGAGCCATTAGGCCCAACCCTGCAATCAACTCTTCCCTCCCTCCCTCCCACATAGGTAAAGCTCAGAAACGGAGTCCCCAACACGTGACACCTGCCTCAAATACTGCCTACAGCAGCATAGGCCTCCTGCACGGGAGCAGCAGGTGTAGCCACTTTTTGATGACGGACCTGGCCTGTTCCAAGCCCCAGAGCAGTTAGTTCAGAGGCGTCTGGAAGGCTTGCTGGCTGGCGTGACGTCTCTAAAGAATAAAGGTGTGTGAGGAAAGGCTTGAGAGCCGGTCAGCAGTCTGCAATCCTTGTTTTAATGGGATCGGCTTGCCTGTTGGTGTCAACACCCACAAGCACAGTTGGACCCAAGGATCCTCATTCAGTTTGCTAGCATCATGGTCCTGCCACTGACTGGCCCGCCATCCCAAACACTCAGGGACACAGGCCCCTTCCCTCCACCCACACCGCCCTCCCTGCATCCTACACTTCCGCCACACTCCCTCTATTCCAAAGTTGGCCGGGGACCTACCTCCTCCCCGCAGTCGGGGTAATCCAGCAAATACAAACGTTCGGGTCCTTTCCCTGGTTAGGGTCCCTTGCCCACAGCTTCCTCACCTAGGCATGCCCAAGGCTTGCCCGGAACCCTCGTTTCCCACTCTGAGGCCACCCCCAGGCCTCCCTCCTCTAGGAGTGGAAAGAACCCCTCAAAGCTTCACAACGACCCTCTCCGGGAGCTGGCAAACAGATAGCTTCAACACGCGCCTGCCGCGGCGCAGGCCGGGCAGGCCAGCCCCTGGTAGGTACGCACCTTCCAGCCCGCAGAGCTGTTGCTGTCGCCCTTATCCTTGAAGTAGGGCACACAGCGCACCATCCACTCGTAGATCTGAGACAAAGTGAGCCGTTTGTCCGGGGAGCTCTCGATGGCGCGGGTGATCAGGTCGGCGTAGGACAGGTTCCCCCAGGCATTCCGTCGCGAGGAGCATTTCCTCGGTTGCCCAGAGCCCCCAGCCGCCCCCGGCTGCAGCGGTGGCAGTGGCTGCTGAGGCTGCAGTGGCGTCTGCGTGCCCCCGCTTAGCGCGCCTGCGGCGGGCGCTGGCCCGGTCCCGAGGTCCTGCCCTCCCGGAGCCAGCAACCTGGCCGAATCCTCGAGCAGCAGCCCGGAGCCCAGCGTGCTGCTCACACCGCCACCGATCACCATGGCCGAGCTGGCTCGGCCGCCGCTGTCCTCGTCGTCTTCATCGTCGTCCTCCTCGGGGATCATGGAGTCTGCGGCCGTCTCCCCCGAGGGCTTGGCTGGGCTAGCCTGCAGCTCCGGCCTCTGTAAGGGCCACGTACAGGAGCGTGGCCGACTCTGGGGCTCGAATTCTGGGTCCAGCTCCACTTCGAGCGGAGAGAGCGGGACCGGGGAGGCTGGTGCCTCTGCCATCTTCGCTGCCTGCCCGCCGCCCGCGGCTCGGGCTCCTGCGCTCTCTTCTCGCGCTCAGGCTGGGTGCGGCGGCGGAGGGACGGGGCGCCGCGAAGGCTCGGGCTCAGGCTACCTAGGGAAGCGCCAAGAGAGTTGGTTATCCCGTGCGGGAGCCTAGTCCACGGAGACTCCTAGCCCGCCGCTGCCGCCGTCGCCACCTAGAACGGGCGGACCTGGGGACTTGCATCCCGCGAACCTGGCGCAGCAGACGCCGCCCCCTGGCCTGGCCGCCCAGGAGACGCGAGCGAATCGACGGCCGCGCGCCGGGCAGCCCCCTCCCCCGCTGCCGTCGCCAGATCGGCAGGTCTCTCCCGGGCTAGGTGGCGGGGCGGGGCGGGGGGGGGGAGGAGGAGGGGCTCCCGGGAGAGGGGTGGCCGGGCCTCTGTGAGTGGGCAGCCTCCCGACCCCAGCTGCATAGCGGCGGTCGGAGGGCGTGCGTGCGTTTGTTTATGTTTGGCTCTGGCCCGCTCAAGCGCCTCCCGCGGAGGCGCAGCCGAAAGTCAGCAGAGTCCTGGGCTCTTCTCCCTTTCCCGGGCCCTGCGATTCCCCCCACCCCTGCACACCCCTCCCAGAAGAATGGCCCGAGCCTCGGGCTGGCGCAGGGCAACTCCCGTCTCTTCCTCTCCACCCGCGGACCAGCAGGGCGAGCGTGGGGTCTGGGCGCAGGGTCACTTCCAACAAGAGAGAGAGGGCCGACCCCGCAGGACCCGCCACTAAGAGGATCTGAGGTGTATTTTCTTGGGGACGTGGGGCCCTCCGCCCCCTTCCAGGTCAGAAACGGGAGGGAGGAAGCAAGTGGAAACATAAATCTTCCAACAGGTCGGGGAGCGCCAAATCTCTCGGGGCTGCCAGAAAACCCGGACCAGCACGTTCATCACCTCCTTGCTCCCGCTGCTGCCATCTTGACAGTTCCCCCCTTCCCTCAAGTCCTTTAAAGACACTAGCGGGAGAGAAGGGGGGAGCACACCGAGTCACGGGGAGGGAAAGGGAAGCGCCTGGCCCAGCTCAGAAACAGATCCGGAGTCACTGGGAAGACGGCCGCCCCGCTGCACAGCTCCGGCGCCTACCTCGGCTCCTTCCCTTCAGGGACAAGGCGGGAGGACGCACGATTCCGCGCGAGCCCAGGGCACCGCGACGAGGGGGCGCTCGGGCCGCCGCCGCAGCCCGCCGGAGGTACCGCCTGTCAGCTTGGGCGCCGCCGCCTTCCACATTCCTCCTCCTCCTCCCTTCCACGAGCAGGGCGGCCGCGGCAGCAGCACAAAGTTATAGACACACGCAGGGAGCCTCAACCTAGGCTGACGGCGGGGCGGGTCCCCGCCCAGGGGGAGGGCTGGGGCGGGGGCCGGGGTGTGCAGCCGTGCGTGCGTGTGGGAGTGCGCGTGTGTGTTCACTCGCGCCTGCGCGGGCCTGCGGGAGTCGGGGGGTCGGGCGCGCGCCGCGGGCAGGGATGCGGCCGCCACCCGCAGCCCTCCGTGCCGGGGCTCCTCCTCGCTCACCGGGAATCTCAACGGCCACACCGCACCACGCTGGCCCGGGACGGGCGGCCAAGTTAGAGAGCGCCGCGGTGCGCAGTCGCGGGCCCTCTCCGCGCCGGGCCCACCCTTGGGCTCGCGGGTCCCCGGCCTGCGTGTCGTCGCCCGCCCGCCCTGGTATCGGGTTCCCCATTAGAACCCGACACCAGGTAACACCCGAGATAAGATTCTAGCCGCAGATGACAAGGGTTACCTTGGCGCGGAAACCCTGGCCGGCCAGACAGCGGTGCCTTCCATTAGGCACCAAAAGGTGTGTACTGGGCTCTTACCTGGGACGCCCAGCCACAGTCGTGCTTCGCTGTTCACGGATTTGGTTTTTTGTTTTTTTTTTTTTAAAGGCAGACCAGAAAAAAAGTGTAACTCGGGAAGAAAAGTGCAGTGCGCCCCAGTCCTAAGCGCAGGCGCGGATACAGAACTGGAATCGGGCAACAACAACACTTTTATTCTAACACAGCAGCTGACTACGTGCTTGACTTTTTAAAAAGTCTTTAGGCGTCCAAAAAAAAAAAAAAATGCACCTTCACCAGTCCTTATCACAGGATCCGTGCATCTAAACAGTACGTGTGTGCGCTCCTGCGCCACATGCGACACGAATACCGAAAGTCTACCCGCTCTCATTCATGTGTATACCCCCCCCCAAAAAAAAAAAACACACACACACACACAAAATCCTCTTCAGCCACTCAGATGAGAGTCTGAGCTCTGCAACAGCCCAACACACAAAACACCGCCAGCGGAGAAGCGGCCACAGAGGCCGCCTACCCTGGAACTCCGGTCTCCGGGCTTTGCGCGCGACCCGTCACTCAAGTGACGTGAGGCCCCGCCCCTGCACCAAGCTAGTTCGACGCGTGCAAACAGATGATGTCATTGTCTCTACACGCGCGTGACCCCGGAGCCCTGCGCCGCGTCGCCATTCGCTGCGCCGCTTCCTCGTCAAGCCACGCCGCGCGCTGACTGGCCGCCGCCGCAAGTCTCCGGGCCCCCAGACGCCCCTCTCTACCCCCTCGCCCCCGCCCCCAGCAAATAATAAACAATCGAGTAAAATTGGAAGGACGGAGGGGGAGGGAGGGCAGGGAGAGCGAAGGCGCCCCGGAGGCAGCCCACAGCGAGCAGACGGCGGGAGGACTACCGGGAGGAGGGTGGAGGAAGGAGGGAGCGGACCTGGGCCGCACGCCCCGACAGGGGAGGACACTTGCTGGACATCTGCGAGGAGAGCCAGCTACGTCGCCGCGCGCTAAAGGGCCCCAGGACCCGGGAGAGAACCGAGTGGGAGGAGCCTGGTGGCCGGGGCGGTGCCTGACGGTCGGGGCGGAGCCTAGCCCTTGGGGGCGGAGTCTAAGTGCGCAGACGCCTCCGGGCGGAGCCGGGCGACACGTGCGGGGAGGAGGGGGCGCGCTGCATGGGCTCGCCCGGGACGCGCGTCCCGGGCGGCGGCGGCTCGCGCGCTTGTTTACCAGCACACGTGTGTGTTATTTTTGAAATGGAATGTGGGGCCGCCCGCGTCGGTGGAGGGACGCGGTGAGGCCCGCGCTGCGGCCTCCCCGGGTGCTGCTGGCTAAGGCTGCCTGCGTGTTGGCCCAAACAACGCGCTTCCCGCATCTTAGCGGGAGGTTCGGGCCGCGCAGCCGGACGGCGAGGTTCGGGCGCTACCCAAGCTGCTGCGGGGGACGACGGGCGCCAGCCGTCAAACGCTGCCGCCTTTGCGTGCGGTCCCGCCTCCTGCCTTCGGGAGAACAAAGCCGCAGCCTTCGTTACACACTGGTGCACACACCTGGACCAGAAGGTGGACTCTTGACACCCTTCGTGGTCTGTGCCCTTGCTCCGAATATCCCCGGTCCTTAAGTGCAGGTTTTCGGGGGTGCATGGCTCGGCCCAATAAACGTGTTGCCGTCACCTCGGCTTGTCACCTCAGCTTGTCTTTAGGAAGAGCTGAAGAAAGGAATCCTGCCTTCTAGGGTTGCTACGTAACCTTAGGACCTGCCCCTGTTCTTTCGACTGCTCCACTAAGATGGTGATGTGAGATCACAAACTCAGCTTCGAGTGCCTGTGCCCCAAGTGGATGGGGATTTGTGCAGAGAGGTTAGGGTTTATTACGCCAAGCGCCAAAAACTTCACTTACTGTTCTAAAACACCAAAAACATGCTATGAAAGAAAACTATGCATCTGTAAGTCTAAGCTGTTTGTCCCATTAGAGTGCAGACCTGCAGAAGTAAAAAGAATGTGTTAACACTGGCTGGGCTCTGAGCCATTAGATTTTCACTGTAAACAGGTTGAGTGTTCATTACCAAGTGCATATCCTAAGGGCATCCAAAAATTTGGGGCGTTAAGATTGATTCATTTTGAGAGCACTCTGACCCTGACAGTAGGGAATGAAACCAGACACAAAATGCCATTTCTTTCAAAGACTTACAGCCTTAATTGGTGCCACAAAAAAATACTTAAAAGTTAAATATTTCAAGAATTTGAAATCGATGCAAGACAAACCAAGGACATGGAGATAGTGTTGGTAAGTGTCAGATGTGTGTGTTTCAACCAGGGGATTTATGCATGACATTTGTACCCATAGGAAAAACTTCGACAACACAGTCGAACTGCAGGCACTTCCTTCGTGCTGCCTTTCCCTTGGCCCGCCCTTTGTAGACCTCCTGATATCCTCCATTTCCTCCCATGACCTTTGTTCCCATCTGAACTTTATTATTATAGGAAAACTGGCCCAGTCAAATGCCTGTGTTATCTTTAAGGTATACATCTTCTGTTTTTGCTTTTAAGACAGGGACTCATGTAGTCCAGGCTGGCCTTGTACTCACTATGTAGCTAAGGTTAAAAACAACAACAAACAAACAAACAAACAAAAACATTCCCTACCTCTCTCCTGACAAAGTTTTATATTTTTCCCCCTGTGAATGACTTATAATCGTGATTATCCGTTTTTCTGTAAATTCAGCTACTAGAGGAACAACATTTAAACATTTTAACCTGAATAAAGTGAATATTGAATACCTAGCTGGGAGGGGGGCTGGGAAGAAGTACAGGCTCAGCTTCCTTAGGGACTGCAGTTGTACATAGAGAACAATCCTCTGTGTCGGCAGGCCATGGTGCGCCTCTCCAACCCCAGAGCACAGTCCTCCCTGTAGGCAGGCCATGGTGCTCCTCTCCAACCCCAGAGCACAGTCCTCCCTGTAGGCAGGCTGTGGTGCCCCTCTCCAACCCCAGAGTAGAGTCCTCCCTGTAGGCAAGCCATGTGCTCCTCTCCAACCTCAGAGACTAAATTCTTGGTGCTGAGCACACTGCGTACAAGAAAGTGTTTGTTGATAAAAGTCGGAGGATGACACTCTGAGATGAGTTCTGCTTTGGCATGAGGAGGTAGTGACAGCTAGCTAACCTTTACTTGTCACTTGGTGTGCTCAAGGCCCTGGTCTGAGTGCGTCATTTGCAGGTCAAACCTCACAGAGTTCACATGAGAGTGGTTCAATAGCGCTAAATGACAAGCCTAAGGTCCTGAGTTCAGTCTGACCCCTTCATTTACCGGCTCTCGACTTTGGGAGATGTTTTTCAAACCCAGAGCCCCGGTCCAGACTGGGCTAAGGGATGCTATAGCCAGGAAGCATTTGGATTAGAGTTGCTGTACTAAGGAGCTGCCATAACGTGAAGATGGGGCAGCGAGGCGGCTCAGCCTAGAAAGGTGATTTCTGCCACATGGCCCCATAAGCCATGTGATGAAAGGAAAGCAGACGGCTGTGGTGGTGCACGCCTTTAATCCCCACACTCCGGAGGCAGGGGCAGGCAAATCTCTGAGTTCCAAGAAAGCCAGGGCTACACAAAAAAATCTTGTCTCAACCCCACTCCCCTTCCCCCAAAAAAAGAAAAGAGAAAACTGACTTCTACATATTATCCTCTGACCTCCACATGCTAACCATGAAAGGCTTGTGGCCATGTGTGTGTGTGTGTGTGTGTGTGTGTGTGTGTGCATGTTAAATAAACAAATGTTTAAAAGATATTTTTAAAACATAGAAGATAGCCAGGCTCCATTCTGAACCAACTACATTTGCGTTCTGAAGGCAGAGTCTGGCTCTGAAGGTTTCTTTTCAGCATTTGCCAGGCAAATCAGAGGCAAGGGTGCGGGAGACCCCCTCACGCAGGAACCATTGCATGACGAAGGAACTCTGTTGCATGCTCCTGTGGTCTCTCGCAGTAGTGACTGGGTCCTTCCGAGCACGAGGACGGGGCTATTACCTTATTCCACTCAAGGAGGCAGGCTCATCCAGAACAGCCTGCTGGGGCGAGACCATCCCTCTCATCCTATAGGACTTTGCCTCAGGTCACACTCAGGGACTGGCAGCCTCAGAATCCGGCTCCAAGTCTGTCAGAGGCCATGGCAGGTGTGTCTCTCCCAGGCTTGATTTGAGTCTCCAGCCACAGGTGCAGAGGAAAGGAACTGTACGCCAGCCACTTGGCCTTGGTCAAGAAATCTGGAGCCAGCGGAGCCACAGGTCCCCAGGACTTCCACAGCCAGCCAGAGCTGTGGCTTGTCCGGCCAAATCTGTCCCCGTGTGGCTCTCTCTTGGGTGTTTTCAAATATTGTTGTCAGCATTTTAAAGAAAAAAAAAAGATTTTACTTGAAATATAGATTTGTGGGAGGGAGGGGAACAGAAAGATACAAGAGAGGGAACAAGATTCAAGATTTAATCTGAATAAATTATTTAAATAAAAAAAAGGAAATCTAGATTTGTAAGTCTTGAACTATAGGAAGGTCTGGTAACCACTCTGTCAGGCCCTTGTCCGGGATTCATGTATCCTTCCGGGTCCCTGAGCATTAACCTACCCACCCCACCCCTCGCCCCTTGCCCATTCTACTGTGGCTGGAGTTGGTACACCACGGCAGTTCCTGCAGGCACTTGTGTTGTTGTTTGGATGGACTCTGTGGGCTGTCTACACCCCAAAATGCAGCAAACCAAACCTGCCTGCCTCCCTCCTTCTATCTTCCTTCTCGCCTCCCTGTTAGCCAGTGCATCGTCACTGGTCCTGTTTCCCACCTCTGTCTCCCATTCTAAACTAGGAAGTTTGTTCTGAATAGAGAGGAAAGGGGAAGCAGCTGGCTGTGGTGACACATTCCTGTAATCCCAGCACACTGGAGGCTGGGCAGAAGGATCAATAGTTGGAGGCCAGCCTGGAGTGGGGGACAATACTCAAAGACACAGGCACACTTAGGGGCACAACTTCACATAAGGGCTGGACAGACGTTCAACAGTTAAGACCTTTTCTGCTCTTGCAGAGGACCTGAGTTCAATTCCCAGCAGGTCACTCATAATAGTAACCCTAGCTCCAGGAGATCTGCAGTCATGTGCACAAAACCCACATGCAGACTCACACACCTAAACATAACTTTTAAAATAATACATTTTAATCTTTTTTAAAAAAATCCTGCACCTCAACTCTGCTTAGCAACTGACTGCAGAATCTAACCCTGTATTTAAAGTACTTCAGTTCAATAGGATAAAATAAGGAAATACTCAGAGTGAACTTTTTTTGTTTTGGGGTTTTATTTTTCAAGATGGTTTCTCTGCATAGCCTTGGCTGGCCTAGATTTGCTTTTGTAGACCAGGCTGGCCTCGAACTCACAGCTGTCCACCTGCCTCTGCCTCCCAAGTGCTGGGATTGCAGTCATGCGCCGCTGAATCCGGCTCAGAATGAACTTTTTGATGAAAACTAAACTTGATAAATAACAAAACCAAAAAGAAAACTGGTCACATAGCACCAGGAGTCCCCGTAGAATCTTATTTCTCAACTGTATCATCAGAAGGCTTAGTTTTCTATTTAAGATGATTTTTTTAAGTCTTTATTTGAAATGGACAATGAAGCCAAGTGCATAAATGGATGCTCTCCTGGGGCCCTCAGCCCGTTTGGGTACCGGCCACTCGTATGGAGCCTCTCAGATTCAGGCCTTGCTGCTCTCCCTCAGGAACGGAAAGCCCTTAGAAGGCAGGGATGGTGCCAGCTCATGGAAACACAAGCTGAGCTTTTTACTTCCTTCACTTGTTGATCACAAAAATACATCGCTGAAGAGGGAGTGGGTTGCCATGACAACTCTGACCAGAAGGTCCCACATGACATACATGGATTTTGGAAAGGAAAGAGGCTGTGGCCACCACGAGCCAACCTTTCTCGGGTGGACAGCAGCAGAGAAAAAAGCCCAAGTGACAGGCTGGTGACGTCGGAAAGCAGTGTGTCACCCACACCTGACAATGCTGGATTCATTGACAACCTCCAGTCCCTTTAACCGCTATGTTCAGACTGGATTGGGAAGAAAGCAGAGGTCCACGCTGAAGGAGCTCTCAGAGCTACTTTGACCCCCATCCCAAAAATTATCACTAAATTGTTCTTCTAAAACTGACCGCTTCACAAATAAACACCTAACAGCACCCTTTTCTCTAGGCACTAAAAACTACTCTCTATGCTGTTGTCAGGCCTTCCGCCATGCCGCAACTGTACACTCATATTAAAGTGATCGGGCCGAAGTTTATACCAATAATTTTGAACTTCTGCATGCAAGAAAGACTCATTTAATTTACATGGCAATGTGAGGCGGCTCAGAAACTTCCTTCTCAAATCCATAATGTCATCTTTCCCAAGGATATTTCTTTCTCTTGGATATGAAACAAGTTTATTGGCCTTAAATTACAACTTACCCAACATAAAGCAAAGGTATCGAGATATTTTTAGCATATTTTAGTATGTTTTTACATTTGAAGGTCTTCTTCTTTTCACCAGTATACTACCTCCTACTTTTTAATCAAGAAATACAACATAATATACATATGTACACACACACACACACATATAATTGCAGAACAGTTTTCCATGTATGCTAATGGTGCAGCTTAATGAATGATTACAAAGAAAACACAAGCGGAGCCTGGGAGACAGTTGCTGTAAAGCCTGGTGACTTGAGCTCAATCCTTGGGATTCATGTGAAGGAGAAAGGAGAGAAACAGCTCCACCAATTGTCACACACACACACACACACACACACACACACACACACACACACACACACACCTATCACAAACACATACACACAAGCTTCACAAACTGGGTTTTCCACTTTTGTATTTTCTTCCTTTAGTAACGACGGGTTGCAACAATTCACTTTTAGCTCTTAGGTATTCCGTGCCTGCTCAGAAACAGAGCCTGGAAAGATGTCGCTGCATGTCTTCGGTCTTGGTGACGTTCCCTGTAAAGGAGACAGGGGTCTCCTCATGCCATAACCAAGGAAACCGAAGGGCTGGCCGACCGTGTGGAGCACATTGTCCTCACGTCACCTCATAACTACGTCCTGCCTTTTTCCCGCCCCACCCTCTGGCTGGCTTGTAACATGTCACCCATGGCCCAGGGAGCCCCTTGTTGGGCCCAGGCCTGGCTCTGTTCTCATATGCACTCTGCTTTACCCAGGCCACCACACTCTTCTCTTTCCAAAATGGGTGTCTCCTGAAGGATTCCAGCTGCTCAAGCCAGTTGGTTCTGTTGTGTTTTGTCCTTAGAAGCCCACTTCTCCTTCAGCGTCCTTCTGGCTCACTGCAAGCCAATGGCTGTGTTCCAGTCTCTCTCTCTCTCTTTTTTTTAAAGCACATGTTGAGAACTCTGGACCAGAACAACTTCAGGGAACCCACTGGGCCTTCACCCTCAGCTCATCTGCTCCATTCCTTTCCTGAGTTTCAATTTCCTCCTCTACAAAAGGTAGGGGATGGGGGGCTGGAGAGATGGCTCAGTGGTTAAGAGCGCCGCCTGTTATTCCAAAGGTCCTGAGTTCAATTCCCAGCAACCACATGGTGGTTCCCAACCATCTATAATGAGATCTAATGCCCTCTTCTGGTGTGCAGGTGTACATGCAGGCAGAACACTGTATACATAATAATAAATAAATCTTTAAAAAAAAAAAACAAGTAGGAGGTGCACTAGAGGATCCACCTTGGGATGGAGACTGTGCACCTCAGTTTTTTGGTGGTTGGGGTGCACTAGAGGATCTGCCCTGGGATTGGGGACTGCGTACCTCAGTTTCTTCATCAACTATTACCCAGCTCCTCTGTGCTCACTGGCTCTTCATGCTTTACCTATTTCTTTCTCTTTCATATTTTTTAAAGGATTTATTTATTTATTTTATGTATATGGGCACACTGTGTTCATGCACACCAGAAGAGGGCACCAGATCTCATTATAGATGGTTGTGAGTCACCATGTGGTTGCTGGAAATTGAACTCAGGGCCTCTGAAAGAACAGACAGTGCTCTTAACTGCTGAGCCATCTCTACAGTACCTTGAGGTCTCCTTGATAAGAGCCGTCTTTGCTGTGGCCCCATAGACCGGAAGCTCTGTTCAGTCAGGGACAGTGAGTGGTTGTCTTTGTATGGTTCACACATAGCAGACGCAGAGTAAGGAGGAGGAGGAGGGTGGGAAGAAGGATAGGATGCTGACCCCTGGACTCTGCCCACACCTGTAATGTCATTGGATACAGAATTTGTCCACTTATGACCTTTATTGGATCAGCACATCATGGATGGGAGCTATAGACAGTTACATTGAATGAAGCCCTTGGCAAGTGCCTAATGCAATCACGGCCTTGAGAAAAGATGCCAAGTATATGTCAGTGCAAACAACAGAGAAAACGTTACAGTTGAGTTACCAGATCTCAGTGTGGCTTCTAGACGTCTTGGCTGCAGGACAGCCTGGTTTCCGCCGAGCTGGCACTCCTGCAAGGCAACCTGTTTGTGCTACTTTCCCATAGTGCCCTAGGGGTCCTGCTCTACATTCTGGGTCCTGATGTCCTCTGGGATTTCTTGCACATCTGTGCTGCCTGTGAATGGTCAGGGGGGGGGTCCTCCTGCAGCCCACGCCTCTACCCCCATGGAAGCCTTAGACAGACAGCCTCTCCTGGGGCCAAGGGCCCACTACTCCTCCTCCCCACCACCCAAATTCAGGCTCCTGGCTGAACAGGGCAGCCAGAGCAGCCCACTGTTTTGTTTCTTCTAAGGTATCCAGGGTAAAGGGGCAGAGTTCTAGGTAGAGGGGTCAAGTGTGTTTTCTGTCGTGCTGGGATGAGTCTGTAAGTGAGCTGATGGAGCTCTGTTATATGGCTTGTTATGATTAAAAATAAGATGCCAAAAAAATTAAAAAATAATAAGATGCCAGCAAAAGATATGATATGGAGACATTTATAGTAGAAGTGTGAGAGATCAGGGAAGGGGGAGGGGTGCCTTAGAGAGACAGCGTGAGAGACAGAGACACCAAGAGAGAAGAGAGTAAGAGAATGAGGGGGGGGAGGGAGGGAGGGAGAGAGAGAGAGAGGGAAAAACAGAGAGAGATAGGGTGGATTTGTCCTTTTTATATCCCGGACACCTGGCACACCTAGTGGCAGCCAGGCAATGATGTCATAGGGTGCTAGACAGGTGATGCCGTCACAAAGTGCTAGGCAGCCTGGAGGCAGGTATGCTAACATGGCTGACTCTGAAATGTCCCCACAGGCTCATATTTTGAGTGTTTGCCCCCTAGTCAGGGGGATGTGGGGCCTAGCCGACAGAAGTGGGTCACTTGGTGTGGACCTTTGATGGTTAGAGTTTAACAGTGGCCTCTGGCCTTGACCTCTAGCACCTAGTCTGCTGAAACCAGCTTCTCTGCCGCAGAGAACTGAGCTTCCCTGCTGGACTTCCCTGCCTACCCAGCGGAGACCTGCTTCAACATGAAGCTGTCAAGCAAATACTTCTTTCTGTCCTCAGGCTGTTTCTGCCCACAGGCTCAGCTATCTCAAGGGTGTGGGGGCTGGGGGTTCTGAAGGCACTGAGGTGCTCGCAGCCACCTGCTGCTCTCCCTAGACTGGCATGACCTGGTCCTAGAGCCTGAGAGCTCACTACAGGTGAGCTTCCCACAGAGCGGGGTGCAGAGGCGGGGTGGTGGAGCTGTACAGCCCCAATACCGGTGAAGTGAAAATTAGAAAGATCCAGGCCCCGGGGGCCCTCTTCTGGCCTCCTCAAGCTCTGCGTGCGGGTAGTCTACAGACAGATATGCAGGAAAGGCATCCATACACATGAACATAGATAAGTAAACAAAATGAAATCAGAAAGACTTAAAGAAAACCTTTAAGTCCAAAGATAGACGATGGCCCCCAGTTTGGGCGCGCAAAGCAGCTGCTAGCCTGTCCAGCCTTATAGCTGACTGCACGGTACTGCAGCCTTTCCCCTCCCTCTCATAATCCTCGCTCCCCCCCACTGCCCCCCCCACCGCGCCCCACCTCCTCTCAGTTACTGAGTTTCCCAAGGGCACTACAGGAAGGGAATATTTCACAGCATCACTATTTTACCCCAAAGATCACAATTGCTTACTGGGATGCTATTGCCAAGCAGTGTGGGAGGGAGGGGAGGGGAGGAGGAGGAGGAAGCCCATTCTTAAAGAATAGATGGAAGACCCCTTAAGGATACAGATGTTAGCTTGCTCCCTCTGGGTTTACAGGAGCATCATCTCAGATGGAAAATACCTCGGCCCCCTATGCTCTGCTAGTCTTCAGTGCACTTAGGCACTGTTAAGTTTATGATTATAATTATGGGTGTGTCTCTCTCAGTGGACATAAAGTAATACAACAATGTTGTTGGAGCCCTGGGCACCCTTTTAACACAAAAAGGGACCCTCATATCTTAAAAGGCTTGAAAAAAATCCTAAAGAATATTTTTTTCTATCTGACTTCCAACTCTCTCTGTTCCTACACCCCTTGCTTCCTTTTCTTTTTTCTTTTTCTTTTTTTAAATTATTTTATGTTTAATTTTTTAGACAGAATTTCTCTGTGTATCTCTGGCTGTCCTGGCACTCACTCTGTAGACCAGGCTAGCCTCAAACTCAGAGATCTGCATACCTCTGCCTCTCAAGTGCTGGGATTAAAGGTTTGCCACCATGCCTGGCCTTCCTTTTCATTAGAAACAAAGCTAAGGAAAAACTGCCAACGCTTCCCCACAGCAAGGAATTCTGCCTCAGTGGACACTAGTTTCCATAACCACCCTCCTTGACTGAAGTGTATCTGCTGACACCAAAAAGAATGAAAAGATTCCTTCTTGTTTATTTATTTATTTTAATTTTTGGACACAGGGTCTCACTATATAGCCCAGGCTGGCCTCAGCTTGATATCTCCAGCTTCAGCCCATCAAGTGTTGAGACTAGAGGCGGGTACTACCACTGCCCCTCTGCATCTTCTTCTACGATGAGTCACCTGTATTTAAAACAGACCCCTAACCTGCCCTGGTGAGGACATTCAAAGAATCCCTCCTTTGAAACAGGTGTGCTTTATGAAGTCCCCAACATGCACTCTGGGTTTTATAGCCACTTTCACTTGCCCATTCCAATCTTGACTACTTACCCATCCCAGGGATGGATGAGGCCCTTGGCTGGAATCTTTTTTCTCTTGAAAGCACAAAGCCTCAAAAAACCATCTTGGGAGGTGACATGGGGCCTGCCAGTGGTGGCCTCAGCAAGCATCTGTCCTGTTTTGCCTGTGTGAATCATGCAATTAACTAGGGTGGGGTGGTCTACTTTGCCACTGGCCGCTGCCATCCTTGCTGGGAGATGCTGCTGGACACCGGCTCTCTCTGGGTGGCATTGTAGGTCATCACTAACCCCTTAGTTGTGTGCTCCTTACTTTGCTGCTGCTGAGTGCCACTGCCCCCCCACCCCGGCCCGCCCCCCTCCACCGCCACCACAGCGTCCCAGGATCTTTGCAAAATGACCAAGATGGAGGGCCCCGGGATCTTTGCAAAATGGCCAAGATGGAGGGCATCTCTGTGAGCATTCAGCCACCCAGCAGGGGCTGCCAGCCTGTGTTGCCAGGTGGCAGCTGGTCTGTGCATTTGGTTGCACCCTTCAGAATACGCCTCACTTGCTCTGAAACACTACACCAGTAGCCTCTCTCCACTTCCCGTCTTTAGTCCTTGCAAAGCACCAGGCTTGTTTAAGATGCCCATTCCAGAAGCCACTTGCACAGACAACAGCCCAGACTGCTCTGCTCAGGTCCTTGTGCTCTGTCCTGGAGCCATCTGAGACAGCACCAGAGCTGCACCCCTGGGCGCTGTACCCTCCCCCCACCCCAAGAACAGTGGGGCACTCAGCGTGTCCATCCCAGTATGCCCTGCTCCTTTGGTTTTTTAGCCCCTGGCCATCATCCATGAAGCACTGGGAGGGGCAAGATGAGGACAGAAAAACCTCTGGGGGAGCCTCAAGAACTGCCTGATTAAAAGGAAAACATGCAGTATAGTGCAGAGCTCATGACACCAAGAAACCACAGTATGTGTTAAGGAAGATGAAGATTCCCAGCTGGCCAGAAGGACCTGCCTCTCAGCATCTTCTAGGCAATGAGTCACCTCTAAGACAGACCCCGCCCCCTAACTTGCCCTGATGAGGACATTCAGACATACTCAGGAAGGGGTAAATCCATGCCAATGGACCAGGATGAAGGAGCCCATCATTTCCAGGTAAAGGATGTGAAAGTGCCATCTGACAAATGGATGCTTCTCCCCCTCACCTAAAATGGAGAGGCCCGGAGGGCCAGGCTTGGTGGAAACTTTTCTGAGATTTTAGCCACACTTCTTAGGTCCCAGTGTCTGTCCCAGGGGCAAATTTTTTTTTAATTGACTGGCACCTGCCAAGAGTTGGCTTTGTCTACATGTTTGTAGCCTGGCTGGGGACCCTGGGCTACTCTACTAGGAATGACATTGGGATTCCAGACATACTGGGCACTCATCCAAAGGTCCATAGCTACTGAGATACCAGGTCCCCTGAACCTGTGGTAGAGGGTGGGGACAGGCAGCCTGACACACGACATCTTTTTTCTAGAAATACTTGTATCTGCTGGGCTTGGTCTCACTGGCTTTATCACAGCGAGGCTGGCTACCACAAAGCCCCAGCTTTGTGCACAGAGCGGAGATGTAGGGAGGTATGGGAGGGGGGCCGTGTTACAGGATCACAGTGCCTATTTCCTGTTGGCAACTTCCATGATCAAACTTTGCAGTACCCACTTGCTTTAGCCCGCACCTCTGATGGCTTCATCTAGAAAGCTAGAAAAAAGAAAGGAAGAAAGAAAAGAAGAGGGAGAACAAGAAAAAAAAAAAAAAAAAAAAAAAAAAGGCTTTTCCTACAGGGCAATTAACCCACCCTGAAGAGCAAACTGACCAGGCTTCCTCAGGGGCAGAGTCTGTGCTTGAATTTTCTGGTATTCTCCTGCCATCTTGTGGCTGGGAGTGATCACGCAAATGACAAGGAGGGACAGGCAAGGGAGAGAAAACCCCTACGTCGCTCCTGTGTGTGTGTGTGTGTGTGTGTGTGTGTGTGTACTGACCGAGTTTTCTCCTGTAGCCTAAGCTTGCCTTGAACTCTCAGCAATCCTCCTGACTCATCCCCCTTAGTGTTGAGGTTAGAGGGGCAGGCCATCACACTCAGAAACATTCAGTTTGGAATGCACATTGATGATGGTGGTGATGATGATGACGACGATGATGGTGATGATGATGGTGATGGTGATATTGACAGAGTTATGTCCCCCAGGTGTGCTGAACTAGCTTTGCAATGGAGGATGTCCTTGAACTTGTGATCCTTCTGCCTCCATCTCTAGAGTGCTCAATTATGTGGTGCTGGGAATGGACCCAGGGCTTCGATAATTTCCCAGTGCTATTATTATTATCCCCCAAACCCACGGTAGTAGGTAGGCATGGTACTGCACACATGCAATCCTAACACCACTGGACAGGCCAAGGCAAAAGCAAGAAGAGTTCCAGGCCAGCCTGCCTAACAGGAGATCGTGTTTGAAAACACCTTAGCATTTCCACACTCATCTCCCCTTTTCTGTCTGTAATGAACCCAAAATTCCCTCACTTGTACTGATGCCCACACATCTACAAAACGGTTTTCCTTCCCTGATTCCCCCTCCCCAACTTTCTGAGCCGGGATCTCACTGTGTAGTCCCAGCTGGCCTGGAACTCAGCACATAGACCAAACTGGCCTTGAACTCATGGAGACCCTCCTGCCTCTGCCTCCTGCGTGATGGGATTAAAGACAAGAGACATTATGCCTGCCTGGCCTACAACCTTCTTGAACCATTTTTGTTTCAAATATAACTTTTTAGAAAACATTTGTAAAAAAACAAAAAAACAAAAAAAAAAAGAAAGAAAAAAAAAGAAAACATTTGTCTTAAATGTAAGGGCGTTTCCCCCCATTTGTTCCTAGACTCCCTTTGTAGACCAGGCTGGCCTCAAAATCACAGAGATCCAACTGCCTCTGCCTCCCCGAATGCTGGGATTATAGGCATGTGCCACCACACCGAGCTACTTAAATGTAAGTTTTTATTTTTATTTTTAAATAATTTATTCAGATTACATATCAATTGCTATCCCCTCACTTATATCTTCCCGTTCCCCCTCTCCCTCCCTCTTTCACCCTATTCCCTTCCCTTAGACAGAAACGAACCTCCTCCCCCCGCCATATGATCACAGCCTATCAGGTCTCATCCTGGTAGCCTGCTTACCCTGTCTCTGAGTGCCACCAGGCCTCCCCACCAAGGGGAAGTGGTCAAATAGGGGGCAGCATAGTTCATGTCAGAATCAGTCCCTGCTCTCCATAAATGTAAGTTTTTAAATTAAACTTTTATTTTTTCCTTAAGACAGGGTTTCTCTGTGTAGCCCTGGCTGTAGACCACTCTGTAGTCTGGCGGTGAACTCACTCTGTAGACCAGGCTGGCCTCAAACTCAGAGATCCAACTGCCTCTGCCTCCAGAGTGCTAAGATTATAGATGTGCGCCACCACCTCCCTAAAATTAAGCTTTTGAAATGTGTTCATTAGCATAGAATCATAGCCTCCCTGGTTCTGCCCTCCAACCCCACCCTGTGGCGGTATCCTGTGAAACACACCTCATTATCACTGAGATGTTGATGCTAGCTCAGCTACCACACTGAACAGTCTGTCTTAGTTACTGTCTGTTGTTGTAATGTAACACCGTGACCAGGGCACCTTAGAGGAGGATGAGATTGTTTGGATTTACTGTTCCAGATGGAAAGAGTCGGTCACCACGTGGCAGGGAAGCGAGGTGACTACAGGGGCAGACTGAGATCTCGCATCCTAAACTGCAAGCAGGAGCTGAGAGTGAGAGCTGAGAGTAGCGGGGATCTTTTAAACTCTCCAAGTTCACCCTTACGGATGTGGGGTTGTTTGTTGTTGTTGTTTTTCAAGACAGGGCTTCTCTGTGTAGCCTTGGCTGTCCTGGACTCGCTTTGTAGATCAAGCTGGCCTCAAACTCACAGGGATCCTCCTGCCTCTGCCTCCCAAGTGCTGGCATTAAAGGCGTGCACCACCACCGCCTGGCCAATCCGCAGCGATGTACTTCTTTCAGCAAGGCCATACCGCCAAAGGCTCTCTCAACAGCGCCATCAACTGGGGACCAAGTATTCAAACACCTGAGCCCAGAGGGTTGGGGGGTCAGATCTTATTCAAATTACTACAGATTCTATAGGCGCTCACCCCTCCTATTTCTTTTTAACTGCACTTCCCTCTTATCTTGCTCATCTTGCCCCAGCAACTAAATCATATTATTTCGAGAATGTAACACAAGTGAAATCTCATAGCATATAAAGGGTCTGGGGCTTTTTCCATTAAGCCCATTTCTCTCCCATGACTTGGTAGCCTCCCCAAGATGGGTGTGCTGTTGTACTAGGGCTGATTTAATCGTTCCCTCTTAGAAAGCACTTTGGTTGTGTGTAGTTGCAGTTGCCACATACGCATACCCAGCTTCTGTAAACATCAGTGTGAAAATATGACATCTTTGACGTAAATATGCAGGAAGACAATTGCTGGGTGGGTCACAGTTTTCAGTGTTGCAGCCCATGCTTTCCTGTCTGTTGGGTGTGCAGTGATGCTTCCTGGTGATTTAAATCTCCATCTCCCTACTGGATCAGGATGCCCATAAATGCATCCTCGCTTCTGTGAAATCTACCCATCTTTTCCCTGTTTTCTAGATTTTCGGTTTGTTGTGGTTTTATTTATGTGTGTGGGTGTTTTGCCTGCATTTGTCTGTGCACCACACTGTGCCTTGCACATGAAGACAAGAAGAGGGCATCGGATTCCCTGGGACTAGAGTTACAGTTAGCTGTGAGTGACCATGTGGGTGCTGGGAATAGAACCTGGGCTCTGAGGAAGAGCAGCCATGCTCTTAACCGCTGTGCCATCTCTCCAGGCCCCGTTCTGTTTTAGTTTTGAGACAGGGTCTTGCAATGTAGCTCGGGCTGGCCTCCAACTCACGGCAGGTCCTTCAGCCTCAGTCTCCTGAGTGCTGGGATCACAGGCCTGTGCTACCAGCCCCAGCAGATTGATTTTTACCGGTGAGTTTTGAGAAGATTTTTTAACAAATATTCTAGACTAGTGTCTAGGCTCTCTGGCTATGCAGGAGTGTGGGGTATGGTTTGCAGGGGTTTCCCTCAACCCTTCAGCTCACTTTTATCCTTTTGACAGAAGTTCAAAGACAAAGTTCCCACCCCGATGGAGTTTTCTCTTCATGGGTTATATCTTAAGTGTCAAGTCTGAGGAGTTTGCTAAGGCCTAGATTCTGGAGACATTCCTCTAAATTTTTTCTAAATGCTTTATAGTTTAATATTTTATTTGTGTGTCACGATTGGTTGTGAGTCAAATTTTGTAATGCTATGACATCACACCATCCCCAAAAACCCATCTAGGCATGCCTATGTGGCTCCCTTCTCAGTTCTTTATTCTTCATGAGTCTCTGACCCACTTCCTACCAGTTCCACACAGTCCTGGTCATAGTCATTGAAGTTCTAATCTCACAGTTGGCCAGAGTGAGTCTTCCTCCTTCGTTGTTAGTTTTCAAAGTTGTTCTGGCTCTTCTTACGTCTTACCTAAGTTCGTGACAGTCCCTGCTTCCATTTTGATGGGAATTTCAGTGAGCTTGTGTATCTGTTTAGGAGAACCGTCGGACGTGCTTTGCTAAGTCATCAATCCCATGAACATGCTGTCTTCCCACTGACTCAGCTCTCCTTTGACCAGCAATCTTTCCGAATTTTCAGCGTTCAAGTCACATGCATGCTGTGAGGTTCAGACAAAGGTCTTTTTTTTTTTCTCCTCCTCTACTTCTTCTTTTCCTTCTCCTTCTTTTTCCTTTTGCAACGGTAAATTATAGGTTTTTTTTTTTTTTAAAGCAGAATACCAAACAATGTTTATGGTAGGAAATGACCAAAAATAATGTCTAAGCAGATAAATAAACACAAGAGAGCCAACAGATGTCCCACCCAAGCCCACACATCCAAACAGGAAACACTAATATCTCCTGAAGGATTTTAAGCAACAAGAGGCAAGAGGCCATTGTGAGGTGACTGTAAAGGGCAGAGAGGCCCTCGGGCTACAGTGGATGCTTGCAGAGGTTAACAGGTAGGACCTATGGGTGCAGAAGTGCAGTCATCATACTGTGGGGACAGAGGACAGGCCCATGGGAAGAGAGTACAGGCCTCGCCCATGCATTTCCTGTGCAGCTGCCCGGTGAGGCAGGTCTGTTACCCTGCGAGTTGCTTGTTCTTTTACCCAGAGCCCATAATTATTCAACAAAACCAAATAATGCTTGAATGAGAGAATAGGGGGATTACGTCACAGTAGGTCTCTGTGCACCTCTACCCACGAACCTTCGACTAGGTTGTAAGCAGAAGGTGGCATCTTGGGCCTTTGAAGGGGGCTGAAGGACTTGCTGCTTCTTCCTTTACCTTTGTTAGAGGCATGGCTGTTTGCCATATGCTTGGCAAAGCTCAGCTTGTACTTTTCCACAGTTTAACCTTTATGACTTAATAAACAGGAAGTGAAATTATGCCCCCCTTCTGCCCCCACTGTGTCTCACGGCATTTTCACTGAGAGACACAATCACAAGCTACTTACCTCATTTGGACAAGTGACACCAGTTCCAGTCCAGGGTATCTTGGGGAGGATAGGAGTGAAAGCAAACCCTGAGACCTCACAATTCATTTTTCCTGCACCAAATGATCTCATTGGCCAAGTTCCTCTGCACTCTCTCTCATTCTCGAGTGGGTTTAGAGTCACCCTCAAGTACGTGTGAAATGACGGTGGCCTCAGTGACTCTCCTCTAGTGTGCTGTGAGCGGCATGGCTGCATGTTCACCCTTCAGTGACAGGACGGTGATCAGATGTGGGTTCGCGGCACCTCCTGTCTGCGGCTGGAACTAGGTGGTGTCCTTGATGGCTGCCCATCAAACCTGAATGAAGTCGGCCTCATTGGCAAGGTTGTATGCAGGAAACAGTGGCCCTGAAGAGGGGAGAGACAGACCAGGGCAGGCTGGAGAGGGCAGGAGACTTCCTGCCTCACTCTTGCCTCCTCTGTATTGTCTTTTAATTTTAGTATCTGTATATTTGTTGCCAATGTAAGGAGACATAGTTTGCTTTAATGTTTATTTTTGTGCTTTGACTTTGCTTGCTATCCACTTTATGAACTTTGTCTTTGTAGCTACTCTGGAATTGTATCCTAAGGCAATCATAGTATTTGAAAAGAGAATTTTAAGTTCTTCCTTTCTGGTCTGTTTCCTTTTATTGCCCTCACTGCCAGCAGAACTTTGAGAACTATGTTAAATAAGAATCTGGAAATTAGCAGGGTGTGGTGGCGCACGCCTTTAAGCCCAGCACTCGGGAGGCAGAGGCAGGCGGATCTTTGTGAGTTTGAGGCCAGCCTGGTCTACACAACGAGTCCAGGACAGCCAAGGCTACACAGAGAAACCTTGTCTTGAAAAACCAAAAAAAAAAAAAAAAAAAAAAAAAACAAAAAGCAAAAAAAAAAAAAACAAAAAAAACCCCAAAAAACAAAAAACAAAAACAAAAAACTGGAAATTGCAGGTGCTTGCTTCCCCTTTCTGAACTTAGAGTGGCATTATCAGTTATGCCCCCACCCACTATATACTCTCCCCCCCCACACACACCACAGTCCCCCTCACACTTCCCCCACCTCCCACGAGCCCCTACACACCTATAAACCACACACAGTCCTCACACTCCCACCACACCTCTACCCTCCACCCCCCCACATGCCCCCATATATCTCCATACACACCTCGTTCCCACACACATACCCACACCCCCACACCCCCACATACCCACATACCACACACCCCACCGCTGGCCCCAACCTCCCACTCCCATGTACCCCCCACACCTTCCCATGCCCCCACCTCCACCCCCAGTACACCTCCACACACACCCCACACCCCCTCACTCCCATACATACACACCCTACCCCTCCTACACACACACACCCTACCCCCCACACTCACACACACACACACACACCATTCCTGGGAGGAAGATTTTTTTAAAGGTTCCCATTTTTTAATATTATTTGTGTATTCATACATGTGTGTGTGTGTGTGTGTGTGTGTGTGTGTGTGTGTGTGTGTGTGTTTTCTAGAGATTGGGCCAAGCATGTTCTCTACCACTGAGATATACACCCAGCCCCACAATATTCTCATCACGAATGTATATTAAATCTTGTCAAATACCTCTTCTGCATTTATCTATTGGATTATGCAAAACTTCTTTAACCATAATTCTGCAGCTTATATGAATTGTTTTTCAAATATGGAATTAGTTTTGCACCCTGACAATTTTTTTCTTCGCTAAGATATACATTAACATTTTTTAGGTGGC
Source organism: Acomys russatus (assembly GCF_903995435.1). Lineage (NCBI taxonomy): Eukaryota > Metazoa > Chordata > Mammalia > Rodentia > Muridae > Acomys > Acomys russatus. Next base: position 9,141,360 of record NC_067157.1, on the reverse strand, counting down.
TCAGTCTAGCTTCCAACTTGTGATCCCCCTGCCTCAGCCACCTGAGTGCTGGGATTATAAGAATGTATTGCTACACATAGCTTATAACTCTTTAAATATTGCTGATTATACTTGCTAGTATTTTTGTGTTTAGATTCACGAGGGACAATCCATCCTTAGGGTGTGTGTGTGTGTGTGTGTGTGTGTGTGTGTGAGAGAGAGAGAGAGAGAGAGAGAGAGAGAGAGCTGGTTTCAATGTCAGAGTAACTCCAGAGAGAACAGGGAAGTGTCCCCTCCACTTTTATTTTCTGAAAGAGAAGGGGCTGAACATGGCGCCTTCTCTGGGGAGTCACGTGGGCGTGGAGATTTCTTTCCAGGAACTTTGAATTTACTGGTTCTGACCCCTTCATAGTTTGAGGGCTTTCTTTACCATCTGTGTCCTACGGTGGGAGTCAGGAGTTTGTGTTTTCCATTGCTCACTTAATTGATGCTGTCAAATGGCGACCATTTGGGAAGACTCTTTGGAGCCTTTCTTCTGTCACAGTGTGGGACTCTTTGCCAATGTTGCTTGACATCATTTTTGGCTACATATCAGATCCCGTGGCAATATGTCCAACCTTGCTAAGAATGTCCTGATTATAGTAGGGGTCAGAGCAGCTGTGAGGCGTCACCACCTCAGGAGTCTGAGTTTAGGACACAGTTATTAGTAGCATCGTAGTGATCTCTCATGCAGGAAAGCCAGCAAGTCAGAGCAGGCGAGTTTTCTTTCCGTCGCCTGTTTACTGAAGAAAAAGCACCACGTTCTTTGAGTCCAGTCATTCTTTGAAGACTCTTGGGATAAGCGACTGAAGACTTCTCGTGTGGTATGAGACATTAACAAGGAGCCTATGGCTCACCTTTCACCCACAAATGCTTCGCTTTCCCTCGCAAATGCTCCACAGATCTTTACCAATAACCATGCTGGTGACATCCAGTGACACAAACCATGATGTGAAGTGACGCCTTGCCAGCTAGGAGGACAAACAAAGGTGCTATTGTCACGCCTCAGCATGGTTGAGGGGGACACATTTCCCTGGGGAGGGGGTGAAGGAGTCAGACCATGCTGCCAGATAGAGAGTGCCATGCTATTGGGAAACAAAACAAAACAAAACAAACAAACAAAAAAACTCCATTTCTGATTTTAGAAATATGCCATGAGACTAAACAGAATTGCATGTGCTTTCTTCTCCCAGATCCAACCCAGGGACCACCAAGTGCCCTGTAGTACGCCCCAACCCTGCTGGCAGCCACTGCCCACGCTGGTCCTCCAGTGTGCCACCGCGCTCTCCGTTACATGCATCTTAATATCTGGTTTCCTGAAGATACCGGTTTCTAGGCTCTCCCACCACTGGTGTGCTTGCATTGTCTATGACAATCTATGTTCTCACCCCAGATGTTTCCGATGAATCACTAAGGTTGGAGGACAAGAAATTAAATAACAAATTAGCCTTAAACTAATCGCCCAGCAAAAAGTACCCATGCCTGACACCACTGGTTGGTATGTGATTGTTAGGAGGAACACTGTGAGGAAGCCATCTGTCCCTCAGCTGTCAAAGCAAGGCACATGCATTTAACCCACGTTTTCTGGGTCCAAAAAGCAAACTAGCCCTCAGTGCTAAAAATGAGGAAACCAAGTCATCGAGTCTCTAGGAGCTGAGACCCATAATGGTGTCCCCAGCTCTAACCCAGACCTTTCTGTCACTTGCAAAGCTTGGAGAGGGGTGAACATAGAAGCTTCTTATACTCTTCTGACATACTGATTTGCTGACACAGGCTCTCACTAGGCAGCCCTGCTGGCCTTCATGCTTCCTCCCCTCCGTCCCAGGCATTTGCTACATCCAGCCACCTGCAGCTCTTTCAATGGAGGAGGTACAGACTACAGGGACAGAACAGGTTTGAGGGCTCTCTCCGCCCTGCCCCCAGCCTTGGAACATCAACTCCAGCCTTTGGAGGGGACTGGAATGGGGGGTGGGAGATGGCATCTGAGGACAGGGCAGGGCCTAGGAGGGGAAGGTTCTTCTAGACTTAGCTGTCAAGGAGGATTCAGGCCTCCCCCCCCCCCCGCCACCTCCCATTCCCCCAACCCCTCCTACCCCCCAGCCCCAGTCCCCCCCTCCCATCTGAGACCCATGCCTTTGGCTTCCCTGAGGTACTCACGCCCCGCTGTGGCAGGCAAGTGAGCCTGCCTGTGCCTGGGGCCTCTAACTTGTACCATGACCACAAGGATGGCATTACCTTTCCCTCTCACGGCCTCCTCACAGGCAAGCCTTACGCATTCCATCTTCAAGTTTGACCTGGGGACACAGAAGTGGGTGGGGGCTCTGCCGGGGCCTTAGCGCAGGCAAACATGGGGCCTTATTCTGTTAGTGTAGTTTGATGCTTATTTTTGTGTCGTGAAATCTGATTATGTCACCGCTATAAAAGTATAAGCAATTATTTTTTAATTCTGCAGACTATGTTTCTGTAATCAACAGAAATCAGCCGATACTTCCTTAGAAAATAAGTTTAATATTCTGCATGCTACAGAGTTTGGTTAAAAATATGGTAGGCTATTAGTGCAAAAATGCAGTGTACATTTTGATGACAGCAGCAGTTTTTACACTCTGCACTCTGCATTTGGGATTCTAAAAGGGAATTATTAAGTCTGGAGGTCAGGCCACATCTGACTTCTCATTAAACATTCAGGAAAAAATAATATTCTGGTCATTTCGCCCCCTTTTCCTAAGTTTTCCAGGAGCAGCTGGCTGTTGCTCTTGGCACTTGTCAAGTGTTTCACTACTAGCTCAACACTCATTTAAAAAGGCGGAGATGAGGGGCAGGGCTTAGCACTCTGTACCTCTTCTCCCCACAGCGTCCATCCCTCTGTCCTTTATCGTTTCCTATGATTCCTGTCTGACTCAAGAACCCTCCACATGCCCAGGCCAGTCACTCTTGATGCTTACCAGATTATGTCTGTGTGTCCCTGAGAGACTGTGAGTCCACCTTGGCCAGAGGGCGTCTCCTATTCACACGACTGCATCTTTGTCTGGCTCTTGGAAAAGAGCACGTAAGAGCTGGGTGTGGTGGCACACGCTTTCAATCCCATCACTCTGGAGGCAGATGTCTGTGAGTGAGAAGCCAGCCTGGTCCACAGAGTGAGTTCCAGGACAGCCAGAGCTTTCACATATCAAATTCAACAATATGAAGCAGATAGTCAGCGGCCCTTACTGACCTATAGGTAATTACTTCTCCTCGTCCAGCTGTATGCAGTGACACCCGCCCTCTCTGTGCAAATGTCTGTAACAAGCCAGGTCTCGGCTTCTTTGTGTGTCTGTCTGTCTGTCTTGTCTTCCTTCCCTCTTGCAACCCAGTCAGGTTAAGTATGTGGAGCCCTGCTGGATGTGAGAGCAGACAGTGCAGGACTGGGTGTGGGAGTCAGGGAGGAGATGCCTTTTGGGGAACAACTGCCCTCGGTGGCTTTGTAGCTGTAGGAATCAAGAAAGAGTGCAAAGGGGCTGGAGAAATGGCAGCGGCTAAGAGCACTTGCTGCTCTTACAGAGGAATCAGATTCTCCTTCCAGCACCTACATGGCGTTCACAAGCATCCATCACTCCGGTTCCAGAGACTCTAAATCCATCTTCTGATTTCCTCTGGCACCAGGCATACACACGATACACACACATCTATCCAGGTAAATACTTATATGTGTAACATAAATAAACCTAAAATAAATAAATAAACGAATGAATGAATGAATGAATGAAAAAGGGTGTGAAGAAGACGCTGTGTGCAAAAGTACTTTGTCCAAGCCTGAATGTAGTTTTCACAATTGCCATTTTAAAATCCACCATAGGATGATGCAGAGCAAAGGCCCTCCCCAGATGTGCCTCCACCCTGGACTCCTCAGCCTAGGTAGAAACACACCTCTTTGGTATAAACTGCTCAGCCTCAGGCATTCTATTACAGCAATACAGAACAACCAGCAAGATGTGATTTGCACTTCTGCGCCTTGTTCTAGGCAACACACACACACACACACACACACACACACACACACGAAAGGATTGCGTCCTGGTGTGCACTGTGATAGACACTATGACCTAAAGCAAGCTGGGGGCAAGAAAGGGTTAATTTCATCTTACACCTACAGTAGAGCATGTAGGGAACACCACTTACTCCTCATGGCTTGCTCAGCCTGCTTTCTTTCTTTCTTTTTTTTTTTAATTTTTATTTTATTTTATTTTATGTGCATTAGTGTGAGGGTGTTGGATCCCCAGGTACTGGAGTTACAGACAGTTGTAAGCTGCCATGAGGTTGCTGGGAATTGAACCCGGGTCTTTTGGAAGAGCAGACAGTGTTCTTAACCACTGAGCCATCTCTCCAGCCCCTTAAAGACAATTATTATGTAAACAATGTTTTGTCTGCATGTACACCTGCAGGCCAGTAGAGGGCATCATTATAGATGGTTGTGAGCCATCATGTGGTTGCTGGGAATTGAACTCAGGACCTCTGGAAGAGCTGTCAGTGCTCTTAACCTCTGAGCCACCTCTTCAGCCCTCAGCCTGCTTTCTTGTACAACCCAGGACCACCTGCCCAGCGTGGCCCCGCCCACAGCGGGCTGGGCCCTCCCACAGCAATCATTAATCAAGAAAATGCCTCCACAGTCTCGCCTACACACCAATGTATTATCAATCGGGGTTCCAGCTGTGCCCTCCAAGTCAGATACACAAACAGGGAAACAGTGCTGTGGGTCTCGGGCATTGTTTTGGACCAGCCTGGCTAGCGGAGTGAGAGCAGAGGGCAGTGCCCCTCCCTCAGAAATGGAGCTAAAGCTTGCCACAAGGGGGGAGCTCAGTAGTGGTCACAAGAAGGTCTAATATGAGGATTACAGTCCACTCCTGAAATAATTGCCTGTCTCTAAAGGATTTGGAGGCCGGGGGCAGGGGGAGGAGGGGCGGGGAGAGGAAGGACACACATCATTCTGCTAGAAATGAAAACAAATATTATCCAGGCATGATGACACACCCCTGTAATTCCAGCGCTCAGGAGGCTGAGGCAAGAAGAGCAGAAGTTTGATGTCACGTGGGTTGTCTGGAACAAAACAGTCCATTTAGAATAATATTTACGTAAAGCATACTTTACTTACTATTTTTAAAATATATTTTATTAATTTATTCATATTACATCTCAATTGTTATCCCATCTCTTGTATCCTCCCATTCCTCCCTCCCTCCCATTTTCCCCTTACTCTCCTCCCCTATGATTGTGACTGAGGGGGACCTCCTCCCTCTGTATATGCTCATAGGGTATCAAGTCTCTTCTTGGTAGCCTGTTATCTTTCCTCTGAGTGCCACCAGGCCTCCCAATCCAGGGTATGTGGTCAAATATGGGGCACCAGAGTTCGTGTGAAAGTCACACCTCACTCCCCACTCAACTCTGGAGAATGTTCTGTCCATTGGCTAGATCTGGGTAGGGGTTTGAAGTTTACTGCATGTATTGTCCTTGGCTGGTGCCATAGTTTGAGCAGGACTACTGGGCCCAGATCTGCCCATCATAATGTTCTTCTTGTAGGTTTACTTATTATTTTTAAGAGTTACATTAATACTTTACCAAGCTGAGAAGTTACTTCCTTGGGCATGGCTTCCCCAGGAGAGGGGATGAGCAGGCCCCCACACTTAGCGCACAGGGGATGAACACAGGGCTCTGCAAAGCACAAAGCTCTGGTGAGGAAGCAAGGCAGGGCTCTTTGCCTCCGGTAGGGCGAGGCACAGGCACAAGAAAGTGCTAGCTCAGCCTTGAGGTAGCTTCGAATCCTGGGATTACAGCAGACGTTGGCGGTCCCTTGAAAATGCTCCTCAGTCAGGTACTCAGAGTCAAGAATCCCTGTCCTGCTGAACATCAGGGTCTCACGGGGGATCATTAGAGAACAGGGGTGCTGAGCACCCCCTCTCCGAGGATGCCTTTGTAAGTGGCCCTAGTGAGATTTCCCTGTCAGTTCACGCACTGACCACGAGATGGTGCCCTCTTCATTAGAAATGGCTGACTTCTGCCAACCGAGCGAGAGTCTTGGGCTGTGCTCAAAGAACGGATTTGGGTGTGTTGTAGTCCCCATCTCTCCTTTGGAAGTCTTGCATGATTACAGTAGGTGGCCATTTTTAGGGTCCACATCCCCTGTTGCTAGGAGTCTTGGCTAAGGTCACCCTCATAGATCCCTGGGAGTTTCACTTGGCCTAGGTTTCTTGCTCATCTTAGACCTGCCCCCAGCCCGACAACCAACCAATTTCATTTTTTCTCTCTCAGTCCTCCATGCACGTGATCCCTACTGCTTCCCTCCCCACCTCCTCCCCCATCAAGCTCCCTCATTCCATCTGCCTCTCATGTCTATTTTATTTCTCTTTCTGAGTGAGATTCAAGCATCCTTCCTTGGGCCCTCCTTATCACGTCTGTGAGTAGTGCTGGGGTCTCCACGCAAGGCTTTCCATGCTAGCCAAGGCTCTACAACTCAGCCACACCCTAGCCCTAAAGCTTAGCTTTTGCTTTTCACATTTTTCTTTTTAAATAAAAAAATTTTGGTCTGTGGATTGTAGCACAGTTATCTGGTATTTTATGGCTAATGTCCACTTATAAGTTGAATACATGCTATGTGTGTCTTTCTGGGTCTGGATTACCTCACTCAGGATGAAAACGTTGGCCCAAAATTTGCCCCGCCTACAAGATGTGCAAGGATAAAGATGGGATAGAGATTGAGGGAGTGGCCGAACTTGAGACCTATCCACTGAGAGAGCCAAGCCCTGACACTACTAATGATATTCGACTATACCTCCAGACAGGAGCCTAGCATAACTGTCCTCTGAGAGGCTTCATCCAGAAGCTGATAGAAAGAGATGCAGGCAGAGCTGGGGGAATCTTGTGGAAGAGGAGGACAAAGGATTGAAGGAGCCAGAGAGGTCAAAGACACCACAAGAAAACCTATAGAAATCAACTAATCTGAGCCCATAGGGACTGAACCCACAACCAAAGCGTGTGCATGGGATGGGCCTAGGTCCCCTATACAGATGTAACAGATGTGCAGCTTGATTTTAATTTGGAGTGTAAAGTATATAAAGTAATTAATAAAAAAAAAAAAAAAGAATGGTTTTGGATTTCAGGACATTCCTCGAGTGTCTCAGCAAGAGGCCTGCGTCCCTGGGGTGGGCTGAGTACTGTGGGCATGTTCCTCTGTAAGAAACCCCTGGGGGTGGGCTGTGTCTTCAGTCTCGCATTCCTCAAAGATCGATAACGCGCAATAGCCAAGGACTGAGCATTTCTAATTATGATTGCTAGTGCATTATCCAGTCCAGCCTCTACCATCTGCCACGAGCTTTCTACTGCTTTCTTTAAAACAGTCCTTTGAAAAAAAACTGAGGCAAAGAGCACAGATGTGTTCCAGGTCGCACCATAAAAATGGGCAGCAAAGAGTTTCCTGGTTCCAGACTCCAAGACCTTCCTAAGGTCACTTAGGTCACAGTCAGTGCCGAGATCTGGAAAGTACAACCCTAAGGGGCGACGTCTCAGGGTAAGCTCAGGAAGAGCTCCCAAGGCCCGCCTTGCCGTCAAGTGCACACAGAGCCTGTGGTTTCCTGCTGCAATCTCCAACAAGCTCTCAAGGTATAAACCTGGATCTTGAACAAAGAACTGGAGTGGGGGCACTGTGGCCACCAATACCATACACTCAGGGACAGTTCCTTTTTCTGTTGGTCCTCTGTCCATCTGTCTATTCATCTACACTGTCTTTTTAATTAAAACAAAAAGTGAAAAGCAAAAGCTAAGCTTTAGAACTGGGGTGTGGCTGAGTGGTAGAGCCTTGACTAGCATGGGAGGCCTTGTGTTGAGATCCCAGCACTACACACAGACACACAAAGATACATAGACATGCACAGAGATATACACACAGACACACACAGAGATATACTGACACAGACACACACACACACACACACACACACCTTAAAAAGGAAAGTTAAACCACTTTGTACTTGAGCTCAGAATGATGGTGTGTGTTTGTGTATGGCTACTCATCACAAGTCACGATTAAACAGGGTTCTATTTTTCAACAGGGTGAAATGGCACGGGTTTGTAGCTGGGAAACATGGAAAATGCCACTCTCCTAAACCTTAGTTTCCTTACCTGTAATTCTCTTTGTAGGTCTCCTTTTTAAGCAGAGATTATTAAACTATCTAGTGTTAACTTGGGACATAGTGAGTTGTTTTCTTCAAGAGATTATTTTTAAATTATGTGTATGTATGTGCATGTGTATGTACATGTGCACGTGTGTCTGTGCCTACACGTGCACGTGTGTATGTGCACGTGTGCCTGCACGTGCACATGTGTGTATGTGCATGTGTGTCTGTATGTGCACATGTGTATCTGCATGTGCACATGTATGTTTGCATGTGCACGTGTCTGTAAGTGCACATGTATGTGTCTGCATGTGCACATGTGTGTCTGTAAATGCACATGTGTGTAGGTGCCCTGGAAGAGCAGGGCTAGGAGAGAGCAGACTTGGAGGCAGCTCGCTGCTACTATGGGTGCTGGGAAGCAAACTCAGGTCCTCTGCAAGAGCAGTGCACACTTTCAAGCACCGAGCGTCTCTCTAGCTGTGATACAGTGGCCACTTCCCGCCTTTCTCCCGTCACTTACTCTCTTTGGGATTCACAGTGTCTCACATTAATAAAAATATCTTTCAGGGAGTGATATAGCTCAGTGGTGGAGCACTCGCCTAACATAGGGGAAGGCCCTGAGTGTGTAGACAGCACCACAAAGATCCATCCATCTGCCCATCCACCCCCCATATACCCACCACACACCATCCATCCATCTATTCACCCACCCATCCATCCATCTGCCCACCCAACCACCCACTCACTCATCCATCCATTCATCTATTTGTCCATCCACCCTCTCATCCATCCATCCATCCATCCATCCATCCATCCATCCATCCACGCATCTGTATGTACAGGCGGAGGTTACACCACATTTAACTTTCAGACACCCTAATTCAGACTTTTTTCCACGCTTGGCCACTCATCTATCTGCTTGACATAGAAGCATTACTATCCAGAATAGAATGACGCAGACAGCTTAATAAATGGCAAATAGCCTCAAAGAATGTATTTACAATGATTAGAATATGATTGTTTGACTAGTCTCCCAGTTGATTTTTACATCATTTGAGAGTTCATAGTTTTTCTTTTTCTGAAGAAGGATTAAGAGGGCCTTTTTTGCTGGGTGGTGGTGGTGCACACCTTTAATCCCAGCACTCGGAAGGCAGAGGCAGGTGGATTGCTGTGAGTTCAGGCCAGCCTGGTCTACAAAGTGAGTCCCGGACAGCCAAGGCTACACGGAGAAACACTGTCTCGGGGGGGGGAAGGGAGGGCCTTAAAAAAATTTTTTTTTTATTATGTGCATTGTGTGTGATAAGTACAGGCGTGGGTGTGACAGTCAGGACAACACTGAGAAACTGGTTCTCTCCTTCAACTGTGGGTCCCAGGGATTGAACTCACCGTGCCAAGATTGTGCAGCAAGCCCTTGTGTCTGCTGAGCCATCTTAACCGACTCCAAATTTAAGCCTCTCTTTCTCCTCTAAAAACAAGACTAATTCTTTTTACATTTATGTGGGTGTGTGCTAGTCTCTGTGGGTATGTAGGCATGTATATGTGGGGGCCCTGGAGGCTAGAGAGGACATCAGGCCCCTTGAAGTTAGAGGTACAGGTGGTTTTGAGCCACCTGACATGGATGCAAGGAACTGAACTCTGAGATCAGCAAGCGTTCTTAACCTAAATCCCTGTGGTGATAAAACTTAGCAAAGACAGGCTTTACCTAAACGAATCCGAGAGGCTCAATGGAGGAGAGATTAGCTTTACAGAAGATTTGTCAAGGGTCCTTTCCTGTTTCCTACCGGGTTCAATTCTGCCACTCAGCATCAAGGAGAATGGATTCTGCAGGTATGGAGGAACAGTGAAGTAGCCCTGGGTGATGGGAGGTAGCCTCAGGTGATGGGGGTAGCCTTGGGTGATGGAGGGTAGCCTCAGGTGATGGGGAGTAGCCTCAGGTGATGGGGGTAGCCTCAGGTGATGAGGGGTAGCCTCGGGTGATGGAGGGTAGCCTCAGGTGATGGAGGGTAGCCTCAGGTGATGGGGGTAGCCTTGGGTGATGGAAGGTAGCCTCAGGTGATGGGGGTTAGTCAGTCCACCTTGCTGCTGGTGTGGCCGTGGCTCTGCCTCCTCCATCACTCTCCTAGTCACATTCCTGGTACCTGCCCTGCTCCTTAGCTGGAATTTCACGCTTGTTCCTTGCCTGATGGCTTTTAAATCCATGTCCTTATGAGATCAGGCACCACCTGCCAACCTAGGTCTAACAGATTAGACATAGGTTCTCTCCAGGCCTGGAGATCACTGCAGTTCACTGCCAACCAACAAACAGAAATGCAGGGGCCAACGTAAAATGCTTTCCCCTTCGGTTTAAATGTCCAGAAAGCTTCCTTTGTTTTGAGATGAAAAGTAGGATTCTGCCTGCTTCTTATAGCAAATGTATTTCTAAAGTGTGACTACTGTGCGGCCGAAGCTTAGAGACGCTTGCTCAGGCATCCTGCGTTCGCTGTGTGTTTATGTTCAAGGTTCAGTCAGGAGCTAACACGTCAGGTTCTGCAGTCATCTTCAGGAGTGATGATTCCACTTTACGATATGGAAATTAAGTCCAAATAAATAGGTAAAACATGGATCTGCAAAGACTTCTTCAGCACCCGTCATCTGCTGCCTCAGATGACAGTCCGAGGACAAGTGCATAATTGATGAGAAGGAAGTGACCTGGTCAAGTCACACAATGTGGGCTCCCAGCCTTAACCAGTGCCTTTTTTTTTTTTTTTTTTTTTTTTTTTTTTTAATTCATGTGACTGTGACAGTTACTTCTTGCTTCTGTCCCCTTCAATCCAGTACTGCTCAGTCTGCATCTCCGTGAGCCGGGAAATCGTGCGCTGAAATGCAAAGATTTCCTCTTCTCCGGTAAACATGGAGAGCCCCGCTGAGTCCTGTGAGCGGAACAGACAAAAGCCAGCCCCAGTGAAAACCGAAGGGAGACGTGTGCATTAAGTCCAGGTTTAAAAAAAAAACAAAAAAACCTTAGGCTTATCCATTTAGACAATATGTTTTCCCTTATTTTCTCATGTCAATCTCTTAAATGGAACTAAAGTGTCAATTGATCTAAACCGATAGGTAATCAACAGAACCAGAAGGAAAAGAAAAAAAATGTCAGATCAAAGTTGGAACAGAGAATCCAAGGGCAGAAAGTTTTACTCAGAATGGAAGTTCTCTGCAGACTCTAAAGGAACATGCTAGAAAGAAATCTCTCCCCAAAAGCAGCTAATGGCAAAAAGATGATAGTTTTTCCAGGCATGGTGACTTACACTACAATCCCAGAACTCCATGGGCTAAGACGGGAAGATTAAAAACCTCACAGAGAAAAAGAACCGCCCCCCCTCCACAAAACAAAACAAAAACAAAAGAAAGAAAGAAAGAAAGAAAGAAAGAAAGAAAGAAAGAAAGAAAGAGAAACCCCAGCAGTCCAAATAAGTTAGGACGTTCCAGAGAACAAGCCAAGGAACCTTTTCTGGACTGAGTGGCTGAAAGGTCCTGTGGGTCCCGGCTCGGGAGAACCTTCCTGAAATCTGAGCTTGCAAAGATGAGAGCTGCTTTTGGCCCTCAGCCACTGGGATATTTGGTCCCCTTGCTGAGGGGTGTGCTGGGAGCTCTCCCACTGTGAGGCCAGGCAGCACCCCGGGGCTGGATACAACATGGAGGATGGCTTTGGTTTTCCTTTCTCTCCTTGGCCGGTTGCTCTTAAATTCTTTCAGATCCTAAGCCCATCTTCCCCACCGGGTCACTGTGACTTAGGACCCTGAAGTTACATTCCTTGATCTCTCCCTGATGAGCACAGCTCACTTGGGCCTCTGTCTGAGCCTGACTCTTGTGGAAATGTTAAGAGCCCCTGATGGGAAGCTAATTTGACTGACTAGCCCCTCAGGCACATCCAGTGAAATCAGCAAAGGTAACGACTGTACACAGGGATTGCTCTTTGAGAGGCAACAGGGCTGTGGCTCCCACACGGGACAGGGGTGGGGTTAAACAGTTATTCCTACACGACCACAGTCTGAACATTGAAACCTTGATACTCAAAGAAGTGGCATCAGGTGACGGGGCCTTAGAGAGTTCATTAGGACTGGAGAGTGAAGTCCTCAAGAACAGGAATGGTGTCTTCCTAAAAGCAGGCCCAGGGAGATCCTTCCTTCCTCCCACCACGTGATGCATATGACAAGACAATTTGAGCTCAGACTAGAACTGTGAGAATCGGCTTCCATGTTGGGTAAGTTCTATATGTTACAGTATTTTGCTCCAGTGGCCTGAAGAGGACACACAAAGCAATTGTGCTTTCAAAGCTCACCTGTTAAAGCATTCTTGGTCCCTTCCTCTCAAACTCCTAGGATGAATACTGTCTATTCAAGTCAACAAGACCTTACCATTGGGCCTAGAAGAATGTGATCCCAGTTCTTAGGGTCACTGTTGGCAATTAATTTTTTTTTTTGAGATTTAATTATTATTTTTTGTTTTACGTATATGGGTGTCTTGCCTGACTATATGTCTGTGCAGGGTACATGTAAGCCTGAAAAAGGCATCAGATCCCCTGGAACTAGAGTTACAGACAGTTAGCTGCCATGTTGGGGCTGGGAATCCAACCCAGGTCCTTTGGGAGAACAGCCAGTGCTCTTAAGTGCTGAGCCATCTCTCCAGTCCCAGGGCTGACAATTTAACTTTTGACTAACAGGTCAATGGTTGGTAGCTGATTAATATAGTCCATAGTGCTCTCACAGAAGAAAAGACTCCTTCTGCTTGGCCTGGTATGAACGCAGAGTCCGAACTCCAGAACAACCCAGACCACCTCAGTCTGTTTCCTACGGAGCATCCCTGAGCCTGGTACCCAGAGGTTCTCTACAGATGTTTGCTTAATGAGAACTCTGGGAGTGAAGCGTGGATTTCTTTTTGAATGAAGCTGGGGACTTGCTAGGTACACTACGGGACTCTGTTGCTGCTCTGTGAAAATGAAGCATTGGCCTACCCACTCACCAGGGGCTCCGAGACGAGACTCTCTATTGAGACAAAGCCAGCCAGAAAGCATCAATTCGATGGTTGACTATACATCACACTTCTGCAAAATGTAGCATGTACTGAACCTCAAGCCATCAAGCTGCTTTGTAATAAAACAAAATCAAGTTGATATCACCTACCTGGCTCAGCCCCAAATCATCCATCAGTATTCTGTGCTCCAACTCATTGTCATGATGCTGATGCAAAAATAAGCTTGAGATGGGAGCTGCCGCACAGCAAATTATGCGTACCTGAACCAGGAAAAGAGCAGACAGATGGTGGGACTCCACACTCACGCTGAAAGAACGGTGTCTCACCAAATGAAACCTGTTTGACATGTAAGGAGCTTGGGTTTTTGCTTTTTGGATGTCTGTGCTTTTTCCTAGTTGTTTGTGGTCAAGCGATGCTTGAAAACCACGTAGCATTTTTCAATGCCTTTCCACACGGCTTCGCCCGATGTGAAGCAGACCCAGGGAACCGCAGAGCTACTCCAGGGCTCTTGCCTCTGGTGCTGTGGTTTGGATGTCCAGAGCATCTCCAAAGCTCGTATTGAAACACTCCTAGTGCAAGACATTTGAGAGGAAGGACCTTTGGGGACATGGTGGTTCCACGTAGATCTGCCTGAAGCCCTTTCTCTTTTTAAGATTCATTTTCCATTATTTATATCTGGTGTGTGGGTACGTGCATGGGTGCCTGCAGAGTTCAGAAGAGGGTGTCAGATCCCCTGGAGCTGGAGCTGGAGGCAGCTGTAAGTGGCTGGCATGGCTTAGGGGTCTCTGGAAGTGCAGTACTCACGGTCAGCCATGGAGCCATCTCTCCAGATCTTTTTCCTATTAGCTCCTGCCAGGGCCCTCTTCAAAGAACTTTACCTCAGCTTCCTTTGTGTTTGGTGAATATGTAGACACAATCACAGCTTGAAACCAATTTCTATCTTTACTTAAAAATTTTTTTTTACTTTGTATGTATTGGTGGTTTTGTCAGGTCCCCTGGAACTGGAGTTTCAGACAGGTGTGAGCTGCCATATGGGTGCTGGGAATTGAACTCAGGTCCTTTGGAAGAGCAGCCAGTGCTCCTAATCGCTGAGCCATCCCTCCAGCCTCCAGCTTATATCTTTTGTATATTTTGTGTCCATTAGTTTAGAAACAAATAGTACTTGTTTTTCATGTCATTTTGTTCTTTCAGGCAGATGTAATGCAGATTATCCTGCAATTCACTATATTCCTGCCTCTTCCTCCCCCACACCGGGACCACAGGCATGTACACCATGCCTAGCTCCAACACACATCACTCCTGATGTTTAAAGAACCCATGTTTGTTGTGAGCCTTTCAAAAAAAAAATCATCATTTAAGTAAACATATCAATACTTTAAAACAACATATTGACTTTAGGGACTTGCACTCTTGTTTTAATAAATTCTTTCAGTCACAAATGACACATTTTTCATTACTTAAATGGAAACGTCCTATTTCATACATCTTCATGAATACGTTCTAGAATAATGTCTGCTTAATGCTCTCAATTTCTGAAATAAGATAATTTTGACTATACTTTAGAAGAGAGTAAAAATCTCCAAATGTGTGGTTTAGTTGGCAGGATGCTGGGGGGGGGGGGGGGGAGCTTGAGTATTCCACCACACACTGCCAGGTAAAGCTTTTATTCCTTTAAACAAGTGAAAAGGTGGGAGAGGATTGAGAAACAGGCTGAGCAATGGGGAACAGATTTTCTTTATGGCTTTTCCAGCGGAAACATAAACAGTGTGAACCTTTACCCTCTATTCCAAAGCCACATCCACTATTTTCCTCCAGAAGCCTTGGCCTTATGAAATCGTAACAGCAGCCGGTGGGCAGAGACCCACTGTGAGGACAGGGCAGTGCCTCATATCCTGACCTGCTCATACTGACTTCTCTGCCTGCCGACAGAGACTTTTCCGAGCTGTTTCACCTGAGCCCGCAGGCTGCCCTTCATGCTTAGCCACTCTTATCCCAGGCTGACCCTCCTGCCCTGTGCTGGAGCAAGCTCTCCATCCCCTGACATTCATAAGGAACGTGCAAACATGAGCTTCCGGGCCCCATGCCTGGCACTCCTTCGCTAAAGCGGGCGGTGGAGGGGCTCAGGAATCTGGGTTTTAAGTGTTCCTGATGGTTCTGACGCAACTAGACCCCAGAGGACTTCCCTAGGCCTCTCTCCACTGTTCTCGTGGTCCTCTTCCTGTGTCCTAGTGGCCATCTTGAACTGGTAACCCAGCACGATCTCCACAGACGCGTTGCTGGGACCCTGGGCCCTAGGCTCCGTGAGGGCAACCGCCAAGTCTCAGCTGCCACCGACTCTCAGCTTAGCATCTTGCTCAGGGTGGCGGGGTCATTAAATGGATAAGGAAATAAAACATTAAACTCTTGCATCTTCTGTTCCTGGCCTCCTTCCCGACAAAATCCCCTCGATTTTAGAATTACTGCTTAATTCTAGCAAAGGCTGGGAAGGGAAATTTAGAGTAGTTTTTTTTGTTTTGTTTTGTTTTTTATGCTTAAACTCTTTTTACTGTGGGTATCTTCTTTTTAGGGCGCTCACTGTGAAGAGGGGCTTGCCTGGGTTGCAAGCTCACTGCCTGCCCGACTAAGTCTTAAGTATTTTCTATGGTCATTTCACCCTCACAAAATCACACACATACTATTGTTATCCTTCACTTCCAAGGAAGGCAGCTAAATAAAGCTCAGGGGCTGAGCCTGGAGCCAGCGTCTGCTCCTTAAACCACTAGGGTACACTGCCTTTTGTGGGCAGGCAATGGCTCTGCACTACCAGCTGAGAAACAAGGATTAAAACCAGAGCAGCATGGTGTCTCTAGCGAGTTAGTTTCTGGGTGGTGGGAGGGGCGGTGGGGGGCGGGGCTTAGGGGCGGGGCCATAGGCCACATTTCAACAAGGCAAAGGGCTATTCATCATTCTTAGTCCAGCCATTCCTTCGGATAGCACTGAGCCCTGAGCACTGAGCACTAAGAACTCAGTCTGGTATACACAATCTACTTGTAGGACGGTGGGACATTAGTGCAGTGGCAGAGCGATTTGTGATGGAGGCTGCCACTAGCTGCCACGGCTTCTAGTAGGACGTTCACAGCATTCAACGTGCATAGTCCACACAACAACCGTCTGCACGTACCCCTATATACAGATAGGGACACTGAGGCACAGAGCAGAAAAGGAAGAAGTACGGCCAGGATTCGAACCCAGATCATCTGACTTCAGGGCACACGGTGTTCAGTTCAGTGAGAATGGGGTCCGTCCTTACCTTGAAGTCATAGAAGTTATCAATGAGAGTTATGAATCTCCGTGCTTGAGTCCGCTTTGCCAGTGAGAATTGTGGAATGTTCCGCACGAACACTGTATCAAAGTTCTTTGACAATTCCAAATAGTCACTAGCTCCCAGCGGCTGTAATTAGAATAAAGAAAGGGTCATTGTGTCTTCTTTGGATTCATTTAATTTGAAAACTTGTCACAGAGTGATTTAGATGGTAACTTTGGGGTAGCTAGACCGGACAGGGCAGTTTTTGAGAGTTGCATAAGGAAACAGGCATGTCCATAACAAATGGCTAGAAGGGCCCCTTGCTGTTCCTCAGCTTTCCCTGCCTGGAGTCTCCAACCCCAGATCTTGTGCCCCACCTTAGCTGAGCCATGACACTCTCTTCAGCTGTGGAGGGGTTCCAGGCTTTGAGTGGGATCATTTCTGGTTTACCCCTGTTGCTCTTCCATGGGCCCCTCCTGCCGAGAAGAGCTAATTGTGCCTGCTTTGAATGCTGTGTATTAACTGGGCACTTGAAGTTCATTATGTGGTCTTTCTGTCCCTTGGCTGTCACATCTAACCAATGGCCATTCATTTCTGCCCTGTGGTTTGGGGTGCAGGCCAGGGGTGCACCCCTCACACCTCATGAGTGTGAAATAACACTTAGCATGGTGGCTGGGGCGTGCCTCAGAGTCTAAACCATTTTTGTTATTGCTTTTGAGAAAAGGGTCTAAGTCACCTAGACTGGCTGGGAACTCACTATCTAGCTCAGGCTGCCTTGGGACTCACAGTGATCCTCCTGCCTCAGCCTCTGGAGCGTGGGGAACGGCAGGTGTGCACCACTCTGCCATTTTCATGATTATTACTATTTTGAGCTTGAGTGGCTTACCTAAGGCCAAACGAGCCTGATGTGTAGAGAAATGTCATTCCCAATGGGAACTAATTACTTTGCTCTATCCCTGGCCTGCACTCCAAACCACAGGGCAGCTTCATGCATTTGCCTTACATTGGAGCCACGGCAGGGACCTTGGGAGGACTTGGAATCACCACTCACAGAAAACAGTGCCCCGAAGGTACAAGGGGAAGGCCAAATGGTGCGTTAGTGTAGGAAAATGGCATTCGCAGCCCTACTGCTCCAAAGCTATGTCAGCTAGGATCGCCTCATCTTCTGTAAATCAGAAAGCATATACAAAAAAAGAAAATGTATACCCTCATGCTTGCTCTGTGGTTCTTATAATTAGGCTGGCGCTTTGTACTTGGATGCGATTCTTATCAACGCAAACACACGCCCAGGGAAAGCATTATGAGAGGTGCCTGGAGTGCTGAGGGCAACTGGAAATCACAATTGTGCCCACTCAGCTGTTTCACAAATTACACACCTTTGTCAGTAGGTTCTGCGGTTGCCATTATATTAGCAAATACCAGCCCCCCCCCCCCCATATCAGGAAAACAATTCTGTGCTCACTCACATAAAGAAAATAAAGCATAAACTAGGATCTCTCTCCTTTACAAACAACAGTCACTGGGGAAATTTGAAGCTGCTCTTTAATGCGCGCAAATGCGCGCACACCGGGATGACGAACACGGTCAAGAGAGCGGTGCTTATGCCGCAAAACTGGCTCATGCCAAATTCCGCTGCACTGTCCCATGGTTAGGAAGGTAAAGGCAGTGTTCTATTTTATTTTACCACATTAAAACCTTAGGTTAGGCCAGAGACAGAGAGCAAGGTTTCTTTCCTCTTTACAAATACCAGAAAGAAGAATAAAATGTTCTCATTAGTGAAGACTTTTCCAAAGAAGTAAACTCCAGTAAGATGAATTTTAAATATAAAGGGGGACCTTCTGGGCTGGGGTGGAGCTCAGCTGGCGGAGTGAAGGCCTCACGGACAAAAAGCCCTGAGTTCCATCTCAGTGCTGCCTAAGCCTAGCATGGTGCACCCCTGAATCTCAGCACTGGGGAGGTGGAGGGAGGAGGACCAAGCCGCGGTCATCTGGGGCTACAAAGTGAGTTTGAGATCAGCCTCTGACACGTGTGACTTTGTCACTTGGGAGGCAGACACAGGTGGATCTCTGTGAGTTGGAGGTCAGCCTGGTCTACAGCGTGCATTCCAGGGCAGCCAGGGCTACAAAGAGAAACACTATCTTTAAAACAGAAAAGGAAACAAAGTGATCTTTTTATTGGTAAGTGTTTCTCATAGTGGCTTTGTTGTTTAAATGGCTACAAAGTATCACTTAAACGAAAAAATCCAGGCCTGAATCTGGTGACGTACATGGGTGCTTAATTAGAAATGATGTTTCATCTGACAAGATAATTGAGGGGTGGTGAGGTCGGCTCCGAACAGATCCCTCTGAAGTCTGGCTTTTATGGTAAAGGAGATTCTATCTAGCAGGTTTGTCCAGAGGAATCAACATCCTGACAGCAGAGTAAGTGCTGAGGAAATGCTGGTCACATGTGGATTCACTAAAGAGGGCACATGGACCACTACTTAGCGTGCCACATTCTGTGCACAGCTATTATCAGTAACAATTCAGTGACCCTGTCATGAGGTCATGAGGTCAGGTAGGTAGCCTCAGGGAGTGAATAGCTGCACTGGCCCAGTCTGTCCTCTTACCATGCTCTCAGGCTCTGCACATAAAGTCAAGCGTAGGTGACAGCTTCTGTAGCAGGCTCTGTACTCAACACATGGGGAGGGGAGGAGCCTAGGCCCACACTATGTTGGCCCTAACTTAGGAAGTGCTTAATATTTATGAAATAAGTCAGTAAGGAGATACATTGATAAAACGCAAGCCAGGCAGTGGGGTGAGCCAGTTCTTTCTTTTAAACTCACTGGCCTCCAAAACAGTCACACACACACACACACACACACACACACACACACACACACACACACACACAGAGAGAGAGAGAGAGAGAGAGAGAGAGAGAGAGAGAGAGGCTGTGTTGGCCTCAATTCTCTGTTTCCAAAGAAGTCTTTGTTGTATACCCTAACACACATAGACAGTCTAGAAAGATGAAGATCAAAATATTAAAGGTGATTATCTTTGGATAGTAGAGTAAAATGTGAGTTTTGTTTCTTTGTTCCTTTTCATCCCCCATCCCCATGAACTTGTGTAACTTAAGGCATACTTTTCTCAGAGAGCGGAGATCATCTCTATAACAAGCATTCATGTCTCTCTCTCATCTACGTTATATTGTAATATTTTCTTTCTTTTTTCTGTTTCCCCATCCCTTTGTTAAGTTTTCTTTTTTTCTTCTTTTTTAAAAGATGTATTGATTTATTATTTATACGGTATTCTGTCTGAATTTGTGGCTGCACACCAGAAGAGGGCACCAGATCTCATTATAGATGGTTGTGAGCCACCATATGGTTGCTGGAAATTGAACTCAGGACCTTTGGAAGAGCAGCCAGTGCTCTTCACAACTGAGCCATCTCTCTAGCTCCTTGTTAAGTTTTCTTAAGCTTTTTTCAAGGACATTTAAAAAGGAAAGAAAGTATATCCCACCTCTCAAAGTATTAGGTGCATTATTTCACTTTAGAATAGGAAAACTGTAAAATGGAATTTCTACATTATTACATATAGAAATATATCATTTAACTGTCATGTTTGCCAGCATAATTATGAAGTAAAAACAAATTCTACATTCAACGTTCGAAGGATAAATGGTCCTTCAGTGCTTTATCTAAGATCCTATCTCATTCTTTCTTGTTTTCTATCCCTATGTTTAAAATCACAGTCAAAACCAAGAGTTGGTCATTGTTCTGCACTCAATCTTCCATCCCGTCTACAGTAGATGCCCTGCGATGGGACACACCGTGTGTATTTATTGGTGGAGTAATGTTTAAGTCCTTGAAAATGAAAAAGAAAAGAAAAGAAAAGAAAAAGAAAAAAAAAAGGTGTTTTTAAAGATTTTAAAACCGGTGTCTCTTAAATTTCTAATGCTAATTAAAATTCTTTTATTTTTAAATTGAAGAAAGAAAAGAAAGTATAATTGAATACTTTTTTTCCTTTCCAGTTGAAGGAAAGAAAATTGACATTGAGATGATTTGAGTTAAACAGTTACATTCAACTGGTGCAACTGAACGTAAGACAGAGAGAGTGGCACTGTTCCCCAGTAGTCAGTTACTCCCCCTTCCCCCCTCCCCCTCCCACCCTCCAGCCCAGGGGGCTCCCAGGACTGAGCTTAGCCCCTCAGGTTGGTGGCAAATGCATCTTTCTGAGAAGCCATCTTGCCAGCCCACCCTCTACTGAGTTCTTAATTTGGTCAAGTTTTTGGTTATTGCACTTTACAGTTCTAGAATTTCTGTTAGGATTTTGTGTGTGTGTGTGTGTGTGTGTGTGTGTGTGTGTGTGTGTGTGTGTGTGTCTGTGTGTGCGTGCATGTGTGATGGGGTTCTCTATGTAGCCCAGGCTGGCCTAGAATTTGTAATCCTACTGTCTCAGCCTCCCAAGTGCTAGATTACAGGTCTGTACCACCATGCTCAGATGCCATCGTCTGCTGCTGCTATTACTACCACTACTACTACTTATTATTATTATTATTATTATTATTATTATTATTATTATTATTATTATTATATTAAAGTATTGAGATGTCTTTTTTTGTTTTCATTTTAAATTTTTTTTCTCAGTTTCCGCTGAACTAGGTGAGACCCCTCTCCCCCCGACTCCCTCTTTTCAAGACAAGGTTGTTCTGTGTAGCAGAGCCTTGGCTGTCCTGGACTTGCTTTGTAGACCAGGCCAGGCTGGCTTGAACTCACAGAGATCCATCTTCCTCTGCTTCCCGAGTGCTGTGATTTAAGGCGCGCTCCACCATGCCCAGTAAGATGTCTCTTTTTAAGGCTCCTAAGTCCTTTCCTAAATTCCCAAACCCAGTTTTTCCCTGTCCAAAAATGCTCCTGAGTACGTCATCCGAGCAGTTTAAGCACCATCATCTGTGGAGTGGCAGGCTTCACAGTCCTGCCTGCTCTCACTCACTGTCCTGTCTTCTGTTTCGTCACTCTTTTGATACTGGAAAAAAAAAAAAAAACTTGTAGAATAATATAATCAAAGTTCAAAGCTGCGTGTTTTCTGACTACTCAGCACGACATTCTGCTAACACCCACGGTACGGCTGATTCGCTGCAGCGCCACTTTGCTCAAATGAAGTTACTCCACACTCCACACTCTGCGCAAGCGGGCAGTTAACTAAGTCTCTTGACAGCCCCGCTCTCTTATTTCTGTCCCGCTCACCTGAGAGGCTCCCCCAGAGCAAGCTCAGCTTACTTCTATTTTAAAAGATTAACAGTCTCCGTGTTTTGCTCCTCTTGAACATGTTCGTTTAGTGATGCTCCCTGACCTGCCTGGGATGCGGGTCTGGCAGGGGGCATCAAGTCAGGCTGGCAGAAGGGGGAAGTGCTATGACCACCACAAGCTCTGGCCCAGAAACAGGGGACCCTCACGTCCTTACTCATCTACTGGATGAACAGAAAGGACTCTGAGGACTTCAAGGTGGGTGGAGGACTTACAGGAAGGGTGGTAAAGCCAGTCTGCACTGGGCAGTGGAGTGGGCAGGAAATGCATGCTGATTTCTTAACTCTCCACAGTTAGTCTACGCTGATATTTCTTTCATCAGACTTCTCCACGGTCTAGGCAGCAGAGGTGCGCATTGGAGCCCATCTCTACTGAAAGGACGAAACTTCTAATGTTTCCCTCCTTCCTCTTTTGTAGTTCACACTAGGCTCAACTATGTAGTTGAAGCTGAGCTCATGTGCCACCTGTCTCCACCTCCATACTCGGGGGTTACAAGCGTGCACACCCACCACTGCTGGGTATAGCCCAGGGCCCTTGCACACCAGGGAATACTGAATGTTTTCTGGTCTGGATAGAGACCCTCATTCATGAGTATTTCTCCCTTGGAGTCCCTGCCTCTAGAGAATTCTTTTGCTTAAGAAATCTATATGCATTATTCCAAGGAGGAGGAGGAAAATCAAAATATCTCTTCAAGCTGGGCGGTGCCCACACCTGCAGTCCTGACTACCCAGTAGCTGAGGCAAGAGAATTGCTTGAACCATCACAGATTTGAGACTAGCCTTAGTGCAAGCCCTTGGCTCAATTGGTTTTCTCTTTTTCTTTAGACTATCACTTAAAGGGTGTTTAGTAGAAGCTGCATTTAGCCACGCTAAGATTGAGGTTCAGTCTTTAAAGGCACTGTTGACAGAGGCAAGCTTCTCACTGCATAGCCGAGAAGGATTAATTTAAAAGTTTCATCCAGAGTCAACATTTGATATATTTTAAAACAGCCTTGTGAAATTTCTTTCTTATAGTTTTGTTATTTTCTATATTTTATTTAATTTTTGACAATTTATATATATATGCAATGTATTATGAATATATTCACCCATCACCGTATCTGAGCCTTCCCCCACTCCTACAGAGCCCTTTCCTAACTAGGTCACACACACACACACACACACACACACACACACACACACACCATGTCACTATGTAGATCTGGTGGCTTAGAATTTGCTCTGTTAATCAGGTTGGCCTCAAATTCACAGAGGTCCACTGAGATCCACCATTTTCTGACTCCTCGGTGCTGGGTTTAAATAAAGGTGTGCACCACCATGACTGGCTGCTTCATATTTTTTCATTATATAACATACAGAGGTGAAATGTTTTTTACTGAATCACATATTGATGACAGTGCTGCAAGGCACACAGATGGCATCACGTTTGATGGCTGCCAACCATTAGAGAGACTACAAGAGACTATACGTAGATAATGTTGCCACCTTTTCCCCTTTTTCCTCAAATTCAGTGTTCAAAATTGTTTGGAAGGATTCAAATGTATTGATTAAAAAAAAAAAACTTCTAGAAAAATTATAAGTGAAAACATCTGACATGGTTTTGGAGAAATGAAGGATGCCTCTGCGAGGTGGTCTGCACATGGAAAGGGCTCCAGCTGTTCTTGTCCGCCTGTCTGTACCCACTCAGGACTGTGATTATGCACCTAACCCTAGTAAGACATGGGTGGAGGGACCCGCCCACTTCCCAACCTGGCTAGGCTTTTGTAATCCTTAGAAGGTGGCAGAAGACGGTTTTGAGTTCTAAGCGTACGTCTCAGCACCTGAGGTTTTCCTACCTAGGTCAATTGCTGCAAAAGCAGAGAACACAGAGAGGAGGCTAATTGTCTTGGTGGGAAAGCAGCAGGGCGCAGGCAGAGCTGGCAGGCCCCCAAACAGACAAGAGTCCAACGCAGATCAGCAAAACTGCAGATGCCGAAGCTAGCCCAGCAGAGACCAAAAAGAACATCCCAGCTGACCAGGACGCCAGAGAGCAGGACTAAATGCTTATTGTTTTAATCCCCTGGGTTTTGGGGTGACTGATTATGCAGCAATAGCTAAAGGACACATTCTACCCATTAGAGAGCGCTACGGCAGAATTTTGTATTCTTGTTGTCATTACCACGCTCAGCACATGTAGAAAAACTGTGAACTAGCTCTTTCCGTTCTAAATCACTGGTAAGGGCATGCAACTACAAATTCTGCAATTTACTCAATGCCATTTACTCCTGTCTCGACTTTGAATTTTTATGCCATGGTATAAACTTTATTTTCAGAGATAAAGCTGATGACTTACTACACACAGGAGCCAAGTGGAAAAAAGTTAGAGAATTAGGTAGCATCCCGACAGGATGCAGGGAGACCCGGAAACGACTGAGCAGAAGCTGTGAGTTGCACGGAAAGAAGAGAACGGCACGAAGAGGACATTAGGGGAGATTAGGGATGGCTGGAATACCAACGAAGCATTTTAGGAGCACTCCAACAGAAATATGAATGTAGGATTTGAACTGACAATTCACAGAACAAAAAGAAAAAAAATCTACATAAAGTATGAGGGCTACCAGACAAGTGGAGCGAGGCCCATGCATACGCAAGGTCCACAATCACCGAAGAAACACAAAGCAACACTGACAGGCCATTTCCCTCTCTCTCTCTTTTTCCCCAGGCCATTTCTCACAGGTCAGTTTTGCAAAAGGAAGTCAACTGCTGCTCTACGCAGGCAAGCGTGTGACCAGACCCCCCCCAACCCCACAGAGGAGTAAGCTCGGTGTCCCACTCAACGAGGAGCCCTTTGCAAGGTGGAAACCTGACCCAGTCACCACACTTCTAGAAAACGGAGCAAAGTAATTGAAATCCAACAAAAGGCTCTGTGCACATAAGGATACTTAGAGCTGTGTAGCCAAATGTAACCTCGACATCTGATGGGGACAGGACTGTTGCCAACAATGTTGTGAAAAATATTTTACGGTATGAAAGTACACTTATGATAAAAAGTGAGCAAAAAATAAAATAAAATAAAAGCACAGTGGCGCAGGACAGTAATCTCCGCATTTGGGCAATAGAGGCAAGGGCATCAGGAGTTCAAGGTCATCCTGCCATATATAGTAGGTTTGAGGCCAGGCTGGGTTAAGTGAGAACCTGTATGTGTGTGTGTATGTATGTATGTATGTGTGTGTGTGTGTGTGTGTGTGTGTGTGTATACATATATATTTATGTATATATATTCCAATAAAATACTTCTAAATTAATTATGACTTAGATGAGGACTACCATTAAATCCTGTAAGAGCTCTGGAAGCACACTGACCTTTTGGCCACACTAACAGAAAACTGACTGCAGACACTGGGTTATCATGGCGGCTGCAAATGCTTATACTTTGATTTTGCATTAGCTCATCCTCCTGTGTAAGGAAGACACAGCTATGATACTTTCTGAAACTGTGATTGATATTGTGAATTCATGCATTGTGCCCTATGAATAATTAAAGCACATGATTACTTCTGAGTACTAAATGGCACTTCAGTTAGGAGTATCCTTGAGTATGTTATTCACGCAGCAGTATCTGCGGCGGATTCTTCCGCTAGATAATAACGACATTCTCCATCTTTCTACCTGAGCAATTAAAAAGTTTAATAGTCTTTGATGCGGCTAGTTATCTGGATAATTTTCTAGACAGGAACAATTAAAATCCACTTATTCGATGGTTTGTGCATTCCCCACTATTGTCTCAAACTCTTTGTTTCTGTGGAAACCTGACGCAAACTTAAGGAACTTTAAATCCATAATGAGTTTGCAAAGAGCATTTGTTTTCCTTAATTACCGGGAGTATACAGCTGCATTATATGTAGCCGTTTCCCTGGCAAACTTTGAGGAGTAAAGAGCTCGCTTGCTCTCCTGTGGGAGAAGCAGCACAGCTGGCTGCTTTCCTTTGACCCTGGTGCCAGGAGTGGGGATTTTCTCCACGCACCGTTGCCAGTGTGAGACACCCTACCCCTGGGCTGCCCCCTGCCCTCCAGTGAGCTGCCGTCCACTTCAGCATCTGCACAGGGGCTGTCAGCTTGAGTCTCTCTTTCCTGGCCTGGCTAGAAAGCTTATTCTACACCATTATTTCAGCTCAAGTAGGATGATTATCCTTTCAAGCCCTGTCTAGATCACACCACCATAAGAGTTACCCTTCATCTATGTAGCTCTTTCTTTATAAATCCCTTGCGGTGCTACCCTGAGAGCATCTCGTTAGACACGTGTGTGTGTGTGTGTGGCATCCTGCTTTGTTTACAGCAGAAATGGCAGATTCTCGGTTTCTAAAGTACCCCAGGAACAAATGTTTGATGGGAGTTAGACTCAGTATGTCTTTCTCAAAACAAACCAAAAGCACCATATGAGTTGACAATAAACAACTTATAGCTGTCAGACTCCAAATTTGTAATTAGAAAACAGAACACGGAAATGTATCAGCAGAGTATTTCCCCAGGAGTCAGATCCGAGAAATCTCAGGAATATGACGCACATAAGACCCAGCTAGGGAATACCTCACTGTGCTGGGACATTCTACCAGTTCTCACAAATTCTACCCAAAGGTGCTCTTGAGAGTGTTGACGCAAACGCATGCCCGATACTCCTGGGGAGTCACATCTTAAAAGTAAGTGTGTAGAAATGATGGCCAGACGAAGCATTGAGACGCAAGGCTAGAGGCTAACCTCCCCTCCTGAACCAGACTCCTGCAGTACAGAATGCTCACACTCTGCAGGAGCCTGATTTCTGAGATTCTGGAACTGACAACCCCCTCATGACATAAGTCACACCAGTAAGCGCCACCATGTGACAAGTGCTAGGCTTGGTTTAGTCCCGGGAGGACTTACCGCTTAGCTGAGGCGGAGGCAGCAGGGAGTTCCCATGGTTGGCAGAAAAGCATTTAACCTATACAGCCTGTGGCTGGGAGGGAAAGGAAGATACAATGCTCACCAGAGGCAGCACTGAGAGAACATGGAGAGGGGGCAGCAGAGATGGGGCAGCAGGAAGGACAGCGCTTGCTACTCCTGCTGCTCTGAATTCAGTTGTTAGTGCTCACGAGGAGGAGCACAACCACCTGCAACTCCAGCTCTGGGGGATGTGGTGCCCTCTTCTGGCCTCCATGGGCACCTGCACATATTTGGCATATACTCACACAGATACACATAAAATAATCATTAAAACATAGAAAGAGGAAACTAGACTTATAGTTACTAATAAGTATCACATATAACACACATGTATATATTACAAACACTAGTGCACTGGCTGGGCATGGTGGCCCACGCCTTTAATCCCTGCACTCGGGAGGCACAGACAGGTATATCTCTGTGAGTTTGAGGCCAGCCTGGTATACAGAGTGAGTCCAGGACAGCCAAGGCTATACAGAGAAACCTGTCACAAAAAAACAAAACCAAAAAACCCATGTGCAACCAAAGATAATATATAAAAACTGCAGAAGCAGCTCCATGGGGTGGGCTCCAGGATCAATGGCATCTTACTACAGTTCCTCCTTGTTGCTGACCAGGGAGGGGTATCCAGGTGCTGAGCACACATCTAAAACTCAGACGACAGTGAGAGACACCCTTTTGGGAAAAGTAATAAGCTGGGTTCATCCACACAACAGAATGAAAATGGTGAATGGATTCGTGTGGCTCACGGACAGGCACTGAGGCACTCAAAGACTTTTAGAGCAAGCATGTCCTGCCTGGGTGATGCTAAACCTCGTGTTTTCAGCTGTAGTTTGAGGCACACTGAGGAGGTCGCCTAGAGTCCACGAGAAGCAAGGCCACCTCTTCAGTTTGTTAGGCTGGGGCGTAATTACGGGCCTTCCTGACGCAGGCTAAGCATGTCCTGAGGTTGCCCCACTGGGAAGCTGTGCTGCCTCCCTACATTCTCCTGCTAGCTCTCGTGGTCTTACGTTTATGAGTTAAGGTGTTTTATTTTATTTTTTTAGAAGCCACCGGAATACTCTGGATCACTAGATTCTGTTCCTCGTGGCTCCTTTGTTCTTCAGGGCAACATCCTCGGCAGAACAGGTTCTGGAAAAATGGGAATACGTTTACATGAGTTGGCCAGTGTGCTCCATGCAGCGTTTTAAATCTGTGCTCCTTACATCCAGGGACCCAGATAACAGGCTTTGTTTTCCAATGGCATACCATCTATGTATGTGATTGCTTCTATAATTATTCCAAGAGTGGGAGGGGCCGTTGAGAGAGTAGGATGTGGTGACAGGACAGGGATAAAGCTAAGGCCTGGTACTCATGCTCCACCTCCGAGTTTCACCCCGGGCCTCACAGGCTTGGGCCATGGTGTTTTAGTTTCTACTGATGGCCTGGGTAGAGCTGGGGTTACAGGCACATTCTTGTAAGCGCTTTACTACTACTGAGCAATATCTCCAGTTTAATCGCCTTAAGGGCTATGGTCTTAAGGGCAGTGTAATGCAGTCCTCAGCTGTTAAACACATAGAATTACCTCTTTAAAACAATAAGGATTAGCATAGCTTGCATAAGCAACTAGTTTTCTGCAAAATATAAATCTGGATATTAGCAACTGAGGAGATGCTGGGGGGCATCTTCCCTGGCAAGGGGAAGAAAAACAGCCCAAGTGGCTGGAGAACCATTTCACAACCGCATTTATTAAAATAATGCTATAATAATTCCCCCTTTTTTTCCACTCATAAAGATATTTTATTAGCTGGCTAACCATTTTTGTGAACATCTCACACAGAGGACGGTGATATCTGACGGCAGAAACTACAGCAGATGGATGATAAATTGTATGGCCAGCCCTGAAATGTTCCCATTTTCCCATGCTCTATTTTTAAATGTAACGCATTAGCCAGACATCTATAGGGTAGCGGCCAAGTGGTTGACAACAGCATGCCCCTGCCCAAGTGACAAGTCAGTACCTACAGAGCAGCACTTGGCCACTTACATAACAGGGCCTCCTGATGGTCCCACAGCAGAGGGCAGCATTTGCTCTGTTTGTGAGGTGAAGGCGAGCACTGTAAATGTCTCTGACTTTGGGATCTTTCCAGAAATTAGGAAGAACACTCATGCAGGAACAGGTTCCGGCCCCACCAGCCGTGGGTTTGCACAGGCATGTCAACTGTGAGGTGACCCATAGATGCTCCTCTTTGGGAATCAGAGCTAAGTGGTAAGGACGTGACATTTAGCATATTAAAGGGGGGGGGGGGCGCGTAAGTCAGGGAAAGGCTTTAGATAATGGAGAACTTGTTTTAAATGCCAGGATTCGAATGTCTGATCATGGCAGAGCCATGTAAGTGCAGAGGTGTCTGTCCTTGTCTGTTTGGTCCGCAGCTCAATGGTTTGGGGTTTTGCTGTGGTTTGTGTTTGTTTGGCATCCTTTGAGAAGGTCCACTGGGGACAACTGAATCTTCTTAGGCTTGGATATTTGAAAAGGGCAATCAGAACTGGAAACAAAGTGGACATCTAAGAGTTATTATTCTCCCTCTCATTCGCCCATGTTTTTCACGTCATGAAAGTGCTGGGTAAAAATGCTCATTCATTTGAACAAGGCTGAATGCCTCTCCACGCTGCTGAGTACACAAAGGGCCAAATCCTTCAAACCATGAATAACCATGGAGGGAATTATCCACGCCATCTTCAACCTTGAATTATCTGCAGCCCAAACTTTATCAAAAGATAAGCACTTAAGGAAATCCTGGACAGCCTTACCCCACCCAGTCTCTAACACTCAAAACTTTTTCTGGCTGGAGAGATTTTCAGTGATGCTAACTTGCAGGATGCTGCTTTGACCCCACAGCCCCAGCTTTGTGAGGGATTTTCTGGCTCCTGGGAGGAAATGGGAGTGACTCTAGCTGAGACTCCTAGCAGTGGGGGATAAGGAGACTGGAGCGGCCACCTCCTATACCCAGGCAGGACTTTCAGTGGAAAGAGTAAGACACCAACCTACCCACAAAACCCATGACCCAAAATTTACCCTGCTAACAAGCTGTGCAGGGATAAAGATCAAGTAGAGATTGAGCGAAGGGCCAAAGAATGACTGGCCCAACTTGACACCCACCCCATAGGAGAGAGCCAACCCCTGACACTCTTAATGATACTCTGCTATGTTTGCAGACAGAAGCCTAGCATAGCTGTCCTCTGAAAGGCTTCATCCAGCAACAGATTGAAACAGATGCGGAGACCTACAGCTAAACATTAGGTGGAGCTTGGAGAGTCTTCGGAAGAGTTGGGGGAAGGACAGAGGGACCCAGGGGGAACAGGTACTCCACAAGAAGACTGACAGAGTCAACTAACTGAGGACCATGGGGGCTCACAGAGACTGAACCACCAACCAAAGGGCATGCACTGACTGGACCTAGATCCCCTACACATATGTAGCTGATGGGCAGCTTCGTCTTCAGGAGGACCCACTAGCAATTAGAATGGGAGGTTGTGTCTCTGACATAGACTATGTTGCCTGCTTTTAGATCACTTTACCCTAGCTAAGCTGCCTTATTGGGCCTCAGGGGAAGAGGACACACTTAGTCCTAATGCAAGTTGATGTGCTGGGGAGGGGTGGTGGTGGTGGAGCTCCCCTTCTTTGAGGAGAAGTGGAGGGGTGAAAAGGGGAAGAGGGTGGAAGGGAGGGACTGGAGGAGAGGAGTGAGGGGACTGCGATAGGAATGTAAATTGAATTAAAAAAAAAAAAAGATTAACACACATGAAAGTTAACTGAGGTGGGAAATCCCACTCAGAACAAGGACAGCACTATTTCATGGCCGGGGCCCCAGACTACCCTCCTCCCCAAATCTCTGCCTCCTTCCTGCTGGGATCACAGTCACATGCCACCAACCTGGCTTTTTTACTTGAGTGCTTAGAATCAAACTGAGCTTCATGCCTCTGCCCGACCAGCTCTTTACTGAGCTGCCTCCTCCCCGCCACCCAGTTTTCATGACTACAATAATTTTGCTTCCTTTTCTTTTCATCTTGCTGTTGTTTTGTTTTTGTTTTTGAGACAGAGTCTAGTGAGGCCCTGTGTAGCCCTGGCTGGCTTGGAACTCACTGTGTAGACCACAGGATCCTATATCTGCCTTCTGAGTGCTGGGACCACAGGATTGTGGCACCATGCTGACCTGCCAGTGATTTTCCTGTCATTTTAAATCTAGTATTAGGCATGTATTCTTCCAAAATTTTAGGTTTATAATATTTTATGGTTAATTTGTATTTTTAATTATGTGTGTGAGCAAGAGTGGGAAGTGGGATTTAGAGTAAGTGCATATTAGCACGCTGCCCTTGGAAGCCAAAAAAGGGGTGTCAGATCCCTTAAAGTTGGAGACAGGTGGTTATGAGCTGCCTGGTGTGGGTGCTGGGAACTGAACATGGTCCTAAGCAAGAGCAGTCCTTGCTCTAACTGCTGAACCATGTCTGTATTTTTAACTTCCATTTGTTTCTTTTTTGTATTTTCAATTTCTCTTCTAAGACTTATGTTTTACTCATGACTAGCAGTGTATTTTCCTTTATACCTATGAGCATTTTGAATATACCTATGTCACCACCACCCCCACTTTGAGATGACTCTAGTTAGTCTAACACTTGCTATGTAGATCAGGGTGGTCTTGAACTCACTAAAATCTGCTTGCCTCAAGGTACTTTCAGACGTTGTCTAGGGCTGGTGAGTGGCTAAAAAGGGTAAGGACACCTACCAGCAAGCCTAACGGGTGGAGCTCAATTCTGGGACCCATGTGGGGGAAAGGGAGAACCCACTCCACTGCCCTCTGCTGGCCACGCACATCTTGCCGTGCAGCCAGCCCTCCCCACTAATAAACAAATGTAATTTTAAATCTTTACCTTCAATATCAACGTTTGTATCACTCTCTGCTGGTGGCGCTGATGTGGGGTTGTATGGCATGTGGCAGATTATTAGATATACTGATTTATTTTAATGTTCCCAATTTAGCAGATAATTAATTTAGGCAGTCTCAGATTTCAAACTCTGTTTTCTATGAGACACCGCTGACACTGCTGTCCAAGCTTTTGCCTTTTCCTTGCACAGGCTAGCCTGAGATTTGAGCATTGACTATAAGAAGATTTTCCCAGGCTACTCCTTTGTGATTTTTTTTTCTCCTTTTCTAGATTTTCAGCTGCTGTGGTCACTTGCTTGCTTCTCTGTGGTGCCTCAAACCATAAAGCTGGCTGGATTCTATTGGATTTTAGGTAACTATAAGAGACAAACTGTGACCTGTCTGCAGGCAAAAAACTATACGAATGCCAAACCCAGCACCCTGGTTTCTCTGTGCCCTTGACTGGCCATGCCTGTAAGCCAGTTGTTCTTATGATTTCTGTCCAGGACTTACAGTGTGGTTAGCGAGTGGGCCGGTCAAACAGAAGCTGTCCCGTCACCATGGAAGTGTAGCAGCCT
This sequence comes from Acomys russatus, assembly GCF_903995435.1. Lineage (NCBI taxonomy): Eukaryota > Metazoa > Chordata > Mammalia > Rodentia > Muridae > Acomys > Acomys russatus. The sequence continues at coordinate 9,109,191 of NC_067157.1, read as the reverse complement.
CCTGGCTCTAACATCCTCTCAATCAACGCTGTCATTTCTAGATCTGTTCTCAGCAACATAAAACCTTGGACAGAGAAGTTCTGGAAGTCCTCTAGTATGCCCATTTCCCCTTACATCCACCCTGCGTCATCACTCTGCAGCTCTCAAGGCCGGGCTCCTCCATCACCCACAGCACTCTGCTCTGCGCATCCTGTGGTGCTGTCCCTCATCTGCTCAGTTCTCTTGTGAATTGATTGGGTGAGAGTAGACACTGACTCTCTTCCTCCTGTACCTTAGCCCCTTACTGTGCCCAGAACCCAGGCAGCTGTCCATCACATACTCAGTAAATACCTGCTGATAGTTAAAGGAAAAAGCCAGACACCGTAAGGAGCGCAGGAGTCTGTCCGTTAGCTGGCATAAGGTAACACAAACAGTCGTCCCAAGAGAGAGAGAGACCTTCCTAGGAGGCAGTCCTGTTCCTTGGCCTCCTGGAATGTGCTGGTGGAAGCTGCAGCCCTTTGGGGGAACTCCATAGACCTTCCTAAAACTCCTGGGATCGATGAGGAAGAGGAGGTAGAAAGACTGTAAGAGCCAGACATGGTGGGTGACTCCAATTTGGGGGAGTCAGTTCTCTCCTTCTAGCATGTGGGTCCCAAGAACTGAACTCAGGCCACAAGGCTTGGCAGAAAGAGCTTCTCGCCACTGAGCCAGTTCACTGGCCCTGGAAAAAAACTTCCCGATATTTCTTTTTATGTTTCTCATAACAAATGCACATGGACATGAAAGCCCTAAGGAAGCAGATGCTGGCCCTTGGATCAATATGATAATCTTGAGGTGGAAACCTTACATATAGTTCCTCTCAAAAACTTTAATTATTACTGTGGTGTGGGTTTATGGCGTATGTTTGAGTGTGGGCATGCATGTGCTGAGTGTGGGCATGCTATGGCAAGTGTGTAGAGGCCAGAAGACGCGGGTTAGAAGCTGGTTCTTCCATCATGGGTTTCAAAGATGGAACCAGGTTTTCAAGGTCGCATGGCAAGTGCTTTTACCAACTAAGCCATCCCACCGGCCCATAGCTGTGTTTCCTTAAAAAAAAAAAAAAAAAGGTATTTTTATTTTGTGGGTGTAAGTGGTTTTTCTGCATGTGTATCTATTGTGTATGCCTGGTGCCCACAGAAGCCAGAAAAAGACATCCGATCCCCTAGAGCTGAGATTACAGAGATTTGTGAGGAGCTGTGTGGGTGCTGGGAATCCAACCCAGGTCCTCTGCAAGAGCAAAAACGGCTCTTAACTGATGAACCGTCTCTCCAGCCCTTAGACATATTTCTTGATTAACATTAATATGTGAATTAAGTAATATATAACACTAAAACATGTGACAATCTTATGATTCCTATAATATTATAGTTAATTTATCCCCCTCAAAGTCTTCAATTTGGTTCAACATCTTCACTGTTATTTTAGGAAGCAAAACAATAGATTTAACAATTTCTAAGCTTTTCCCATAACATGTATTTCAAAGTAATAAAACATCTAATGACATATGCCTTAATGAATAATCTAATTGGCAACATACTAAATAGTAAATGAGTTCCAGTGAGCTGGTCTAAAGCATGGAGAAGGCACCTCAAGTCATGTTCTCTATGGTAATAAACAACCATTTTAAAGTGAAATAATTTCAAAAATTGATAAAATATGAGGACTTATATCTGCTACTAGACTAGACCCACAGAATAATTTTATCCCCGAGACAAAGAACAACTTGAAAGTATGCTGCTCGGCACATTTCCTTCTCCCTGACAGCCACGAAGAGTCAATCCCTGGGGGCCCCACCCTATAGAAACTGGATCAGCTTTTAAACTAGTCACAAATAGATTAACATTAAGGATCCTGCTAGGAAGGGAAACAGGTTTCTCTCTCTCAAAGAAGCACTAGCAGCTGAGTTTGAGGAGACCATGTTTGCAGAGTTTACAGTCTATAGCGTGGCTGGAGAGGCGGCTCCATGGCTGCTCTTACAGAGGACCTGGGTTGGTTCCCAGCATCCATACATGGACCACAACCATCTGTAACCCCAACTCTGGGAGATCTGAAACCCTCTCGTTCATGTAGGCAAAACACTCAAACACATAAAATAAATGAATAAAATATTTAAGGCTACAGCCATAAACAACAGCCACAAAGAAGCTGTTCTTGATCAAGTTCGGAAACATGCAGGGTCAAAGCGCCCTGCCTAAGAATGGGCTTCCAACAGAAATGTTCCCAGGATATGGGAACGTGATTTTCTTCCTTCCTTCTGATTCTTCCCTGTGTCCCATTTCATCATGGACACGAGCACTGTGACTCTATGTCCAAAAGGTTTTCAACTTTCTAATCCAGTCACTCTTTCATGATCGTATCTCTAAAAGTCTTTTTTTTTTTTTTTTTTTTACTTTATCCTTAATCCCAGCACTCGGGAGGCAGAGGCAGGCAGATTGCTGTGAGTTCTAGGCCAGCCTGGTCTAAGTGAGTCCAGGACAGCCAAAGCTAACACAGAGAGACCCTGTCTTGAAAAACCAAAATAATAATAATAATAATAATAATAATAGTAAAATATATAGAAAATGCCATCCAGCCATAACCTAATATACAGAGAGATTTTTCTTTGAAGACATAAATCAGTCAACAATTATGAAAAAAACCTACAACCTTACAGAGAATTATTTTCTCCTTTATGCCCACAGTTTCATACTGAAATAAGCTGAGGTACTAAGTTATTTGTGTGCGTTTTGCCGTTTAAATCAAACTACGATCCACGCCAGTTATGAGGATACATTCGTTCTATAACCCTTTCCATTCTAAGAACCCACATGGTGATATTTATACCTAACTCAACATGGCCTCCTTCCCTTTCTGCAGGTCAAAGTGTACCCCAAAGTGATGCTGGGGGACACGTGGAGCCCACAGCTGTGGAAGGAGCACACTGGCAAACAAGCGAGAGACAGAAAAGGTGCCTTCTAACGCCACAACCACCCCTCTTTACAGAGGAGAGACGAGCAACACACAGCACTGGACCCATATTCCCATGACAGCCAGACCAACCCCCCTAGGGTCTTTGTGGTGTCACCTTGGGCTGACCTGTTGCCTTGCCCTTAGTAGGTCGGCTACCTGCTGTATTTAGAACATGGCTTTGTCAGGAGTCAGCACAGGCAAGAAACAAGGAATTCCTCCTGGATGGTCCTGATGCTGAGAAGAGTAAAGGCCACAGAGATCCCTGGACTGCCTCAGCCTGCTGATTAATGCCCCTACCCTGACGCTAATTACCACGGGGGCATCCCAAGACTATGGGCAGCAGCCTTAGGCAAATAGCCCAGATAAAAGCTATTCATCCCTCAGCGCTTCCTGAGAGAGTGCCAAGACAGGACATAAACCAGGAGCGGTTCCCAGCCAGTGGTTTCACTGGGAATAAAACCAAATAAAGCCCGGAGTGGAGGGAGGGCTCCATCAAGAATTCTCCAGATTAGGTAAGACTTGTAGTTTAACAATACATAAGCTAATATGATTTAATTGAGACTAGCAGGCAGATGGAGGCCTGTCCACGAATCTGATTCTGACAGACAAGCGAGTGAGCGGAAGAGAGGGAGAGAGAACAGGAAGGTGAGCCTGAGTACCCACAGGCGTCCATGCTTACCGCCTCGGAGGATGCATTTTTCTGCCCAGACTTTCTGCAGACACACCTGGCCACCTGTCATCTTTAAACCACAAATAACGAGGTGCTCCTGCAAACAGTTACCTGTGTGCACAGTTACTAGCTGAGCAACCAATTTTCTGCAGGTGTAAAAATTACATTTCTCAAAAGGAAAATTCAGGAACAGCCAGTTTACTCATTAAGCCTTTAGAAATCAGCCTTGGCTTGCTTTCTCTGAAAATGATTCCTTCATTTTGGGGTCACAAAAGTTTAACTGTAAAGCAAGTGGATCCTGGATGCTGTGGTTCCAGGCCCTCTGTTCTCTTAAGAATCAAGAAAGCAGGGCACAGTGGCACACGTCTGTAATCCCAGCACTCTGGAAGGCAGAGGCAGAGGCAGGCGGATCTCTGTGAGTTCGAGGCCAGCCTAGTCTACAAAGTGAGTCCAGAACAGCCAAGGCTACACAGAGAAACCCTGTCTCAAAAACAAATAAAACAAAAACAAGCAAACAAACAAAAAACAAAAAAACCACTGGGCATGGTAACGCATGCCTTTAATCCCAGCACTTGGGAAGCAGAGGCAGGCGGATCACTGTGAGTTCGAGGCCAGCCTGGTCTACAAAGCGAATCCAGGACAGCCAAGGCTATACAGAGAAACCCTGTCTCGTAAAACAAAACAAAACAAAACAACAACAACCCAAAACAAACAAACAAAAAAATCAAGGAATCCCAGGAGCCTTTGTTCACATGGGTTCCCCTGCCTAACCTTTGCTATTAATGTTAGAAATTTAAACCGAGGAAAATTAAAATTGTATAAATCCATTTGAATCCACAATGGTAAAAAACCATTACATTAAACTCTTTTTACATTTTTACATTTAACATTTAAAAACTAGTTATATTTTCCCAAATAAAAGTAATTTCATGATAAGGGTGACATTGTTTCACATTTGAAAAAAAATCTCTTTGGTGTTTGGTTTAATAGAAAATGGCTGGGTTCTCATTTGTCCCTTCATTCAACCCATTGCAAGTGAGTCATTTTGGCTGAAGGATTTAGAGAAAGTTGGTTCTATGGGTCAGTGGTTGGAAAGGCACTTTTAATAGCCTCTCCAGATAATTATAAGATTACCCTTTGATGCTGTAAACCCAACAGGGACTTCCTTCCAAGGAGGGACCACTAAGGACTGGGGAAAGGACAACCGTTGTGTGGAAAATCTGAGCAGCACCATGAAGGAGACTTGACGAGCCGTGGTGACAGTACAGACCCTTGGTGTGATGAGATGGGAGCACCACTTGGCCCATCAGTCCCATGTAATCATGAGAAAAACAGCATTCTGTCTATCAAATGCCTGTCTAGGACTCCTCAAAACTGTCAAGAGCATGAAAAATGAGAAAAGTCTCAGAAAGTGTGACTTTGAGAACTAGGACGACAATAGCCTCAGATGTCAGTGGCATCCTAGAACAGGAAAGGACATTAGGCCAACATAAGGAGGTGCGGTGGAGTAGAAACGTAATACTGTATCACAGCTCAGGAGTTCAACGCCTGCTATTGGCAAAATGATAATAAAATGAAACAATGTATCTAAGATTTCTTGATTAAATGTAGCAAACATATTAATAGAAGAGCTAATAATAAAAGAAACTGGATTTGGGAGCAGATGTAAACACTCTATATTCTGTTCTGTTTTCCTTTTTCTATCTTCCTCCTCTTTCTTTCTTTTCCTTTTTCAGCTTTCTGTGACAATAGCTCACTGCAGCCCGGGCTGACCTAGAACTCACTGAGTAGTCTAAACTGACCTCAAACTCACAAAGATCCCCCTGCTGCAGCCTCCTAAGCATGAGATTACAGGTGTGGGCTTCCTCTCATTTTTTTTTTTCTAGAAACCTAAACTGATCTAAAAATTATGTCTATTTAAATTGTTTACAGAAGTTGACAAGAGGTAGTCTTTAAAATATTAGCTGCACAGCAGAATCCAGACATTTCTGGTGTGTGCATGCATGTGCATATGTGTATTTGCATGTATATGTTTTTATTTTTATTTTTTATTTTTTTTTTTTGGTTTTTTGAGACAGGGTTTCTCTGTGTAGCCCTGGCTGTCCTGGACTCACTTTGTAGACTAGGCTGGCCTTGAACTCACAGCGATCCGCCTGCCTCTGCCTCCTGAGTGCTGGGATTAAAGGCGTGCGCCACCATGCCTGGCTATGTGTGTGTTTTTAAAGTTACATTTATTTATATGTGTCACACCTATGTGTGGAGGTCAGAGGACAGCTTGCTAGGGTTCGTTCTCTTTTCCCACTATGACATGGAATCAGGCCACAAGGCTGGTGGCCACCTGTTGAGCCATCATGGACACCCCTGTTCCCAGCTTTCTGAGGAAGAGTCCACTATGTAGCCCAGGCTAGCCCTAGACTCCCAGTTCTCTTGGTCCAGCCCCCCAAATGCTGGCACTGTAGGCATATGCCACCATATCAGCTTATACTTTTTCAATCATTCTTTTCTGTTAGTCTTTCTGAATTTTCCTCCTGCCATGTGTAATTTTACAGCAGTATGCACTGGTTATTGGGAAATGTTGTTTCAATAAACTAGAGCATCCAAATGTTGAAATGTTTAATTGCATAGTTACCAAAACATTTTGCCAGACGTGGTGGCTAACGCCTGTGATCCCAGATGTCGGAAGGCTGAACAGGAGGACAAGGAGATCAAGGCCAGCCAAGTCACAGAGAGACGCTGTTTGAGTCCCATCTCCCCTCCCCAGAATCCTGAAATTCTGTTTTTGTTGATATCACCGTCAATCTCACCAGAAAAAAAAATGTTAAAAAACTGGGGAGCTAGTGGATCGTGATGGCAGAGACAGGCGCCAAAATTTTAACTTTTACTCATTTGCTCAAATTGTCTCACTGGTAACAAATATTGCTCATTGTTTTACTTGAAATGACAGTCTCCACTCCTTTCCAAGAAATGTCTGTCAAACACTGCGAGAAAATGTCTGCCAAGTTGAATAACCACATTCTGTCAGTCTTCTATGCAAGAACTGGTAATCTTTGAGGGGGAAAAAACCCAGGAGGTTTTTTCTCAAGGCAGCCATGATATTTGGTGTCAGGAGAGTCTCATAAGGTCTACCTGTCATTTCCTCACAAAAAAATATTAACAGTACATGTTCTCAAAGTTGAAAGTTAACAAAATCAATCATTTTTCCTGCCCTGTGGAGGCTCAGCTTAGATGGGGCGCACTCTGCTTGGTTTTTACTACTGTTCCTCCTCGGCGAGCGCCCAGCCATGGAAGACACAGCATGGCCTCAGGCCACTGAGTGGACTTTGTGGCCGATTTTGAATTCTATTAACGGACTGAGGCAGAATCTGCCCAGACACTCCCAGGCAGAACACAGAGGCAAAGGACACAGCATGACTGAGGAGTTCAAGTCCCCCTTTGACAGTTACTAGCTGTGTGACCTGAGGGAAGTTACTTAACTTCTACATGCCTTCACGTCTCCATCTCTAAAATGGGACAATAAAAACGCCTACCTATCACCTTCTAATGCTGATAGACGAATCACTACCCACCTAAAAGTCGATAAAAATAATTGCTTTTGCCCACGGCTCAACACTCATTGTTACAGAGTGTCAATGGTTTGCTCCTTGCAGGATCGTTTTCTTGTGATGATGCCAGTAGAGGCAGCTGAGTGGGTCTCCGGCCTTCCAGAAACCAGGTTATATAATCCAAAGCTGGAACCCAACCCCCAGATGTTTACTCCAATACCTAGGGTGGGTGCACTGTTTTTATCGTTATTGAGTATCTTTTGGCAGCTATGTAGTCTGGCTCATGAGATCATCAGAACTAATTAAGAGTTTTAGACTAAATCTGAAGTTGAAAGATTTCAAGGATCCTCTTCATGCGACTATTCAGGCTCTGAATTGCCACAATTATAAGGCTGCAAAGAAATGCAAAATCACCATCATAAGAAAATAGTAGCGAGGAACTGGCCACTTGAAAATGTAGCCCTTCCTCAGACATCCTCCGCCTAGCGCTCAGCACTGGGGAACTAACCCTCAGCCACCGTCTTGTCCATCACTCAGGGTTTGTCCGATGCAGAAAATATCTCAGTTACAATGGCATAAGTGGCAAACCTACCCAGGCATAGTAACTGGCAAACGAAGGGGCTAGTGACTAGAGGAAGGGAAAACTCGATAGGAGCGATGACGTCACAGGAACTCCGAACAAAAACAACCGTAACGCTCATGCATTAGAAAGATACCAAGAACTACGTGAAATCCTGGACTGCTCTATAGACAGCCATCCCGTGCAACCGAACGACCAAGTCATAGGTGAAGGGTGGACCCGGTCATTGCTCTAGAACTAGGAAAAGACAGTTATGCCTAAAATAAATGGAAACATAGAGTCTGTTTTTAGCAAAGACAGTAGAACTTAATGCAAGGCTGGGTAGATTTTTTTTCTCCCTGCAAATACAGGGGGGAATCAGGGCCTTAAGATGGATGCAGGAGGAGTCATATTGGCCACAAAAGCGTTTAATTAATCCTAATCGTGTCCCTTCTAAAGTGCTAAGCAACTGCAGGTTGGGCATATCTCTGGTTCAAAGGTGACGAATTCTTGCCTGGAGTAAGTCCATGGCTTTTAAGACACATGCTCATATAAATGAAAATGTTCTTTCTTTTGTCTCAAAGCAGCTCTTCCTTGGTTAGCTGAAGGCGAGGAAGCAGAGACCAAGGATAATGCCCGCCTGAGGAACTCTCTGTAAAGTTACTCGAATTTCTCAAGACTTACACTGGATAAACGACACTAAATATTCCACTGAGCACTGAGAAGCCCGGAACTTTGAAAAGACAGAGTCATATGTATAGTGAGTGGATCTGCAGTCAAAGACGTTCTAAAATATGGAGGAGGGATGCCCACATTTTACCTGTGAAATATATTACCTATAGTATCATACCAATGTCATGGTTTAGAAATTGAAGTTCTTTCACCAGGCCCAAACAGCTCAGGCGACACAGCAGCCAACAGTGACTGTGAAGGATGGCGGTTCTTTATGCAGCATCTCCTCAGATGCTCGTAAGCCCGCTTTCCTTCCTTTCTCCGCACACTAATCTCACCTCATTATTTCCTCCTTGTAAAAGTATTTTATTCCACTTAGCACTTATCCCACGCATACATGCACTTTTCTTTTCTTCCACCATAAGGGACTGGGGAATCGAACTCAGGTGGACAGGCTTGGCTGCAAGTGTCCTTCCTTACCCACTGCGCCATCTCGCCAGCCCTACCTCAATTTTTCTTACTTCCCTCACATACGGCTTTTACAAAAGAGCCATGACACTGATTTTGCTTCTGCTTCCAGCAACAGTTGACAGTTGCCTCTGCATTTTTAATTTCTCTTGAAAGCCCTTCAAAGAGCAGATTTTTTGTGCCAGTACCTACAAAAATTGCTTGGCAAATTGATGAAAATTTCCCTTTTTAAGACTTTCACCTCAGTTCTGACTTTGTGAATAGCATTTTAAAATCTGAAACGGGCTGAGGGGAAAACATGAAGTATTTTAACATGTGAAAAGGCCAATGAGTCTGGCCAGGCCTGGATACTTACTCTCTCACATAGCTCTTCAAATGTGCAGTCGGCAACGGTTCCACAGGCTTTATTCAGCCGCAGCTCTCTGCCTTGCACTTTTAGAATCCTTGGTCTAGTTACTATGGGAACATGAACAAAGACTCAATCTTGTCTGGATAATTACTATAAAATTCATCTCTTACAGATAGGAAATGCATAGCTTGATGAATAATAGCACATGATTCAACACATAAATTAGACAAAATGCTGATACAATGACTGCCACTTGAGCGTGGCATCAACCCATATACAGCAATGGAACTTATTAATTGGTCAGTGGAGATTGGGCATTGTGTTCTAAATGTATTCTCTTTCAAGAGAAATTAACTTACGTACAATCATTTTGTTTCTGAGCCAGCTCATCAAACAACTTATCCATGACAGCCTCCACATCAGCTTCACTTGTGCTACAGTGAAAAGAATAATAGAATATGAAATTAATAACACTTGAAGCCAACATCAAACAGCTGCCTGAGCCTGCTTAGCTTTTTGCCCATGAAGAGGGAGAACAGGCTGTTGTGGTCTAAATACAAACATTAGATTTAGAATACACTTAAAAGCAGAGAATATTAACTCTCAGGTAGACGACCCTGCCTTATTTGCATACATTGAAAGACTTCTGAGCTTCTAGATGTTTCCAGTAATGAGCCGATCCAGGCAGAGTAAATCCATTAATACTATGTGTACACAATGAGAAGAAAGCTTCTGGCTCTCTCTTGCATGCAAAACAAGAGCAAATAGGCAAGGCAGTCAAGCATCCAGCAAGCATCCTTTGAAATCCCCACTGAGAGGGTACACGTGAAATTAAACATTGAGGGTGTTTTTAGGGCAGGAAACACCGAGTCAAAGCCACTGACTGAGAGGACCGAGCACTCAGAATTAAATTACTGGCTTCGACTACCAACTTGATCTGCACAGCGGAAACGTTATCACACTCCCGTACATCTGAAGACGTACAGACAACCCCAGTTTCTCTCACAAGTGTCCTTGTTGGAAATCCCCGCCAAGCCCCTTCCTTCTGGGATGCCATCAGCCACAGCAGCTATGGAGTGAGCTCTAGTGCACAGTCTTTTGTATTCTAATTAGTCATCACCATATGGTTTAAGGAGCTCACATATAGAAATGTGATAGTGCTGTGGCCTCTTTTCGTCTCACTTTTTTTTTTTTTTCCAAAGAAGGGGTGATAAATTAACAGTCAATAGAAGAAGATAACTAGTAGAAGAAAGGCCTTAGGAAAAAAAACCTCCGAGTGAAAATCAAAGTTCCTCCAGTCCTTCATACAAACTTACACGAGGTGACCTGCCAATATGGTTGATTTTGACACAAAGCAATCTTGTCTAATTGTGGAAGGAGCTGACACCTGCTTGAAGACTGTATTATTGACAATTAGTCATTAAGTTTAAACAAAACAAAATCTTTCTTAGCAGGTTGCTGGCATTTAGCATAACTGCAGAGTTCCCCACCTGTAGCAAATGCAACAACGTAAAATGCAGCAGCATAGTCACCTGAGGGGTCCCCACCTGTGTGTGGGTCTCAAAACTATCATTGGCCATGGCTGACTCCACAGAGAATGCTATTTGACTTTCACGAAGCCCACTAAGATGTTTAAATTAAGCCACATTAAAATAACTAAATGACAGTACAGAAAGAATGATTTAAAGAGATAATCACCCAAATTTTAAAAAAAGTATTACACTTGCATTATATGTGGAGGCCACAGAAAAGCTTGTGGGAGCTGGTTTTCTCCTACTGTGTGGGTTCTCTGGTTCAACTCAGGTGATCAGACTTAGCAGTGCTTTTGCCAGCCCCTCAAAGCAAATTTAAATGCATCAACAAACTGCAAAGTCAATGTAAATGTCAAAAGTCACATCAACCGCAAGGATGTCATTCATTTAGAAAAATTTCTACCACACAGTGGAAGTATACACCTACACCAATCTATTTGAGAACTGGAAGCATGCATGTGTGCATGTATGTGCGTGCATGTGCGCACAGGCATGCAGTGCATGGAAGCCAGTTTGACATCAGGTGTCTTCTGCAGGTGTCCCCAGTTGGCTATGAACCCCAGGGCTGCCTGTCTCTGAGCTTACCCCCTTGCCTCCCAGCCCAGCCCCAGTCCAGCCTCCAGCATTGGCATTGGGTGAGTGTGACTCTGCACCTGGCTTTCATATGGGTGCTGACAATCCAACCTCAGGCCTCCTTCCTTATGGCAAGCATGCTACCAGCTGAGCCATCTCCCCACCCCTGACTTAAAAAAAAAAATCACAGTACATAACCCAGGCTGACCTTGATGCTTCCACAGTGCCTGGTTAATGATCTAGGTAAAACTTATTTTATTTTACGTATTATTACCAGTGTATATTGGAGGGGCATGATATGCCACAGTGTGCTTATGGACAGCCCTGGGGAGTCAGTTTACCCTGGGTTCTAGGAATTGAACTCAGGACACCAGGCTTTTGTAGTGAATACTTTTACCCACTTTTATCCATCTTGTTGGTCCTAATAGCATACTTGCAAAGGCATACAGAATGGAGCAAGCAGAATTAGGATAATACCTGGCCAGCAGAGTAAGACCCTGGGTTCGACCTCCCCCCCCCCACAAACGCGCGCGCACGCATGCGCACACATACACACAGAGTCAACTTCTCCTTCATAACAAGATTAGCATTTCATGTTGCATTTTATTTGGGTTTTAGAGGGTTCTGCCATGTAGCCTAGGCTGGCCTATAACTTGCAGTCCTCCTGCCTCCATCTCCTGAGTGCTAAATTATAGAACTGTGCCACTACACCCATCACACCAAATTATTTTTACTTTAACACTGTCTAATAAGAATTTTATCAGCCGGGCGTGGTGGCGCATGCCTTTAATCCCAGCACTCGGGAGGCAGAGGCAAGCAGATCACTGTAGGTTCAAGGCCAGCCTGGACTACAAGACTGCAAAGTGAGTCCAGGACAGTCAAGGCTACACAGAGAAACCCTGTCTCAAAAAAAAAAAAAAATTTATCACCCTCCCATAAACAAATACTTGTAAGTTCCAAAATAGGAAAAGGTATTAATGTTCAGGGCTCCCAAAGCAAAAGCAGTCTGTGTGGCACATGACTGTTGCCCATCTGCGCTAACATGCACTTGGCCATAGGAGTGCGTTTCACTGCTGTAGAGCATGGGGCCCTCATCTCTATAGTGCCTTAAAGGCATGTGGAGTGGGTGGCTATGCCATGGGTTGATGTTTTTAGACTTAACTAGACTGACATAAAATGAAGAAAGAGAACAATTCTCAAATTCCTTAACAAATGACTGTCAGAAAACCTTTATCTTCCCACAATCTATGCAGACCCCAGTATTTTTATGTATATTATCATGTGTGTCTGTAGGATGTGTATGTGCAGGCACATGTGGGCATGGAGCACACGTGGAGGCCAGGGACAACTCTGTAGGCCTGCTCTTTCCTTCCACCTTTACATGGATTTGGGGGGGTCAAAGGTAGGCACAGCAAGCGCTTTAGCCACTGAGCCACCTTGCCAGTCTGTATTAACTTTTAAAAAGATGAGCACTAGAAAAATAAAGAGAAAAAAATTAACCATTTTATTAGTCTAAAAGGCTCAGTTACCTATGGTATGTTTCCAAATCAAATTTAAACTGCTTTGAGTATGTCTTGCGCTTGCCACAAAAGCCTTAAGCGATGCTAAACTTTGCGGTGTGTTGAAAGTGGGACAGAGAAAGCTGCCCTTTCCTGGGCCACTCTGCAGCAGTGAGTTCCCTCGCACCACTCTTGCCTCTCCATGGAAGTCCTATCAGAGACTCAGAACTCCGTCAGTTATCTAAACTGGATATGCAAGGACATAAACTTCCTATATGACAGAAAATATAAATGGCATGGCCAAAGTCAGACTGCCGTGGCAATATTTATGTCACACCACATAAAAATTTATCAACCATATAAAAATCCCACAGAACAACTGCCAGAGGACTTTTAAGAAGCTCCATAAAAAGACAGGTTGGTCGGTAAGGAGCTCATTGTCCAATCATGCCAAGTGTGGTGGCGCATGCCTATAATCCCAGCCCCTGGAAGCTGAGGCCAGCGGACGACACTAGGGTTGGAACAGGAAATGGCCCTCAAGGGCTCACTACTGGGGTATGTTGGGCATTTGAGGAGCGCATGGGCTTCATGGGTGCACTAAGGCATTAGTGAATTCAAACTATGACAGGGAGTAAGAGACGTGTTAGGAGGTGGGTTTGGTGGGAGAAAGTGGATCAGGAGGTAAGGCTCCCATCCACATTCCCAGCACCGCAGTGTTCTGCTGTACTATATGCCTCGAGACAACAGACTCAAGAACCGTGGACAGACCAAACCCACGGGACAAAATAGGTCATTTCCCCTTTCAATCGTTTCTCTCGGGTATTTGGTCACAGCAATGTGGTGACGATGTCCAAGTAGCTCAGTGACTGGGCTGATGGCAACGTTGAGAGGTGGCCTGGACCATCGATCTGTTCCTGATGTCAGCGTTGTCGGGACAGGATACCTCTCTGATTGTCTGTGGTGCTGGGAGCCTAGCGCTGGCTTTCTATGGTCTCTATGATCACGCAACAGAGAGAGTGCTCAAGGTTGAACCTCGTTAACCTATGCCCCTTCCCCCTGCCCACAGTGACCCACTTTTCTAGTAACTTACATTATAAATTACTTCAGTGTAAGTTGCTTCAAATTATTTTTAGGTATGAATAGAACATAAGGTAATATGTAATTAAATTAATGAAATAGTTAAGCCAGAAATATTTTCTTTTCTTTTTTCAGAAATATTTTCTTAATAAAATATCATGGTTACGTAAATAATATGTTAAATTGCATATTTCAAAACTCTAAGATTTCCCCTACTGTTTTTTAATTTTTAAGATTTATTTTTACTTTATGTATATGGACGTTTTGCCTGTATGTATGCCTGTGCACCACGTGTGTATAGCGCCTGCAAAGGCCAGAAGAGGGTGACAGATCTCCTGGAACTAGAGTTACAGATGGTTGTGAGCTGCCATGTAGGCGCTGGGAATTGAACTCAGGTCCTTTGGAAGGACAGCCAATATAGTCAACCACCGAGCCATCTCTCTAGCCCTCACCCTGGGCTGCTTTTAAGCAGGAAATCTGAAGTGTACGACCTTATTATAAAAGCTTCAGCCATAGAAAATGCATTCAAATTTTAAAAAAAGAAAAAGAAAATATATCATTTGCCATGGCAAGGAGCAGCAATGGTGTTGTCACAGCTCTCGAGTGAAACCATTTAAGGGATAATAATGTCACCTTTCACTAAAACTCCTTATTCAGAAATATAGCCACACCCATGCGGCCCTAATGAAGGACCAGGATTTGCTGGGGGTTTGATTAGCTACTTTGGGGTTTGGTAAGATTTGTTTTGGCCAGAGTCAGAATTCTGCCTAAAAATGGGCAAGCTTGGATGCAGGTGGAGTCGATGGCCGAACTCTGCCAAGACAGGGTAAGCAAGTCCTTGATAGTTCCTGTTTCACAAATATGTCTATCAGGTATTTTGGGCCGGAAGGCTGAAGATGATGCTCCAATGTTATAGAGAGTTTTGGATGACTGTTCAGGCAGCAAACTGTCTCCGTCATTTTTTTCCCTTTGGAAGCTGCTACCCTACACTTCTGCTTCACTCAGATAATTAACTTTTATTCCTTCTCAAGTCTCTGATGAAGTTGAAGACCAGATAATTCAGTTTTACAATTAAGCGTAGTTATTTAGGGGTTAATATGTTTTTAGGTCTAGATAGGTGTTTTAGATTGATAGAGATGAGATAGGATAGATATTGATTTACATTTAGATGCACCAAGATAGGAAAGATGTTTTCTTCAAGGTTGCCAAATTCAAATAGCCAAAATATTATAAATGTAACAGTTTTATAATTCCTTTATTGTACTTTATTGTATTTATGTGTAATAAGATGAATGTATATGTAAAAAAGAAAAAGAATAAAAATTTTTTAGAGATTTGTTTTTATTATTTTTATTGGTGTGTGTGTGTGTGTGTGTGTGTGTGTGTGTGTTGGGGACATAGAATGCTACATTTGTGACAATGCTCGCAAAGGCCAGAAGAGGGCGTCGAACCCTTTACAGCTGGAGCTATAGGCTGTTGTGTACTACCTAATATGGTGGCTGGGAGCCAAACTGTGGTTCTCTGGAAGAACAGCCAGTGTTCTTAAACCCTGGGACATTTTTCCAGGCCTTTATAAGTGCTTTAAATAAACTTTTACAAATATATGTTACACAGTGTCCTTTTCCTAAAGACCTAAAACAAAAGAATGGTTAGGTTATGTAAAGTAGGAGATTGTGGTCAATCTCCACGACAGAGAGCTCAGCCTCTGAACACACTAGTCAAACGGTTTTGGGGGCTGGAGAGATGGCTCAGCATCTATGCAGAAAACATGAGCACGGTGGCACACATCTGTAACCCCAACACGGGAGAGGTGAAGACATGACGGTCACTGGGGCTTGCCAAACCAGCCAGTCTAGCAAAACTGGTGAGCTCCATGCTCAGCAAGTGGCTTGTCTGAAAAAAGAGACAAGATGGAGAGAGGCCAAAGAAAACATCTGACATAGACTTCTGGCCCTCATGTGTACGCGCACACACACACACACACACACACACATATATATATATATATATACACATACATATGTGTATACACACACACACACCCCTACACACACCGAACCATATACCCCCAAAATGAGCTTAATTTGGAGTTTTCTCTTGGAGCCACAAAAATATATGTGCCACACGTCAATGACACAATTATCCCACTTGGTTTTATGTCGTTGCATTTTCATCATAAAAAGTCATATCCCGAAGGCGAGGGAGTAACATCAAAATGAGCTGAAGACAAGGGGATTGAATCCAGTGTTGTGAGCAGCGTCCCCTCCTCTCCTCAGGGAAGCAGAAATGAGCAGGAAGGATGGGCGTGGCTTAGTGGTAGAGTGGCTGCCAGGTGCTCACAGGTCCCTAGTTCGAGCTCCAGCTCTGCAACAATTTAACGGACTCGCTTCAGTTCCCTGGAGACAGCTGGACTCTGGGTAATTGCTCATGGCACGACACTGTTACATACTAGGCCTCTGTGTAGCTAAGATTCAAGAAAAGAAAGTACGTCGACAGCTAATCAAGAGTTGACACAGAAAGAGCATTAGGGTCACTTCTGATTTGAGGCAAAGTCACTCTTTTCCAGAGCACAGCACAGCCTCCTTTTCATCTGCTCTGCAATGCCCTGAAAGCCGCCCATCTCACTGCTCCTGTCACCTTTGTTTCTCTCAGGAACTGTACTCAGGGGGCACCGTTCTGTTTTCTGTTGCTCAGTACCACTGTGTCTTTAAGTCAGAAAAGCCCTGGAGTCAATCACTGTTCAGCTGCCAGGAAAGCTGGCACCCACTCCCACGGGAGCCGTGAGTGGAGCACCTGGATTAAAGGCCTGAGTGCTTTGAAAGCATGAGAATCTTGGTTTATCTTTTCCACGTCAAGTCAGTAAGAAAAGAAACTCGTCAGTCGCTCCAATTTTGAAAATAAAATTCACGGCTGAAATCAGGCATTCTCCATGACACAGCCCCCAAAGACACAGAGCATGTTGAAAAAGAGCTTATTATGGCTGGATCATTTGAATTTCTCAACAAAAATTCCCAAACACTTGGAGGTTTCTGGAAGAGGGTCATGCATCAATTTAAATGGAAATTAATTTTTTCAAGAACCTCCCACTTCATTAGGACTGACTCAGGGCGACAGAATGCTAACCACACTTTGTTCCTTTGTCCCCTTTCAAAAATCAACAGCTTGTTAAGGTATCAACAAGTAGAACAGGACTGGCTTTCCTCAGTCCCCCTCGCTCAGTGCTCTCTATGCCAGAGAGCCAAAGCTGATTTGACAGAGAAATTTCTCCTTCCTCTTGGGGTTCTTTGCCAAACTTTCCTGGCAGGGAGTCCTCGCCCTCTCCTGATTCCTTGTGCATTCATACTGTATGGCTCTTTGTCCTCACACCAAACATAATCTGGGGCTGGAGGCAGGTCTAAAATTAAGTTGGTTTATACTTGCCTTAATATAAAACAGACTTGGTTGCATTTCAAATCCTGGAGGTGTGTTTTACATAACGGAATCGGTTGTTCAAATGGATTTTTATCCTACCATTTATCTTCTCAATCACGCAAAGGCTTAATTGACTGTTCAGAGATCCATTTCAGTCTCTATTTTCCCACCCTTCTCAATCACCTGGTGAATAATTTACCTGGTTCCATTAATCTTGACCTGTACATAATGCAGAAAGTGGGATCTCCTCTCAAATTGCAGAACTTCGCCCCTCTTGTCGCCCTATAAGATGCCGACTGACTTTCTGTGTTGTATTTCCCCTAAAAGAAGTCAGTAGCTTAACGTGCGGAACCACAGCTTGATACTTTTTTTTTTTTAAGTTTCTTTTTGTATAATTTCAGAAAGGCAAGATGAACAAAAGGTTTTAAGATCAATGAAGATGAGGGAGCAGCTGAATAACGAGGCAGAAAGGCAGGGGAGTTTTAATAGCCTTAAAAAAAAAAAAAAAAGTCCATAGTAAGTAACTAAGGACCCAGGATTTCTGCCAGATCAGTGTTTCTTATACTAAAGACTGACTTTCAGTTCAAAGTGTGATCTAATTGAAGATGAAATAACAAGCAGGTAGGAATGCTGAGAAACCGGAGCCGGCCGTGGTATCTCACGCCGAGGATCCTAAGATACAAGGGGCTGAAGCAGGAGAATTTCATAAGCTCAAAGGCAGCCTGGGCTGTAGAGTAAGCTCCTGGCTGAGGGACACCCTGTCTTAAAAGCAGAGCGGGGGAAGATAATGTTAAGAAAACTGAAAAATTGGACGAACATAATCTGTTCACCCATTGTACACCTACACATATGATCTGCAACTATGTACCTCAGCCAGTGTGGTTAAGCTGGGAATGACAGGCCAGTTTCATTCTGTGACAGCAAGCCCAAGTGGCCTGTGGTGTGAGATACCATTGTCACATGCAGTTTAATAGAGAAAGAAAAGACTTGTGCTGAGCAGACGGATGTGGTTGCTCTGGAAGTCTGTCCAAGGGACTGCTTTGCTGAGCAGTTTGTTAGCTGAAATCTCAACTAGTTCCACACACTTGCTATTAATTTCTCACTCAGTAGCCCTTGAGTTAATGTGTGATTAATTACTACTTAAGTGTATACCCAAAGTATGTCAAATAGAATACTTCTGTGGTTTTAACAGTTAAAAACTTGAAAACACTTTGTGTGATTACACCCTTCGGGATATAAACCAGGAAGCTGCTATTGGAACACACAGCTACATGTCTGTAACATTTGGCTAGGTGCCTGTAACATACGGCTATGCGCCTGTAACATACAGACAGCTATGCGCCTGTAACATACGGCTATGCGCCTGTAACATACAGCTATGCGCCTGTAACATACGGCTATGCGCCTGTAACATACGGCTATGCGCCTGTAACATACAGCTATGCGCCTGTAACATACAGCTATGCGCCTGTAACATACAGCTATGCGCCTGTAACATACAGACAGCTATGCGCCTGTAACATACAGACAGCTATGCGCCTGTAACATACGGCTATGCGCCTGTAACATACAGACAGCTATGCGCCTGTAACATACAGCTATGCGCCTGTAACATACGGCTATGCGCCTGTAACATACGGCTATGCGCCTGTAACATACAGCTATGCGCCTGTAACATACAGACAGCTATGCGCCTGTAACATACAGCTACGCGCCTGTAACATACGGCTATGAGCCAGTAACATATGGTTATGCATCTGTAACATGAACTCGCACATTTACAAAGTATCAGCCAGAAATCAGGAGTGAAAGAAATGGTATCACTATCAAAGAGGACGGACTATAAGATAATAAAATAAGTAGTTCTAATCTATAAGTCTAGATTTCAGCTTGGGGGTGTTCAATCATAGACTTTACACAAACATTCCAAGAGCAAAACAAACAAACAAACAAACAAACAAACAAAACAACTCCAAAATCTGCAACACATCTATGAGGTTTGGACGAGGGGTACTGAACCTGCTCTACGTACAGCTGCAAATGGACAAATGAGCTACCCAGATGAAAAGCACAGATTCCTAGGAAGATACCAACCACTGACACCGGCTCAAAAAGGGGGGCTTTGGGAGAAAAGGAGGGTGCGGCGTTACCTGGCACCAGGCTAAAAGACGGATGACTAACGACGGATATCTCTTTTAACTATAAACATAAGAGTCACCAATAAAGTGTTGGCAAGCCTAACCGAGCAAAGCACGGAAAGGATGCACACTGTGCTCGCTACAAGTTTGGAGCTGAAGGGCCCGCCCTCCCCGCAAGCTCCAAACATCCCCTCTTTCTCTGCTGTTAAACTTAGGTTAAAGGTGTGGTTCCCATTTCGCAGCACTATTGGGAGGTGGGGGAACTTTAGGGGGTGGGCCTAGTAGGAAGCAGTTAGGTAATAGGGGGTGCTCGCCTGAGACTTCAGGACTCAGGTACCTTGTGCCCTCCCACTCGCACTTTTCCGCTTTCTAGCTGCCTTTGCCCCAGCGCACTCCCAGCCACGATGTCCAGCCTGGCTCGGCACAGGCCCTAAAGCAGTGGCGCCACTTGCACGGGGATGCAAACCTATGACACCAGGGGCTGAAGTAGGAAGCCCCTCCTGCTCCGGGGTTTTAACTCTGATGTTCTGCTCAGGGACGGAAAGCTGACAATATTTATTCCAGAAACGCAAGCCTAATGTAAAATCTAAAAAAAAAAAAATCAATTAGTAACATAAAGTGTGTTAATATAACAATGGCCCCGAATCACACAATTATCTTGGTAAAAACAGAAAATGCATTTCACAAAATCTAACATGACAAAAATGTTCAACAAGCCAAGAAAAAGAATATTATTAACTGGTAACGGACATCTATGAAAACCCAGAGACAATGGTATAATTAATGGTAAAACTGAAGTTGTCCTCTATAAGGCCGGAAACAAGATAGGGCTCGTTGTCTCTTGTCTTTTCTCAGTGCCCTACTAGAGCTCAGCTCTGGGAAGAAAAGCTGAACAAGAAAATTAAATTTTAAAAAATGCCCAGCTTGCAGAGGACAAAGGGAACTGTTTTTGTAGATAATATCATCTTGTATTTAGAAAATTCCAGGACTCCTAGAATCTAGCAGATCAGTTCAGCAAGGTTGCTAAGCAAAATCTGTTGCATTTTATAGTAGTAATAAAGACATTAAAAATGAAACTGGAGAGCCAGGCATGGTTGTGCACTCTTTTAATCCCAGCACTCGGGAGGCAGAGGCAGGCGGGTCGCTGAGAGTTCGAGGCCAACCTGGTCTACAATGCGAGTCTAGGACAGCCAAGGCTACACAGAGAAATCCTGTCTCGAAATATCCAGGGGGGGGGAAAAAAGGGGAAAGAAGAAGGAAAGGAAAAAGAAAAAAGAAAGAAACTGGAGGAAATTCATTTATAGAGTATAAAAAGAATAAATTATCAAAAAAAATTTAACGGAAGAACTGTAAATCATATTGTATACAGGAAACTATAAAACATGGTTGAAAGGGATTAAAAACCAAAATAAATAGGCTTATCTAACTGGCAAGGAAAGGTGAGACCCAACCTTCTGAGACGCAAGCACCTGCAATGTGATTGTGGGGTGTGGTAAAATGGTCTCAAGGCGCCCCAGACACCTTCCAAATCAGGAAGGGGCAACTTTGCAGGCAGGAAGTAGAACCTTGCAAAGTGGCTGGAGAGATGGTTCCGTTGTTAGGAGCACACACTACTCTTGCAGAGGATCCGAGATGGATCGCCAGCACCCATGTGGGGCAGCGTACAACTGCCTGTAACTCTAACTACAATGCTGTGGCCTCTGCAGGCACCACACTCATAGGCGCGCGCGCGCACGCACACACACACACGTCATAATCAAAATTAAGGGGCTGGAGAGATGGCTTAGAGGTTAAGAGCACTGGCTGCTCCTCAAGAGGCCCCAGGTTCAGTAACCAGCACCCACATAGTGGCTTACACATGTCTGTACCTCCAGTTACAGGGGATCTGACACCTTTCTCTCAGCTCTAAGAACACCAGGCATGCACACGATACACGGACATACGAGGAGGCAAAACATCCAAACACTTATAAAATTAATTAAATTAAAAATTTTAATTCTAAGAACATTATGTCAAGATTTTAGATATGGGAAGGCATGGCGATGAAGCTAAGGAACATTTTTCACTGAACGATGTAGTCCTCAGTGGAAAGAGGAGACATGTTTATAAGGAGCGCGACAGGCAAGAAGCAGGGTGTTTTTAATTGTGGGTGTGTGGGCATAAGCTTCATTCTTAGTTTTTGGATCTTTTTTTTCCTTAAACAGAGCTCCAGGCTTTGAGCACTGGGGTGGGGGTGGGGGTGCTTTTTGTGTCAACTAATTGTTGCTTCTTGAAAATTATAATTCAAAGATACAGTCACCAAAATGGCTCTCTTCTTGGAAGAGATGTTTCTGGAGAGGAAAGCCAAGAATGGTTGTGAGATGAAGCTTTAATTGAAAAAACACTGAAGAAGAAACTTATTTTTGAAATCTATTCAAAGGAGGGATGTGTGTGTGTGTGTGTGTGTGTGTGTGAGAGAGAGAGAGAGAGAGAGAGAGAGAGAAAGTTATGTGTCAAGTGAAAATAGGTTATGTCTAAAGTATTCTAGGTCGTATTTTCTTCATTTTCAGGACGGTCCATGATCCCTACACACATTCAGCTTAGATGGTCATGCAACATTAGACCACTAACAGCGGCTTCGTGTGAATGCTGGGTAGTGATGGTACAGTGGTCATGACTCTGGTAGTAGGGAGCCAATGAAATAAAAGTTCACAGCTCTGATAAGTGGCCTGTTGAGACAGCCAGTCTTCTGTGGGTACGCAAGGCCTTGACTCTCCCCAAAGTTGCATTGAGATGAGATGATGTTACCCTTGGGACAGAGACAGACATGAAAATGACAGGTTCCAAACAAGCTCAGGCTCCTCCCATGTCACAGGACTCAAGGCCTGTTCTGAAATCATCCTGAGACCCAGGAAAATGCCCTCCTACCTCAGAGGCCCCCAGCACAAGGAAGAAATGGCATATCATAATACTCAGGCTGCTCTCCGTACCAGGCTAATAGAATCCTTTGTTTCTGACCCAGCTCTTGTGGGGATGAGAAGCCATCTGCCTGGGGGAGCCAGCTGGAAGAAGAGTGAGGTCTAGGCGTGTTCAAAAATCTCATCTTGAGACCAACAGAAGTAGCAATGTTTCCTCCCTGCCCTGGTCCTGCAGTCCCAGCATATGTAACCTTACATCTCCTGCCTCGGCCACCCTTGTAATGGTCATGGAACCTGGAGGCCAGGTTACAGGTTAAACTTCCTTTCCCTTATAAGGTCATGTCCAGCAGCACCTGGAATTCCTCTTTATGCAAATCAGGCATCCTCAGCATCTTGGCCCTACCCAATGATGCATACTCACCCTGAAAACCTCTACCTACCACCCAAAGGTTTTAATAGTCTGTGTTCCCTCCCCCCCAATTAAATGAGCTGTCTTACTGCAGCTCTCTTCTGAGAAGGCTGTTTCCCCTGAGTACTCACCACTGACCAAGATCCTGCGTAGCACCCACCCGCTCTGGCTAAGCTTCCCTCCCTCCAGTCCTGCTCAGCGTGCACTGACCCTGGATACCCCAAGAGGGAAGCAGACACTGGCAGCAACTGGTGCCTAACATGGGGCAATTCTTTGAACCGAAAATGGGGGGGGGGAGTGTCCCCAGGGGAGGGGAGTTGTATATTACTACCATGGCTCCCTCTTCCCTCCCACAGTAAACACTGAGGGGGCCCTGATGATAGGCTTCCTTGCAAAGAGCCAGGGACAGGGAGTAGCCATCTCAACAGAGGTAGGGCAGAAACCCACCTTTAATTAGGGTAATGGTTATCAACTTGTCCCAGAAATCCTATTAGGTTAATAGCCAAATGAGTGATTTCTGAATAGCCATTGAATATCAGGGAGAGAAAAAGGGGTGACAAGGATATTGAGTTATTTACTTAAGGTTCCCAAAGCTCTATCCCTGCCATTTCTGAGCATAACAGCGGGTAATACCTGCCTCAGCTAGAATTCTAGGAGCACTGCCCAATGGGGTGTGTAGCTATTCTAGCACCTTCTGGAGCTAGAACAATGCTCCCATGAGAGCAGGGGAAGAGCTAAAACTAAGAAGCTATACAAGCATTGTTGGATCATACCTAGCAAGTGCCATGTCTTTTAGGGGTGCATCAACAGATTTAAAGCCTCAACTACCTCAGAAGACAGTGCTTGCAGGGAGGCGGGATTTCTTATCCCTTTTTAGGTGATCAAAAAAGGTAGTAGAGTACTTGTGGGGAGGGAAAGCCATGGTCGAAGCCAATTAGGGTTTCCCAAAAAGCCTTGTAGGGAGCCAGGCATGGCAGCACACACCTGTAATGCCAGCACTCAGGGAGGCAGAGGTAGGCAGGTCTCTGGTGAGTTCAAGGCCAGCCTGGTCTACAGAGTGAGTCCAGGACAGCCAAGGCTACAAAGAGAAATCCTGTCTAAAAAAAAAAAAAAAAAAAGCTTTGTAAGGAGGCAAGAGTTAAAGTTTGAGGGAAGGAACAGGTGGGTTTAAGTTGGAATACTGAAGTGCGGGAAATTTCCATTCAAAGAATGTGATGGGTGAAATAAGCTGTGTTTTGTGAGGAGGGAGGATAGAAAAGGTATTAATTGATCCTTAAGTTGCCAAGGGGTGGTGGAAGAGTCTCCCCACACCAAACAATCATCCACATAATGCTAAACATAGAGACCTTTGTCTAAGTAAGATTTTAATGTGGTGGCAACAGCCTGTTGGCAAATAATGGGACAGTTTTCCATTCCCTGAGGAAGAACTGTCCCTTCATACTGTGAGGCTGGCTCAGAGCTGTTAATGGGGCCGGGATACTGAAAATGCAAAGCATTCACAGTCTTGAGGGTAAAGGACAGGGGAAAAAAAGCAACCTTTAATGGGGCACTGGTGGGAACGACAGAGCCGGAGGGGTAGTCCCCTTTGGGGGAATCCCCAAATACGAATGGTTTTATTAGTTGTTCTTGTAGCAGTCTCCAGCCTCCTGAGCTCTTGTTTACAGCGAGCACGGGGTTTCCAGGAGCTACGGGGAGGGCGAATAGACGCTGCGCTGCTCTTTCATAGCTGAGCGAGGGCTTCAAGTTTTTTCCTTGATAAAGACCCCTGTTCAACCCAGATAGGCTCATTAGAAAGCCAGTTGAGGCAAGGAGTGTTATATTTAACAGAGGCCCCTGAGAATTGTGGGTAACCGGGGGAGGGATTGTAAGGTTCGTATGGGGATAGTTATCATTACGGGTACAATCATTTACCCTACTGTAACTTTCTTTAGGCTGACTGGTGAGCGTGTCTCTTAGAGATTCTAGAATGTCTCTTCCTAGAATACTGGTGGCAGTGTTGCCCACAGGGGTGTATATACTACCTGTGCACCCGTCAGGCTCCTCCCATTTGTAGGCTTGTTTGGTGGTGAAGGCATGGGAGCAGCCTCCTATGCCTAGAAGCTGGGGACCAGGAACTAGTTCCCAGTCTTGTGGGACGTCTTGTTCCCTTAAGATTGTTGGATATGCCCCAGTATCAATGAGGCATTTGAATGGTTTGTGTTTTGGTGAGTCTTATTATATGGGATTTTAAAAAAAGATTAATTAACTAATTTATTTATTTATTACATACACAGTGTTCTGCTTACATGTATACCTGCCTACCAGAAGAGGGCACCAGATGTCATTATAGATGGCTGTGAGCCACCATGGGGTTGCTGGGAACTGAACTCAGGACCTGTGGAAGAACAGACAGTGCTTTTAACTGCTGAGCCATCTCTCCAGTACCTATTTTATGGGATTTTTTAAAGGGACCATTTTTTCCTGATCTGGGATTTCTTTTGATGTGATGATGTATTTCCCATGATAGATCAGGAAACGCCAGGTTCAGAGAAGAACATTCCCAGGGGGACAGGGAAGATACATCTCTGTGAGGGATTTCTCAAAGTCCCCAAATGTAAGCCTTACTGCAAATTTCAGAAAAACCAGTGACTGCCCTAAATGGCTTTGCATAAGTATTGGTTGATTATTTTTTTGTTTTTAAGAGAAAAGAAGATGGAGGGTTTGGGTTTTTGATGACACCCTAGCAGGCTGTTGGGGTCCAGGCAGAGGTTTTGGGGCTTTCGACCAATGTCAAGGAATCGCACTGGCCAGAAGGAGTCGATTCAATCTTTAATACCGTAAAAAGAGAAAAAGAAATTCCAGTTAAAGCAGAATTATTGTCATGACCTAAGGGGATTTTCTTTTATGCTGCCACAAAGGAGTTCTATGCAAGGGAATAAGAGGTACACCCTGAGCCCCCTTTCCTGCCATAGTTCAAGGTCTCTTGGACATTCTGGCTCCCTGAGATGTTAGCATGAGTCTGTGTTCTGCTCCTACATGCCTTCGGAATGGAACCAAGTTCCACTGTGCTAGAGATGACTTGCTTCGTGTGCAGACAAGATGGCTCAGAGGGCAGAGTGCTTGCTCTAAAAACTGACAACCAGATTTTGACCCCATAACACACACAGCAGAGAGAGCCAACTCCCACAAGCTGCCCCTGACCTCCACATATGTGCTACGGGAAGACACACACATAAACACACACACACATAATTACATAAAAAAAAAAAATAAATAAAATCACCTTGTTTTTTTTTCAGGAAGAAAAGGCACCCTAGGTCAAAGAGAGAAAAATGCCTATTCTTCAGCAAAAGCAGCTTTTCAACCTCAAGAAAACTCAATGAAAGTGTGTGAGTACCATGACAGAGACTTCATGACACAGGTGTGTGTGTGCGCGTGCACATGCGTGTGCACACATGTGTGCGTGTACATGTGTAAACCAGAAGTCAATGTCTGGTGATTTCATCAATCACCTTTCTCTCTCTTTCTTTCTTTCTTTCTTTTTTTTTTTTTTTGAGACAGCGTCTCTCATTGAACCTAAGACTGACAGGTCTGACTCCGCTGGCTTGCCAGGATGCCAGCAGCCTCGATTCTCCAGCCCCCCATGCTGCCCCACCCAGCAGCCTCGATTCTCCACCCCTCCGTGCTGCCCCACCCAGCTTTTCCGTAGCTGTGGGACATGGAACCCAGGTTCTGGTACTGCATGGTGAGCACTTTGCTGACTGACCCAGCCCATATTCTTCCCTTAAGAAATTCATCATTAGCTGGGTGTGGGGACACATGCCTATGATCTCAGCACTAAGAGAAGCAACAGCAGGTGGATCTCTGTGAGTTCAAGGCCAGCCTGATCTACAAAATGAGTCTAGGACAGCCAAGGCTACACAGAGAAACCCTGTCTTGAAAAACCAAAAACCAAAAACCAAAAAAAAAAAAAAAAAGAAAGAAAAAGAAATTCCTCACTAAGTAGTACTTAATTCTTCCATAATAGTGTACTTTGCCTAAAAACTGGGAGCATTCCTTTGAAAAAAAATAATAAAAGTAATAACCATGTATTGAAAAGTACCACATACCTGAAATGCCTAGAAATAGGCAACAAGAAGTCAGGGGAGGGTTATTTATATCAGAAAAATAAAAGACTCAGAAAACCTCAAGATAAAAGAAACTGGGAAGAACGCGTCCATATGAAAGCAGACAATGGTGCTGAGAGAACTGCTTTACGTTATAAAGTGCTTAAGGACTAAGCACTTAAAGGGAGATGAAGCTTCATAATAAATCACCAGAATCTGAACATAAGCCGCAACAGTCCCTTTGGTGTGTTGTAAAGTATGCAATTTTAATTATGTGATTTTTTTTTTTCCTGCCTAATTTCTGCTTCAAAAACAGTAAGTACTTCTGCTTATGGGGTGGCAAAGACAAGAAGTTTTCTCAACCTCTCATATGCACGTTGTCATCAAAATTTAAATTACCAGAAACATGCCTTTTAGTTAAGTTACAATTAGGCCTGTGGCGTAGTTCCTGAGAGCCCACTGTGTGCCAAACACTGTTGGCACATCCTGAACAACAGTTCCATCTGTAAAGCACTCTTTCCTACCCGGGTTCTCACGAGTGACATTTTCAAACAAACTGTATTTGTTTTCTCAGTGTCTGCTGAATGATCTTTTATTATACATCGCTCCTACTCAGGAGAATCTTTTAAAAGACTTGAAGATACCCTTTGTTGTATTTGCATATAGGATACGTTTTACATCAGTTATGCATCGGAGTCAGTCAACAATGGTAAATACAGACAGATTGTCTGACAAAATACAGCAACAATTTGGTGGGGGGGACGGGGATGGAACACTTGTCAGAGATGCCCACAAATAATTAATTCCTTTAGCACATTAAAGATACTCTCTTAATATTACAGCCTCTTTTGAGGGGACACTCATTAATCCCCGACCATCTGTCATGTCCTCCCCAAAAACCTAATTAGGTTCTTCCTGTGTCACCCAATAACACATTAGAAGATGCTGCAAATAAGGACGGCAAAGGCAGCATAAAGAAGTTAACATCATAATACTTTGTTTTAAAACTATGAAATTCAGACTAGTCTTTCAAGGCTCTAATAAAACGCTTAATTTTCTTAAACTTCTCCTGATAAGACATTAAAGGATAAACTTGGAAAATTCACACACGCGTGCACGCACACACACACACACACACACACACACACACAGATACTTACAGATAGTAGAGTTTTCCTGCAGGAGTGAGTTCCCTTTTCCGATAATCTATCCCAGAATCTAGCTGGACTGTATTGCAATATTCCTATAATGGAGACATAGAAAACATCTTTTTAAACAAGGAATAGATTTGACTTAAGGCCCACTCCATGAGATGGAACCCAGATCCAACAGTGCTTGGGTGGTCAAATACTAGAGATTAGAAAGCCCAGGGTGCTAAGGAAGAATCAAATATCACTGGTCTTTTGTGTGTGTGTGTGTGTGTTGTTTTTGTTTGTTTGTTTTAAAGACAGGGTTTCTCTGTGTAGCCTTTGCTGTCCTGGACTCGCTTTGTAGACCAAACTGGCTTCAAACTCACAGATCTATCTGCCTCTGCCTCCCTGAGTGCTGGGATTACAGGCATGTGCCACCATGCCTGGCTAATATCACAAGTCTTTATAATCATCATCATCATCTGAATGATAAAATGACTCCTAATGACATTCTGCTATGCTCAGATCAGTGCCTTATTCAGCCATCATCAGAGAAGCTTCCTCCTACAGCAGATGCGAACAAATACAGAGACCCATAGCCAGATATTACAGAGAGAGACCTTGGGACACTCTGCCCTAAATGGGATGTCTCCACCAGATCCATCCCCTCAGGGCTCAGGGAACCCCACTGAAGAGGAGGCAGAAAGAGTGTAAGAGCCAGAGGGGATGGAGGGCACCAGGAGAACAAGGCCCCTGAATCAACTGAGTCAGGATCACAGAGACTGAGGCAGCAAGCACGGAGCCTGCCCGGGCCTGACCAGGTCCTCCATACATACACACACACACACACACACACTACGGCTTTGAGTTTAGTGTTTTTATTGGATGCCTGATTGTGTAAATGAGTGGTTTTCTGATTCCTGTGCCTTCTTTGGGGCTCTTTTCCTTCAGTTGGTTTGCCTTGTCCGACTCTGATGTGATGGCTTAAAAAAATTATTTATTTTTATGTGCATTGGTGGATGTTTTGCCTGCATGTATGTCTGTGAGTGTCAGATCTTGGAGTTACAGACAGTTGTGAGCTGCCACATGGGTGCCAGGAATTGAATCAGGGTCCTCTGGAAGAGCAGGCTCTTAACCACTGAGCCATCTCTCCAAAAGAAGACTTCAGCACGAAAGAGGAGGAAAGGCAATCCGAGAGCAGGGTCATAGATCTGTGCCAACGTTTAAAACCACACAAATGCCCTCACTAAAGTGACACGTTCTGCAGACCCACCTTCAGTTCTAAATATCTGCCAACTGCCTTGTCCCTGGATCTCCTTCTAGCCACGTGTCCTTAGCATCCTTTCCTATTATACACGCCTCCTCTCAACCTGAATAATCCTGCATCGTTAATCCTTTCTTCACCCATATAATCCTTTTTACATCCTCCAGGCTGTACACACACACACACACACACACACACACACACACACACACACACACACACACACACACACGAACAAACTCCAATTATCTTATTACAAATCTCATGAACTTTGCAACATCTACTTGGATTAATTGGGCTTGTGGGGATGAAAGGAACATGCATGCATACATACATACAAACATATATACATACATACATACATACACACACACACACACACACACATACTCACTCACCAAGCAGCAGAGTAGTCCAGGCTATTTAGAATAAGTAAAAAAAAAACATTTATAGGATGTCCTTTTAGTTTGTATTAAAAATGAAAACTGGGGGCTAGAGAGATGATTTCGGGGTTAAGAACACTAGCTGAAATTTTAGAAGACCCAGGTTTAATTCCCAGAACCCACATGGCAGCTCACATCTGTCTGCAATTCCAGTTCCAGGGGATCTGATGTCCTCACACAGACATTCATGCAGACAAAACACCAACGAACATAAAATAGAATGTAAAAGAATTAAAATAAATAAATAAAAGTTTCTGTAAAAAAATCAAAACTGTATTTTTAAACAGTTAATGAAAAGTTTTATCTTTATGACTTTACTATTTTTCATTAATAAAAACTGCATGTTTCAAATCTCTGAGACCAAGCTAGTGAGAACAGACAATACTTTGAAAATGCCTCAAAAACTCTCCCTAGCCTAACACGTTCTTACAATGTGGTGCTGATATGTTAGCCAGTAAGAAGCAGGGCGTGTGATCTGTCCCTTGAACTGTATTCCATGGGATGGGTAGAAGCGCGGAGCACGCCTGTCAGCCCAGCACTCAGGAGCCAGACGCATTGTCTTGCTGGGGAACTATCTGGAAGCCGGGTGGTGGTGGCACACGCCTCTAATCCCAGAGCGCAGGAAGACAGAGGCAGGCGGATCTCTGAGTTCAAGGCCAGCCTGGCCTACAGAGTGAGTTCCAAGGCAGCCAAGGCTACCCAGAGAAACCTCATCTCAAAAATGAAATGAAATCAAATAAAATCAAATAAACAAATGAACAAAAACAAACCAAACAAAGCTAGTGGTTGGCATATTTCCTCTGGTACCCTGAAGTGCCAGGTAAGTATCTAATTGCCCACAGGCCACTGCGCCGCGGGAAAACGTCAGCTCTCCATACAACGTCCTGACAAGGT
Source organism: Acomys russatus (assembly GCF_903995435.1). Lineage (NCBI taxonomy): Eukaryota > Metazoa > Chordata > Mammalia > Rodentia > Muridae > Acomys > Acomys russatus. The sequence goes on along the minus strand of NC_067157.1, from coordinate 9,078,612 downwards.
TCTGCAACAACATGAAGACAACGCGTTTACCAGTCACTAGCCATCCCAGTCACAGCACTCACCATGGGCTCAGGAAGCTGGATGGCCAGCTGAGCCATAACTGAACTGTTTGGTTTGGTTTGGTTTGGTTTGGTTTTCAAGACAGGGTTTCTCTGTGTGGACTTGACTGTCCTGGAACTCAGTCTGCAGATCAGGCTGGGCTTGAACTTGGAGATCTGTAGGTTCAGGGTTTTGTTTTTTTGTTTTTTTTTTTTTTTTTTTTTTTTGAGACAGGGTTTTTCTGTATAGCTTTGGCTGTCCTGGACTCATTCTGTAGACCAGGCTGGCCTGGAACTCACAGCAATCCTCTGCCTCCCAAGTGCTGGCATTAAAGGCATGCTCTACCATGCCTGGCCACTTTCAGTTTACTTAACCAATAGATTTTATTACGAACTTATTGACTGAGCGTATGTCCCATGTAAGCGGACTAACCGAAACAATAGGAAAAGAGGATTAAAGAATAACAAAACCATAAGGATATCAGTTCCGAGGAACAATTCTCCTGGCGTTGCCAGCAGGATTTCTTCTGCTGGAACCTGGAGTAACCAGAATCTGGAACCTCAGCAGGAGCCTGGAGCCCTGAAGCCTTCCCTCGAGTGAGCAGTTCTCTCTAGGAGCGTCTTGAAGTGGAGCAATGAACAGCCAGAACTATCCCAAGTCTCCAAAAGCCCCGTCTCTTGTTTCTGGCTCACATATACACCTCCTCCCAGAATCTGTTCACGGGATCTTTTCAGCTGGCAACAATCAAGCTCCCACACGAGGTGGTTGGTCTTCTAGTGGATTAACCTCACCTGTTCTCACAAAACCATTCTGATGCCACACTTGGGATCATAACAAAAACAGTTTTTATCTCTCCTTCGTCTCTTCCTTTCTATTTAATAAAATAAGCTATATGTGACAGAGATCTGCCTGCCTCTGCCTCCCCAGTGCTGGGATTAAAGGCATGCACCACTACCACCCGGCTAAGAAGTACCAGTTTTAAGTTTGCATGTTACAGACATTGGCTGTCTACCAATGAGTTTCCAGAACATACCATCTGGACACACCAGAAAAGTAGCATCCTTCTTCCTGCTGAGGTGCACTGCTGTATACACTGCAGGGCTCCTTCTCAGCGGCCCAGGGCACAAGACTGCCCACATCCTCTCTCCTCCCACAGTACAGCCACCAAGGAGCTGGTGGAATGGGGTGACCAATGCTCTGGAGATTGAGGGGGTTCTTCATGACAGAGGCCTTGTCAGGACACACCAGGATAGTCTGAGTAATCTCCTACTAGTCACCTTAAGAGCAGAGATGCAGAAAACTAGCCTAAAGGGAAGGCACATGGGCAGGCGGTACTAGGATTACACAGTCATTGTAAATCGGTTTTGCATAAAATAAGCTCCAAGCAGCTGGACCTCTGAAGGAACCATACAGCCAAGCCTTGGCAGCCCACGTTTGAAGGATGACCCCTGAACCTAACCAAGGCATGGCTTCTTAAAAGCCCTCACAGCCACCGGGTTGTTCACCATTTCCAGTCCAGGCTGCACTCTCAGAACTGCCTGGAACCCACCAGAGAGGAGTGCCCAAATGCACCATCCCACTCTCTCCTTGCTTCATATGACCTGTTAAGAAAGAAAAACAAAAGGCACAATCATCCATCGCTTCCCACCCCCGTCTCTCTTCTACTCTGAATAATGTAGAAACCCTGAGGAAAGAGATTTACCCTCCCTTCTGTGTCACAGCCCCTCCTGTGACAGTGAGGGCTTTGCCACCAGCTCAAAGGGAAAAAAAGAAACCCACATTATTAAAGAGCCAGTTTTCCTCTGCATCTCTGAAGAAGGCAGCCTGGACTGTGAGCAAAGATAGCATAACACAGCAAACCTACCTGCTCGCTGCCATGGATTTGCCAGGTTCCATGATCTCTTCTCAATTACAATTTATCCTATATGACCCAATATTCCTAATTCAGTCATAATCCCCCCCCCCCTTTCTTTTTGGCTATTAGAAGCAAGGCTAATGGAAGTTACACAGGCTCACTTTCTCATTCTGGGTAGCTAACTTCTCAAACACATGAGTGATTAGCTTCAGGAAATGATTGCATTTGTACATTCAGTAATCACCTAATCAGTAGCTAAGAATTGTAACCAAAGCCCCAGGATGCAAGCTCTTAATTGTCTGCAAAAGACTAACTCCCAGTTTATATTTTTAGAGAAAAATAAATGTCAAATTCTCAGATGGTTTGCACCCATTCTAGCCTACGTTCCTCAAAGCACTTTGCAAAAGGGTGGAAGGCAATGAAAGCTACACTATCCCCAGGTTGAGGATAAACCTGAAGGGTCTGGTTTCTAGAAATTTCCCTAATTTCCAGGTACCTTGGCAAGCACTGGTCCTCGGGCATACGCACCACACCAATCAGCCTCCAGGTGAACTTTATTTTCAAATAGTTTGTGTATTTATGCACAAAGGACAAATACAATTAAATAATCTGAAAATGCAATTAGAAAGATGTGGGGGAGAAAAAGGAAGGAGAATACATACTGCCGAGAGCATGAGTCAAAGGCCTTTGACATTGGAGAGAAAAATATATGAGCAGCCACCGCACCACGGCAACTGGCACTGCGCCATCTACTGCGCTATGCATAGCAACTCGGAATAAGCAGGGCATCTCACAGAGGAGCTTCCTATAGCATCTACTTTGTTCCCAGTTTGATGCTGGGCCAGAGCGTACTTGTCCAGCACTTGCCCAGCACGTGTGTGCCGGGAGCTAGGTCCTTTCTCAGGACTGAAAAGGAGAAAGGCATCCACACTTTCCCAGTGCAAACAGAGGAACAACGAAGTCAGTCGGGAAAGTCTTTAAGACCACAGCATCTTAACGTCTAAGGAAAAGGCTAAAAAGATGGACCTATACAACACATGGATTTTATTTAAAAATTAACAGCTTCCTATAGAAAGAGAGAAAATATGAGAGGGGAAAACAGTAGTATCAGTTGAGTTTTTAGTGTTATCTGGGCGACTATTAACTAGATAGTTGAGGGATGGAAACCGCCAGTACTGTTGGCTGGTTTTAGCTATTAGTAAGTAACCAGTAAAAAGACAAATGGTTGACACTGTCCTGATCCAGGCAATCAAATATTTTAATAACTAAGTCCTATTGCTTAATTCTTCTCGAAATTGTTATCTTTCTGAACTAAAAATGTTATTCATTCTTCTATTAACACACACATACACACACACACACACACACACACACACACACACACACACACACACACCCCTCCACCCCTATTCAAAAAAATAAAAGTAAAAGTAAGCCAGGCATAGGGATACACACCTTTAATATCCGCACTCAATGAGCAGAGACAGGCAGACATCTCTGAGCTCCAGGACAGCCAGAGCAACATAGTAAGATTTTGTCTCCAGAAAAATTTTTTTAATTAAAAAAAAAAAAGGTATCTCAAAATGGGTGTGGTAGCACATGCCTCTGGAGGCAGAGGCAGGCGGATCTCTTTAAGTTCAAGGCTAGCCTGGTCTACATAATGAGACTTTGTCTCAAAACAAACAAATAAACAAACAAACCAAGCAAGAGTGCTGACACTTAAAGTAAGTCTCCTTCTATTCCATTAAAATAAGTCTGTTACTAACTTACATGGTCTAACTTTTTCTTAGATATAAAGAAATCATAGGGGCTGGAGAGACGCCTCGGTGGCTGAGAGTATTGGCTGGACTGAATCTCCACCTAGCACCTACAAAATAAATCTTAAAACCATACACACACACAAAGGAAGAATGAGATGGGAAACAGCCGATGAGGCCTGCACCTGTAGCTCAGTTGGTAGAGTGCTTGCCTTGTGAGTAAAAAGCTCTGGGTTCTGTCCCCAGGAGCACACAGAACCAGATATGGTGACACATGCCTGTAATTCCAAAGGCAGGAAACAGGAAGCTTAAAGTCAGCACCAGATACAGGGTGACCCTGGGACCTTGTTGCAAAACAAACAGATATGAGAAACACATGGTGGCATACATGACTCTAAGCTCAATTATTTGTGACATCTTAAAACTTCTATGAGAAAAAGTAACTTAATAAATAGTTTATAACATACTGTACTACCTTTTATGCTAAGAACAGAATTCCATGAGTGAGTGACAAGTACAAGGGAGAAACTGAGGCAAGAACAGAAAGGTGAGAAATGGCCATACCTTCAGTTTTTCTGAGGCAGCTTTACATCCCAACAGCTTAAGTCTGTCTCACTTAAGATAACCATGTCCTACTATTTCTAAAGCTTAAGGATGTGTGTGTGCACACGCCCGTGTGTGTATATGAATGTATGTGTGATATGTATTTGTGTGTACATATGTGTATGTATGTGTACACATGTATGTATGTGCATATGTGTGTACCTCTGTGGACTTGTGTATGTGCATGTATGTACATGTGAATGTGTGTGTATAAATGTGCACACATGTGTGTGCATGCAAATGTGTGTACCCACATGTACTTGTGTATGTTCATATGTGTATGTGTTATGGTATGTGTTCATGTGTGTGTGGATATGTGTACGTGTGTACATGTATATGTGTGTATAAATGTGCACACATGTCTGTTTGTGCATGTATGTACATGTGGATGTGTTTGTGTGTGTGTGTGTGTGTGTGTGCAGCAGTGTGTGTGTGTGCAGCAAGGCATGGGATGCATACCCATGCAGACGCCAGATGAAAATATTGGCTGTCCTGCTCTGTGACTCTATAGCTTACTACACTAGGCAGAGTCTCTCCTCAAACCTGGAGCTCGCTGATGTTCAGGCAATGTGTCCAGCCAACCATCCATCTCCATCTCTCACACTGTTGGGGTAACAAGCACATGTGTCCACATCTAGCTTTTTTTACATAGGTACTAAGGTCAAGTCTTCCCACTGGTACAGCAAGCACACTTACCTACTTGAGCCATCGCTCCAACAACAATGACTAAAAACTTAAATACATGAGCTTCTGCGCTGGTTAGCTTTTGTCACTAAGATGCAACATAAACACCCAATCTAAACAAAACATCACTAGGACTTCTGCAGTCCCGGTATCACCTCCCACCTCTGCAAGGTGACCCAGAATGCGGACTCCAGCACCATAGAACTTGGCCTGCTGGTGGAGCTTCGTGTGGCGGAATGGGACAGAATGCACTCCTTCACACGGGGCTTCCCTTATGTGTGGAGATCCTGTGCCCAGCAACTGTACATCACTAGCTTATCTGTTGCTCCGCAGTATTTTCTTTGTGAGTCTGCCAGAACAGATTCCTGCTACTGTGGATGTTTCTATTCGTTTATGGCTCAGTTTTTGGTTTCTTAAGGCAGGGTCTCCTGTAGCCCGGGCTGACCTCTAAGTCACCGTGTAATGGTCATGGAGTCCTGATCCTCCTGCCACTACCTCCTGCGGCTGGGATTGCAGGCATGCACCACAGAGCTCAGCTTGTTCTCCTGCTGGTGGGCCGCTGAGGTTTCCAGGTACCTACCATTACCGATAACACAGCAACAGACATTCTCGCATGTGATTCTGCAGAGGTGTCTCTGTGCTCTTGTTGGAGGTGCCCACAACAGGAACTGTTTGACACATTGCCTTCAGCGGACACTAGCTGCTTTCTAAGGTGACTGCACTGACCTGCACTTACACCAGTGGTACGGGAACACCCTTGCTTATCTGCTACTGGTGCACAGAATTTACGATGAAACCTGCCTGTTTGTTATTTCAGGGTCTCGGTGTGTAGCCGGGGACAGCCATGAACTCATGACTTAGCACACGTTAGCTCAAATCGGTGACTCACCAATCCTAAGTGTTAGGATTACAGGATTACAGTGTTAGTACCACCACTGGCTTACAACTGGTGTGTGTGTGTGTGTGTGTGTGTGTGTGTGTGTGTGTGTGTGTGCATGTGTTACACATCAGTATGCCTGTGAGTGTCAAGGCCTGAAGTTTATGCTTTGTGTTTTCCTTCACTACTCTCCACTTTATCTTCTGAGGCAGACCCTCCTGCTAAGCCCAGAGTTTGCCAATCTGTGCTCGTCACTAGCCCACTTGCTCCAGGGACCCTCTGTTTCTGCGTCCCAAGGGCTGGGCTCACTGGCAGCCATCACACCTATCTGGCTTTTGCAAGGCTTCTGGGAATGAACCCAGGTCCTCACATTTGCCCAGCTAGCAGCTTATTGACTGAGCCAGCTCCCCAGCCCCTCACAACTGATGTTAAAATATGGATGCTGCTCCCTTGCAACCTCTCTCGTGCATATAAATTTTGTGACTGACTTTGCAGAATGTACTAAAGATGCTTCTTATATTTCATAAATACACCACACTGTTTTATATCACAAGATGTGCATTTGTGGTTCAACAAGTCCCCATCAGCTTCGATGCTTATTTCGGATCTGCCTAATAAATGCGAATGAGCTGTGTCTGCATGGTGCTACCCAGGTGCCTGCATGGTGCTTCCCAGGTGCCTGTATAGCGCTTCCCAGGTGCCTGCATGGTGCTTCCCAGGTGCCTGCATGGTGCTTCCCAGGTGCCTGCATGGCGCTTCCCAGGTGCCTGCATGGCGCTTCCCAGGTGCCTGCATGGTGCTTCCCAGGTGCCTGCATGGTGCTTCCCAGGTGCCTGCACGGTGCTTCCCAGGTGTCTGGACAGGTAGCGGTAAGTGCAGAGCTTTTGCTTGGACACTCTGCTAGCTTCAGATATTTGCCTCAAGTTGTGTACCATTTTCTTTTCCTCCCAAACATGGGCACACTTTCTGATTTAATAAACTGATTTCCTCTGCCAATTACTGAGCTATGTGATCTATCTATCTATCTATCTATCTATCTATCTATCTATCTATCTATAGATCTATCTACCTTATCTTTCTATCTATCTATCGATCGATCTATCTACCTTATCTATCTTTTATCTTACAATACAGAAAACTGAATTCTCGATAAGCTGTTTCAGAATTTCTTCTCCCTTCTAAAATTAACATGCACCTCTCAATAACAACTCTGAATATCAAGGGTCCAAATTCCCTAAAACAAAAGACATAGACTAACAGATTGGATTTAAAACAAAACAAAACAAAACAAAACCAGAATCCATCTATTGTCTGCTTCCAAGAAACACACCCCACCAAAGGTAGATGCCCTCTTAGGGTAAAAGGATGGGGCGTGGTGCTCCAAGCAGAAGGAACTGGGACACAAGCGAGCATTGCAACAGTAACGCCTGGGAAAAGAGGCTCAACCTGGAACTAGTGAGAAGAGAATTGTAAAGTCACTTTATTATGACTGAGAAGTAACCCTTCAAGAAGACATTGTAATCCTAAGCATACCTGCACCAAACACTTCATAAAATAAATTCTACAAGATGAAGCCACAGACTCACACAGTAAGAGTGGGTAACTTCTGTACTCTACTACCATTAACAGATGGGTCACTGAAACAAAAAATAAAATAAAACGGAAACATTACAGATAAATGACATCATAGGTCAACTATAAAGTGTTCCAGCCAAACACTGAAACTTTTAATTTTTCTCAGGAGCCCATGAGACTTTCTCTAACGTAATTAGAGTCTCAACGGATACAGGGAGGTTGAAATAACTTCTCAGAACTGCAGAGAGGGTTGTCATAGGTCTCGTTTGATATGAGAGTGGAAAGGAATTGTGGAGTGGAGGTGTAAGTGGGGAGAGGGGTGAGGAGTGCGGGCAAGGAGAGAAGAGCAGGGAAGGCCAACCAAAACTAGTGATGCATGAAAAAAAAGCCATAAGGTTTAAAAACTGCAAACAGTTTGAATGCAGGTGCCCTGTGTGATTGGATAACGCTGCTGCAAGAAGCCTCAGACTACCAAATGAAAGTCCCAGTGCCAGGGGAAGCCACGAGTGAATGCTGCCATCGCCATTGGTTGCCTACCAGCACTAGATGGCAAGACTCTGTTGTGTCACATGAATATGTTTTTTGTTTTGGTCCCAGGTGTGGGATGTGGGAATGTTTTTCCACCACTGAAAACAGTTTGTGACCTCTATTAGCTGAAAACAGACTCATGAGAGGGTGCATGATGATTGGCTGGAAGCTGTCTCGTGTGAGGGTCGTGGACCCTGAGAAAGGATTGATAGAAGCCCACAGACAGTAAGACAATGCTTTGGCATCACTGCTCTCTGCAACAGTTCACATTTCTTCGCTGGTCTTAACTTTTCTACACTTTACTTTGCAGAGAGAAATGCTCCAGAGAACTTCTCATGGCGCTCTGGCTGAGCCTTGCCACTCCTGCCACTCAGGCTGCTTCGGCCTTGCTGTTTCTACTGAGTTGTGCTGCTGCTGCTGCTGCTGCTGCTGCTGTTGTTTGCTGTTTGCTGTTGGCTATTTGCTGTTTGCTGTTGGCTATTAGCTGCTTGCTGGTCTTCTGGTATCCTGACAAAGACTCGGGATTGCCCAAAGGAACTACATCTAAAGAGGTCCACAACCCCTTTTTTTTAAACTAACCTTCTTTCTCCCCTACCTCTGGTCCATCCATGGGTTGGCAGGGAGGTAGAGGTGTTTAAGAGCCCTAAATAAAGCAGCTCTTCGAAAAATCTAAGCCTACAACTTCAAGTCTGCTAAGACTATGGGACTTTTGAAGCTGGATTGAAGCCATTTTGCACTGTGAGAGAGCTCTGACCCTTGTGGGTTCCAGGTGTGGGATGTGGTGATTCAAATATGCAGCATCTCCTTCCAACTCATGCTTTGAGTGCTTGGCACCCACCTTATAGCAGTTTGGAAGGCTGGGGAGCCTCTAGAAAGTGATGTCACTAGGAGTGGGCTCTTGAAAAGTGGTTCAAGCCTTGTTTTGTTTCCTGGTTTATCATTGGGACTTTCTGTCAAGAAGAACTGAAATTCCTCTGAAACCATGAGCCAAAATAAACCCTCCCTCCTGTAAGTTGCTTCTGTCAGATATCTGGTCTGCCTCGGACTTTCTCTTGTTTAAATTTATATAAAACAACAAGGAAAACGCCATCCTTTAAGTGGCAACAAAGGACATACAGCACCTGGGTTGGCAGGAACTATCTGAATGAACAAAAGAGGAACAGTGCACTGATGAAGCCGGAGCAGTGGATCATGGGAGCTTGGTCAAGCCACCAGGAACGTGAACACAAGGGGCAGACAGGGCCTTGGTAACGAGCTACTGGGCTGGTACAGAAAGGGATTCCAACAACTCAAACACCAGGAGTCTCCCTTACAGAGCTGGGTTGTGAGCACCACCAAGGTGTCCAAACATCAAATCGTCTCCTGAAGCAATGAGTTTTTACACATGTCACTAAAAATATTCTCAAAGTAGCCAAGCCTGGGATATCTGATCAGATTCCATGTGTAGCACGGAAACCTGCACACACAGAAGTGGGGTCTCTTTTTTGTCAGAACTCTGAAGTGGGCTTGGACTTCAGACACCACCACCGCCACCATCCATAGAAGGAAGAGAAACGCCAGCCAGGAGCAACCCTGTCGTCTGCAGGAGGCCTTGCTTGGAATATTAACGATTTACTTTGTCTCTCTTCAACCTTAGATAAACTGACTTCCTTTTTAATATTTAGAAGGCTAGAGGGATGGCTCAACAGACAAGAGCACTCACTTGCTCTTGTGGAGGCCCCAGATTCAGTTGCCAGCACCTACATGGGAGCTCACAACCTTTATCCAGTCCCAGGGAATCTGACACTCTCTTCTGGTCTCTGAGGGTGCTACATGCATGTGGTGCACTTAAATTCATGTAAGCAAAACATCATAAAAAAAAAAAAAGTAAAATTTAAAAATATTTGGACTCTGGTGGGAGAGATGGCTCAGTGGTTAAGGGCACTGTCTGCTCTTCCAGAAGACCTGCGTTCAAATCCCAGCACCCACATGGCAGCTCACAATTGTCTGTAACTCCAAGATCTGATGCTCTCACATAGACAGACAGATGTAGGCAAAACACCAATGCACATAAAATAAAGGTAAGTAATTTTTAAAAATTTATTTGAAAATATCTGGACTCATAAAATAAATTATCTATCAGCTTTAAAATATCAGTGAGGAACTGCAGAAAACCTGAATCAACTATTTAAGACCTTGAGTACCATTTAAGGCCATTTCAGTTTCCCAGGCTAAGTTGGTGATCTAATCAGAAGTGAGAAAACTTCTTTTTACGTCACTACACTGCCGCAGTCTTACTTTAAGTGATTGATTGATTGACTGACTGAGTGATTATGTCAGTAATTTGGGTGAACATGAAATCATATATCAGTGATTTTTAATAAGTATATTTTGTCTTTATTTATAAAACTAGCTTAGAAAGCAATAGGTTTCTAAATGGGATTTTCATACATATTGCATTTGGTTGATTCTTCCCTCATTGGCGTTTAATCCCCAATGTGAACTTATTAAAAGGTGGGAAATTAGCCCCACTAGGATCTAGAGGTGAAGCTTTTAGAAGGCGATTATGATTCGCATATGTCCCAAGAGTGGAGCATCCATGACTGAACACTGACATCAGAAGACACACATATGTGCACTATGTATGCAAGCATGCCACTAGTCTCTGGCTATGTAATACCTACACGACCTCAGAGTACAGCACCAAAAAGACCCTCAGCAAATGTTGCCCAGACGCCTAGGTCCAGAGCCATGGACCAAAACAAAACTTTCCTTCAATTAAAAATAGCATATGGTCTTTTGTAACTAGCAATAGGGAAGGGACTAACGTGTACACCATTCAAGTTACTTATAGCGCGGGTAGAAAGCAAAACAAAGACTTGGCAGGTTAATACGAAGAGCTGTTTCTGCTCATCAGAAAGGTGGAAGCGGTCGAAGGGAAAGACACACAGAGCTCATGTGTTCCTTTTTGTAAGGCATCCCACTCCCATTTATCCCAGAAGATGTCTCGCTGACATCACAGAACCATGGCTATGTTGATAACATCATCACAGAAGAGTCAAAATAACAATAACTGCAATCATTTCGTCAGGAGTTAGTGTATGAACCGGCACAATGGCTCAGCAGGTAGAGACGCCTTGCCTTCATGTCTGATGCCCTGAGTTTGATGGCCAAGTCCCACATGATGGGAAAAGAAAACAGACTCCTACACGTTGCCTCTGACTTCCGCATTTGTGGCATAGCACGAACTCCCAAAATAATCAAGTAAATTCCTTTCAAATCTTTTTTTCCCCCAGAATTGGAAGAAGTTAAATTTATGGGCTGGTAAGATGACTCAATGGGTAAAACTTCTTGTCACAGCCTTAGGACCTGAATTTAATTTCAGAGAGCTGTATGGTGGGAGGACAGACCCAGTTCCTCCATGCTATCCTCTGACCTCTACATGTGCTGCAGCATGCATGTGCACACACACTCGCGCAGTGCACACATGCACAAGTACACACACACACACACATGCCCATGCCCACACACACAGACACACACACACACAGGCACACACAGACACACACACACACACACATGCCCATGCCCACACACACACACACACACACACACACAGGCACACACACACACACACACACACACACACACACACACACACACACGCCCATGCACACACATATGGTTTGGTGGAAGGAACTCTCAATGAGGAACAGTCTGGATCCTAACCTCATTCTGCTCCTAGCTGGGCGATCATAAGGATGATGGCAGCAGACAGATGCTAGTTGCCCATGGTCTATAATAAGGTCGTAGGAGAAGCAAAGTCCCTCCAAGATCTGAAACCCTGTGAGAACACATTGGCAAAGCATTTTTCTGTCCTGGTTCTTATTAGCACAGACCAGCAAGGTATGACTTTAAGGCCCAATGTGTGGCCAAGGCTATCCCAAGTACTCTCCCAGTTACTGTAGTTTATTTCCAAGGACACTCCAAATCACAGGCTACTTAGCCCACATACACCTCACCTGGCAGTCAGTCTTCCATACACAATTAGGAATTCCCATGTTTAATGGGCTTTTTTACCTAGAACACCATCCATCCTTGTCACCTTCTTCTCAAAAAGAGCAGCCATGTATGCTTCATTCTGTATTTCTCAGTTTTCTCTATTTCTAACTTACTTAGCTCTAGGTCAAGTAACTTCTCGCAAAAACATCATCATCATCATCATCATCATTATTATTATTTAGCTTATTTTCCTGTGCTCCTCTACTTCTCCCCTTTAAGTCTTATCCATTTTTCATAAGGAAATCTTCACTCCTTTCCAACTGTAGTAGCATTACCCAGACTAAGGGTATGACCTGGTAAAAAGATACAAACAAAAGACGGGAAGACTCTTGAGCTATCACTCATCCTCTGAAAACACCCAAATCCACCCAGAGCTCACTCAGTTCCCATGCCTGTCACTCATTCTCCACAGTCACCAGTGCTACAGAGGGAGGACAATTCTTTTGAATTTTGAGATTTTTATTTACTGCACTGTATTTTACACCACTGAACAGTTACCATCACTGCTCTCTCTGTAGTATAGTACTTTTCCTATATGATAGTCATTTGTTGGGCTTTTCTTTTCTTTTCTTCACTATAAAATCCTAATTTTCTTGGGCTGCAGAGATGGCTCAGAGGTTAAGGGCACTGACTGCTCTTCCAGAGGTCCTGAGTTCAATTCCCAGCAACCACATGGTGGCTCACAACCATCTATAATGAGATCAGATGCCCTCTTCTGGCCTGCAGGGGTACATGCACGCAGAGCACTGTATACATAATAATAAATAATTTTTTTAATCTTAATTTTCTTAATGGCAGGATTTATATATCAGTAACACTAGCACCTCCAGTGACCAAGCAGCTAATCAGTGCCTCCTGAGGTGAAAATAGTACTTTCTTTTACTTCACAAGGTCTATACTATTTGCTATGCAAGGCAGTAAGACTTCTTCAGACTGGCTAGTTTGGAACTTTAGCACCACATTTAAAACACTGTGCAGAAAATAAATACATCACAGAGGAAAGAAGAAGAAGAGGAAAAAGAGGAGGAGGAGGAGGAGGAGGAGAAGGAAGAAGAAGAGGAAAAAGAGAGAAAGAAAGAAATTATGGTAAACTTTGAAGCTTGATTTTAAAAATGTATGGAATTAGAAGGGCCTGCATGCTCTTGTAGTCCAATCTCATCACTTGCAGGTGAAAAAAATTTTTTTTCAAGATTTAATGGTTTGCTCCAGTCAGTGACAGAACCAACCTAACAAAGATGGCTTTCTCTTAAAATAAAATGTATTAATTCTTTGAGAACTGCATGCAATGCATTTAGATCATATTCATCCCCCCATTAGTCCTCCAACGTCCCCCAGAGCCCTCACCCTCCCTCCCAACTGTAGGCCTCTTTCTTTCTTTCTTTCTTTCTTTCTTTCTTTCTTTCTTTTTTCTTTCTTTCTTTCTCTCTTTTCCTTGGTGTTTGGGGACAGGGGTTTTCTGTGTAGCCTTGGCTGTCCTAGACTCACTTTGTAGACCATGTGGCCTCAAAATCACAGAGATCTGCCTGCCTCTGCCTCCCGAGTGCTGGGATTACAGGCCTGCACCACTATAACCGCTCTGTATGCCTTTTTTATAATGATCATCAAGTCCAATTTAAAGAGCCCTTAGCAACCTCTTGGTTTATCTGTCATACAGAAACTACACAAATATGTGGGATAACTGGAATGGCACACACACACACACACATCTAACACATATATGTATATAGGTGTGTTATATATATTTATATCTAAAAACTACATTGGGTTGTAAAGAATGTTTAAAGTTACTTTAGATATTATGAAAGAGTTTAACCAGATAGCCAAATCTTACTAATATATGCATCCTACCAAGCATTATAGGCTAAAGAATAAAATACATAGATCCCCACACATCTTTAAAGACTGTGACAAAATCCTTTTTTAATAAAAGCAGAAAGGAAATTAAACATTAGCTACTGATGGTGAGTATATATTCTAATGATGCATTAGGAGGTCCTTCCTATGCATTCTAACTTATAGGCCAATGCATAGTTCGGCTTTTGCTGTATATATATATATATATATATATATATATATTGGGACAACACTGTCTCAGTAGCCTATGCATAATACATGAGACCAACTTAAAAATGGGGAATGTAGGCACAGAAACAGTCAACTGCAAAAGAACACACAAAGTACTTTGTGCCAAGCACCTCTAGTACAATTATGGTTTTGACAGAGAAAAACAAATGTCTTAGGTATCTGGGGCCTGAGGAACTTGGCCAAACTATTGTTCGCTGTGCACAGTTTGTGTCTTCGTGCTCAGATGTTGTTGAAACAGCAGACTTAAAAGAAATAATGTCAATGAATCCTACCAAGCACTATACGTGACCTCTGGGGTAATTAGCAATCATTCAAAAGCAACAAGACTAAAATGTTCTATTCTTTATTACTGTCAGCTCTTATCTTGATCAGCATTTTAATAAAGATGGTTCGTTTCTAAGACAGTTTCATGAATCAGTCATAATTACATTCTGACATGCAGTGAATAGTAAAGCAAAACTAAATATCACTTCATCAACCTTTCTAACCTTTATGCAAGTATTAACTGTAAATAATTTTTACACAATCCTACAACAGGAAATCTGCATATTTCTTAGCTTTGTACGTACTTTACCCCAAATGAATTTCCTGTGACCTATACCTGAAAAACACAATCAGCCATAATTATCCAGTTTTGTGAGATGTTCAGGTGTTGCCTTTCAGAGTTCAAATCAACTTCAAGTATAAAAGGCTACTTTATTCTACAAATGGCACAATATGCAAAGTGGGTTAAGTAGCCAAAAGCATCTCAGAGCGCTGTGGCTTGAACAAAGTCTATTTGGAATCACAACGTCACAAGAAGGCTATCCTTAAGCAAAGTGACACTTACAAAAATTGATTCATAGATGACACACGGAGGAACAGATTGCTGATGACTAAATTACAACTAAAATATTTTGAAAGGAGAATACTAACTAGAATGCAATCTGGGTAGTTTTTTGTTTTTGTTTTTTTGTTTTTTTGTTTTTTTCTTCCATGCGATGCCAAACAGCTGATGGAAGTGGTTGGAAATATATCAGAAACAGGAGAATTACTTAGGGACACTGCTGTCTGAGTGACCTCAGTTTTTCCTTCACCCTTGCAGATGGGTTACTTTTGAGTTTTCTGGTGACTAATTTATTTTTGCTGAGGATTAATCTGAAAATATTTTGGACCATCAAAGTAAACATAAATCAACTACCAAAATAAATTAACACTGGGTTTCAGGTGACTTGGTTGCTTCTGATTGCTCAAAAATGTCATAATAAGTGCAGTGTTTTCTCAAGGACAAGCTCTTCTTTCCCAGGAGTGAAACAACACTTCACGGATCACTGCGGACACACAGCCAGGCTCTCAGATTTGTAGGTCACTCAAAAATAAAGAGTTTACAGTAAACATACTGAGTAATATTCTAACCAAACTGATGTCATTTAAAAACTTAAACACAGTGGCTAGTCACACAGTTTCATTTTACTTAGTGTCGTTCCAATTTTAAGATAAGTTCTTCGCAAACAACAGTCTAAAATTATTCCCTGTGTCGTTTCTTATCGCTGATAAAGCAGTCTAACTAGAATGTTACTGATTTGAAGGCAGAAAGATTCATCAAACCAGGAGGGACTGAAAACACAGAAATATGTTGTCCTCGGTGTGGTAAACTTTGTTTAATTTTTATACTTGGCTTTCCTGTGCACTGTCCCTTTCTTTCACTAGAGGTGCAAGCTAAGGAGTGGGGACTGGGGAGAAGTGTTGATTTAAAAAAATACAAAAAACAGATTCCCCAGAAAAAAAAAAAAAAAAACTGTGATTAAGATTTAAACAAAGCTAAAGATGGCTTCGCCTGAGCCCTGATGAGGTCCACTACCTCATTAGGGACAACTGAAAACTTGTGATGCATTTTTGTTTCAAGAGAATCCAAAAGTCCTTGGTGTAAAGGGGGCGGCGGGGGGGGGGGGGGGGGGGGGTGGTGCAGGGCCCATTCAGGCTTTCTGTACCACAACCATTATGTCAAAAGTATAAAACACTGCCTTCATGCTGCCAAGCCACAATGACTCTTCCTACATCAAAGGCTTTGCACCACGAGGGTTTTTTTTTCCTTCAAAATTTATTCAAGCTAAGGGCAGAGAGACAACGATTCATACACGCTAATTATGCCTAATTATCTATTCCCTTTTCTGACCAGCTCCGGCCAAGGCTAAGTGCTATCTGGATTTCTCACAACCTCCCTCTGCCCTGTCCATGCAGCTTCACAGTGAGGGCTTTGAAGAAAACAGTTGTGGCTTTTCAGAGTTTCCCTCAATATAGAGTTCAAGCAAATTAAATAATGATTCTGTTAGTTTTGACACGTTTGTGCGTTAAATATGAGGACCTCTTGGTTAATTTGGCAAATTCCTTGCAACTTCTCATGGGTACAATCATAGTAACACCCTCCTTTATAGGGGCGTCTCCTCGTGTTTTCTTTTCATGATCTAAATGAAATGTTTATTGGATTAAAGTTCTTCTCTGCAGACCTCCATGGTGGCCTGTGACAAAGAGCTTAAAAGTTCTTTTAATTGGCTTGAGTTTTAAGGGAAGGAGAAAGGGAGAATTCTATTTCACATTACATCACTAGCCAAGAAAATTGCCATGTGTAATTAAACTAATTTATCTCACGATTCAAAGAAGCCACTAATTCATATTTAAGACACACTTCCTTTAAAGCATTTTTTGTCACCAGAGAACTGATTTCTTATAATTAAACTGAAAATAACTATTTATTGAAAGACAAGAATTCAAGTCCTAAACTATATTATTTTCATGTAAGACACAGCTGCTTGTATTTCAGTTAAAAATAAGTATATAGCTAATATATTTTATAGACAATCTTTTTCATTTTACAAGACAGAAAAAATATTTTTTAAAAGCATACACCCCAAATTACTTTCCTATAGGCTGTCTGATACAAAGAATTCATCTGGGAATAAAGATAGATAAGAATTACACCTTAAAATTATATCACAACAATTTTTAATTTTTAATCATGTTTATCCATTTCAAGAACACAAAACAAAAACACTATTATCAATGAAGTTTAATCCTTGTTGCTCTCAATATATTTTTCCAGTAATTTTAAGTAGATTTTTCTCAAGCATACGACAACATGTTGGGTAGATTTCCTTACTTTACCTAGGTCTAAGAGTCCCTAATCACAGAAATGCATTACACATCAAATGATCATTTTTTGTCTCATAAGACATCAAACACCCGATAGGATTCAAATGAACTCTGGTAGTTTGTGGGAAGCCAGCTTCTCTTGATCCAGGAGTCTGATCTACAACTTCTGCTCTCCTTCACTTCTCTGGGTCTTAAGGATTAAAAGGGCAGCCCTAGGTAAAGATGACGTCACGCTAACCTAGGGCCCCATCCCTGTAAGGTTGAGTCAGGTGACAGCGGTGGAGGTCAGTTAGGTAGACACTAACCTCTACACTAATTCTGATGCTTTAACACACTGAGAACGCCTGTGACAAGTCACCAGAAACACACTGGCAAACTCATCTCAGCAGCTATGAAAACCGTGGCAGGACAAAGTGCAAGATCCACTTTTTCAGCAGCTCGAAGACCCCAGTGCCGGTACTGGATGGAAGATGAAGGCCGCGATGTTTTGTCTGCAGGCATAAACAACTACTCTAAAGTTTGCAGCTGAAGACCACCACACGAGAACACTCTCTGAGTGTTCACTAACAGGTTAAGAGTCCTCTGGATACGATTCTCAGGAAACACGATAATAGTCTATCATATTGCCTTTTTAACATTTTTGATCAAGAAAACCTAACAGTCCAGAAATATAACCAAGTAGGAGCTATGCAGCCATTCCTGAATATTAAATAGCACAAACTTAGTAACAATGAACCGGTTGCTCTCTTCTATTATTAAGCATTTATAGACATTGCATATTTAAAATCAACTCATGCTAAACCAAATCATAGTAAAATGTTTCCAAATGAGCAACATTTTGTCAGAAATGAGAAATTCCTAAGAGCTAATGCTAGGACCTTTTTACTGTTCTCTAACTCTATTTTCTGAATAGTATTAACAAATGAGAAAATTATACTGTAGAATGCTCTGTGGGGTTGTACCAGGGCCTGGGTTTGAGTTCCAAGACTGCAAATAAATAGTATGCATGTAGACATTGCATGCGTACATACATATACGAATGTAAATGACATTTTCACTTGATTCTAACAAAGACTATGTATGTATGTATGTATGCATGCATGTATATACGTATCTATGAACATGACATTTTCACTTGGTTTTAGCATAGCCAATACTTTCGAGTTACCAAATTAGCGGGAATCGACCCTGGCCACCCTCTAGGCTGCTGGCCCACCAAGTTCCCCGTTTCTATCAACCACTTATCCAGCTTTTGAAGTAACGCTTTCTCTGAAAGCTACTACTGAATCTACCCTAGCAGGGGGTTTCTGTCCAGCGAACAAGTAACATTTTACAGAAAGGATGTGCTGTTTACACATACTGTCCTCACGAGCTTCGTCAGTGAGGAGCCATACCCTGTCTGGAAAAAGGCAGCAAGGCTAGGCTCTCAAGTCCATTCGTCTCTGCTACAGGGACTCAACTCTGTTGTTATAGTGTGAAAAGAGCTATAGACAACATATTTTTTTTAAAAAAACACCAAAACAAAACAATACGAACATGAAGTTCTTCAATAAAGCTTTATTCACAAAAGTGGGCAGCAGGCTAGATTTGTTTACTACCTACATATGCTGGCTTTGATACAGATTATGATGTCTCTGTAAGATACTGCAGTGTAGAGGCCGAGACAGAGACATCTTACTGTAAGGGATGATCCTGTGCAGAGGCCAGCAAAGGCTTCAGCAATTTTGTTAGTACAATTATACCCTTAGACAGTTTTAAACTTTTAAACTATTATTCCTTAGAAGAATTACTGAAATTTTGCAAATATCACAACAAAAAATACCACATTGCATCATATGGTCAGCAGCGACTTTCAAACTGCAAACTTTAATTGTTACTGTATTAATCATCGTTTTGTATAAGAGCAAGAAGTGCTGCCCACATGGTCCTTTTTTTTTTTTTTTTTTTTTTCGCGTGCACCAAATACATCTTGCTTTTATTTGGAGGCAGAGAGGGGGCAATCTAAGTTTTATACAAATTCTCAAAGCCTCAGTAAGTGGATGAATAGTAATGATTAGCTCATAAAGTATTAATGAACTTAATTATTGATCACATTTTAAATTTACACTCTTCACAGTTCCGTCCTTTTCATACATCCTTCCTCTTTGAGCAACGCCTTTCTGCTTTCCCTGGTAACTTCTGACTTCTGTAAGGCTTGGGGCATCATATGCTCTCTGGGAAACTCCGGCATGCGCCAGGGTCTCTGGGAAACCCCTCCGGCATGCGCCAGGGTCTCTGGGAAACCCCTCCGGCATGCGCCAGGGTCTCTGCTCAAGCCGCTCATTCAGGCCAAGGCCTCTCTTTGCCTCGTACTTCAGCATCTCGTACTTAATTCAATTACAGAAGTGCTCACATGACATGATAAAAATGTTATTGCCTGAAATGTTTAATCAGATTCAATTCAACTACCACCAATTATTTTACTGTAATATCTCTATTTATAAGTTATTCATTTTGACTGGTGGTATGAAATCTCAAAAAGTAATTTGCTCAGGAAATTTTATAAAGACTGTAATTCCTACATTACCATACATCCAAAAGTACCTATTTGTGGAGTTTTTAATTTAAGTCACTCTGAAATGTATCAGGGATTCACTTACCTGTTCACTGGATTATTGAGAGGGGCAGGGTCACACTATGTCGTCCAGGCTAGCTTTGAACATTCAATCTAGTGCCTTAGGCTCCCGAGTTCCAGGTTTACAGAAGTATGTTACCTCACTTGGCATATCTGGGGGTTTATATATACACAATGACCCAACACATAAAATGAAATAAAAGAATATGTGGGGGGGGGTTGCTTGAGTATATGTCTGTGCCTCACCTCTGTGCAGCACCCCTGGAAGGCAGAAGAAGACACTGGATGCCCTGAAACTGGCGTTCCAGACAGTTGTTAGCTGCCACGTGGGAGCTGGGAATCAAACACAAGTCCTGAAGAGCCGTCAGGGCCCTTAGCCACTGTGTCACCTCTCCGGACATGACACTGAATTTTAACACAGTAAGAACGATTAAATTCTGCTATTACTGAATCTACCTGGCCCGGGCAGGTCTCAGATCAACTTGGGGTTTTCCCCATTAATTTCTTTTCTTGCTGCCTATTGAGTTTTTCTTTATCTTGGAGTTAAATTATATAACAGAAAAAATATATATATTATTCTTGGTGGAGTTAGACAAATATACAGTGAACATTCTTCCGGACTTTTCTATTTTATGAAACCTATTTTATACTCTATAGAAAAGATCTATTTTCTACTAGATCCTTAGCTCTTTTTTTTTTTTTTTTTTTTTCAGACATGTGAATGGTGACCAGTGACTCAGAAAGCTGAGTCAGGAGGACAATAAGTTTGAGTACACCATGAACAAAACAGCAAAACCTTTTCATGCACACTCACAAACACAGGCACAAGCACACGAATCGAATGAATGGTGACAGGTTCTACCTGTTTTCCGTATCTGGTGTCATCTCTGTAGAAGTTTTTACCTCAACAATTTTCTCTTTGCTTTTATTTCTGTCACCTCACTTTTCTTCTATCTTATATTAGATTCATCTCCTTTACTTTATTAGTAACATGGCTTCCCCCCACCCCACCCCCCGAGACAGGGTTTCTCTGTGTAGTCTTGGCTGTCCTGGACTCACTTTGTAGACCAGGTTGGCCTTGAACTCACAGCGATCTGCCTGCCTCTGCCTCCCGAATGCTGGGATTAAAGGCGTGCACCACCACACCTGGTGTAACATGACTTCTTTATTTCTCTGAAAATATTAAAAATTTTTCTCTTGTTTTCTGAGTTGGCACAATTACCATGTGTTTTGAGTAACAAGTAATTAGTCACGTCTTTCCTGCTCCTGAGCCTGCCTTCCTATAGGCCTTTTTGTTAAAAGAAAAGAAAAAAACTCTGTGTGTGTGTGGTGTGTGTGGGGGGGGGGGCAGACTTGCCACTGTGCATGCGTAGGTCAGGGAACAACTCTATGTGGCCCTTTCTCTCCTTCCACATTTGCGTGGTCCTGAGGATTGAACCTGGGTCTCTGGCTTGGACAAGCGCCTTTAACCTCTCAGTCATCTCTCCTGCAGCTCTTTGAATGAGTCCTCCAGGAGGCATGTGGTAGACACACTGAGGACTTTAGGAGGTGGTGGCAGCGTGAGCACGCTGTCTCAGGGACTGACTGATGCTGCTGTCAAGACAGCTTAGCAATTGAGTGCATCCCTCCACATTTCTCCCTCGCACATGGATATGTGCTCCCCCAACACACCCCATCCCCACCTTCTGCCATGAGTGGATGCAGCATGAGGGCCCACTAGATCCACAACTAGTGGCTTCTGTGATCATGGGATTTCTGGTCTCCAGGGCGTCAAGAACTGATCTGTGTTCTTTACAACCCACCCCCAGTTGCTGGTACCGTCCTAGCATCCCAAACTGGACAGACACCTGCCGTTACATTTACTTTTAAGGTGGTCCTGTACAATTCATTTTGATTTTTGTTAATACTTCAACTTTCAATATGAGAGTCCTATATAGATCTGCTGATTTCCTGAAAACGATGAACCCATATGATCTTTTAAATTTTTTTCTATTGGAATAATAATATATGATCATTTCAGACAACCTGGAAATAGCTAAAATAGAACATTTAAGTCACTGTAAATATTACTCAGGTAGGCACAATTTCAATTACTACTTAAGATGCTTCCTTGCAATGTGTCTCTCAGTGTGTGCACTGCGGTCTGACTTTCATGGTGATGGGCAATCTCTTGCATTATGCTGTGCTCTCTGCGTGTACACTGCGGTCTGACTTTCATGACGATGGGCAATCTCTTGCATTATGCTGTCCTAATAGCTTTGTGGAACTTTAGAAAATCACAGCCCAAGTGATTACATTACGTCCTCTCGTGTGAGCAAACCCATCATTTACCTCACTGCTCCTCTGAACATGTGAGATAAAGTGGGAACAGAAAACTTGGAGCTTATTGCTGCTTTTAATAGTTTCCATAGTTATACTTTTCTATGTCTATGGTAAAACATAAAAGATCCTCAGCTAGTAGGGAAAACCTTTTTTGTTTATTATGAACAGTCAAGGTGTTCTGAGTGTTGGCTGAGCACAGAGGCCCTGGGTGCGCCCCTAGCAAGAAGGAGGAAAAGAGAGGAGAGCAAGCTGAGACTCCATCTTGGACTGCAAAGACAATGGAGAGACGTTGCACTGGGAATGGTCCATGGCTCTGGAACCTCAAAGCCCACACCCCTAGTGACATATGTTCTCCAGCAAGGCCATAACTCCTTAACCTACCCAAACAGCTCTGTCAACTGGCAACCAAATACTCAAATATCTGAGTCTATGCAGGACATTCTCACTTCAACCACCTCGCTTTACTCCCTGGTCTCTATAGGCTCATGGCTCTGTCATGACAACACATCTAGTCCAAATCCCTAAGTCCTCAGAGTCTTGCAGGCTCAACACTATCTAGAAGGCCCAAATCTTTTGAGACACAAGGTTATCACTTAACTGTAATACTCTACAAAATTAAGAATAATCAAATTTTATACTTCCAACACATAATGGCTCAAAATATTCATACCCCATTCCTGGTACCAAATTCTGCATTAGTTACTTTTTCATTGCTGTGATAAAACGCCACGACCACGGCAACTTACAGAATAAAAAGGTTATTTGGGCTTACATTTCCTGAGGGTTAGGTCCAGAACGGCAGGAATTGCATGGCAGCAGGCTGGGAGAGGATGCTGAGGGCGCACATCTCAGACCACAAGCACAGAACAGAAAGAGTGCACTGGGAATAGTGCTAGGCTTTGAAGTTTCAGTGACAACATCATCCAACAAGGCCACGCCCAAGCCTTCCCAAACAGTGCTACCAACTTGGAACCAAGTATTCAAGTGCCTGAGACTACGGTGCCAGCACATTCAAACCACCACAAACGTTACATCGTATAACTGCGTAGGATACATGACTTAACAAAGAACAAGTCACCCAAAACGGGGAAATATATACGCACTCTAAACAGCCAGAGTCAACAAACATTCTCTGAACACCGACGGGCTCACCTGAGAGCCTGGAGTCTCAGTGAGTCATTCCTGGAAGTAATGGAATAGACCCAGGTACAGACATCTTAACACAACTTAAAAACAACCCTCAAAAACAGTGGTTTTTGCCTTCAGCCCAGCATTTTGAAGGCAGAGGCAGTCAAGTCTCTGTGAGTTCGAAACCAGGCTTGTCTCCAGAGTAAGTTCCAGGACAGCTAGAGCTACACAGTAAAACAAAACTCTCAAAGGAATCAAGCTTAACTGCAGGAAATTTAGCCACTGCCAAAAAACAAAACAAAACAAAACCAACAACAACAAAAAACAAAAACAAAAAAAAATCCTTGGCACATTTAAAGGAAATAAAAGACTCAATGCAATGATCACTATGTCTAGAATCCAATCTAAATTACCAGATATGGTGGGGTGGGAGGTGAGCAAACCAACAACCAGAAATAACTGAGATGGTAGACTTTGCATATGAAGCCATTTAATAAGGCGACAGCCACTTTCGGGGATGTGAAGATGTGTAAATTCAAGCCCTGAAAATTATTTATGGAACAAATATTAGAAGTCTCTGATAAGCATCAAAATGGAAAAACACCGTAATGAGCAGCAGGCTGACTTTTCTCTCCCCACAGGCCTGCATATCACCTTCGCACTATGAAAGCCAGCTGGCAGGGTGAAGCCTCCAGCTCCGCGCCAGCTTGGCTTACGTTTTTTGTTTTTTGGTGTGCATGTGTGTATGTACATGTGTGTGTGCATGTGCGTGTGCATGTGTGTGTGTGTGCATTTACATTGATTGATTATGAGGAGTGGGGCAGGACGTGTGCTCTGTGTGTGCAGGTGTGCCATGGTACATATATAGTTGTCAGGAGACAACTTTCAGGACTCAGCTCTCTCCTTCCACCATGTGGGTTCCAGACTCGGGTCAATGACCTTACTCACTGACCTATCTATCAGGTCTTCACCATGTTATAAACATGTGTGTGTGTGTGTGTGTGTGTGTTAATAATATACGTGTATATGCACATAACATCCTGCTGAAACTCTCATGTGTGTGATGGAATGAACCAGAAGAAGTTCAACTCCCTCAAGATTGTCAGATGTGCCTCCAACACCAACTGCCTAGCCTCTGACTGAAGACGTCCATGGAACTTGTGACCATGGTCCACATCATTATGCCACCCAGAAGGCTGTAAGTGGCTCCCCCAGGGCACTGTGGCACAATAGCCATGGGGTTGGCCGGAAAATCATCTGGGAACCTACTGGCACTGACACAGCTGTGGGAAAGCTCAGCTCTGAACTGGCATGGCTCTCGGTGTGCCCACCCACAACGTACGATGGATCAGATGTGCATGAGGAGAAAGGGCTCAGGTGTGAGATAGCAACAAGCTGATTAAATAGACACTGAAATGCTCTGGGGTTGGGGGGGGGGGGCAGTATCCTGGGCTGCACTGAGGCTATGGCTTTCTATTTCATGTAACAGTGACCCCCCCCCCCACACTCTTCCACGTCTAATGCTGAGGCCGCAATGCTCCCTCCAACCACTCCATCAAGTTCATGTCCTGGTCTGACCATGGACTTGGCCACAGAAACAACCGTCGGCTGCATGGCCCATATGACCGCCGAGGAGTCCAACCTCTGGACCTTGAGCCCCACTGGGAGCATGCAGAAAGAAAAGGCCTCCAGCTACTTATACCTCTCTCCCCACCTCAGTCCCTCAACCCACTGATCGGCGCCCTCCTTGACACAATGACCACACTGGATTCCCCAGAGAAGAGAAGAGGATGCTGGTCCCACAATATCATATGGCACCACTAAAGTCTACCATGCTCCCTCAAAGGAGGAAAAGACATTCAGGGACGATGTGTGGTACTACATCAGCCTTAGTGGGATGATTACTGCTTTTTGGTTGTTTGCTTGTTTATTTTTAAAGAAAAGAAACAAGCATAGGAAAGTGTGGAGGCACTACAGCATTGCTGCTGGGAAGGTAAAGTGGTAGCCGACAGTTATAGAAAAGAGTATGCCCACTTCTCAAGTAAACTTAATATACAATTACCATATGCGACGGTTATTTTTCATCGTCACCTTGGCTGAATTTAGAATCACCATGGAAACACATCACAAGTATATCTATGAAGATGTCTCCAGAAAGTTTTAACCGAGCAACGAAGACTCAGCCTGGATGTGGACAGCACCATCCCTGGGGCTAGGTCCCAGACTGGACAGAGTGCCCTGCCTGAGTCCCAGCACTCCTGTCTCTTGCTTGCTGGCCTCACACTCCTGCGGCCACGCCTTCCCAGCCATGGTGTACTGTCTGCCTTTTTAAACTGCGAGTGAAAACCAATGTTGCCCTCCCTAGCTCCCTCCTGTCACAACAAGAACAAACATAACTGAAGTGCCTTATATTCCACACGTTCACTTCTGAGTGTAAACTCCAAAGAATGTGGATGTCCTGCTTGGCCTTCTGCCAACTTGACACAAACTATTTGTTTGGGAAGAGAACCCTCCATTGAGAAAAATGCCTATATCAGATTGGACCGAGAGCAGCAAGCCTGTACATTTTCTTGTTTTGTTTTGTTTTATTTTGTTTCTCTGTGTGACAGCCCTGGCTGACCTGGACTCACTTTGTAGCCCAGGCTGGTCTCAGACTCACAGAGATCTGCCTGCCTCTGCCTCCCAAGTGAGTGCTGGAATTAAAGGCCTGTGCCACCATTTTCTTAAGTGTTTGATATGCAAAGGACATGCCTGTAATCCCAGGCAGACAGATCTTTGTGAAGTCAGCTTAGTTTACAAAGTGAGTCCAGACAGCCAAGGCTACACATAGAAACCCTGTCTCAACTTCCGCCCCCAGAAAAAAAAAAAAAAAAGCAAAGGCCAAGCCCATTGTGGACAATGCCACTCCTAGGTAAAGGGTCCTGGGTGCTATAAGAAATAAGGGTAACAAGCGAGGAGGAGCAAGCCAGCAAGCAGCACTCCTTCCGGCTCAGCCTCAGCTGCTTCCTGACCCGACTTCCCTCAGTGATGGACTGTGATCAGAATGTGAAAGGCCAAGAAACTCTTTGCCACCTGAGTTGCTTTGAGTACGTATACCCTAACTTGGACTACAAGTATCTGCACACAAATGTAATAGTGGCTTTATTCACCCAGGCGTGGTGGCGCATGCCTTTAGTCCCAGCACTCAGGAGGCAGAGGCAAGAGGACAGCAAATTCAGGGCCAGCCTGGCTACACGGGGAGACACTGTCTTTAAGAACATAGGGAGAAAATGAAGACCAAAATGCTCGGGCCTGTGACAACATGGGTAGACCTCGAAAACACTTTCTGTGGGACTTCTTTTCTTTTGCATATATATACTTGTGTGTGGTGCACACACATGTGTGTATGTGCATGTGGAGGGACCAAGGTTAACACCAGCTGTCTTCCTCAATCACTCTCTACCTTATATGCTTACATAGGCAGAGACTCTAATTGGGCCAGGGATTTCCTGTTACAGCTCGTCTGGCTAACCAGCTTGCTCTGAGACTCTCTCTGCCTCCTGGTTCTGAGGGTTCATGCTCTGAGCCTCATGCTTGCTGGCAAGTGTTTTATACATACATGTCCTCAGTCCCTGGGTAACTTCTTTCACTCAAGTGCCATCTAGAAGTGTATGTCTTCATTTGCAAACAAGAACTCTAACAGCGTTCTGTAATGCAGCTGTTCACAGATGCCTAATTCATGGTGCTAAGAGATGGTTTTTATCTGATTCCTGTCGTTATGTTTATTGGTGAGACCTGTTCACACGGTTACGCTGGGTCCTTACAACTGTTTCCTCCATGGCTAAAGAAAGGCTTAGGAGAAGCATCTCCTCCTAAGAGAATCTGTTTCTCTTACGATTCTGACATTTGCCTTACACACCTGGTGCCCAAGTCCTACACGGCCTGCTGGCTTAAAATGATTAAACATCACTTGCCAATAGAACTTTCTAGAATCGTGGGGTGCTAAGACCACGGTATATGGCACATGCACATAGCCTGTAGAAACAGTGTTATTAGGTACTTTATATTTTTATCAGATAAATCTAATATGTCTGTCATTTCACCGATGCTACTGTCGACAGATTTTCTTCTCACACTAATCTGAGGTCTTCCTGGTATTTGGTAGGAATGTTTTTCAACTGAAACCTGGGGATATTTTTATAATCTCTCAGGAGACTTTGAATCTTATTTTAAATAGACGTTTATAGAAAATATGATTAAGATAAACCCGGACATGATGGTGCATGTCTTAATCCCAGCACTCAGACCTCTGATTTCAAGGCCAGCCTGGTCTACAAAGTTAGTTGCAGGATAGCCAGGGAAACACAGAGAACCCCTATCTAGAAAAGAAGAAAAAGAAAAAAATGCATAATATAGATGTATCACCATAAGCTACTGGCCTTAAACATCTCCACTCTGCTTCATCACCAGTTTCCATTCTAGACCTTTTTTTTTTGTTGTTGTTCTTTTTGGTTTTTCGAGACAGGGTTTCTCTATGCAGCCTTGACTGTCCTGGACTCGCTTTGTAGATCAGGCTGGCCTCGAACTCACAGTGATCCATCTGCCTCTGCCTCCCAAGTGCTGGGATTAAAGGCATGCACCACCACGCCCGGCTTCTAGACCCTTTCATAACCCAAATAGATACTCTGTACTCAGTAAACAGAATATCCATTCTTCTGGGGGCTCAGTGGTTAAGAGTTCTTGTTCTTACAAAGGATCTGAGTTCGATTCCCAGAACCCATATGGCAACACCTACAACTCCTGTTCCAGGATGCCCATAATACACAGACATACATGTGAGCAAGATACTCACACATATAAAATAAAATAGATGTCCATTATCCTTCCTTCCGTCCAACACATGGCCAATCTTAGTCTATTCTTGTTCGCTATAAATCTGTCTGTTTTAGGTAACATATGTAAACAAGTTACACATTATTGTGCTTTAAAAAATGTTTATTTTTGTTCCTGGCTTATTTTAATTTGCAAAGTGTTTTAAAGATTTGTTTATGTTATAGTCTGTATCAGAATTTCAATCCTTTTTATGGCAGAATACTATTCTAATATATCCATACAATTCCAATATATATGTATATGAATCCAATATATGTGTATACATTACTTTCTATTTATATAATTTTATATAGTTATACCATATTTGTTGATAAACCTCTAGCTTTTTAATCACATGTGATTCCCCATCATTCCTATTATCTAATGACCATACTATTGTTTATTAAGAGTTTGTGTAAATTCTTGTTATTTTTCAATACATCAAGCAATAAACTATAAGATTCTATGGTAAATTACAAATTCTGTTTATTAGGAAGGAACATAAAGGAAAATGTATCATAATATTCTTTTCCCTTAAAAAGTTCCAACTTTTTCTTTATTGAGCTAAGATTCTCTGTTATTTTTAATTTTATATCTTGACTTAGAAAGAGCATGTGTGTGTGCGTGCATGCATGTGTGTTTGTGCATGTGTGTGTTTGTGTGTGTGTACACATGTGCATGTAACTACACATATCATAGCATGTGTGTGGAGGTCAGAGAACAATTCTTGGGAGTGAGTTTTCTCCTGCCACCAGTGCCTCTGTGCATTTAGTCAGCACCTCTATGTGTTGTAGGCTGGTTTCTGCTATACATTTCTCTCAGCTGGGCCGAGATGAAAATTGAATGCTGTCATCTGTAAATAGGCAATTAAATATGAGGCCATCTTTACCTACAAAGAAGTCTTCATACACACAAACTTCCCTACTTTGCTTTCTCTTGCTTTTATAAAACACTGTTCAAAAGCATCTGAGGGAAGCTAAGGCAGGAGCCTGGAGGTGGGGACTGATGCTTACTGCCTTGCTTTCCAGCCTCGCTTTTTTCTATATCCCAGGCCCCACCTGCGTAGGAATGGTGCCACCCGTGGTGGCCCTGGCCTCTCATATCAACTAGCAATTAAGACAATGGCCCACAGGCATGTCGCCCAGCCCATCTGACGGAGCTGAGCTTCTGTTGAGCCTCCCTCATGCCAGTGACTCTAGTCTGTGTCAGGTTGACCAAACAAAGACAGGCAAGCTCCAGCAAAGCCAGCTCTGGCTTCCAGGCACGTGTTCTGTTCCAGAACCATGTTCTGTTCTATATGAGAAATCTTTCGAATGAACTGGACATTTTAGATATTTCTAATGCAATCTTTACTTTGATTTGGGCATGTAAGTTCATGCTCAATTTGAAATTATGGATTATTCATCTCTGGTGTTCTTCTCTCTTCAAAAAAAAATTAAGAGCAGGAAAGGAATAAGAATGGAATTCAATTGGCTAGTGTAGCCATCTCTTGCTGGTACTGTGTACTGAGTTATGATAATTACTGGCCAAAAAGGAATAAAAGGTTTAAGGAGCCCCCTCCCCCAAAGTATATAAACCAAGCTCTATGAGCCTCTTTTTCTGTAGCTTGTGTATTAGTGCCATATGAAGATACTATTTTGGGCACCCAGTTTTCTCCATTTCTGTTTGTATTTTGGTGTCTCTGGAGCCCATATTACTTTGGAGCACAGCGGAAACACTGCAAACCCACCTCTCCCCACGTGTGAAGCACGAATATCAAAGATATTATTGACAGTATGGGTCTTCTGAAAGCACTTTCCTCACATCTATAAATATCTCAGAGAAATTAAAATCCCTGGGAACCTAAAATCGGTCAAGGAAACAGATGTTTGAGTTCTTCTGGGTTAGTGCGGCACCAGCAGTGACCCAGCTGACGGGTTCCGTTAAAGAGGCTGACTGCACCGCTTAGAGTAGGCGAAGCTATTTCAGCTCTTCCTCCTCAGGAAGAATTTTTGAAGTTTAGTTTTTGTTAAATAAAACTTTATTCTTTTTCAAATATGTTGAGACGGACCAAGAATATTTATATACCTAAAATTAGATAAATTACATTTGGCACATAATTGTGCCTCATTTGGGAATTATATACTTTGCTTTCTGCTGTAAGTATTTATGTACATTTTACATTCTCAACTAGAGTATAAGACTTGAAGATAAAAAACCACCTATTTTGTAATTCTACTACCTACTATGACTAGTGTGGCACTTTGCACAGAATAGGTTTTTCCAGAAATATTGGTAGGCTATAGAATTAGTGAATAATCATGCAAGAATTACTTAAAAATTAACAGTAAAAAAGGAGGCTATTTTATTCTTAATGATATTGTAATGAAGACTATTTTAAACTCTATGCAGCAATGATACACACAAATATTTAAACTATTTATGTGCCTCAACTTGACATAATTTCATGATAACTTGATGGCAATCACATTTAAATATATTAGAATATTTTTATAATAATGGTGTTCTAGAATAGCAACTTTAATAACTAGGAAAACATGTTAATAATGGCCATTAGCCTGAAGGAAACAAGGAACACCACACATTTTCTTCAGAAAGAAATGTATACGTTTAAACATTCTACGATAATATTTATGAGCAAACCTTAAATTAAGATTTATAAAATGTAAACTATGAAATGTCTCTGGTAGGGAATAATTTGGATTATACTTCATCATTTTTCCCATGTACGCACTGTTCTAAAAACAGGTGCATTTCTGCTCCTGTCTCTGACTATCACTGTATAAAATAAGAAGGTGAGTTCTGCTTGACGCAAGACCAACAAGTTCTTACAGAGCCACTCAGGGATCGCCCCCTAGTCAGTGGGCAAACAGATGATTGCCCCTTACCTTCAGGACAGCTATAAACGGTACAAAGTTAGCCCTCTGGAGTCCATTTTTATAGAGATCTGAAACAAACAAATGCATAAGCTTTTTAGCTTATCACAATGACATCTTATCTTTTAGCCTGGCAAATGGAGCTTCCTACTGACTAAGGGAGCACAAGAAAAAAAAAAATGACTGAAGTTATTTTTATTCAGACAGTAAGACTCACTACATTTTTAATAAAAGAAAAAAAAATAGCAGTCACGAAAAGGAGATCCGAAGCACCCCCAGCTAACCAGCTTTATGTGGGAGGATGATGCAGTGGACAATGTAAGAAAATGATTTCTAGGATCCTGAGCCTATCATCCAACTTAAGAAGATGACATATGAGCTGGACGCGGTGGCGCATGCTTTAATCCCAGCACTTGTGAGGCAGAGGCAGGTGGATCGCTGTGAGTTCGAGGCCAGCCTGGTCTATATGGCCGACAGGGGGGGGGGGGGGGGGGGGTGGGATGGGTGTCGGCACACGCCTGTAGTCCCAGGCCCAGACAGGCAGATCTCTGAGTTAAGGTCAACCTGGTTCTACACAGAGAAACCCTGGCTTGAAAAAACAAACAAAACAAAAAAGACGGCACATCTAAAAGTACTTAGCCTTGAATAGAGAGGATTCCAGCAGAAAAGGAATCATCTTTTATTGTCCTATAAATTCTCAGTAACTAAATAAAAGATGTGTAAAACTAACTGTTTTAGAAACACATTGATACAGAAAACTGCTCCTGAATTTGTACCAAGGTCACATATTTGATCAAAAGGTAAAGAAAAGCCAGTGAATGAACTGTCTAAAAATCCAAATGATTTTCTTAATAGCCTAAGGTATAAGGTGATTATGTCATTGGCAGTATTTTCTTACTTAGATGAGTTCCAACATATGCATCACTGTGAACGCATACTTACACAAAATACAGAGACATAAATACATTTGTTTTCAAAAACAAATAAAAAGTGGCAATAGACTGAGAATTTTACACTTTTCTTTTAAAAAAAGAAAGACTTTTGCCAAACATAGCAGCACACACATGTAACTGCCGTACTCAGGATGGCACACATATGCACATGTAACTGCAGTACTCAGGATGGCACACACACACATGTAACTGCCGTACTCAGGATGGCACACACACACATGTAACTGCAGTACTCAGGATGGCACACATATGCACACATGTAACTGCAGTACTCAGGATGGCACACATATGCACACATGTAACTGCCGTACTCAGGATGGCACACATATGCACATGTAACTGCAGTACTCAGGATGGCACACACACACATGTAACTGCCGTACTCAGGATGGCACACACACACATGTAACTGCCGTACTCAGGATGGCACACATATGCACATGTAACTGCAGTACTCAGGACAGCACAGGCTCAGAAGACTCCAGTTGAGGCTAGGCTGAGCTCTATAGAACTGCTTTGTCTTGGAAAATCAAAACAGGGACTCACAGCAGCTTGTAAGTCTAGGGCACCCCATAACATATTCTGGCCTCTTTGGCCACACACATACATGTGCACACACCCACACCCATCTACGAAAATAAATAATGAAATAGGTCTTCAAAAAAGAAAGAGGAGCTGTAGAGATGGCTCAGTGGTTAAGAGTGCTTGTGGCTTCTACAGAGGACCAGAGTCCTGTCCCTGGCAACGGTGTCAGGTCCAGGGGACTGGATGCCTTCTTCTAGTGCCTACAGGCACCTTCATGCATGCTCTCACACACATGCAGAGACACGTATAAGCACATACATTAAAATATTGCTAAATCCTTAAATATGTTTTTAAAGGAAGACTTCTTGGGAAAATGTTTTCAAGAGTTAGAAATCTCATTGTGCCAATTTTCTTTTATGGCCAGTCTCTAAAGCTATTGGAAAAATTTTTAACTATAAAAATGAAAACAGTAAATAGTAAAAAGCTACAAATTAGATTGCACTGTCTCGGTTTTCTAAAGTGTCGCATTACAGGATCTTATCTATATTTCCTTGATTAGAGAAAATTTGATAACTATGTAGATTGCAACTGCCATATTTTTATGAAAATGAAATGGTCATTAGAAACCATTTATTCTTAGAGACACTAACCGTGGCATCATTACAGTGAGGGAAGGTTTGCATTAGAAGAGGCTTCTGTTCACTGACATCAGCATCACAAAAGGCAAGATAATGCTAACCAGGCTAGGAGGATGTCAAAGTTTAACAAGACATCATTTCTTTACTAGAATCCATACACCACCGAGTAAGGAAATGGGTTTAAAATGAAATATTGCCACAGTTTTCACCAATTGCAAAAGCTGCTGGTGAACAGACATAAAAATGTAGTGGAGCCGGGCATGGTGGCGCACGCCTTTAATCCCAGCACTCGGGAGGCAGAGGCCAGCCTGGTCTACAAAGTGAGTCCAGAGCAGCCAGGGCTACACAGAGAAACCCTCTCTCAGAAAACCAAAAACCAAAACAAAACAAAACATAGTGGGGCCTTGGGGCCATCTCAGTGGTAGTGCTTTCCCAGCATGCATGAGGCTCTAGGTTTAATCCCTAGACCCCCCCCCACTCACAAAATAAATAAATAATGATGATGATGATGATGGTAAGAAGATGTAAAAACAATAAGTTTTGAAGCTCAGTCCATATTCTAGCAGCTTTATTCATAAAAGCAAGAAGCCAAACAAGCAAACAAAGGGTCCCTAAGCTTTATCTGTAACATTCCCCAATCTGGAAGAGACCCGGATGCGCAGCAATCATGGGAAGACAAAAAGTCATGCACGCTGCACAGTGAAGGGCTGTTCTGCAGTGACAAGGACACACTAAGCGTACAACAGCAACCGCCATAGAAGCCGGAGCATAGGCAATGCATCCTGGGCAGGTCCCTTCACATCAAACTATAGAAAGAACAAGCCCATCTGTAGAAACGAAGCAAGTAAGTGGCTGCCTGGGGAAGGAAGGCAGGATGGTGACAAAAGGACTCAGGAAACTCTGGGAAGAAACAAATACTTACTACATAGTTGAGGTCACAGTTTCAACAATGAATTTAACTTTAAAATATTTTTTTGGAATGTATGAGTATAGTATTTACATCACTCCCCCCCCCCCGCCATGTATCAGTTTTTTAAATGTACCATTTCTATTATATATTAGAAATCTGTTATAAAAACATATGCAACATTGTGAACATGCATGGGCACCACATTCTAGAGTATTATTGATTAATTAACTAATTAATTAATTCTAAGGTGTTATTTTAAGGTACATTTGTTTTTGTTTTTGTTTTGAGGCACGGTCTAACTAAGCGGCCCTGCTGGCTATCCTGGACTTCATCAGCCTCACAGAGATCCCCCTGCCTCCGCCTGGGCAGTGCTGGGACTAAAGCAAGCGCCAGCGCCCCCATGGGATCTTTTTAACGCGCCACAGGCGGCTCCCTGTGCAGCTGACTAGCATGCACCTTAGGAATGCTGAGGCCCACGAACACGGGGAAGGCTCACGTGTTCGTGATGAAAAACGTTTCTGCTCATCAGCAATGTTAACGGAGAATGACAGTCGCTGTTAAGTCTTACAGATTTAATGTCACAAAGGCCTAAATTTTTAAAACTCAGCCTTTACAAAGACATAGAATTCAAAACAGTCTGCTCCGAGGAGTATTTTCTAAACAGAATCCTAAGCAGAAATCAGTCAGCTTGAAAATCTTTAGGCTTTTATGGAACTCATAATGAAAAAGGAGATAATAGTCATTAAATTGAAGAATTTCTCTGCAATTCAAATATTATGCTAATTACAATACAATAGATCCATCTCCTGGAATGTTATTTAGCTACAAAGTTTTTCACATTTAGCTTTAACTTTCTTAGATGTGAAGGTTCCTGATTATGTTTAGATCAACAGCTGCCATCACTTACTAAACAGCAGTTAAAATTCGCCAGTTCTTGCCTGTGATTGTTTTTTTAATGACAGGACAGAGCTAAATGAACATTTGGCTTATAAGACAGGGATTTGGGGACACTCATTTGTAGAGAGCGGTCAGAGTGAAGGACTGGACGAATGCCCAGAGGCGAAGTGCATGCAGGGGACGTTTACAGCGGTGACGGGCACATCTGTGGAGTTGCATGTGGACCGCAGGTCCGTTCCTTGAGAGCTTCAAACCCAAGAGGATGAGTGACGCCTGATCACATATGTACGAACTGGGAGAGAGCAAGAAAGGCCTTAGAAATACAACTCAAAAGAAATTCCCTATAGAGTAGAAATAAAATATTACCTGACATAATATCTTTATGTGGCTTCAATGGGGTCAATATGATTTGACCTTCTAAGAT
Organism: Acomys russatus; assembly: GCF_903995435.1. Lineage (NCBI taxonomy): Eukaryota > Metazoa > Chordata > Mammalia > Rodentia > Muridae > Acomys > Acomys russatus. The sequence goes on along the minus strand of NC_067157.1, from coordinate 9,043,301 downwards.
ATTATTATTTTACCGTAGATTTTTTTTTAAAGAGCACCTTTAGATCATTTAAGTAACAACAACAATTTAGCTTTTCTCTTTCATTACTTAGAAAATATTTTATTAGTTTCTGTAATCAACCTGCGTGGGTGAGACTTTACATATTTAAAGCATTGTGTTTCTTCTGCACAAGTGGGGGAAAATGAACATTTACAGACCAATCAACAATGCGGTACATTTCTGTACCATGTCAGGTCAATACAGCAAGCTGGAATACTTTTTCCCAATGTCCACAGCACAGTGTTTGGTTTCATTAAAAACTGAAGTGCAAACAGTATTTTGTTAAATTTGCAAATAATACAGTAGATTAAGTTTTCCCTTTGATTGAAAACTGTAGCCACACAACTGGGCAGGTGGCATGTGCTTGTCATCCAGCTCTTGGGAGGTGGCGGTGACGGCAGGAGGGAGGGGAGTCCACTGCTAGTCTGGGATGTGGAGTGAGACCCTAATGGGAGACAGAGAAGGGACAAGGGCAGAGAGAGACAGAGGAGGAGATAATCAAGTCAGCGCACAGCCACTCTTACTGTGCATACCGCACGCGAGCACTGACAGCAAAAGCCGCAGAAACGAAAACTTAATAGTTGGTACGTGACGCCACATACTTGCTAAGTATTCCACATAAGCACAATAACCCTAAAAAGGAAATTATTTATGTCCATTTTGCGGTTTATAAAGAAACTAACATTCAACATTTGGCAGACAGCTTGCCAGTAATTGGCAAAATTAGAGCCAAGCATTGTAATAATGCTAAAAAAGTAATGAGCTTCTTTAACCATGCTGTGACCTGTGGGCTTATGACAGATTTACCATGTAGCCCAGGCTATCCTCAAGCTTTGAGTCCTCCTGTGTCCACCTCCTAAATGCTTGGGTTACAGGCATGTCCTGTTTCAAAGCTCTCCAAGGAAAGTTGTCCTCACTTCTTCAGTCTTTCAGGTGGGTTCTGGCCAGCTCCTGAGGGGCCTTTCCCGTTATCCTGATGCAAAGTACTTGGTTTGTTCTTAATGGCTTTAATCTCTTGGTCCTTAACTTTATAGACACCTTTTTTTCCCCCATGGGGAAACTGAAAAAATTTCAAACCTGGCGGTTCTGCTGTTTGGCCACAAGTCTCTCTATAAACTATGCTAAAAGCAGCTGGAAATAACAATAGCACAGTCTGAATGCTGTCCTGCTTCAAAACTAGCTCTGCTAGAGGCTGTGGAGGTGGCGGTGTGTAACAGCACACACCACTCTCACAAGGGACCTGAGTTGGAGTCCCAGAACTCATGTCGGCAGTTCACAGATGCCTGGTACCCCAGCTCCAGGGAGATGCAATGCCTCTCGCCTCGAGGTGCCCACACTCACATGGACGTACTTACGCACAGAGTACAAATATTTTAAACTTTAAAATAAGATTAATAATAATAATAATAATAATAATAATAATAATAATAATAATAATAATAATAATAAATCACTTTGGGGTTTTTTTTTTTCACTATGTAGACCAAGCTGGCCTCAAACTCAAAGATTCACCTGCCTCTACCTCCCAAGTGCTGGGATTAAAAGTGTGTACTACTATGCCCAATGATAAATTACTTTTTTGGGGGGGGGGGTATTTTTTCTTTGTTTTGTTTTGTTTTTTTTCCAAGACAGGGTTTCTCTGCATAGCCTTGGCTGTCCTGGTTTCACTTTGTAGACCAGGCTGGCCTCGAACTCACAGAGATCTGCCTGCCTCTGCCTCCTCCTCCCTGAGAGCTGGGATTAGAGATGTGCACCAGCGCACCCAGTTCATCACTTTTTTTTTTTTTAAAGAAAGTAGCTCCACCTCCACAAAATGTCCACAAGTGCTTTGTCACAGTGTGACATGCCCCCTACTCCCATTCAAAACTTGGTCCTGCCTGAAACCCCCCAAGAGGCTTCAGCATCCACAAAATTATCAGCATTCTCAACTTCTGAGCCCTCGCTCTGTCTTAGCCACTGCTGTCCTGCTGTGAAGAGACACCATGACCAAGGCAACTCTTACAAAATAAAGCGTCTGACTGGGGGCTGGCTTACAGTTTCAGAGAGTCAGTCCATGATCATCATGGCGGGAAGCAGACAGGCATGGTGCTGGAGCAGTAGCTGAGTGTTTATAACCTGATCCTCAGGCAGCAGGGAGAGAGAGGGAGGGGGGCAAGCAGGCAGGCAGGCAGACAGACAGACAGACAGACAGACAGAGGGAGAGACTGACTGGCCTGGACTCTTGAAACCTCAAGGCCACCCCCAGTGTCACACCTCCTCCAAGGCCACACCTCCCAATCCTTCTAATCTTCTCAAACAGTTCCACTCCCTGGTGACTAAGCACTCAAATATATGAGCATTTGGGGCCATTTTCATTCAAACCAGCACAAACCCCAGTCACTGTTGTTCTTGTAGTATTCTAGGACTTCTGTGATCTACATCATTGACCTTTTCCAATTCCTTACAAAAGCCAGTTCCAAAGGCTCCTGGGAAACATCACCAGGCAAGCTCCCAGCAACGACCCCATTCTTAATACCAATTTCCTGCATTAAATGTCTCATCACTTTAACAAAATGCACAAGAAAAACAACTTGAGGGAGGGAAAATGTATTGGGGCTCATATTTTAGAAAATTCAGCCCATCAGGGCAAGGAGGGTGTGGCAGACCCAATGAGCTCCCCTCGAGGCAGCCAAGCTCCAGGAGTGCCCCTCTCCCCTTTGATGTCAGCTGAGCCCCCAGCTATGCAATGCTGCTGCCCAAACTCAGGAAGATCTTTCCCCTCGTTGATTATCTCTGGAAATACTTTATAGGCAAACTCAGAAGAGCGCTGTTCTAATCTGTAGGTGCTTCTAAGCCAGTCAAGTTGATGATGGAGACCAGACGCTATGCTGCCGTGCGTGGTTTGAAGGTCTCAGGAACGGGTAGGATTTGCACACTGAACCTGGAGCTATGTCGGTCTGGTTCTCTGTCACCTCAAACTCTGTGATCTGATTCTTCAGACCATAAAATCTGTGGGTTCTCGAACAATCCCAGATGCCAATGCCAAAGCCCACACCGGGCCTCTAAGTTCTGTCTCCCTCTGGAATCTGTTTTTCACTCCCCAGGACCATCAACACATCAGTGCTGAGCATTGTGCTAGGAGCCTTTTACTGTTATCTGCAAGAAGGCCACTGAGCTAGGAGCTTGCTTAGCTCAGAAGGGGTTCAGCAGAGAAATGCCACCCATGGCATTTCCTGTCACTGACTCCCCTAGCCTTGTTGCACAGTTTTTACTCGTGCATTTGGGCTATTCTATAGATTTTTGTCCTGAGAAGCATTCTTTAATTCTTTTTCTTTTCTTTTCTAGTAATTTAGACAGTAAAAGGCATATTTTAAATTCTAAGAGAAAGTTGGACAGAGTCGCTCAGATCTGTAACCCAGCAACTGGAATGTGCAGGCAGGAAGATCTCAAATATGAAGCCACACCAAACGGCGACATTGCCACTGAGTGTCTACAACTCCCCCTCAGCAGGGGTCAGGCTTGGACCACTGTGCCTGGCTGCTGGGCTTACAGACATGGATCACCATGCCCGGCTGCTGGGCTTACAGGCTTGGACCACCATGCCCAGCTGCTGGGATTATAGACATGGACCACCGTGCCCAGCTGCTGGGCTTACAGGTTTGGACCACCATGCCCGGCTGCTGGGATTACAGACATGGACCACTGTGCCCAGCTGCTGGGCTTACAGGTTTGGACCACCGTGTCTGGATGCTGGGTTTACAGACATGGATCACCATGCCTGGCTGCTGGGCTTACAGGCTTGGACCACCATGCCCGACTGCTTAGATTACAGGCTTGGACCACCATGCCCGGCTGCTTAGATTACAGACTTGGACCACCGTGCCCAGCTGCTGGGATTACAGGCTTGGACCACCATTCCCAGCAGCTGGAATTACAGGCTTGGACAACCATTCCTGGCTGCTGGGATTACAGGCTTGGACTACCGTCCCCGGCTGCTCATTTTCAAAAAACACAAAACCAAGTTCCTGAAGTATGCTTTTCTTTGCTCTGGCCACTCAACTATTTTTAAAAACTGTTGCTCTTTTGTCTTTAGTCACCATACTGGATGTTGCAGTATCTTTATTGTCCTAATGCTATGGTGTTTTCTGTTCATGTAGACTTGAATAAGACGTGCCATTTGTAGGCTCAGTGCAGCTCTGCAATTCAGATAGTATTTGTTCATCATTCTGGAATTCAGATAAGATACAAGGTTTGGCATGGTTCTCCTAACCCCACACTAACTTATTTTTTTCTCTTCTCGTCTATAATTTAGTTTCATGTTACATAGTTAAAGCTGGTGCTCTAACTGAAGAGAAAAGGTTTCCTGGAGTGTTGAGCCATGAGTAGGCCATGAATCCCATCTCCTGCTCAAAGCTATAACAGAAAAAGAGTGGGAAGACTGTCAGAGCCAGAGTCAGGGACTACTGGAAGAAAACCTCGTCTTGTGGGCCTGACAAGATTGCTGCATTCAGACATCATGGCAGCTGTGGATGCCTGCACAAAGCCTGTTCAAGGTCAAGTGCAAGGTCAAGCCAGTCAACACTCCAACATGGAATCCAAAGCCCCTACACCTAACTCAGGAGCTACAGACAGGTGATGGCTTCTAGGGTTGAGAGAGTTGGTTTTCTTGAAGGGTGTGGCCCCTGATAGGTCAACCACATTCCAATGAAAGGCCCTACACCTGGGAATATATGGGCAGCACAAATTAGAGTCAACTGATTATTAAAGAAGAGGATACAAAGTTGGGGCTGGTGAGAAGGAAGAAGGCGGCTCTAGGAAGAAGAGTTGAGGTAAATATGATCAAAATAAACTGTATGAAATTCTCAAAAAATTAACTCTTAAAAATAAAAAAAGGTGGGCTGGAGAGATGGCTCAGTGGTTAAGAGCACCACCTGTTCTTCCCTAGGTCCTGAGTTCAATTCCCAGCAACTACATGGTGGCTTACAACCATCTGTAATGTAATCTGATGCCCTCTTCTGGCCTGTAGGTGTACATGCAAAATAGAACACTGTATACATAATAATAAATAAATAAATCTAAAAAATAAAAAAAGCTATAGTTGTAGGTCTTGATACGCTCACAGAGTAGAAACGGTCCATAGTTTCAATGATCTAAGAAAATGGGATTCTTCAAACTACTCTAGCCAAGATATCTTAATGCTACCTAATTCATTTTCATTATACCAAAAAGCACACAGAAAACAGACATTTGAGCCAACAAGATGAATCCGTGGGTAAGGCAGGTTTGGGTTTCCTCCAAACCTGATGATCTGAGTTCAGTTCCTGGGAGCCGCATGGTAGGAAAAGAGACTCAGTTCCTACCAGTGGTTCATACACCTCCACATGTGCACCATGGCATGGCACTCTTGTGTGCGTGTGTGCTCACACAGACACACACAGACAAGTTAAAAATGTTTGTGTTGAAAGAAGTCTGGAGGCTGGAAAGAGGACTCGGCAGTTAAGAGTACTGGCTGCTCTTACAGAGGATGTGAGTTCGGTTCCCAGCACCCACATGGTGGCTCACAACCATCTAGAACTATTGCTCCAGGGCCTCTACCATCCTCCCCTGGCCTCCAACAGCACTAGGCATGTGTGTGGTGCACGCACACCATATACATAAAATAATACCGTACCATACACGTACGACAGTAGTAGGAATAGTAATAGTAGTAGTAGTAAAAAATAGTTTTAAGTTTCTAAAAAGTCAAAAACAGAAATTTTCACATCTTCTTTAGAGCTCTGGGCTCAATCTTGGGGACAGCTTTCTTTTCAGTGTCCCAACTTATACTGACAATGAAAAACAGCCATTAAACTGACACAATCCATTTCCCTTTAACACTGTCCTCCTGTTTTTCACATAGAGTTCTCAAGTTTAATCATTTCGTTAATTCTGAACTTTTAACTGATTTGATCTACTGACCTACTCCCTCGTTCAGTCATCATCCAATTAATTCTACTATTTTTTTTTTTTCCCCTTACTGGAATATCACGAAACAAGAAAAATTTGGAGTATTATGAAAACAGAACAACTTCATTTCAGGAACATAAAACATGAGAATTGGGTATGTGAAATTTTAAATTGTGGGTTTCCTTTCCAGCCGTTCTCTGCAGATCCGCTGCCATCACGCTATACCAGGTTTCTTATTCTGCGCACTCCTGACATGTGTGGCCACGTGGTCCCTTGTATGAAGAATAGCTCTTTGCACTAACAATGTCTCTGGCAGCAGTCCCAGCCTCAACCCTGCTGCCTGCCAGTGCACCCTGCACTTGGGTAGAACAGCCAGACATTGCTAAATATCCTTCCAGCCAAACAGTCCCCGCGTGAGAGCCGCTGTCTGGTACGAATGCACAGTCACTTCTTGCTTAGCGTTCTATGGCTGCTTCCTAATATTCTTCCGGGGTCCCCCACATTTGTACACTCCACCCAGAAACCCCTTCTTCAAACTGCAATCTTCCTGACTGCGATCTGGTCGGTCCTGCTTGAGGCAAGCTTCAGTGGCTTATGTTATCTCTTAAAATAAAATTCAAAATCCTTATTGTTGCTTTATAAAAATACAGCTCCAACCTCCAGCTTCACCCAAAACCTGTCACTTTCTGGTCATGCAGGCTGTCTCCTGAGCTCCTCCAATATGCTCTTTCTGGTTACTTAGCTTTACCCAACTCTCTGCCAAGAACCTTCTTCCCCCAGGTAGCACAGCCATCTGAGAATCTGCTAACTAGGGGGTGGGAAAGGAAAAGGTCTCCTATGTAACCCTGGCTGGCCTAGAACCTGTTACGTAGGCTAGGATAGCCTCAGACTCATGGGCCATCCTCCTGCCTCTGCCATCCTAGCGCTGGAATGCAGACATGGGCTACTCTACACAGTGGTTACTTCTGTCTTTTCAAGGACAGCGTTCACTAACTGGGGCCCTGGATAAAAGCTATAACCTTCAGGAAAGCTGCGTGTTCTCCTGGTTGGAAAAGAGAACAGCCTTTAACTGGGGCCGTTAGACCACGACCGTTCTCCGCCATCAAGGAGAAGCAAGCCAGATCAGTTTTTCTTCATTTTCAGAGAATAAAGTTAACTTTTCTGGCTGGAGTACAGTTTCGTGTGCTTGAGCACATATAATCACTGCTATAATCAAGATACAGAGCAGTCCATGCACCAAGAAACGCTCTCTTGTTGTCCCCTTGCTATGGAAATCTCCCACCCCAGCCCACGAGACCATGGGCCCACTCCTTAATCTGTCATCTTCTCTCTTCCTAATATCAACATTCTGTCTTTTTCTTCACCAAGAAAGTTATGCACGCACACACACATACACACACACACACACACACACACACACACACGCACGCACACACACACACACACACACACACACACACGAATGAGCTCACACATATGAATAAGCATACCCACAGTCACATATGTGTTATATTCTATGTGTTAAGATGTTTGATTTGGTGGGTTTAGGAGTGTTTTGTTCTTGTTTTGTTGAGATAGATAAATCAGGCTGACCTAGAACTTACTCCATAGCCCAGGCTGCCCTTTAACTTGCACTTGGCCTCCTAGGTGATAGAATTACATGTGCATACCACCATGCCTTTGCATTAGAATAGTAAGCTATTTCATTCCAGCATTCAGAAAGCAGAGGCAGGGAGACCACAAGTTAAAAGCCAATCTGGCACCAAAGTGGTGGTGGTCGTGGTGGTGGTGGTGGCGATGGTGGCAGTGGTAATGGTGGTGGCGGTGGTGGCAGTGGCATGGTGGTGGCAGTGGCGGTGGCATGGTGGTGGCAGTGGCAGTGGCGGTGGCGGCAGTGGCAGTGGCAGTGGCAGCGCACACCTTTAATCCCAGTGTACTTAAAGCTAAGTCAGAACAGGGTCATTATGAATAATGGAAGATATAGCACTCAGGGAATTAAAAGATGTTATTAAAAATAAAAAGATTACCCAGGTGGTGGTGGCACACGCCTTTAATCCTAGCACGTAGGAGGCAGAGGTCGGTGGATCTATGAGTTTGCGACCAACCTGATCTACAGAGTGAGTTTCAGGACAGCCAGGGCTACACAAAGAAACCCTGTCCCAAAAAGCAAAGCAAAAAAGCCAACCTGAGCTATGTAGTGAGTTCCAGGCTAGCCATATATATTATCCGTCCTACTGCGGTGACTTTTGCCTGCTCTGCCAATAGGGGATGTTCCAGCGCTTGTGGAGAAAAGGCTGTCAGTTGACTAGTGTCCAGCTCCGACAACTCTGCACCCTGAATTCACTTTGGGTCTTCTCCAAGGGGTAGCCCCAGCTCACTTTCAGCATGCTATCTGACAGACCCTGTTCACACCTACAAAATCTGAGCTCCAAAATGTCCCTTGGCCTCTCCTTGTAACTGCCTGCTTTGCTTTGCCACTCCAAACAGTCTACACCGCCAAGCACTGCTTTTCTTTCAGTAATCCTTGCTAGACCTTTCTAGATTATTCTAGCACCTTGTTACTTATGAGCATAGCATTGTCCTTATGCAAAGACAATCTGGTGGCATTGCTAGGTCAGCTACAGTAGAGGCCAACATCATTTTCACTGAGTGGAATGATCTAGTATTTGTATGTATGTGTGGCATTACTGGCATATGCACAGGTGGGGGGTGCATATACACCAAAGCACATACATGTGTGAGGCCACAGGTCCACATCATGTGCTTTCCTTTATTTCCTTTGTCTTAGTGTCCTATTGCTGTGAAGAGGCACCATGACCAAGGCAGCTCTTATAAAAGAAAGCATCCAACTGGGGGCTTGATAACAATTTCAGAGGTTTAGTCCATGATCATCATGGCATGACGTGTGGCGACCTGCAGGAAGGCATGATGCTGGAGCAGTGGCCGAGAGTTTTATTTACATCCTGACACATAGGCAGCAGGTGGAGAAAGAGAGACTCTGGGCGTGGTGTGGGCTTTTAAAACCTCAGAGCCCATCTCCAGTGGCACACCTCCTCCATCAAGGCCACACCTCTCAACCCTCCCCAACAGTTCCACCAACTGGGAATCAAATATCCAAATATATATAAGCCTATGGGGCCATTTTCATTCAAACAACCACAGCCCTCAACACCTCCCCCTTCCTTTACTTTTCTTTTTCTTTCTTTTTTTTTTTTTTTTTTTTTTTTTTTGACAAGGTCTCGATAGGTTGCCTTGGCTACCCTGGAACTTAGTATGTAGACTAGGCTGGCCTTGAACTTGCAGAGACCCACTTGCCTTTGCCTTTTGAGTGCTAGGATTAAAGGTCTGCACTACCATGCCCAGCCAGTAATTTCCATTTTTTATAAAGCTCTTGAAGGACGGGGACATAGTTTAGTGCTAGTCTGCTGGCTTTGTCTCTGTTTTTCCATTCTCTAAAACCCAGTGCATCAGTAAGACCTGCTGGCTCTGCCTATAACAGAAAGGGCATCTGACCATTTCTGATCGCAGCCCCCACCTCCTCTAAGGATGCTGCAGTGGCCTTCTCAGTCCTTACTCCCAGTCTCAAAAAGTCAGCCCTACAAGCTCCTGCCCACTGCAGGCCGAGATCCCTGCGGAAATGCGTGAATTCCACATCCATTCTGTGGCCTCTTTCTGAGATCTATCTGTGTACCAGTCACTCTGAAAGTGCATGGAACACACCCACACCCATGGACTGAGATAAAAGACTCCCATCAGTGCCCACAGAAAGCCGAGTCATCCTGGGTAGACAATGAGTCAAAAACCACAAATAAATAAGTCAAATATTGAGGGGCATAAGTTTGATGTGAAAAAAAAAGAGAAAGAAATGTAAAAGGAAATGCCGTGAGGGTAAGAGGGTAAGAGTGCAGCCAGGGAGCCGAGCCGAGGCTCCATGCTGAGCAAGGACCTCACAGCCCCTGGAAACATTATTTTGAATTCCTCACCTTTAACTGATCACATGGTGCACAAAAAAAAAAACAAAAAAAAACCAAGATTTTAAATGTGTTACTTTTGTCTAACTGCTACTTGTATTTTAATTCTTAAATACTTTCCTAATAAGCCACAAGTGCCTTTTTAGAAATGATAAATTAAATGAAGTAGAAAAAAAAAATCTACTCATGAAAGTGAGATTCATCTTTTTCTAAAATTTAATTAAGAGTTTTTCATTTCACTGAACTTTCTTTTATGGCATAAAAAGCAGCTACAAAGACCGCATTTTTTATGTACACATCATGTGTCTAGTGTTGGGTGACCTACATCCATCATAGAGACCAACTGCACTCTGCTTGCTAAAAAACAGATTTTTTTTTTTTTGGTTTTTTTGTTTTTTTGAGAGGGTTTCTCTGGGTTATCTTGGCTGGCTGTCCTAGACTCACTTCGTAGACCAGGCTGGCCTCGAACTCACAGTGATCTGCCTGCCTCTGCCTCCTGAGTACTGGGATTACAGGCGTGTGCTACCACTCCCAGCTAGAAATATTCCTTAAATGCAAATTCAAACTGATTTTTCAAATCAAGCCTGTTATGAAACCAAGGTTAGGTAAAGCCATCAGATTTATAAACATGAGAAAATGACTACAGAAATGTGGGTTTTTGCAAACTTCTTAAGTCTCCTTCTAATTGGGCCGGGAGAGCACGGCCCGGGTGTTACCTTCCGGTGGTCTGTTGGATGTTGCCACAACGACGACCCCGTTTTTGAACAGATTTTCAAAAAGCTGTTTCAGAATCATTGCGTCGGCAATGTCAGTGACCTGTGGACAACAACACATTTGTTTTATTTTAATTTCACTTCTGCTCTAACAAATTTGCTAATGGCTCTTTTTTTTTTTTTTTTTATTAAGATGGAAGTGAATTCCAAGAGGAAAATTCTAATTATCATCACGAAGAAATGAGTAGATAATTAAAAGCAGGAGAGGCCGTCCAACGGTCTTTTAAACTCACACTTCCTTTGCTGCAAGTCAATCATTTCTACCCAAATTATCAAATGGCTCTATGCTAACTTCTTTATCCACTACACGTGGAAAGCACAGGAAACTGTCCTAAACATTTAGGAAGTCCAATTAATTAGAACATGACCAACTCTCCTTATACTGCCTCCCCCCTACACATACATACACACACACACACACACACACACACACACACACACACACACACACGGTGGGCGAATAAGAATAACACCATTAAAATACACAGGCTATTTGCAGTTCCTAATACCTTTCTGGCAAAGGTCCCTGGAAAGGTGACTTTTAATGGTCATGGGACTTTAGAAATAAGGACAAGTAGCCAATGAGACATAATCAGCGGCTGTTGAAAATAGAATGATGTGACATAGATACTATTGTGCAATTGTTGCACAAAACAATTCAACAGATGGTCCATCACAGAAATAAGCAATTTCATTGTTCTTTTTAAGTGCCTTCTATTACTGTCCATGAATAATCCAAAGGCACCACAGTCACTTCCAGCACACCAGCCTCTGCTAACCTTCCCAACACAAATATTCCTGCTTTAGAAAAAAAAGAGAAAAAAAAAAAAAAGGCAAAAATAAACCCATCTCTTACAAGGACGGTTAATACAGTGCTTTAAAACAACCTCTGACAAAACCAAAAATGCATCGGCAGATAATAAAAGGCACAGAGCAGGCAAAAGTACATTAGGTGACAGAAGCCCAGCTACTCATCTCTTCCAAAATTATTTCTTGTTCAAAATTCATAATCAAAAAAAGTCTGCTTAATGGCAACTTTTTAAAGAGGTTTTTACAGTTCGCAAGGAAATCAGCAATCAAGCGGGGAAACTCCACAGGCCGCGGTCTGGTAACGCCCACTGACCACCGCAGCTGCAGGGCACCAACATGCCCTGTAGGAAAGTGCTGGGACTTTCTAGACTAGCAAATTCCAAACAGTCAGTAGTAACATTCGCCTTACCTGTACTTGCTAGCATCACATTTTTAATTTCCCTCTCTCACAGGACACAGAAACTCATGGAAATCTTCCCATTTGATGAAGAAACAGCAAGTTACCAACTGACCCATCATAACGCAGCCGGTCAAAGCTGAGTTGCACAGGTCTAAAACTGCCTCGCTCTCCACGGCTGGGATCGTCCAGAGACAGTGAAGGATTTCCTACCCACCTGAACAAAACACAGCCACGATGGGCGGCGCTGGGGAGAGAGGGATCTCTTTGTCTCAGCAATGACTTAAAAACAGTAACTAAAAGAAACTACTGGAAAGGCCTTCTATAAAATGACTCCTGGACCTTGAAGCATGCACCAAAGAGGAAAGGGCAGAACTGCTGGTGTGGCTCTCCGCTGGAAGCTCGGGATCACGGACAAATTTTGCTTCCCCAAAAAACGTTCATAGAGAAGGTCCTTTTCAAACGCTTAAACACCCGTGGCATTTCTGATGAGGGAACAGAACGGGCTTGCAAAATTCAGCAACAACTGCGTTTTTAAATTCGATGTAAAAGCCAGGCCTAGCCTGTCCGCACATTTACTTTAAAATGAAAATCAATGCAATGCTATTCAATACTAAAAAATAAAGACAGTCCTTTGACGATATCGAAAATGTTTTTTAGAGAAAAAAAAGAGAGAAAGAAAGAAAGAAAAGAAAAATAGCTTGTGTGCCCCGAGGTTGAGAGCGGAATTTTCAGCTGGTAACACAGCGCAAAAGCTTAAACCAGAAATGCATGGAACAGACAGTCAAGGCTTGTGGTCGACTTCCACTAGACTGTTTTTACATTATGGAATGTTTTTGTGCTGGCTGAGAAAATTAGCTTGGAGAAGCTATGACTAATTAATAAAGCAGGAGTCACTCTCGCTCGGTGCAGCTGGATGCCAGCGTGCACCCTTTGATCCTGGCCCCATGCTTGTCCGGCTTTCCTGGGGAACAGTAATTTTACAGTATAAGTGAACAGAAGACAATTGGCCCCACATTCTTGGAGAGCTGGGGTGTTCGGCACCCAGCATTTCATTACCACCCTGAACAAAAGACAAGGCTACAGATTACCAATAAGGGTAGTCTGCGAGTAGAGAGCGGAGACATTTCATTAGCATTAAAGAGAAGAGATCTTTATGACCTAGAGTTGCCTTCCAGCATGACTCACTTAAGTAAAAAAAAAAAGGGGGGGGCGGGGGAGTAATTCATTTACATGTATAAGTGCTTGAGTCTCAGTCACCCACTGATTGGTACAGTACCATGGAATGAGTGGCAATATAAGCATGCATTATCAGTAATTAGTATTAGCACAAAAACAAGCGCCTACTTTTTATTAGCAGTTTTTAATAGCACTGCTTTATAAAAAATTTTATCTGTATCTGTTGAAGGATATTCATAGATTATGGAGGGGCATTTTACATCTTCTCATCAAAACGCTTTTGTAATACTATATTAGTTAGACATGTCTTCTCTCAGAATTCTGATGTTTTCAGAATCGTAAGTGGTTTGGCAGGTAACATAAATATTCAAAGAAGATATAATAAAGATTTGAAAGAAAACCTTAAGAATGGGGTATTCTTTTATTTCAGCCACTAAAACACAGGTAAAGGGGAAAAAAGAAAAAGAAAAAAGGTCTGTCCAGATGCATCCCTCAACCAAGCTAAGAAGTGTATCTGAGATGCCACATTTGATAAAGATGAAGAGAGAATGCGCTCTGCAAAATGTGAGCTAAACATTGCCAAAACAGAACCTTAAAATCTCCTTAAATTCAAGAGCACAGATAGAAAGTGTACGACCTTGCTTTTATGCAGCAATAATTCCACGAGCCGTCCTATGAAATAAGCACTGTATTCATCACCACCCCAAAGGCCAATAATAAATAGTGAAAAGAGCAAGACTAATGACATGACTCAATTTTACAAGTGACATGGCAGTTGCCCACCTACCATCTCTAAGAATAAAGCACCTAAAAAAATCTTTTCTAGTAAATCCAGCAAGTATTATCCTAGGCTAAAGGATGACTTTCAGGGTCTGTTATTAAAACACCCATGGAGCTAGGCCTCATGGCTCATGCCTTTAATCTCAGCACTTGGGAGGCAGGTAGATCTCTGTGAGTTCAAGGACAGCCTGGTCTACAAAGTGAGCTCCAGGACAGCCAAGGCTACACAGAGAAACCATGTCCTGAAAACCAAAACAACAACAACCAAAATCAACCAAACCCCCATATACTAAACAGTTAAGCACATAGCACAAGACTTTGTATACTAAGGAAAATACATAACATGGCTGTTCCAAGGCAGACTGCGGGGTTTAAGCTGCATTATCTCTGTGACCACAGTTAAGTTATACAAGCTCTCTGATCTCCATTCCCTCATCAATATAATAAAAGCAGCAACAATACATAGTTGTAAAACTTTAGTACAATGTATGTTAAGCTCTCAAGCAATGTTAACTAGAGCTGTTATCTACAGATCGTGTATACGCGCCTTGCTTTCCTGTTAGTAATGCATTGTGGTAGATCTTGACTGTAAATGGAAGGTTAGATTTCACAGTGTGTGTTTAAGAACATAGGCATTAGGGTTAGCAGTTAAGACCAGTTATTTTTCCAGAGGACCCGAGCTCAGTTCCCAGAACCCATGGGAGGTAGCACATGGCTGCCTATAATTCCAGCTCCAGGAGATCCATGACTTCTGGAGTTCACGGACAACTACACTCAGTTCACGAGTGCAGACAATTACAAATTAAAACAAACCTTTTGTTAGAACATAGGGGCCAGATAGGATGAAACATAGTTTAATTCTAACACTCAGGAGATCTCTGTGAGTTTGAGGCCAGTCTGGTTTACAAAGCAAGTTCCAGAACAGCCAGGGCTGCACAGAAAGGCCTTGTCACAGAGAAAACAAAAAGAAAAACAAGCGACAAAAACACAGAGGTGCCGAGCAAAAGCCCAGGAAAGAGCAGCCGCCATTACAGAGCATGTATGAGCAGCTGAGATGCAGTGTGTGGATGACTTGTCTGCTGTGCGAGAGGCCCTAAGACAATCTCCAGCACTGAAGGAAGGAAGAGAGAGAGGGAGGGAGGATGGGAGAGAGGGAGGGAGGGAGGAAGGAAAGAAAGAAGGAAGGGAGGAAGGACGGAAAGAAGGAAGGGAGGGAGGGAGGGAGAGAAGAAGGGAAGGAGGGAGGGAGGGAGGGAGAGAGGAAGGGAAGAAGGGTATACATAACAGGTGGAATCTAACATCCCAACAAAGAGATAGGTAACACCTCAAACAGTTCTTAAAAGGCTAATTTAACCAGTAAAAGTAAACAAATGAGAAAAATCTACATTAACCCATAAAATAATATAAATTAAGTAATACGCTATCATTTCCATCTATTAATTTAAAAACGATCAGATAATTCAGGATGTTGACAGGAGAAAACGTGGGCTGAAGTTTTAGTCTTCGGGTTCTGGGAAGCTGGTTTCGCTTGAGAGGTGCTATTATTACACACAAGGAGCGAAGTGCTTAATCAGGGAGCTCTGTAAGCAAAGCTCAGTGGAGCATTCTGGTGGGAGTTTGGAAGGCCAGAATGCCAAAGTATGGATGGTAAAGACTGTTCACGAGCTTTCAGACAAAAGGGACTCTGTTGGGAACGGGCTAGAGGCCATTTGTGTTCTACTCTGGCAACAAATGTGTTATGATCTGCTCATGTCCTGAAATGTTTAAGTGAGCCTGAATTCAAAAGCAATGGACTTTTAATTTGTTGGAGAAAATTCAACATAGGATAGCATTCAACTGAAGCATGGTTATTGATTGATGTCAGGTTTATTATAGTGGGAAATCAGAGCCAAAAAACAGAGCAGGCAGATGTTAAAAAAAAAAAAAAAGTTTGGTTAGGCAAAGAAAAGAGTGTGAGTGAATTTAAAGCTGTGACAAGGTTTGTTTGTTTGGTTGGTTTTGTTTTTTTGTTTTTTTTTTAATTCAAGACAAGGTTTCTCTGTGTAGCCTTGGCTGTCCGGACTCACTTTGTAGACCAGACTGGCCTCGAACTCACAGCGATCCACCTGCCTCTGCAGGCCTGGAGAGAGGGCTCAGCAGCTAAGAGCACTGTCTGCTGTTGCAGAGGACCCAAGATTGGTTCCTACTCCCCACATAGCAAGTCACAACCATCCATACGCAACAGTTCCAGGAGAGCTGGTGCCCTCTGCAAGCACCAGGCCCACACGCAATGGACTTAAATGCATGCAGGCAAATACTCATACAGTTAAAATAAAAAGAAATCTTTACAAAATAATAATAATAATAATAATAATAATAATAATAATAATAATAATAATAATAATAATAATCGAAGGCTGGGGAAGACAGCTCAGTAGTAGAGTACAGTGTGTGCTTCCAGTGGACCTGGGTTTGATTCCCAGCACCCACACGGCAGCTCACAATCTTTAACTCCAGTTCCCAGGGATCTGACACCTTCACCTGCCTACAAGGGCGCCAAGCATGCATATAGTGCACAGGCGTACTCACAGGCTTACATCTATACAAATAAAACACAATAAATAAAATATTAAATAAGTAAAGGGCCAGCTATGGTGATTCAGCCCTCAACCCCAGAACTCAGGAGGCAAGCACGTGATCTCTGTGAGACTGAGGCCAGCCTGGTCTATATAGAGAGTCCCAAGCCAGCTAGTGCTACATAGTGAGACCCTGTCTCCAAATAAATACATAAAGAAGGTTGGGAACAAAATGTGTAAAAACTGCAACTATTTAAGAGAGAGCATCATTAAAGAGAAAGCTCAAACCCTGGCTGGAACAATGGGAAAGATGCCTTGAGGCAAGACCTCAACCATCAAAAGTTCCAAGTTTTATATATATATATATATAAAGGAATAAAAATGTATTTGTTTTGGAGGAAGGTCCAACTGTGTTTTCAAATGCTAACTTCAGTGCCTTGAGATCTGGTTCCCCCCCCCCCCCCTGCCTTGGGCACTGTTATAACTGTTGAACTATCTCCTGTAACCACATGACGATAAGGAATGTTCCCCAGTTGTCCCTGATTGGCTAAATAAGACATCCTATGATTGGGTAGAAGAGAGAGAGGCAGAGTTTTCAGGTTTGAGAGAAGAAGGGAAAGGAGGAGAGGGAGAGAAAGCAGCATAGTAGCAGAAGGGGAGGAATAGAGAGAGAGAGAGAGAGAGAGAGAGAGAGAGAGAGAGAGAGAGAGAGAAAGGTTGCCTTAAGACAAGATGGCAGCGAGCACACGTGCTTAAGG
The DNA here is from genome assembly GCF_903995435.1 of Acomys russatus. NCBI lineage: Eukaryota > Metazoa > Chordata > Mammalia > Rodentia > Muridae > Acomys > Acomys russatus. The sequence goes on along the minus strand of NC_067157.1, from coordinate 9,026,114 downwards.
ACAAGCTGATGGAGCAGAAGCCGCCCCTGGAGTCATCAGATTGTCAAGTGATTGGCTTTTATGTGGGTTTTAAAGGTACTAGGATTAGAGTAGTTCAGAATCTGCCCAGCATAGTGCATATAGCTTAATAATAAGTCATAGTCTCCCTGTGTCAGTCACTGGTAAACTAGCTGGTTAAAAAAAACTGTTGCTGAAATAATTCACTGTATTATTTAGTATAGAAAGAATGATTCATCTTTCCACAACATTCATTTGGAAATACAGTACCTAAGTAAGTAGTGCCTGAACATAGAGACAAAGAGGTCGCTGGTCCAACAGGGTCCCCTATATAAGTGTCTCCCCAGTTAGATCAAACCTATAAGAAGCATAGATCCAAAGTTGCTGACAAGTTTGTAGCATCCGGGATGACTATCAAACCAAGTTTGGATGAGGCAGGTGATGGCACAGATCTCCATTATTAGTGTTGGCAGGTAAGATTCTTTTAAGAGCTTCTCTCACTCAGTGGTCGTGTTTGAATGAGAATGGCCCCCATAGGCTCATATGTTTGGATGTTTGGTCCCCAGCTGATGGAACTGTTTGGGAAGGATTAAGAGGTGTGACCTTGTAGGTGGAGATATAACACAAGGGGTGGGCTTTGAGATCTAAAAAGCCCATGGCATTCCCAGTTGACTCTCCCTCTCTACCTCATGGTTGTTATCTTAACATGTAAGCTCTCGTCGACTGCTCCAACATCATGCCTGTCTGCCTCCATGCTCCCCACCATGACGATCATGGATTAACCCTGTCAAGCCCCCAATAAACTCTTTCTCCTATAAGTTGCCTTTGTCTTGGTGTCTCTTCACAGCAATAGAGAAGTAACTAAGACACTCAATATGTAACAAGAAATATCCTCTTTGTTGCCTGTGTTTCTCTTAAGACCCAGCTTATTTAAACAGTGATGTAGACATTTATTCTTGATTCCTTCCTCCCATTAGGAACTTAATGGAAAGTACAACCAAGTTGCTGTTAGGATTTCATGGAACATTATGATAGTGGGGGAACCCAAAAGTATATACCTTCATTGGATCCTTCCTTAATCAAAAACAACAAAAATCTATAACTGTGTTGATATGAAAATAAATGCATGGAGAGCTGGCTCAGTGGTTAAGAGTACTGGCTGCTCTTCCAGAGGACCCAGTTTTGATTCCCAGCACCGAAGGAACAGCTCACACTGTCTGTAGCTTCAGTTCCTGATGATATGATGCCCTCTTCTGGCCTCTATGTGCAATGTACACACACACAGTGCACAGATACACAGGCAGGCAAACTACTCATACAACTAAAAGAAAAAGAAGGAAAGAAAGAAGAGAATTAAGGGGCTGAGAAGACGGCCTCGTGGTTAGGAGTGGTCAATATTTTTGCAGATGACCCAGGCTTGTCATTGCTCATGCTAGCCTGCTTATAGCTGCCTATGACTCTAGCTAGATTCAGAGGATCTGGTGCCCTCTGGCCTCCGTGGCCATCTGTACACACATATACACATAAACAAAAATGAAATGAAAACAAATATAACATGGATGTAAATATATACACAACTTGTTTATTGCTACATATTTACATCATTCTTTGAATTTTAAAAGAAGCCAAGTTAAGCCGTTGGTGGCACACACCTTAACTCCCAGCATTCAGGAAGGCAGAAGTAGGCGGATCTCTGTGAGTTCCAGGCCACCCTGATCTACAAAACATATTGAGGAAAGCCAAGTCTAAACAGAGGAACTATGCCTAAAAAAACAAAACAAAAAAGTCTCCCAAATTAAAAACAACAACAAAAGAAGAAGAATTAAAGGAGGAGGAGGAGGAGGAGGAGGAGGAGGAGGAGGAGAAGAGAAGAAGAAGAAGAAGAAGAAGAAGAAGAAGAAGAAGAAGAAGAAGAAGAAGAAGAAGAAGAAGAAAGAAGAAGAAGAAGAAGAAGAAGAAAGAAAGAAAGAAAGAAAGAAGCCAAGTTAAAACACCTTCAAGAGTTCCCAGAGGTATCGTGGGTCCCAGACACTGTGCCCACTATGTCTAACAGGTATAATACCAGCCCCGCTTGTTATAGAGCCTTTTCAGGACCAAATGCTTCGCATATTCAAAGCATAGTAGTTCCTTAACTTTTCTTAGTATTGTTTTTCAAAAGCTCTCATGCCATGCAAACATGACAATTGCCTCTCTGAATGTTTTAACTTATTTTTAAAGCTAAATGTAACAGTTCTTTTTAAAATTACATTTATTTAATTACTTATTAATCAATTTATTTACTTACATATTACTTTATTTCTTACTTATGTGTGGATGCATGTTCAGGTCCAATTATAGATGTGGATATCAGAGGACAACCACATGGATGCTGGGAGCCAGATTCAAGTCACAACGCTGGTGGCAGGTGCCTTCACCCACTGAGCCACCTCACCAGCCCAACTACTCTTTTTGTAAAATGTCATGAACTCTTGTTAATGTGTGCATGTGGGTGTATGTGAAATGGTGGCATGGGTGTGGAGATCATTTTAAAAAACTCCATGGAATTGGTTCTCTCCTTTCACCTTTTTGTGGTTCCAGGTATTGAGCTTGGGTCACCAGGCCTGAGCATCAGGGATCTTTAACTGCAGAGCCATCCCAACAGAGCAAAGGGGAGACAATTCTTGGACATTGTGATACCTCTAGATCCTCGTCTCATAGTAGGAAAAAATGACAATTATATTACTGAGATAAACAGAGACATAAAAAATTTTTAAAGCATGGATCATTTTTCAAAGATTAAATATCAACATATCCTTGATTTTAAAAAAAATAATGTTAAAGTGAAAATAAAAGGGGCTGGAAAGATGGCAGCTCAGCAGTTAGGAGTACTTGGTGCTCTTGCAGAGGACCTGAGTTTAGTTCCCAGTACCCAGAAGGAGGCTCAAAACCATCCATAACTCAGATTTTAGAGGAGTCAATGCCTTCTTCTGGTCTCCACAGGTACTGCATATATCTGATGTATTTACATTCATGCAGGCAATACATTCATACACATAAACCAAAATAAATAAACTTGAAGAAATTAAATTTAAAAATTAACTACACAGACTAACATATTTAAAACTATGTTAATTATGAGGATACTAATGGCAAGTGAGGAGATATGGCCCTTCCTGGTTATGGTAGCATGAATGAAATATTCCCCTTAAGTCTCAGGCATGTGAACACTGACAAGGTCCCCAGTTGGTGGCTGTTGGGGGATGATTAGAAGGAATGACCTTGCTGGAGGCAGGCTTTGAGGTTTCAATAGACCTGGGCCACTTTGAGTTAGCTCTCTGTTTCCTGTTTGTGAGGCCACAGCTGTTGCTGTAGCTGTCAGCCACCTGCCACCTGCAAGATGTCATCATGAACGATTATCCCTGTAACTCCAATCTACATAAACCCCTTGGCGATGACATTTTATCACAGCTATGGGAGCCTTAACGACACACGAATCATCACAGACTGACATTCTTAGAAGCTACGTTAACTGTTGACTGGGTGCCATCTCCAGTGAGGCCCTCTCTTTCTCCATTAGTGTGCTTAAGGCAGCTCTTTAGAGAGGCAAGGAGTACTTGCTCTTCTGGAGAAGCCTTGCCTCAGAACACCTTTGAGGTTCTAGAATATAAGAGTGAGTGCCAAGCTGTCTTAATATGGCTGAAGAAAACAAGAGGAAAGATCCCTGTGGCAGGATATTTGATGCCATTGTGAACCCCAAGACGGTGAATTGTAAAACCTTGTTTCTTGTTTGGTGTGGTTGAGTTCTAACACACACCATTAATCCAAGAACTTTCTGCTCATTGTAAACGGTGATGGTGGTGTGGCTCAGCCCTAACACACACCTTTAACTAACAATTTTCTGTTTACTGTAAACAGGTGATGGTGGTGTGGCTCAGCCCTAACACACACCCTTAAGCCAAGAGCTTTCTGTACACAGGATTTAATAAAGTTAACCCTGGGTTAAGAAGTAGAACAAGAAACCACCTATCAGGGATTAAAGAGTAGGAGGGACTTTTAGTTGAAGGGTATTTAGGACAGCATGGATAATAAGAGGAGGCTTTTTGAGCTTTGAGAAAGCAAGCTTTTTGGCTTTTAGTTTTTTTTGGCTTTTCCTCCTGAGCTATCAGCTGAGCTAGTAAGTTTTTTGGGATACTTCCTCTGAGATGATAGCTGAGTAGGTCAGCTGGGTGCTTTCTCTGCCTCTCTGAGCTAGCAGGTTTTCACCCCAATATCTGGCTCTCAGTCTTTACTAGTAATAGTGAACGACTAGGACTTTTTTAAAATTTATAACAACAGATTGCTTCTCCAACACTGGCTTTGGGCTCATGGTTGCAGAGGGATAGGGTCCATAACCACCTGGCATGACAGCAGGCAGGCTTGGTGCTGGAGGAGTAGCTGAGAACTTACATCTTGATCTGCAAGCAGGAGGCACAGAGAGCTAACTGGGTGTGGCCTGGGCTTTTGAAACCTCAAAGTTCACACCTAGTGACATACTTCCTCCAACAAGACCACACCTCCTCATCCTTCCCAAACCGTTCCACCACTATATTCGAACGTAGAAGTCAATGAGAACAGTTCTCATTCAAACCACCATGCTTTATCACAAACTGTACCCCTGAGCTTAATATGAGATCTATCAATTGTTTGCCTTTAAAACTCAAACACTATTTTACAAATGTAAATGTCTGGTATAGAAGAAGGGAAACACAGCTTGGCGTGGTGGCACACACGTTTAATCCCAGCACTTGGGAGGCAGAGGAAGGTGGATTGCTGTGAGTTCAAGGCCAGCCTGGTCTACAAAGTAAGTCCAGGACAGCCAAGGCTACACAGAGAAACCCTGTCTCAAAAAAGAGGAAGAGGAGGAGGAGGAAAAGGAAGAAGAGGAGGAGGAGAAGGAGGAGAGAAACACATGCCATTTGCTGTAACTTACAAGTTGGCAAACTTCTCTTAAAATAAATTACTATTTCAGGCTTTGCATGCCATATACTCTCCTCCTCGTCCTCCTCCTCCTCCCCCTTCTCCTCCTCCTCATCCTCCCCCTTCTCCTCCTCTTCCCCCTCCTCCTCCTCCTCTTCCCGCTTCCAGTTACCACTTTAAAAAAGCTAGTGGGATGGCTGAGTGGCTAAAGCTCTTGCAGAGGACTCATGTTCAGTTCCCAGCACCACAACCACCTCTAACTCCAGCTCCAGGGCATCTGACACCCCCTTCTGGCCAACAGGACTCACGTTCAGTTCCCAGCACCACAACCACCTCTAACTCCAGCTCCAAGGCATCTGACACCCCCTTCTGGCCAACAAGATTCACGTTCAGTTCCCAGCACCACAACCACCTCTAACTCCAGCTCCAGGGCATCTGACACCCCCTTCTGGCCAACAGGACTCACGTTCAGTTCCCAGACCACAACCACCTGTAACTCCAGCTCCAAGGCATCTGACGCCCCCTTCTGGCCAACAGGACTCACGTTCAGTTCCCAGCACCACAACCACCTGTAACTCCAGCTCCAGGGCATCTGACACCCCCTTCCGGCCAACAGGACTCACGTTCAGTTCCCAGCACCACAACCACCTGTAACTCCAGCTCCAAGGCATCTGACGCCCCCTTCCGGCCAACAGGACAAGCCATAAGCATACATACAGACACATACTTACAGATGAATGAATAATGAAATAGATCTTAAAGCACAACTACATAAAATCTTTCTTTTCCCAGTGGCCACACAGAAGCAGGGGCCAATCTATCCTGGGTAGGTCACGGCTTGTGAGACTTTAAACAAGTCAGTAAAATTGAAGGTAGCAACAGAGAAATCTGTGAAGTCAATTCATAGAATAATGAAAAGACCAGGAACAGATTGTACTTCGCTCAGTATGCCATTCTATACCTATGTAAAGTCTCCACTTAGGGCTAGAGAGATGGTTTAGCAGCTCAGAACACTTAGTGTTCCGCAAGAGGACCTGCCGAGTTCCGTTCCCCAGACCCAAATCAGGCAGCTCAGAACCACCTGTAACAATTCCAGGGGACACAATGCCTCTGGCCTTGGTGAACACTCACACGCAAATACACATCCCCATATATGTGCGTGTATGCACTTGTGTGTATTCACATGCTCGCGTGCACACATGCACGTGTGCACGCATGCACACGCGCGCACACACGCACACACTTTAAAGTAATTTTAAAAACTAAGAAAAAAAAGAACGAAAGAAATCTCCGCTTTACCTGAAATTCATCAAAGCACAGGAGACAAGCTTCTTGACTGATTTCCTCAGCTATGGGAGCTATCGGGTCATATGACTTAGCCATGAATCCAGCCTTCCTTTTTGGCAAACTCTGTTTAAGGCGATGTATCCCTTAGACGTATGAAACAAAACAGACAAGATATTATATTAATAGAAAAACCCAAGGAACTAGAAGACAGTTTTAATCTCTGAGGGAAAGTTAACTTGGACATAAGAATTAAGCTTAAATTCCACAAGCACGGAGTTCAGTCATCACCATTTGACTATTGAAGGGAGCTGCACTTTCTCTGCTTCAAAGCAAGTCATTTAAATACCATAGTCTTAAAACCATAAGGAATTCAAGGTCATTCTGTCTCATTGTTGAATCACCTTATAAGCAACAATGTCAGGCAGTGAGATGCACCCACAGACTGGATTGTTCCGAGGGTTTTAGTGATGAGAGTAGAGGCCAGAAATCCACCTGGGAAATACATAGCTTGTCCGGCATATCTAGTCAGAATGTTCTCTTCCCTCCAACCCAAAACACTCAAACCATTCCTGCTACTGCGCTATATATTTATACTAAACACTGAAAGTTACAGGAGTGGGGAAGCAATGTTCCTATTCTAGGGAGATATAGCTGACAGGCAAACCATACAGGAAATGAACTAATCTACAAACACCAAGAGATAAGCAAGATGGAACACACTTGAATCCCACCAGCGGGAGGTGATGCAGAAGGGTCAGAAATTATAACACACTGTCTCAAACGACAAACAAAAAGCCTGGTGTGGTGGCATCCCAGGGCTCAGAAAGGTCTCTGAGTTAAATTGAGGACAGCCTGGTCCACAGATCAAGTTTCAGGACAGCCAGGGCCACACAGAGAAACCTCATCTCAAGCAAACAAAATAGAGTTAGAGTAAAATAGAATAGAAAATTTAAAACCCAAGATGGACAGACAGGCAGAAAGGTTTCCAAACAGAGCTATAAGATCTACATGCAAATACAAACTGAGTGCCTCCAAGATAGGTAGGTAACACAGTAAGAAATGTAGGAATTTCCTGAAACAGGTGTGGCTTTACCATTCCTCACCAAGCCTAACCTCTGTGCTCTAATATGCATCACTGAAGTAATCTTAAGAACTAAGTCCTTTAGCCGGGCGTGGTGGCTCATGCCTTTAATTCCAGCATTTGGGAGGCAGAGGCAGAAGGATCTCTGTGAGTTTGAGGTCAGCCTGGTCTACAAAACTGAGTCCAGGAGAGCCAAGGTTACACAGAGAAACCCTGTCTCAAAAAACCTAAAAAAGAAAAAAAAAAAAAAAAGAACTAAGTCTTTTGTTGTTGTTGTTGTTTCGAGACAGGGTTTGTCCGTGTAGCCTTGGCTGCCCTGGACTTGCTTTGTAGACCAGGCTGGCCTTGAATTCACAGAGATCTGCCTGCTTCTGCCTCCCGAGTGCTGGGATTAAAGGCGTGTGCCACTACTCTAGATGCATTCCTTTTTCCATATACCACAAAACAAAAGCTATCAAAGAAATTCTCACTTCAAGCAAAGGTCTATTTTTTTTTTTTAAGCTTATATGTTTATTCACTGAAAAGGAAAATGATTTTGTGGTTATCACACTGAAAAAACTGCTGCTTGGGATCACTAACTTACTTCTGTGCACGTCTAGCATGAAGCCATGAAAATGGACCCGCCTTTTCCTCTTCATTTCCACATAAGCATAAAACATGTCCATCACCATTGTTTTCCCTGTACCTTAAAAACAAAAATGAGAAAATTTAAGAACACCATTAAACAGCATGTGCTGATTACACTAATGATTGTTCATTAGCTTTGAGATAATGAGAGCTCTCTGCGCTGGGAAGCCAGAGGCTGTTATTCTGCCGGTCGGAGGAGGCGCTTGCTTTTCCGGATGAACTGGCTTTAAAAGACTGATGTCCCTTTTCGTCATAATCCTGTTTGTAGTCAACATTAAGAGGTCTGCTTATAACCTGGCATGACTGTTGTCCTCCTGTCTTTTCTTCTAAAAGACACTAGAATAAATTAACCTATTGGCATTATTATATATTGGGAACAGTGGGGAATTCCGAAAGTAAAAGTAAGAATATCAAGAGAAGGTGGCTGGCAAGATGGCACAGCAGGTGAAGCACTTGCCGGGCAGCCCTGACCACCTGAACCTGGTCCCACACCCACACCCCACCCCAGCACACACGTATGTCATCGTAATAGCAGCACAGTAATAATAGTAATACTATTACTAGTAATAGTAATAATAGATACAAATAAGGTTTTCTAGGTAAAAAGTTAAACAATAAATGCAGAAGAACATGGTCAGTTATAATACTTTGTTCTATTTAACGCTCAGAACGCGTTTTTTTTTTTTCAAAATGAGCCCCATGGTGGTTTGAATAAGTATGGCTCCTACAGACTCATGTGTGTGAGTGCCTGGCCATAGGGAGTGGCACTATTAGTAGGTGGAGCCTTACTGGAGGAAGTATGTCACTGTGGAGGGGGATTTTGAGGTCTCCTATGCTCAAGCTACACCCAGTGTGGTGCACAGTCTCCTTCTGCTTCCTGCAGATCGAGATGTAGAGCTCTCAGCTCCTTCTCCAGCACCATGTCTGCCTGGATACCGCCATGCTTCCCGCCATGACGATAATGGACTAAACCTCTGAAACTGTAAGCCAGCCCCAAATAAATAAGCATTTTCCTTTGTAAGGGTTGCCGTGGTCACGGTGTCTCTTCACAGCAATAAAATTCAAATTAAGATAGAAGTTGATACCAGGAGTGGGGTAGTGCTGCAATAGGCTTAAGTATGTTTTTGTTTGGAGGAATGTGGATTTGGGGACTTTGTATTGGGAAAGCAGTAGAGTCTTTTTGTTTGTGCGTTCGTTTGTTTGTTTTTCAAGACAGGGTCTCTCTGTGTAGCCTTGGCTGTCCTGGACTCTCTTTGTAGACCAGGCTGGACTCGAACTCACAGCGATCCACCTGCCTCTGCCTCCCAAGTGCTGGGCTTATAGGCCTGTGCCACCACACCCGGCTAAGCAGTAGAGTCATTAAGTGCTGCTTAATGGACATACCAGTAAGAGAGCAGTAGACAGTGTTGCTGTAGGTGATTTGAACTATGGGGGCCTGGCTTGGGTGGTTTCAGAGGAGAAGAGTGTTAGTATGCAGCCTAGAGAGTGTTCCTGCGATGTCTTGGCAAAGAACATGGCTTCTTTTGCCCTTGTCTGAAAAGTTTGTCTGAGGCTAAAGTGAAGAGTTTTTGGATTCATTGAATGGACAAAGGAAATCTCAAAATAAGCCAGGCGTGGTGGTGCACAACTTTAATCCCAGCACTTGGGAGGCAGAATCTCTGTGAGGCAGATCTCTGTGAGTTCGAGGCCAGCTTGTTCCACAGAGCAAGTTCCAGGACAGCCTGGGCTACACACAGAGAAACTCTGTCTCAAAAACCAAAAAGGAAAGGAAAGGAAATCTCAAAATAGTCTAGTATAGATTATGTGGTGGGGTAACTAATGTTAACTCTTATGAAGAGCATTTTGATGAATAGGAGGAAGCTGAGCAAGGAAAAATACAAAATGTATGGTCTGAGGATTAAAGGGGTACCAGGAAGTAGAATGAAGCTAACTCCTGTGTTCAAGGAGATAAACAGATTAAACATATTAAATGGGATTAAGAGAGTGGTGACCTCAGGGCAAGATCCCACCCAGCTAAGCTTCCATCTTGTGAAAAGGAAAGAGAAGCTTAGGTCCAGGTGTGGTGGTACAGGCCTCTAATCCCAGCAGAAGGAGACCGTGCTCAGGAGACCAAGACAAACAGATCTCTGAGTTCAAGGTCAGCCCAATCTACAGAGAATGTTCCAGGAAGACAAAGCTTAGGCAGCAAAGGAAACCACTGAAAACAGAAAGCTGGTGAAGATGTGTTTGAAGAAGGGAGCCATGTTCCAGCTACCACGACCAGCAGAACCTATTAGCTTCAGCCATATTGTTCTGGCTTTAGAGTCAAGAATAGAAGAAAAGGTTTACGGATTCTCCCTCCTCAACTAAGGAGCGTTGCTAAAGGCAGGCGTGTGTCAGGGGTGCATGGAGGCCTAGTGAGGTCGTGTGACGCTGTGAAGGCAAAGCCTGGGTTGCCCTGGAGACCCCAAGCGGTAAGAGGTGGCAGAGCCGTGGGAGACCAGTCAAGAAGAGCTGCTAACAGGCTGTGAAACCTGCTCAAGAGAGACAATAAAGCTGAAAGGAGTTGGAGCTCTGAGGGGCATTTTGACAGCAGGCACGGAGATGCTGAGTTTGGAGTTTGCCGGGCTTCGTTATCCCTCTTGCTTTGCCCCAGTGTTTCCTTACTATGCTCCCTCCCCCACGTTTTGGAATTAAAATGTACATCCTGTGTCATTGTATGTTGGATGTATGTGATCTGTTTTTTATTTGACTTTGTAGGGTATTACAATTAAGAGATTGCATAAATCTCAGAAGAAGCTGAGCTTTTAAGCATTGTTGGGACTGCCATAGACTATGGGAACGTTTTATTTATTTATTATTATGCATACAGATTTCTGTCTGCATTAGATCACATTATGGATGGTTGTGAACCACCATGTGGTTGTTGGGAATTGAACTCAGGACCTTTGGAAGAACAGGCGGCGCTCTTAACCACTGAGCCATCTCTCCAGCCCCTATGGGGACTTTTGAAGGTGGACTAAATGCATTTCAAATTATCTCATGGCCACAAGCCTGTGGGAGCCAGGGAATGGAATGTGGTGGTTTGAATAGGTCTGGCTCCCATACACTCATGTGTTTGAGTGTTTGGCCATAGGGAGTGGAACCTATTAGGAGGTGCAGCCTTGCTGGAGCAGGTGTGGCCTTCTTGGAGGAAGTGCGTCACTGTGGAGGCGGGCTTTGAGTTCTCACATGCTCAAGCTATGCCCAGTGTGGCACATGGTCCCCTTCTGCTGCCTGTGGCTCAACATGTAGAATTCTCAGCCACTTCTCCAGCACCATGTCTGCCTGCATGCTGCCATGCTTCCTGCCATGAGGATAATGGACTAAACCTCTGAAACTGTAAAGCAGCCCCAATTAAATATTTTTCTTTACAAGAGTTGCCTTGGTCATGGCGTCTCTTCACAGCAATGAAACCCTGACTAAGACAAGCTCTACTTCAGGAACTCTGATGGTCAAGCTTTAGAATGTAAATGATCTAGTTTTCCATGCTTGAAAATGTTACTCCCTGGAATTGTACTAGCAATTGAATGGCAGTCACCTGAGCACAGGCGAGCACAAAACCATGTTTCTCTCTCACAGAAAACCTAGCTTCTGGGGGACCGCAGCAGTACCCACACTTAATTCATACCTCAGAATCCAACACATAAGGGTCCTATCTCCAGTCTTCCTCCTCTGCTGCCCTCTCTTTCCTCTTTCTCCCCTCCCCCGATCCCCACATTGCATCAGGAGATGCAATTACTAAAATTCAAAGGCAGCTGAGCAGGCAGAGAGACACAGACTCAGTTTTGGGCTGCCCTTCACTATAGAACACGTTAAACTCATGCATTTCAATGCCAGGTCTTTTTGCATTTGAAGACGCAATCCCCAGTCAGACTTGTCATAAAAATTGAAATTAAATTGAAAAGTGACTCTTCCCAAAGTCTTCAGTACAGAACTTCTGGCTAGAATAAGGAACAGCAGAGTTTCAATTTTACATTTACCAAAAAAATAGTAAAGCAGTGAACTGTCAAATTCTGCTGCAAGTAACACTGATCCAGAAAAGCTCTTGACTGACCCAACCAAAAATGTGAAGAGTATATATACTGGATATTTGTACAAACTCTTTCAACTGAGCTTAACATAGAGCAAGGTCATCATCATGTGAGCTGGAAGCTAGGCTGCGTTACAGAGCAAGACATGTCTCAAAAAGAAAGAAAGAAAGAAAAAAAGAAAGAAAGAAAGAAAAAAAGAAAATATTAAGTCACATGTTAATTTAACCATGTAACTTTCAAAATCTTACTTAAACATAATAAATATGCCTTATTCACTTAATCAATATATTGACTGAATGCCTGCGTGGATAAGGTGCTACCACAAGTACTTGGGGTAGAACAAGGAACAAGACTAAGAAAACCCTGGGGCCAGCATCAATTCCACATCGACCTGGGCTACGAAATGAGTTCGAGGCCATCATAGACTACAGAGCAAGTCCTGCCTCAATAAGATGTAAGACAAACCATGAAAGTGACGTATTACAGGGTTAACAGCACGTATGTGAGTAGTGGCCAATATGAGCACAAATGTTAGTCTTAGGTAGATGGGAGAAATAAAAAAGTACTACACTACATGGTTGAACATGACACAGTGGTAAGCTTAGTAATTCATGCTGGGCACGCACGTAGAAAGGCTATAACAAAATAAAAATGCTTTAAACAATCACAGGATGGGATAAATAAAATATAAATACTAAAGATACAACAAATAAACTAATCATATTAATAAACCAGGACATACAAAACAGCCTTCAGGAACTAAGAACAGGGCAGGTGGGCCAGTGTAGCAGGGACAGACACACCAAGCCTGGCCCCCAGAGTTCAATCTCTAGGTTCCCACAGCAGAAGGAGAGGACACATTCCCATGAGTTGTTCTCTGACCTCCACACACACACGGAGACATACAAACTAAAACAACCAAATTAACTACTACAGTACTAAAATAATTTTTAACTTAAAAACAACAACAGCTAAGAACAAGATGGGTATAGTAGCACAGGCTTACACTCCCAGCCCTTGAGAGGTTGAGGCAGGAGGACCAGGAGTTCAGAAGCATCTTAGGCTACATAAATAGCTATAGGCCAGCCTGGGCTATATGAAACTCCATCTTAGAACAAAAGCAGCAGGGGGGCTGGAGGATAGCTAAGAAAGACTCAGATGGGAAACAGAATCCTTCCATCCCATCAAACTAGCTGGACCACACAGTCCAATAAAAAGGCCCGAGATAAATAACAAAAGATAAAAAGTATAGACTCTCCTCATGATACTCAGACACGCAAGTCAACAGTGAAAACTGAGGGCTTCAGAGACGGCCCAGAAGCTAAGAGCATTGGCTGCTCTTCCAGAGGACCCAGGTTTGATTCTCAGCGCCACACAGTCATCTAGAACTCCAGTTCCAGGGGATCATCTGGTCCTCCTGGGGATCCTATGCATGTCGGCAGAACACCCAAACACATAGGCTTAAGGAACTAATTAAACCTCAAAAAAATTTAAAAGGTAAAAGTAAAAACTGAGAAGATCTGCCCCACAAATGCTCATCATAAGAAACTTGCAATAATGATACGAATCCCAGACAAACTGGACAAGGAATCGAGGAACACTGCTAGAGATAGAGGTATCTTATTATCTTATCCATAATAAGATAATTGATTCATCCAGAAGGTGGAATACAAGGGGGCACTGTGGCCCACATCTGGAACCCCAGCCCACAGGAGGCTCAGTCAAAGAAGAACATCAATATTAAATACAGATGTGCTCACATACAGGCTTCAACGCCTATTAAGTGAAGGTAAAAGGAGAAATGATCTAATTCACAATAAATATGGCAGGTGTCAACATGCTTGTCTTGGTAAAGATGAAATGAAAAACAGCAAGGATTTGGATTTCCATAACATTTGACAAGATGGAGGCACAGAGTATTTTACACACAGCGGTAAGTGGTTAATGTTTCAAGTCCACACCCACTATTCAATCCTAAACCACAGTTAGTCTTCTTAGGCATGAAAGGAGTTGAGGTAGACAAAGTATGTTCCATGACCGCAATAAAATCAACTAGGGATCAAGCAGACACTTAGAAATTAAGCCACGTGTACATAAGCATTCCCTGCGGCCTGAGTTCTTCCTAGACTCCTCCACTCAGGTGAAGTCAGATCCTTGACTTTGCCACAGGAAGGCCTTTAAGCATGAGCCAGTATGAAGCAGAGCTGCAGTTGTCAAGACGTTTTAAGCAAAGATTAAAGAGAGGGATTAAAAGAAAAACATAAAAACATATATCTATAATAAACTCTCTCCTCCACCATACCTAGGTGCATACCTAGGTCCTTTCTTTTTATATTCACCAACCATTGTCCACCAGCTCCGCTTTGGGGTATAGCAAATAACCTAAAGTGTGAATGCAAGCAAAGAGCTATACAGTAGTGTTCATAGCAACATTATTTACTATAACTGAAGACAGGGTGACTCAAAACACCCACTGACAGATAAGTAGATACCAACCTGTGGCACACATGAGACAGAATATTATTCAGCCTTTAAGATGGAGAAAATTCTTGTGTGATTCGACTTTTTTGGCCCCTGCAAAAATATCACGATACATTCTTCAAATTATCTCACTTCAAACTTATCAAATTTAAACTAAACTGAAGGTTTGAAAATAGGAAGACCATGAAAACAAAGACTCTAAGGGGAAAAATCTATTGTGTGGGACAATATAGATGCATCTTGAAGCTATTTTGCTAAGTAAAATAAGCCAGACATGAAAGGCCAGATATTGGACGAATCCCTCTCTGTGAGGGGCCTGGTGTAATCAGACTCACAGCACAGAAGAGAAGGCTGGTCTCCAAGGACTTGAAGGCTGGAGAACACTAGAGGGTGGGGTGTGGGGGTGGGGCGGAACTAGAAATAAACTTGGAGTGAGCAATGTCTCCTCTGTGTATTCACCACATCCCCAAGAGCAACACGCTGCCTGTTACCAGGTAGATGCTCAGCAAACACCAGTCAAGGGGTGAGGAGGAGGCCAGAGGACCTTGGGAAAAAGAAGAGCTTGACACTAAGTTCTACCAAGTTCACAATGTTGCTTTAGTCTCTAAGAGTCATGACTTAAACCTGGCATTTTCTCCAGAGAAGAGTAAAGCCGCGCCTGTGTTAAATAGTCTGCCTGTGTTAAATAGTCTACAAGGCTAGATGACTAAGATTAAGGAGAGTTAAAATGTTGCAAACCAGAGCCCAGTTATTTCAGCTGTTTTTAGTGCCTTTGAAAGCCATCCATCGCCCATGCCTGTGGCTGACCTACCATCCTGGTAACTATCAAAACACTCTCTCTCTCTCTCTCTCTCTCTCTCTCTCTCTCCCTCTCCCTCTCCCTCTCCCTCTCCCTCTCTTTCTCCCCCTCTCTTTCTCAGTCCCCCCTCTCTTTCTCAGTCCCCCCTCCCTCTCTCCCTCCCTCACCCCCTCTCTTTCCCCTTTCCTTCCCTCTTTGTTTTGTTTGAGACAAGGCCATACAACATTGCCCAGGCTAGCCTCAAGCTCACACACCTCCTGCCTCGGTCTCCTGAGAGCTCGGATTACAGGACTGCACCTCATTTATGGCTTTTTTTTTTTTTTTTCAAGAATTCAGACCCATTACTCACACCATATCTCCATTCAATTAGCTAGACTATGGAGCAAGCTTCACCGGCCTTGTCTGTCCAGCCTTTTGCAGAAGTCTATACTAACCATCTCCATTTACGGTGAAGTGGTTAAGGTAACAGGAACAACAAAGAACAGAGTTTTGCGATGACTGAGCGTGAAAGTGAGCACACAGGAAGTGTGATGTGCTCCCAGAGAACAGAGGTGGCCAGAGCGAGGGCTGTGAGCAGTGTCCCAGGCACTAGCACAGAACACCCGTTCTTAGTGAAAAGGAACCACGTCCACCCATCTCACAACTCACAACCAGTCTTGGAGCTGAGAAAAGACAAGTCTGCCCAATGCAGGAGAGCAAGGAACTATGACTACTAACACCCTAACAGAATCTACTAACTAACTTAAAGGGAACTACAAGGCAGGGTGGTGCTGAGGCAGGGGGAACACTTCAGTCCACAACACCGAGACCAGCTCAGGGAGTATAGTAAGACCAGTTTGGGGGTGGGGAGGGTATATGGTAATAACCAAGTCATTACTCTAAGGGCTTAGATTATTAATAGAAATGTGTGTGGAAATTAAAAGGTAAAAAAGAATAAGCTTTTTTTTTTTTTTTTTTTTAAAGATGTAAGCTGAGACAAACGTGCTGTAATGAGACCCTGCACTCTGATGTGGCTCTGATTGTGCCTTAGATTACGGCCACAGCCTATGAGAAGCCGTGGTGGAAGCCAAGGTCCCTGCCGCTCCCTCCTCCCTCCTCCCACTCCCCCAGCCTGGTGCTCCTTCAGGTGTTGGACTGAAAGGTGTGGCCGTGGAAGCTTCTGTCCCTGAGGGAAGCTGCAGAGCCTCCTGACAGAGCTGCCCAGCGCTTACTCGACACTTACCGACATCTCCATAAACATACAGGCCCTTTGGAGGTTTGTTCCTTGAAAAAAGCTGCAAATTAAGAACAGATTACAAATTTTCTATCATGAAAATAATTACACATAATCATATACATAATGTTCCCAACTGTGCTATATATAGGACACCAAGGAGCCATTACATACAATAACTAGAAAAAACTTGGTGTGAAAGTCTGCAAAGACAAAATATTATGCAGTCTTTAAAAGGAAGGTATGTTTGATAGACCACAACATGGATAAATCTTGAGAACATTGTATTAGTAAAATAAGCTGGTCACATAAAGAATCCTTATATGAAGTATTCAGATAAGCCAAAAATCATATAGGTAAGAAGTAGAAAGTATGGTTGCCAAGGGCGGAGGAGAATCGAGAAGTTCCTGTGTCGGGATATAGGGTCCCATTTTTGTAACATGCCAAGATGGGTAGAAGTAATATGCAGAATTATGTCTGCATTTATTACCAGTGAGCTGTTTACTTGGAAGTGGTTAAAATAGCTAGCGTGGTGGCAGTCACCTGTAATCCCAGCACTCAGAAGGCTGAGGCAGGAGGATGTCTGGACTACATAAACCAGATCTGTGATTTAAAAGACAAAATCTGAAAACTCAACTCAGAGTCTAAGCCATACTGTTCTTGTTTCTGTTTTACAACCCCTGGGCTCCTTCTAACTCCCCATGTGGGCCACACCCTGGGGCAGGACAGGCAAGCGGATCTTTTCCACCTTCATTCCAACATCAGCACAGTTTCCCCGGCTGCCGGCACATCACTATTCTAAGACTCAGCTGGAAACAGATCTCCACTCCTGCCAGCATCTCAGTTTTTCTTTCTTTCTTTTTTATGTGAAACATTGTGTCTCTCTATTTTAAACTTGCCACACACACACACACACAAAAGAAGCATGAAACCCTTAAATAATTTTAGACCAATATCAAATCTCAAACCTAACATAAAAGCTAATAATCTCCACGCATATTCTGCATGTTAGAGGTGTTTTGGTTTTCTAGACAGGGTTTCTCTGTGTAGCCCTGGCTGTCCTAGAACTCTCTATGTAGACCAGGCTGGTCTCAAACTCACAGAGCTCTGCCTACCTCTGCTTCTTGAGTGCTGGGATTAAAGGCGTGTGCCACCATGGTTCAACTAGAAATCTTTTGAAAGCAATTCTGTGTTAGATAACTGGGTGTGCTGTGGTAATTCAAATTTTTTCAAAATATGTTCTGTAGGAATAATTTGTTGTTGCTGCTGCTACTGTTTTGATTTTTTTTTTTTTTTAAACATAGTAGAGCCTTAGCTGGCCTGTAACTCACTATGTTGACCAGGCTGGCCTCGAATTCATAAAGATCTCCAGTTCTGGGATTAAAGGCGTGAGCCACCACACCTGGAAATAGTCCCCCACCCCCACCCCGTCCTCTGGTATCGCTCACATGATGCAATCGATATACTAAATAAACAAAATTCAAGTTAGAGCGCAGCATTTCCGTGACATGTCCCACTGAGCACAGAACGAACATCTACCGATGCTGCTTCCTGGCAAATATAATGGCCAGAGCTCACACTCAGACCTTAAGCAGCCAGGAAAAAGCACTTAGGGGCCTGTTGTCGTCTTTTCCTTCCTATTCTATAATCCACTATATTTTAGAAAGAGCACCCTGCCATGGTTTTGTATGTCACATGTACAATTTGTTACACTGCTTTATATGTTCTTAAATATACTTTACTAATTCTTTGAAAATTTAATATAATGTATTTTAATCATATTAACTTCCCATTCCTCTCCTAAATGAAACTGAATTTGGGCTTGGTTTGGTGAAATTATTATGGGGTAGTGATGTTTTTGAGACGGGGTCTCACTGTGTAGCCCTGGCTGGTCTGGAACTCTTGCTGCCTCTGCCTGTGAGTGCTGGGATAGGGCCTTGCACCATGATGCCAGGCCCTGCATTGGACCTTTTTTTTTTTTTTTTTTTTTTTTTTTTTAATGGTAAAGAGATACTGCTTGGTATCCAGAGCAATTCTAGCATTTGGAGGCTCAGGCAAGAGGATATTGAGTTCGGGGCTAGCTTGGACTACATAGTGAATGAAACCTTGCCTCAAAAAAAAAAAAAAAAAAGAAAAAAGGACGTGATGAAGCTGTGAGGTAGAACCTCAGCCCATCAGGTGGCCCTGGATTTAATCCCCAGCACCACCAAAAAAAGTTGATAAACAAAATAGATAATTTCTGGCTACTTAATTTAAATCCTGGATACCAGGTCAGGTGTGGTGGCCTTTAATTCTTGAACTTGGGAGGCTGGAGCAAGCGGATCTCTGTGAGTTCAAGGCCAGCCTGGTCTACAAAGCGAGTTCTGGGACAGCCAGGACTACACAGAGAGACCTTGTCTCAAAAAAACAAAAGTAATTAATTAACATAAAACAAAAATAAAACCTGGATACCGTCCACCAATGAAGGCTGAGAACGGTCTACATAAATGACATTTAATTTTTATTACAGTTATTTATTTATTTATATGGCTGTAAGTGGAGGCACACGTGCATTTCACAGCATATACGTTGAGGTCAGAGGACAACTTCCGAGAGTCAGCTCTCCCCACCCACCATGTGAGTCCTAGAGATCACACAGAGGACACCAAGCTTGGTGGCAAGCACGTGCACCTGCTGAGCGTGCCCCACCAGCCCTTTAAGTGATGTCGCATACAACAGTCCTCCCTTCTCAGGAAACATGGCCTCCAGCACCTCCATGACTGTCCTCACCCACATGCATGCCATACTTTCCCCTATACACCTACCTATGATAAGATATTAACAGTAACAGCTAATAATAAAAAGAATTACTATTTTTTTAAAAAAAACATGCTACAGCTGAGAGGTGGTGGCATGTGCCTTTAATCTCAGCACTTGGGAGGCAGAGGCAGGTAGATCTCTATGAATTTGATGCTACAGAGTGGGTTCCAGAAGAACCAAGCCTGCACAGAGAAATCTTGCCTCGAAAAACCAACAACCAAAAAAGAAGGAGGAAGAGGAGGAGGAGGGAAGGAAAAGAAAATAAAAGAAAAGAAAGAAGGAAGGAAGGAAGGAAGGAAATTATTTTAAAATTGTGTGGCGGAGTGAGGGGGAGCTGAAAAGATGCGCAGAGGTTAAGAGCACCTGCAGCTCTCGATGTGCAGAAGACTGGGTTTGGTTCCTAGTACCCACAAGGCATCACAACCACCTATCCACTCTATTTCCAGGGAGATCCAACACCCTCTTCTGGCCTCCGCACATAAGCAGACAAAACACTTATGCACAGAAAATAAAAATAATTATCTCCAAAAAAAAAAAAAAAAAAAAAAAAAAAAAAAAAAAAAAAAAAAAAATCTAGACAATACAGTTAGTAAGCTCAAGCAATTTCAGATCTATATCCACCCTGGGGAAGAAGCTCAACAGCAGAGCAGCAGCCCCAGGGTTTGCTTCCTGGAACCGAAGATGAGCCTTGAGCAGCGCAGCAGCGTTTCCAGACCTCCTCTAGCCTACTCTGCAGCGGCTCTTCGGAACCTCCTCAGCGTCCCTGGAGCTAGCCTACACTTCCCCCTCCCCACTTTCAGCTTTCAGATAACAGTTCCCGCTTCGCCACAGAGAGAAAGCAGAAGGTGTCTTTTGGCACTGGAATCCCGCAGCTTCCCTTGTGAAACTACAACCCTGCGCCCCCCACCCCCTGCCCCTGTCAGTAACCCTTTCCCCTCTGCCTTTCCAAGGCCACGCCACTCCTCTCAGGAGCCACGCCCATCAAATTATACTTCTCACGTAAGCCGGCTGCCCGTCTTTACACCTTTATTCCTACCTTCCTGCTCGTTTGTTCTTATAATATTGAAGTGCAACAGGCAAGACAAAACAAAAACAGAAACCTCCTGTTAAAAAAAAAAATATATATATATATTAAATTGTATTGTTTTTTTAATTTTTGGCCCTACTATGTAAGCAAATGGATCCACTTCAGAAAGCCCCTCCCAATGATGTGCCTTCAGGGCACTTACTGTCTGCCTGTTTTCTTCTAGCAATTTTAATGTTTCAGGTTTCACGTTGAGGGTTTTTGTTTTTGTTTTTCTTGTTGAGGGTTTTTTTGGGGGGGTTGTTTGTTTGTTTTGGATTTTTTTTTAATCCACTTGGGGTTAATTTCTGTGTGGAGAGACCACTACAGCTTCTAATTTCGTTTGTTTGTTTCCCTGCCCATATGAACATCAGATTCTCCCAATGCCATTTGTCAAAGATGCTTCTTTCTCTCCAATGTATGTCGTTGGCCTGTTTTTCAATTAGATGGCTGTGGTTACATGTGCTCACATTGGCTCTTCTCTTGCGGTCCATTGGTCCACTGTCTGGTTTGTGCCAGCGCCATTTTGGTTGGTGACTCTAACTGTCTAACTTATCTTGAAGCCTGGAATGGCACTCCCTCCAGCACTGCTCTTTTTGCCCAGGGTTGCTTTGGCTGTCCAGGGTCTTTTCTGGTTCCATAAAAGTTTTAGGGTGTCTTTTTCTAGTCCAGTAAAGAATACTATGGGTAATCCCATTGGATCCGTAAACTGCTTTTGGTAGGGTGGTCGTTTTCACAATATGAATTCTACCTATCTGTGAACACGGGTTACCTTTCCATTTTTCTAGTGTTTCCTCAGTCTCTTTCTTCAGAGACTTGAGACAAAGACTCATTGTAGTCCCAGCTTGCCCAGAATCACTCTGTAGACCAGGCTGGCCTCCAATTCACAGGGCTCCTCCCCGCTCTGTTCGTGAGTGCTAGGATTAGAGCATCCACTGTGTATAACTCTCCTCTACAGCCCTATACTGGAGAGAGGTAGAAGGATCAGAAATTCAAGGTTGTTAGCTGCACAGTGAGTTCAAGACCAGCCTGAAATCCTTGAAACCCTGTCTCAAAAAAAGCGAACAAACAAGAAAAAGCCCACTTGCACATTGACGCTCTAGATTCTGGCTTTCGAAACTACTCCTTTGCTTTAAATGCTGTAAACACAAAGTGACTGGTCCAGTTATTTACATTTAACGATCTAGATCTTCTCTTTTTGTTGTCTATGTTATTAAAAATTTAACATTAAAAAAAATGATTCAAGGTGCTGGGCACACGATGCACCCATGTAATCCCAGCACTCGGAAGGCAGAGGCAGGAGGAGGGCACATGCAAGGCTAGCCTGGGCTATATAGCAAGACATTGTCTCAAAAACTAAAACAAAACAAGTTTTTTTTTTTTTTTTTTTTTAAATGCTATCCATAATGATCCATGGTGGTTCTAAGCTTTCTAAGCTAAAAGGCGCACGCCCTCTGCCTCTTGGGATCATCACCCTCTGCTGCTCCAGCAACAATTTTCATTAGGGCGACTAGGTAATAAGGGTGGTGCTGTTAAGTTAAAAAGTATTGTTTTTAATTTGTTTAAAATGCAGGAATATTACTTTTCCTGTTTCCCCATCTCCCCCCACCTCGACTGCATTATTATCTCCCCAAATGGCAGAATCAGAGACAATGATTCCAGCTGGAGTGTGAGCATAATTACATCTTTTAAAAACTGGCATCACAGCATCCTCCACGTGGACCACTTTTGATAAAAGTACATCCTTCAGGTTTCTCCAGATCTTTAAAAACTAAAAAAGAACTATATGCTAGCATCCATAAACTCCCTTTAAATGAAAATGTTTTTTAATGGCTTTAGCTGATTTTCAAAAGAGCCCTCCTAACCTAAAGTACATCAATTTGTTCAGTTTACTAGTATAATTAAGCCTATTTAAGTATCTAAATAAAGGGGCTTTCAAATTCTACAACAACACACACAAGAAATGGCTTGCAGAGCAGCAGCTAGAAGCCAGCCGTGGAGCTGTAGACAGAACAAGGATGTGTCACCTACCCCAGACACCTTCAGTGTGTGTGTGTGTGTGTGTGTGTGTGTGTGTGTGTGTGTGTGTGTGTGTGTGTGTGTTTGTGTGTGTGTGTCCCTTGCTCAAACCTAGTCCTGTTGGCTTAATGTCGTCATGGAAAAAAAGCTGCTGCGGCAGAGTGACAGGAGGTGGCAAATTCAGAAACTCAAACCCACACAGCTTTGCTCTGGTGTGGACACAGCCCCAAGTGTGTGCATCTATCCACTGACTGCCAGCATTTATACTTTAAGTTGATGTAATAAGCTGTGGGGTTTAAGCGTCCGATGGGAGGGAAGGCGGGAAGGAGAGAGAAGGGAGGAAGGGCGACAGGAGGGACTACTAAGCCTGATGGTACTCGCTTATAGTTCTAACTAGCCAGGAACTGAAGCAGGACTGGAGCCAAGAACTAGCCACCAGCCTGGTAAACATCGAGAGAACCTGTCTATACAGAGGAAAGAAAACTAAACACCTGCGCAGTCTCTGATTGTAGCAAAATATACAGATATAAATGTTTTTTAACTTTTTAAAGACAGAGCCTTGCTAGGTAGCTCAAGCTAGCTTCAAGCTTTGCTCTTCCTTCCTCACCCTCCTGGGTGCTGGGACCTTAGGGACCCCCTCCGTGCCACTGGGAGACAAGTGACAGGAAGTGATTCTCCAGCAAACACTTCCTGGTCTCTCGCTCCTATTTGAAACTCTGACCCTGGCCTCTGTCAGTGAGACACTAGGACATAAGCACAGTTCTCAAAATGATCAGCAACTCATTAAGAGGAAGTGATTAGGGAGAAAAAAAACCAGCTTCTTGCTGTGAGCTCTGAGAATGACGCTGGGATTGCAGGCATCCTCTCTACCAGCTAGGAACTATTGCTACAGACTCATTCCCAGAGACAGACACAGAAACACAAACTCCCGGGCACATAGACAGGCCCAGAGCTACCACACTGCCCTCAAATCAACATAGAATTATTTCATGCCTCTTCCGTGACGGCTTTGTTACTTATTTTACTCATTCACGCTACGAAGACGGATTGAACATTAAGCACCTACTCTGTGCCAACCTTACAGGCTTGAGAAGACCAAGAAAAGAAAGGAAGCAAAGGCACGTGTGGGCAACAGAAGACGGTCCCTAAAGAGGGTGACACCACATGTCTTTAATTCCAGCACTTGAGAGGTAGTGACAGGTGGACTTGGACTCAAAGAAACAAAAAAGTAGCATATGTTAAGAATATTCTTGGGCTGGAGAGATGGCTTGGTGGTTAAGAGTGGTGCCTGCTCTTCCAAAGGTCCTGAATTCAATTCCCAGCAACCACACAGTGGCTCACAACCATCTATAATGTGATCTGATGCCCTCTTCTGGCCTGCAGGTGTACATGCAGGCAGAACACTGTATACATAATAATAAATAAATCTTTAAAAAAAAAAAAAAAAGAATATTCTTGATACAGTGCCAAATGGGATGAACGGGACCATGCTGTAGGAGAGATACCACACTCCTTTGCTCCACTTACAAGCCAAGCGAGCGTCCAGGGAAAGCAGGGTCACTGAGGCCCAGTGGGGCGAAAGCAAGCCAGGACAGCTCATGGTGGTCTCCATCACCACTGCAGTGACGCGGTGCCTCAAAGCTGTGCGGCTAGCGTCTCCCCGGGAAGCGAGCCACCCACAGTCATGACAGTGTGCCCCGAAACAGGCATTCAGCTGCTGGACTCTGCACACTCCATGGACGATGGAGCATGCAGATGGCAAGGGGGAGCTTTTCTGTTTGTTGTTTATATGCCTGTTTATTCATTTGGTTGGTTGTTGAGAAAGGGATTCACACAGTGTAGGGTGACCTTGAACCCCCTATGTACTCTAGAGAGAATTATGGCCTTTCTACCTCTACCTCCTGAACACTGCAGGTATAAGCACTCACCAGCAAGCCTGATGCTGAGTATGGTAGAAGGAAAGAACAGCTGGCCTCCACTGGAGCACTCTCCCACACACATACAGACAAGAACAGATGTAAAGAGGAGAAAAGTAAAGCCAGTCATGGTGGCGCACACCTTTAATCCCAGCACTCGGGAGGCAGGCGGATCTTTGGGAGTTCAAGTCCAGCCTGGTCTACACCGTGAGTTTGAAGGCAGCTAGGGCTGTTACACAGAGAAACCCTATCTTAAGAAAGTAGGGGAAGAGGAGAGGAGAAGGGAAGGGAGGGGAGGGGAGGGGAGGGGAGACCAAACAAGAAGAGAAGTCAAGTCAAGTCACTGAGGCCTGAAAAGATGGCCCCGTGAGTGAAGACACCTGTAACCAAGCTTGACAAAGTCCAGGCTCTGGGATCCACATGGCAGAAGAAGAGAAGTGACTCTCAAAAGTTGTCCTCTGACCTTCACACATGCAGTTTGGCACACTCATGTGTGCATGTTCACACATGTACACACAAAAGACAATGTAATAAACAAACAAACAAACAAAACTAATTTTGAAAAAGAAACCCTTTGAAGGAAAATATCTAACTCTTGAAAAGCTTAAAGGAATGTAACATCTTAGACAGTGCTTAAAGATGCCAACTGCACAGGAAGTCATCAGCAACAGGAATCTCAAGGACAGCTGGAAAGGAGCTCAGCAGGGCTAGCTTTAAGGGGGAGGTGGGACTAAATGATTGCATCCTGTTAAAGGCTCTGCCTGCCACGCCCTCCCCTCTGCAGTGGACTGACCCCTCTGAACACTCTTAGCAGAACCCGTCCTTTGAAATGTGGCGCTTAGTGCTGTGTTTGGTCAAGTTACTGAATGAATATATGAATCAGTAGAAACATGAAAATAGAAAAACAGTGGCTGAAAAGTGGTTGGGGAGGTAGCTGAGTGCGGAATGGAGGCACACGGCTGCAGCCCTAGGGCTCGGGCTAGAGGCAGGGAGCTCCCAGGGCGCACCGTCCAGCTTGTCTAGCCAGTCAGTGCCTCCCGGATTCCGTGAGAGACCTTATTTCAAGGTGTGAGGTGGAGGACCGGTAAGATGGCTCAGCGAACAAGAGCACCTGCCGCCGAGTGATCTGAGTTTGACCCCTGCGACCCACATTGTAGAAGGAAGCCCCCCAAAATAAATGAAATATGAAATAAAAAAACACATAGCACTGGTCATCTGAAAACACCAAATGTTGAACACACGCTTACACACATGCACACATGCAAACACACACCACATACACACACAGAAGAGGAAGGAGAATGGGGTAGATTAGCTGAGCAGTGGGAAGTCAGAGTCTGTCAGAGCAGAGCACGTAGCTTTACAGCTGACCGCGCACGTATCCCCTGTGGACAAGTTACGCTTATTACCAGCCCCGAGGAGAGCACACTGCTCATAGCTGTAGGTGCTGCTACGTGTTCACACAGCTGTCTGCGCGGCGTCACACAAACCAGAGTGGCTTGCTACGACATCACTAGTAGGTGAGGCTTTCTCACCCAAGATCATCTCACAGAAACCACCAGCGCATATGCAGCCCGTTGCTGAGCAAAACGGGCCTGCGTGCAGCATGACTATAGGTGGACGCCCCAGTCTCACTTCCTTACAAACGGGCTGTGAAGTCTCCTCCCAAAGGGTGAAAAACCCTGGTGCCTGCACAGCCCTGATTAATGGAGAAAAAGAATCCAAAGCTATTTAATTCTCTCCCTCCCTGACTCCAGAAACGCTTGATTTGGCTGTGTAAAAGTAATTCTAATTATAGTGATTTACATGAACTACTTATCATTTATGCCTAATTACCTCCCAGCACAATAACAATTATGCATACATTAAATGTGTTGGATTAACCTGGTTGTAAGTTTTATTTGGTAACAAAGTGTCCAGAAGCTTCCATTCTTCGCAGTCCGATGATCCTGGGGCACAGAGGACACTCTGAACTTTGTCAAATGTTTACTGTAGCATTGCCAGGTGAAAAAGGTACGTTCTATTTTTATATGATAGTGCAGACTTACGGACATTTTCTTAGGACTACAATAGAAGTGCACCAAAGTGGACCTTTAAACATCTACAAGAGCTGGGCCTGGTGGCGCACACCTGTAATCCCAGCACTCGGGGAGGCAGAGGCTGGTGGATTGTTGTGAGTTTGAGGCCAGCCTGGTCTACAAAGCGAGTCCTGGACAGCCAAGGCTACACAGAGAAACCCTGTCTCGAAAAATAAACAAACAAGGAGATAGGTCTGTAGCATCTTTACAGTCTTCAAAAAAGAAAGCTTTACATGTGTTTTTCTCAAACTATGTCAAGTATCTTGAGTCTTGGGCTGGAGAGAGAGGCCAGTTATCAAAGAGTTTGTTACACAGTTCAAATCCCCAGAACCCACATGGAAAGCCAGGTGTGGCACTCCACATCTGTAATGGCTGCTCTAGGAAAGTGGGAACAGGACAGTCCCTGGGGCTTGCTGGCCAATAGCCAATAGGCAAGCTTCAGTGAGAGATCTCAAATAAATCAATAAGGTAGAAATTTGAGGAACATGGTCCAAGAACATGCAGTTGTTGGAGGTGAATTCTGAGTGCTTGTGAGAAAACCCCAAGCAAGCAAGACAAGAGTCCCGTGGCCTGAGCTTTTTTGAAAAGCTCGGATGTGTTCTTCGAAAGTGCTTGCACGCCCTCCCCGGCACATGGCGGCCAGCGTGAGCTCACTTGAGGTTACTCATTACTACTGGCTGTTGCTATTCGTTTATGCGCCTCTCTGGAAAAGCATGCTTTTGCCATGTACGGCTTCTCCTTGTGATTATGCACTTGACTCACGTGACTTTAACCCCCAGAGTATAATTTGTCTGCTGCTCTGAATAAAGTTGGCTGTTGCATGAGACTGTAGTCCGCCTCGGGTTTAGGCCCCATTCTCACAGGTCCCTTGGCCAGCTAGAGCAGTAAATAGAAAGTGATTGAGCAGGACAATGAAACACTGACTTGTGTCACCCACACACATGTACACATGCACCTTCACACAGATGTGCACATACACCTCCACACATGTGTACATTCACCTCCACACACACATAAACATACACCTTCACACACATATACATGCACCTTCACACATGTGTTCATGCACCCACACATGTATACATGCACCTTCACAGGTGTACAACTTCACACTTGTGTACACACATGTATACATGCACCTTCACACACATGTGTACACACACCTTCACACGTGTACATGCACCTTCACACACGTGTACACACACCTTCACACGTGTACACACACCTTCACACACAATGTGTACACACACCTTCACACATGTGTACACACACCTTCACACACGTGTATACATGCACCTTCACACACATGTGTACACATACCTTCACACATGTGTACACACACCTTCACACGTGTACACGCACCTTCACACACATGTATACATGCACCTACACACACGTGTACACGCACCTTCACACATGTGTACACACACCTTCACACGTGTACACGCACCTTCACACACGTGTACATACACCTTCACATGTGTACACGCACCTTCATGCACATGTGTACATGCACCTTCACACACATGTATACATGCACCTTCACGCACAATGTGTACACACACCTTCACACACGTGTACACACACATTCACACATGTGTACACACACCTTCACACATGTGTACACACACCTTCACACACGTGTACACACACCTTCACACACATGTATACATGCACCTTCACACACATGTGTACACACACCTTCACACACGTGTACATGCACCTTCATGCACATGTGTACATGCACCTTCACACACAGGAACACAAGGGAAAGGAACAACAGAGTCAGGACAAGCCTCAGCTGAACATCTGTGTCCTATTAGATCATGAGGTAAAGTGAGTCTTGCTTGTTTTTTTCTTTTTCCATTGTTGCTTTTGTGTTTGTTGTTTGTTGAGACAATGTCTCATATAGCCGGCAGCCTAAAGCTTCCTTCATAGGACAGGCTGGTCTAAAACAGGCGCAGATTCTCCTGCCTTGGCCTTCTGAAATCTGGGAATCCCAGATGTGTGCCACAGTGTCCATTTTTAGCTGGTTTTGCCCTATAACGACAGTCCTGAGGCAGGCTAGAGGAGGGGTCTAGTTTGCTCGATTTTGAAGACTACAGATCAAAACTGCATGGTGCTGGCTCTAGCAACAGCGCGCTGTGTCTGTCTCACCACATGGTGAATGGCATCATCCCAGAAGCACGTGAGGGGCACAGTTTACAGACAGCAGGAGCTGTGGTGCAGCTCAAAGAGCACTTGCTTGGCACGCTCCAGGGCCAGGAGTCGATGCCCACCAATACATGCCCAGGCACAATAGACCAGAACTGTAACCCCAGCACTCACAGGATAAAAGGAGGGCAGCAGAAGTAAGCCCGAGGTTATCTCAACCACACACTGAGTCCAAGGACAGCCTGTGGGTCTCTCTGTGTAGCCCTGACTGTCCTGGACTCGCTTCGTAGACCAGGCTGGTCTCGAACTCACAGCGACCCGCCTCCCTCTGCCTCCCGAGTACTGGGATTAAAGGTGTGTGCCACTGCGCCCTGCTCCAGCTCCATCTCTTGAAAGCCCCACCACTTCCAAATTCCCAACAAAGCACATCCCCAGCTCATCATGTGTCCTTATAAAAAGAAGCCCAAGGGAGTTCATCCAGCCTCTCGTCACCCGAGGACACAGACGCAGGGCAGAGGCAGCAGGCGGCAGCCATCGCCAGCCGCCACTGAGTGCCAGAGCTTTCATCATGAACCTCCTAGGTAATCAGCCGTGATGAATGGCCTCCCGTTTTTATACTTTCCACCTCTAAGTATTTTGTTGTAGCAGCCTAAAGTGGCAAAGACAGAGGACTGAAGGAACGGCAAGGTGCCACAAGGCCTGATTATAATGGAAATTTATCTCCTTGCTATTTTCAAACATGCTATTATTTTTCAATACTTCTCATTTCAACACAGAGGAATCACTATTCCTTTTATCAAAATACAGTAGCACAATGCTAGCCTTTTTATTTATATAAAAAGCAAGACTTTGGGGAGGGCTGGAGAGATGGCCTAAAGGTCCCGAGTTCAATTCCCAGCAACCACATGGTGGCTCACAACCACCTGTAATGAGATCTGGTGTCTTCTTGTGGTGGGCAGGCACACGTGTGGGCAGAATACTGTATAAATAATAAATAAATCTTAAAAAAAAAAAAAAAAAGCAAGACTTTGGGGCTGGAGAGATGGCCAGGAGGCTAAGAGCATTTGCTGCTCTTCTAGAGGACCCTAGTTTGATTCCCAGCACCCACATGGTGGTTCACAGCCATTGGTACCTACAGTTCCTGGGGATTGGACGCCCTCTTCTGGCCTCCAAGGGCACTCCAAGCATGTGGTGTATAGACACACATGCAGGCAAAACACCCACATACATAAAAGAAGAAAATAAAAATATTTTTTAAAATAAGACTTTTTTTTTTTTTTTTGGAGACAGGGTCTCACTATGTAGCTCTGGCTGTCATGAAACTCTCTGTGTAGACCAGGCTAGCCTCAAACTCATAGAGATCCACCTGCCTCTGCCTCTTGAGTGCTGGAGTCAATAGTGCTACACCCAGCATAAGACTTAAAAAAAATACTCATAAGCATTTTTTTTCTTCTTCAGTATCTATGAGGTTTTTGGGTTTTGTTTTTTGTTTGGTTTTATTTTCAGTACTGGGGATAAAAGCCAGGGTCTCCAGCATGCTAGGCAAGATTCCATCACAGACCTAGTGTCCCAAATCCTTCAAGAGCATTTTAAAAGTTAAAATTGCACTTGGGAGGCAGAGGCAGGCGGATCACTGTGAGTTTGAGGCCAGCCTGGTCTACAAAGTGAGTCCAGGACAGCCAAGCCTACACAGAGAAACCCTATCTTGAAAAACAAAAAACAAAAAACAAATTTAAGATTGTTGGCTGGGTGTGATGGTGCATGTCTTTAATTCCAGCACTCAGGAGACAAAAGCAGGCAGACCTCTCTAAGTTTGAGACCAGCCTGATATACCAAGCAAGTTTAGGGCATGTCTTAAAAAAAAAGAAAAAAAGAAAGAAAGAAAAGATTTCAATTATAATAAATAAATAATAATAAAACTACTTTCATTGGAGTTTTCTGGTTTGTTTGTCATCTGTCTGTGTGTGTGTGTGTGTGTGTGTGTGTGTCTGCATGAATGCCTGCCGTGTATAAGAAGATGCCTTTCCGGCAAAAGAAGTCATCAGATCCCCTAGAGCCTCTACATGGGTGCCCTGGAAGAGTAGCAAAGGCTCATAACCCCTGAGCCATCTCTCCAGCCCCTCATCAGAGTTTTATATAAACTACGACTGCTGTGTGTTACCCGGCGCCTCCTTTCCTAAAAGCCTTACAGTGAAGGAATGGTTGGGCTTGGGGAAGCAACGGAGTGGTGGCCAGTCAATCTAGCAGGAACTAGCCTCTCGGTGTACTAAAGACACTGCCTCTGGCGATGGAGCACATCCCACAGTGGGATAAGGTGTGAGTGTTCCTATGGTGGCCGAATTTCAGCAAAAGCTCAAAGCGGAAGAAAACAGGAAGCAAATGCTCCGTCCACCTCTAGGAGCTCACATCCACACGGGATTATTTTAAAAGGAAAAACTAGGCAGCCCTGGCACAGTGGCGCATGCGTGGTACTCGGTGGCTACTGTGCCCACAAACATGCGAGTCCCGGATTTAGTCCCCAGTACCACGCACCAGAAGGGGAAAAAACTGTCAGAGTTTGAAGCCAGCATAATCTACACAGCAAGACCCTATTAATCAATTAGCTAGTCAATTAATAAGAAATAAGAAGACAAAGGGGGGATTGGTAACAGCGATAAAGGCAGAAAGTCGTTAGCTGGGTACGGAGAGCAAGGAAAGGTCATAGAGGCATGTTAGGCTTGAGTTCCGAGGAGATCGCCCTCCATGGCGAGTGAGGAAGTCCGCAGGCAGCGACCACAGCAGGGTGTGGAGGAGCCTGGCACGAACCCTCAGAAATACAAGGGTACGTAGGACAAAGTCAATTTGTGCCCACTTGTTGCCCACAGACGTCCAGGCTGGGCACTAGAAAGATGGCTCAGCAGTTAAGAGCGTCGGTCACTCTTACAGAGGACCTCGGCTCGGTTCCCAGCACCCACAGCTGCTCATGGCTACCTGTAACTCCAATCGCAGGGAATCTGGCGCCCTCTTCTGGCCGCCACAGGCACGTGGTGCACAGACATCCATGCAGACAGAAGACTTACACGCGTTTAAGTTATTTTCTTTTTTTAAGAAAAAGGAGGAAGGGGCGGGGGGAGGAGGAGAAAGCCAGAATAACAGAGTAAGTTGTAGAGACAAAGCTTCGTTCCGTATGGCCTCCGTGGACCCATGAAAAGCTGTCCAGAGAGCATCCTGAACGCGGGGCAAGGGGGTCTCAGCGAAAGGCAGGGGGAGGCGGGAGGTGTTTCCCAAGTCACAAGAAGACAAGGGACACCATGAGAGTCCCCAGGAGGCCTTTGGAACGTACCAAGGTGCCCTTCAAAACAGCACTAGCTAGCAACCTCGCCAACTGTACCACAGTACCTAAGACTCTGTTCACCCCGCCTGAGAGTCAGAAGCAAAGCTTAGCAAAGGACAAGAGGAGAAGTGGTCACACCCTTCCTGCTACTTTCCAGGATGAGGCGTGAGGACCTAGAAAGGAGAGTGGGGTTGGGAGGTGGGGATGGAGGGAATCGCATAGAAACTTTGTTTAGCCAGGACTACACGATTTAATAATTATGAACCTGCTTGAATCTGTGAAGGTAAGGGAGCGCTAAGAGACATCAAAAGGACAGAAACAGGGAGCCAGCCAAGCCTATGGAAAACCTTCATGTGGGTTCTGGGCTGTCCCCACCCCCTCCCCACCCCCACCCCACCCCCCACAGCACCAAATCCTTTTTAGGAAATTCAAGAACCTCACCTTTGAAAAGAGCCCTTCTTCCTCTATGCTGTATCCTTTAAGGTCCTCCTGTAACTTCTGCAAGCACTGAATGACTCTTCTCTGGTGTCCGTCATCCCTCAGCTCCTGAGCTTTGATCAGAAAGTCATAGTGGTCCAGAGGTCCGTGGCAAACAGCCAAAGCTTTTGAGTGGGCCTCGGAAGCAGGTGTTGGGCGCACGCCCTCGGATGTCTGGACCGTGTAGGCTATAAACAAAAACATACAAGATTTTAGACTTCATTCGTTCATTTAGAGAAGGTCTCTGCTAGCGGACCAATTCCCTACACAGCCGAGCGTGACTCTGAGCTGCAGATTCTCCTGCCTTTGTCTCCCAAGGGAGGAGATGACCAGGATATTTGGTCTTTGTTCCTGGTTCTTGTCAAGAGTTCCTAAAAAATAATCCTCTGAACTCCCTGTGTAGGGAGGGGTTGGAGAGATGACTTGGTGGTAAGATACAAAACAGAACTCAGCTCCACATGGAGAGCCTCACAACTCCAGCTCCAGAAAAGGGGCGGAGGGGGGGGGGGCGGCCCAGGGGGGAAATCTGATGCCCCCTTCTGGCTTGTGAAGGTACTGCACTCAAGTGACAAACCAAAAAAAAAAATTTTTTTTTTTTT
Organism: Acomys russatus; assembly: GCF_903995435.1. NCBI lineage: Eukaryota > Metazoa > Chordata > Mammalia > Rodentia > Muridae > Acomys > Acomys russatus. Next base: position 8,993,224 of record NC_067157.1, on the reverse strand, counting down.
TAAAGGAGGCAGAGAAAGTAGCAAAAGGCCATTATAGGCAAAGCTCTATAAATTTGAGGTCATAGTTTACATAGTAGACTACACTGGTCTACATAGTAAATTCCAGGCCAGCCAGAGCTATAAAGTAAGACCCTGTCTCAAAGAAATTTTAAAGGGGGCAGGAGAGGTAGCTCTGCAGAAAAGAGCATTAACTGCTTTTTAGGAGGGTCAGTTCCCAGAATCCACATCAGGCAACTCACAGTGATCTGTAGCTCCAGTTACAGGATACCCAGCACCCTCCATGTAAAGAAATGCATATAAATCCATATATACACATAAATAATGGTTTTTCAAGACAGAGTTTCTCTGTGTAGCCTTGGCTGTCCTGGAACTCGCTCTGTAGGCCAGGCTGGCCTCAGACTCACAGAGATCCTCGTGAATCTGCCTCCCAAAGTGCTGGGATTAAAGCAGCCACCACCACCCAGCTAATCTTTTTATTTTTAAAAACATCCTTTAATTCCCTGTGTGGTATGTCTTCTGTTATTCACAATGATCCCCATTCTGACTTAGACAGCTTCAAGACAGAGATGGCAGTCAAAGGATAGAGCAAGCACAGAACTCTGGGGCAGGCAGGAGGCCTAGGGGCTGAGCTCCATGTGGGGGCAGGGCTGGGAGGAAGAATGCCTGCTTCACGCTCTCTTCTCACTTCTCAGGGCATCTTTATAATAAATGAGTCATAAGCTTGAGCTATGTGAGCTCCTTTAGATAAATACCAGACCTGAGGTGGGAGAGGTTATGGGAGCCCCTGAGTCCCTAGCCTGCCAGGCAAAGGTGTGGGTGACCAGGACTGCCCATTTGTGGCCAGCTAGGTTTGGGAGCCATGTTCACTTGGGAATCTGCTGTTCATTCCTACACATTGAATTGATTCTTGGAATTATACCTGATATTGATGTCAGAAGCTGGGTAGTGGTGGCACACCTTTAGTCCCAGCACTCAGGAGGCAGAGATAGGCGGATCTCTGAGTTCTAGGCCAGCCTGGTCTACAGAGTGAGTCCAGGGCAGCCAGGGCTACACAGAGAAACCCTGTCTCAAAAAAATAAACAAACAGGAAAAAAAAAATGAAGACTCTAACAATCAGAGAAAAATGCTCTTTTCCCTTTGTTTGTTTGTTTGTTTGTTTGGTTGGTTGGTTTTGGTTTTGGTTTGTTGGTTTTTCAAGACAGGGTTTCTCTGTGTAGGCTTGGCTGTCCTGGAACTTGATCTGTAGACCAGGCTGGCCTCTGCCTCTGCCTTCTAAGTCTGGGATTAAGGCGTGCACCACCAAGCCAGGCTTCTTTTCACTTTCTTAATTTTCTGGAGTTTAACCAAGTTAGGAAACCTCAAAGCAATACTACTTTCTTCACCTCTTTCTCACAACCTCTTCACTCAAGAACACTCAATCTTGTATCCTTCCCCTCCTCCCCTGCCTGGCACACTCCCTAGCTCGGACTCTTCTTAGCTCTTGCTCAGGTCGCCTTTCATGCCCTCCCTACCATCACACCCCCTAGAATACCTTCCACCAACCCAAATGCGGTTCCATCAACATCCTGTTTGTATCAACAGACAAAGCTGCCACCCATCCTATGGCCTTAGCTGGCTTTCTTTGCAACTCTAGAATCAAGTAACACAACATTCCATAAAACCAGCCCATGTTCCAGTAGGCTGGGCAGAGGACATTGGTTTCCCAAAGTGCTGAAGAAACCAGAAACAAAACCAAAAGCAACCTGCTATAGGCTTTGACATTCTGTTTAATGAGTGGTTTTCATAGGGCCAGCTTTTTTATATACAGAAGTCTCCCATTCAATTTAGGCCTAGCAAGAAGATGTACAGTGGGTAAAGTCGCTTGCCCTTACCTGATTTCAATCCCAGGAACCCTCAAGAAGATGGAAGGTGGGTTGTGCTCTGACCTCCACATATATGATTGTGGCATGTACCCGTTTACACATGCACATCATATATATGCATAATAATAAACAAAGTTTACAAGTCCTCAATTTGTTAAAGAAAAGCGGGAAGAGAGGAACACACATGTACCCATATCACTCTTATTTCCCACATGGCTACTTCCCCACCTTGTAAGACCACATTAAGTACAAACAAGATGTAAAGGTTAACACAGATGGCCTGAGGCTGCCATTCATAACAGTGACTGCTTACAAGAGTGGCCTTTGACAATACCTGAGTTACTGGTATGTGTGTGTGTGTGTGTGTGTGTGTGTAAAAGAAAAGAGTAATGCTCTACAAACACTATACCTTCATTGTGCATCTACTTTCCTTCATCCAATCAGAATTCTGGTACATTCTAGGCAGCCAGGACCTATAACCGCCACCATAAAGCCTTATGCTGGCCCAGCGAGATGCCCCCTCTGCAAGAGCACTTGCGACCAATCCTGATGGTGTCTGTTTAGAGCGCCTGCGTAGTGGGAGAGAGAGAACCCACTTTCACAAGCTGTCCTCCGACCTCCACACATGTGCCTAGAACAAACTCTGTAGACCACGGGAGCCTTGAAGTCAGAAATCTGCCTGCCTCTGTGTCCCCAGTGCTGAGCCAGAAGTATGCACTATTGTACCCCCACGAGATGGCTTTGAATCTTCTGCACACCTTTTCGAATATCCTGTTCGTCATTAGCAGCCACTGTGCTACGTCATCAGCTTTCCCTCTCTACTTCCTAACAGTTGCCTTTTCTCTTTTCTTTCTTTTTGTTTGTGTTTAGAGACAGAGTCTCACAATGTAGCCCAGGCTATCCTCCAACTCACAGTCCCCCTCCTCTCTGCCTTCTAGAGCCTGGGATTCCCAGTGTGTGTCACCACACCAGGTTTTCTACTCATTTTTTTCTATCACTCAATTCTCATCTATTTTTAAAACATCAAAAATAACAGCAAAGCGTCCTGAGCCCCATTGTTATGGGCCGTGTGGCTCCTCCCTTCCTGTCACAGCCACTGGTCAGTCACATCCTGGTGAGATGGCTCCTGACCAGGCCCAGAGGGACTCCCACTGGCAGCAGCCACTGCTTGGTCTTCCTATCCCCGTTTGCATTTGTAAAATATTTTCCTTCTAAGGGCTGCGACTAGGAAACCTGGGGACAAAGCACGCGATGTCGCTCCCAGCTTAGCATTTCCTACTGCTTTTACCAGTGCTCAGCAATCACCTTCACTTAGAACTGCACACAGTCTCCTTTTTACAAAAGAGAAATTGAAGATGAACTAAGGAAGAGGCATTTGCTCAGCCAGTCAGGAGACGTGAAAAGAGATTCTCACTGCAAGATGCTCAAGGCTGAGATTGGCCAGCCTGGCCCTGGATAGCAGCTGTATAAATTGAAATACAAAAGACTTCTCCAAAGCTGCACTAAATTAAATCTGTTACTACATCAGTATACACAAATTATGTAATGCCGCTACCATATTATTTTGATTTGTATTAATTTGTCTTATTGTGCTCCAAATGGACAGTGGGAAAATGCCATTCTGAAGTGCCACACACTAATCTACAAACAAAAATGGAAGATTTTAGAAGCCCAAAGAAGTCTGTGTGCTGTTCTTTCTAACACCTCAATGTTATACCTTATGTCCCTGCTTTGTGCAAACCGAGTTTCTGGAAGATTCAGCTATACCCCAGAGCTCACTGTATATACAGCTTAGTCAGAGCTGGATGTAGTGGCAAGTGCCTGTCATCCCAGCTACACGGGGGGGGGGGGGGGGCAGAGACAGAGAGGGAGAGGTGGTTAGAACTAGGGTGCCACTGACAGCTGGCCCAGTAGTTAAGAGCAGGTGTAAGCACAGCCACTGACCTTTACTGAGCATCTTCTATCTACAAACTCATGCTATCTCCACACCACCCAGTAAGACACATACATCATGCCAGCTTGAAAAATAAGGAAACTGCTGCACTCGGTGGGCCGGGCCCGCACTCTCAGCACTTGGGAGGCAATGGCAAGAGGATCAGGAGTTCAAGGTCAACCTCGACTATACAGCATGTTCAAGGCTAGGCTGGCTACATTAGTCCTTGTCTAAGGAAACTGAAGCACAGAAAGGCTTAGTAACTGGTCCATGTTCCTGGGTCAGGAGGCAGCGGCAGCGTGGGCAGCACCTGTACCCGGGAGTGCAGAAAGGGAAGGAACTCCATCTCTGGGGAGCCCTTTGTCCCTCTAACCTTCAGTCTGGGCCCTCAGTCACAGTACTGTCATTTCCCCTGGCAGCCTCTGATGGCCTCCCTCACCATGACGCTCAAAGTGACACCTGATTCCGCTGCGTCCCCCAGACCTCTTCAAAAGCAGGAATTCCTTCTCCTCTGCCTTCACTCTTTGGCAACAACAAAGGACGCGCACGGGGCCTGTGGAACGTGAGGAGGTATTTATAGGGGTGGAGCCATTATCTCTAGAGAGTTTGGGACATTAGGCAAAGTGGTAGAGAAAAAAACCAACTAGGGAGCAGGAAAGATGACTGTGTGGTTAAAAGCGCTGGCTGCTCTTCCAAAGGCCCCAGGTTCAATTCCCAGCATGTACAGGGCAGCCTACAGCAGTCTGCAATGCCATTTCCAGAGGATGCAGCTCCCTGACCTCCTCAGTGTGCAGGCAAACACACAGCCAAGTCATCCATATGCACAAATAGATAAAAATTTAAAATACAAAAGGAAAATCCAGCAGGAATTTTTTTCTTCAAGAAATATTTTTTTTTTCATTTTTCCTTCAAGAAACATTAAAAAACTGTCCCAACCTTGGGGTTTAGCTAGTGACTACAGATGGTCACAGCTACTGGAAACCTGAGGCGGGCACAACTTGAGCCTGGGAGTTTCGGCCAGCTTAGGCAGCGTGATGCGGCCCTGTCTCAGCAAAGGGAAAGGTAGGAAAGAAAGAGGAGTAAAGGGGAAAAAAGAAGAAAGGAAAGGAGAGAGAAATAGAGAGAAGAGTTAGAAAGATTAAAAAAAAGGTCCTCCTGCCATCGTTCCTCACTGTCACCATGGTGTGCACAAATGTCCCACTAGATGCTCTCAAGAGCATCCACAACACTGAGAAGAGAAGCAAATGCCAGATCCTCATCAGGCCGTGCTCCAAGGTCATCAGGGGGTCACTACTGTGTCCATAAAACATGGTGTGAACTGGACATGGTTGTTGAGCACCGAGCTGGGGGAAACCACTGTGAACCTCACAGGTAGGTTGAAGGAGTGTGCAGTGACCAACCCTAGATTTGATGTGCAGCTTAGAGACCTGAGAAAATGGTGGAATAGGCTGCTCCGCACCAGCCAGTTTGGCTTCACTATACAGATCACCTCAGCTGGCATCATGGACTCTGAAGAAGCAACACAAATCCACACGTGTCTTCGTCGGTGTCCTATTGCTGTGAAAAGACACTACGACCAAGGCAACTCTTATAAAGGAGACAGCACCTAATTGGGGCTGGCTTACAGGTCAGAGGTTCAGTCCGTTGTCAGCATGGTGGGACGCATGGCAGCGTGCAGGCAGGAGAGGGAGGGAAAGAGTCCTACCTAAGGCCACGCCTCCTAACCCCTGTCAAGCAGCACCACTCCCTAATGACCAACCAGTCACATCTATGAGCTTATGGGGCCATTGCTATTCAAACCACACAACACAGGAGGTAAAATCCTGGGACTCATTGTCTAGAGTCATAAAACATAAACGAAAAACCTCTATGGACTCAGGTGGGGAATAAAAATGGGGGGAAAGCCCACGAGAACTTGAAGTTACTATTTTTTGGCAATAGTAGGGATCCAACCCAAGGCCCTGTCAATGCTAGGCAACTGCTCTACCACTGAGGGGACACACATACTCACACACACTCACACACACTCACATACACACTCACACACACTCACATACACACTCACACACTCACATACACACTCACACACACTCACATACACACTCACACACACTCACACACGCTCACACACTCACATACTCACACACACTCACATACACACGCACTCACACACACTCACATACACACGCACTCACACACACTCACACACATACTCACGCTCACACACGCTCACACACACATACTCACACACTCACACACGCTCACACACACTCACACACTCACACACACTCGCTCTCACACATACTCACACACACTCACACACACTCACACACACTCACACACTCACACACTCACACACACTCGCTCTCACACATACTCACACACACACTCACACACACTCACACACACACTCACACACACACTCACATGGCCTTATAAAGGTAGCTATTTTTTTAGTTACTTCTTACACAAAATTAGCAAAAATGTACTCAAATATGAAAAACTTTTGCGTACAATTTGTCTAAAGTAAGACTGTGCTAGAAAACATTCCATGCCATGCGTGGTGGTCTGTGCCTGTAACCCTAGTTACCCAGAACCACAACTTTGAAGGCAGCCTAAGAAATTTAGCGAGACCTTATCTCAAAATAAAATCAGAATGGCCTAGCTAGCCATGGGCTCCATCCCCATTATTACACATATACACCAAAAAAGAAAAAGACTCTATGACAATTTCTGAGCACCAAACATCTGAGAACTGGGCTTGGTGTGCAAGAGGGAGTTCAGGGGGCCACAGAAAGATCAAGGGTCACCAAGAAGATAGAGGTGGGCCAGTCTCTGTGAGTTCAAAGCCAGCCTGGTGTACACAGTGAGCTCCAGGCCACCAACCAAGGCTAAATAGTAAGACCCCAGCTTCCTCCCTCAAAAAAAAAAAAAAAAAAGAAAGGAAAAAAAAAAAAAAACAGAAGAAGGACGAGGAAGAGGAAAAGGAGTGGGAGAAAGAGAAGGCAAACAAAAATGCATAACTTAAAACACTAAAGATAAGCAAGCTATCACACATCTATAAAAAATATAGAATATTTCCGAGGTAAAGAAAATCTTTTTTTTTTTTTAATCTCCAGGACACTCCAAGACAGATACATATCCAGAAATAATCAATAGGATTTGTGATTAGTCTGCCTATTTTCAAACCAGGCATCAGTGACAGTTTGTGCCTACAATTCCAGTGCTTAGGTAGGTAGGTGTGTGTGTGTATGTGTGTGTGTGTGTGTGCACGCATGTGTTATTTGATATGTTGAGTGTGAGCATGATCGTGTCTCATCACACATGTCAGGTTAGAGGACAGCTTCCAGAAGTTGGCATCTTCTCCTCACATGAGAAAATTAAAATAACTGAGAAGGTCAGGTGAGCAGAAGCCGCCAGGATGGGGAGAGAAAGGTGGGAAGGCCAGCATGTCCACCACCTCATTAAAGCCACCAGATGCTACGACAACTGCTGTGCTCTTGTTTCTTGTGGCCAGGCAACTGAGACTCAAAGGCAACCATCTCTCAGGCTCTCCCTGAGCTCCCTGGTCAATCAGTACCTGACTTTCTCCTTACTGACACTGCCCTCCAACATGGTAGAGTCGCGGGCCATCACCACTGCTGACCAAACTCTTCCGAGACCCACTAGAGTGGTGGCTTTGTCAACTAAAAGCCCAAAGTCAAAGGGTCAGTGAGAAACTCTTTTCATGTGAGTCTACAAGCCCTGGAGTTTCACAAAGCTGACTTAAAAAAAAAAAACTGTGAGGGCAACTAGATTTATGTATAATCATATGTGTTACATATATCATACAGATATCACATGAAAACAGAAAAAGCATAGCCCTCCACCACACCACGCTAGATCACAATGGAAACTCAAAGTGTCAGTGGCTACAATAAATGGATGAACCTGCTAACACTGAATTTAGCCACTACTTTAACCAGAATTATCTGTAAAAGAACCAAAAAACAAAACAAAAAAAACCCTAAATTCTTTCAGCAGTAAACAACTGGAGATATGCAGTGTCTACACTACAAGGCTCTGTGCGCACCCCTGTGAACGCGGAACCCGCTGAGCCGGATGACCTGACCTGTAAGGAGCCGCACTCTCAGAAAACTACAGACTTGGACAAAGACTCGGGAAAGACGGAGGCTGTGAGATCACAGAGTCAAAGATAGCAGCCTAGGTCCGGAAGTTAAGGGAGGGGATGAGAGGAAATGATATTTCCACGGAGATCAAAAGGACACAAAGAATTCAGCTGGGAGCCAGGGGAAGGAAGGGAGGAGGCACACTGGCCAGCCAGAAGGCTCAGACACGCAAGACAGTGGGCACAGACTCTTAAACCAAGTTCAGTGTGGCTCTGGAGTCACATGGAAGGAGGGACCAGGACTACATTGAGAGATCCTATCTCAAAAAAAAAAAAAAAAAAATCTAAATAATAATATCAATCAATATGCAAGGTGCATATGAAAAACATCAAAAATCTTTCACAAAGGCATAAGCAAAATAAGAAAAAAAAAAAAGAAACATGTTATAGGAACTAAAGATAAATCATTCATTGTACGTTACCATTTATTCCCAACTAATTTTAAAAAACTAAATACTTCCTGCTGGGCGTGGTGGCGCACGCCTTTAATCCCAGCACTTGGGAGGCAGAGGCAGATGGAGCGCTGTGAGTTCGAGGCCAGCCTGGTCTACAAAGTGAGTCTAGGACAGCCAAAGCTACACAGAGAAACCTTGTCTCAAAAAACCAAAATAATAATAATAATAATAATAATAATAATAATAATAATAATAATAATAATAATACTTCCACCAAAATCCCAGCCTAAAATCCTTAGAGAATAACAGAGGACGGGCTATGGCAATGGCTCCACTGGCCAAGTGTCTGCCACCCTAGCCTGAGTACCTGAGTCAGGACCCCAGCAGCCATGTGAACCCACAGAGGGCAGTACAGGCGGCCCCGCACTGGGGAGGCAGAGACAGAAGACACCTAGAACTCACTGGCCAGCCTGGCCAGCCAATCCATAATCTTCATTTCAGCTAAAGACCCAGTCTCAAAAAACAAGGTAGAAGCCAGGTGTTTGTAAAATCAAAATTAGGGAGGCAGAGGTAGGTGGATCTCCGTGAGTTCGAGGCCAGCCTGGTCTACAAAGTGAGTCCAGGACAGCCAAGGCTATACAGAGAACCCCTGTCTTGAAAAACCAATAAAACAAAGCACAGCAAAACAAAACAAAAAAAAAACGCAAGGTAGAGAGGAGTGGAAAAGGACAGCCTACAGAGCCTCTGGCCTCTAGCCTCTGGCCTCTCCTCTCACTTGCACAGGCACGTTGCATATGCTACACAAACACGTACACTTACCACACACAGCAGTAAAGTGATAAAGAGATCCCCACTAGCAAGTGTGGAAATTAGTGTGAAACACTCCAATAGAAGGATCCAGTCAGGTGTGGTGGCGCACACCTTTAATCCCAGCACTCAGGAGACAGAGACAGGTGGATCGATGTGAGTTCAAAGACAGCCTGGTCTACAAAGGGAGTCCAGGACAGCCAAGGCTACAACACAGAGAGACAGAGACCCTGTCTCAGAAAAAAAAAAATCATGGAACTGTTCACTACCATATTGGAACAGGGGATTTGGGGCCATTTGAACGCACGAGCCATCATTACTAATACTGGGCTCCAGAATAAACTGTTTCTTATTTAACTGTGTTTCAACACAGTTGCCAGGGAAAAAGCAAAAAAAAAAAAACAAAAACAAAAATATATACATATATATATAATAAACATTGGAGTATATTTACTGAAGTGGCTAAAATATTTTTTTTTAATACTAAGCAGTAGTACAGTTTGTGAACTAAAATCTCACAAAATGCCAGGGACCTGCGCTGAGAAGCTAGGAGTACTAGTCCACACTTGCAATTCAGTACTCAAGTGACAGAGGCAGGAGGATTGAAAGTTGGGCTCTCCTGACTTTAGAACTTGGGAAATGGAAGCAGGAAAAAACAGGAGTTCAAGGTCAGCCTCTACCACAAATCCAGCATGAATCCAACTTGGGTTAAAAGGGACTCAAAAAAATAAATAAAATAAAATAAAAAGATTCACTCCTTTAATCCCAGCACCTGAGAAGCTGAGACAGGCAGATATCTGTGAGTTCCAGGCCAACCTGGGATACACAATGAGATCATGTGTCAAAATACAAAGAAAGGGAACCAAGCACAGTGATACACGCCTGTAATCCCAGTACTCAGGGAGGCAGAGGCAGGTGGATCTCTGTGAGGTCAAGGCCAGCCTGGTCTAGAAAGCGAGTCCAGGACAGCCAAGGCTATACAGAGAAACCCTGTCTCAAAAAACTAAAACAACCAACCAAACAAACAAACCATAATTAAATAAGTTGATGCATACATTTTGGAAAACTGGAGTTATCTAATCTAGCTAAATATATGTATACTACATGAGGCAGTAATTATATTCCTAGTTATAGATTCCACAAAAAATATACATCTGTACCAAAATACATGCAGACATATTCATAGCAGTATCATAACTAATATTAGCTAAGACTATAAAAGTAACCCAGTACCTAAAAGTGGTATTGGGGAACTGGAGAAAAGGCTCAGAAGAACACTTGCTGCTCTTGCAGAGGAGCTGGGTCTGAGCCTTACCACCCACGCGGTGGCTCACAACCATATGTAACTCCAGTTCCAGGAAACCTAATCCCCTCTTGAGACCTCTGTGGGTACCAGACATCTATGTGGTACACACACACATATATGCAATCAAAACACTCATACACATAAACTAAAATAAATATAAAGATAATTTTAATTGGCATTAGGAATTAGAGGTTTCGACTAATGATGAATGTTTACCTAACGCATCTAAAGCCAGTGGAGCAAAAGGGGGGGGGGGGGCGACAGTTGTTTGCTAGGCACTCTTAGGTGGGTGCCTGTGTCCTAGCTATCAATGAGGCTAAGGCAAGAGAATTGCTTGAGTCCAGGAGTTTAAGATCTCCCTACATGACACATGACACAGGAGCTGTCTAAAAAACAACAACAACAAAACAGCTGGGGGTGGCGCTACAAGCTTGTGATAAAATACTGACCAAACAACTTCAGGAGGAAAGGGTTTATTTGGCTTACAAGTCTCAGTCAAGTCCACTACCAAGGGAAGTCACAGCAGGAACTCAAACAGGAATGGGGAGGCAGGAAACTGAAGCAGAGACCAGGAGGTGGGGGGGAGGGGGGAGAGCTGTCTTGCTGCGACTACATTTCTTATACAGCCCAGGACCCCTTGCCTGGGGATGTTGCCTCCCACGCCCACAGTGGGATAAGCACTTCTCCATCAATTAGGAATTTTTAAAATGCCCCCAAGGCATAACCACAAGCCAATCTAATGGATGCAACTCCTGGACTGGGGTTCCTTTTTCCCAGGTCAGTCAAGTTTGTATCAAATGGACCACAGGCACGCAGCCTGTAATCAGAAAGAGACAAACTCATAGCAACACAACTCGGGTGTCAAGTGTCCCTGGGATGGGGTGGAAACCATCAAAGCCTCAGGACACATAACGTCCATTTCCCCGTGCCACAGTTAAGCTTAAGCATTCTCTGGAACTCAGGCAACTCCTGTACAAGCTGAACTAGTGTTACTCGCTGACTGAAAGCCACCGTCCCGGCAGCTCCAATATCAGAGGCTCGGCTATTGCTGGCACAGCCATACATTTCTGACAGCTGTCAAAGGACTGTCTCATATAATAGCTACTTGATATATAATAGCGAGCTTCATATAATAGTGAGCCTCGCCAGCCATCGACAAGAAAGACACGGATAGTCAGCTCCATCTGAAGACGAGGAAGTAGACCCAGAATGGAATTAAGATGGCAGTCAAAGCTCTCCAGGTCACGTGTCAGTGGTCACCTGGGAGCACATATGTCCGCTGGTCCTAAGACAGAACTAACAGAAAATTCTTCAACGTTACAGACTGAAGAAGCTTCACTTCTTCACAAAGGGGGGGAAAAAACCCATGCTTAGTTAAATGAAATCAAAACTCTATAAGGCATTTCGATTTCTAGTTTAAAATGTTTACCCAACTGCTGTGAGAAAAATGCACAATCAGGAAAAACACATTTAATATTTCTAAAGGGCTGGATTAAAATCTCAGCTGTAAACTTCATTACTGTAATTAGATTTTTAATGCATATTTATTAAACATCATTCAAATACTGTGTACAAATTATTCCTGAGTTATTTGTACATTTGTGTTGATTCCAGCAAACTGTCAACAGTAGCCATTGGCCAGCGATGTCCTGCTACGGTGGCAGAAGCTTCTCCTGGGGTCAGAGGCAGTTCCTTTGTGTTCTGTCACGGTCTAATCATACCCAAAAGATAAATATTCAGCTTCTTTTTTGAGAACTGAAATGGTCGTGAAGGACTCAAAAAGTCAAGCCTCCTCCGTGACATTAAAGACCTGTGTTTGATTTGGTGACGAGTAAACAAGGTGCAGAATAAAGAAAATCAAATCTTAATTAAACTCTTTCTTTAGACAAACAACATAAGCCATCATCAAGGCATGCATCACACGATGATTTACTTTACTTATAAAAGGCTGATTTGGGGGCTTTAAAAGGGTGCTTTTGATTTAAATAGAAAAATTATGAAAATTAAAACTAAATGCTTCCTGGTTATCAGTCTTCCCCATTAGATGGTAGTTAATCTTAAATGTGCCGATGTGTATAATGTTACAAAGGGGGGGGGGGGCGGGGAACAGTACTTTAAATTTCATGATAACAAATCAGTAAAACACTGCCTAAAAATCTGAATAAAAGCATTCTGAAGCAATCACAAGCACGGCACGGCATACTGAGTAACCCCTTAGTATTCGTCCTGTTCACACGCTATTTGACAATGAGGCCTAAGAGATCTGTTTTCTTTCAAATTATAAAGAAAATGACTGGTCTCTTTGTTGTATTGTTTAATTGAGGCAGGGTCTCACGAGGGCCGACTGGCTTCAAACTTACGAGACGGAGCTGAGTATAACCTTGAGCTTCTGATCCTCCTGTCCCCACTTCCTGGGCGCTGGGGTGATAAGTGTGTTCCATCACACTTGGTTTTATGGGGTATCAAACCCAGGGCACTGTGCATGCTAGATAAGTGTTCTACCTACCGAGATGAGCCGCATTCCCAGCCCCAGCTCATCTTCAACTGGGCAGATCCATCCACATAGAAGTGGGGGTTTTAAAACAGAGTCTGCTGGAATTGCGTGTAAGATATGAGGCATATGGTAACCCTGTGAGAGAAAGGCCATAAGAAATGCCTGTTCGTGGACGGAGCCGGATGGCATTACGGTAAGTGAAACAAGCCAGGCACAGACAGACAAGTGCCGCCCACTGCGCGTTCTCACTTATACCTGAAGCTAGAACTGAGTTCCACAGAAGTGGAGCGTTGAGTAGTTGGCAGTTGACAGGCTAGAGATGAAGGGGAACAGAGGAAGGCCAGGTAACGGGTATCAAAATCCAGTGGGATGACTACAGTTTATAACAGTTTACTATATGTCTTATTATGATGTGGTAGAGGGGAGTTTGAGGGTTCCCAGCAGAAATTAGTGATACAGGTTGAAGGAGATGAGACTGGTAATCATCCTGATATCATCATTATGTCCCATATCTATGTATCTAATTATTGTACTCCACACCATACATGTGCACGACTGGAAAAGGGTTTAAAAGGACAAAATAGAAACTTCCTCCCTGGCAACTAGTTTTCATCAGTGCTGGAGGCAATGCCAGCCACAAAGGAAGAAAAAACAACAATAGTTTTACCCACAGCTAGACCCTGAATGCCACAGTACTGACCTGCCAAACAAGATGTATCTGGCGTAGGGGTGGGATGACTGTTATGGGGACAACCAGTTACTTTCTCGCTGGATTTAAGGCTTGCTCCATAGGAGGGAATTCAAACATGGTGCTATAAATCTAGTCAAAAAGTGGAGATGCATGGGGGCGGGGGTATCTACTACTGCTGTTTTGTTTTGCTAGATGGTCATGTTGTCAAACTGCCTCCCAAATATATTCACTTGGGGCTGGAGAGATGGACCCGCAGTTCACAGCACTGGCTGTCCTTCCAGAGGACCTGGGTTCAATTCCCAGGACCCACATGGCAGATCACAACTGTCTGTAACTCTAGTTCCAAGAGATCTGACACTCTCACACAGACCTACGTGCAGACAAAACACCAATGTATGTAAAAATAAATATAAAACCCTAATTAAAACATAAATAAATACGTTCACCTATACTCATAGAACCTTGGTCAGAGAATTCCTCTCCCCCAACCCCCCACCCCCCACCCCACAATGGGTAGTAGTTAGCGCAGAGTTTCACAACTAACTGGCCAAAGTGCTGAGTAGTGACCGTTAAGTGCTCAGCCTTAAATGGGACATCCATATCAACTCCTACCAACTCCCAAATACACATGCCCAACCAAGATTCAGGGAACACCAAAGAGGGCCAAAAAGAATGTAAGAGCCAGAGAAGGAGACTAGTGGCAAGAAAATAAAATAAAAAATACTGTATCCTGAATATGACAGGACTGTTGCTTGAATGAACTCACAGCAATAATGGTTAAACACACAAGAGCAAGGCAGCCAACATCTCAGCATGAATGAGGGAGAGGCCCACAGGACCCTACCCCTAAGCTGAGGAGTTATTAGCAGTTGGTGGCCAATGAGGGAGGGAGAATAATTTTTCTTTGGTAGTGTATCCACAGCTACATTGCCCATTCTCCAGTGTCCACCCCACACAATATTAATAATATAGGTAACACTTGGTGGGTTAAAAGAAAAAAAAAAAAGGCTGAGCATAGTGGTCCATGAACCCCAGCATTTAGGAAGCAGAGGCAGGTGGATCTCTGTGAGTTTGAGTCCAGCCCAGTCTACATAGTGAGTTCCAGGACAGCCAGAGCTACACAGTGAGATTCTAACCTTGAAAAAAAAAAAGGGGGGGGGGGACAAGGTAGAATGGGGTTGTGTTGGAAGAGTCTTGGGGGAGTAGAGAAGATCAAAACGCACTGTGTACATGTATTAAGTTGTCAAAGAATACATTTAAACATGAATAAAAAAAACTGCATATTCGGGCTCTGAAACGTCATAACTGAAAACTGCCACCTGGGAGAGAACAGACAGAAAAGAGCGGCCTGTAGGATGAGAACATCAACAGAAGAAAGAACCAGGGCCAGCAAGGTGGCTCAGCAGGGAAGGGTGCTGTTTGCACATGCCTGACCACCTGAGTTTGAGCCTTGGAACACGTATGAAGATGGGAAGGGAACTGACCCCGCACAGCTGTTCTGACTGAGCTCCATATGTGGGCCATAACTTGTACATCCACACATGCTAGACACACAACATACACAACATTAATAATTTTTTTAAAAGAAGAAATCATCAGTGCAGTGTAATGTGGTTAAAAGATTCATACAACACTCAGAAGGCAGAGGCAAGTGGATCTCTGTGAGATCGAGGCCAGCCTGGTATAGGGAGCCATGCTAAATTCAGCCATGTTAGAAATCCCCTGCTTAGGCTTTCACACTGTGACCTTCGAGTTGCTGACCCCTGCTGAAGGAGGTCTTGTGTTCTAAGCTATTTTTGGATTATCTACCCAGAGAAATTGTTAAATCCTTACAGGGAATTACCCAGAGAATTAAGGAAGTTCTTACAGGGGAGCTATTCAGGCAATTGTATTCTTGCCTGGAGGCTAGGGAAAGTGGGATTACAATAGATCCAGTTGGCCTTGCTATATATAAAGTCTTATTCATCTGCATTAAAGAAAGTCTTGATCAGAAATCTCCAGACTTGACTCATTATTTCTCGCATCTCTGTCCCCACTTTCAATCTGCACCCTCTTTCAGGTAAACCCTGGTTCGATTTGTCACACGGGCCAGGACAGCCTGGTCTACAGAGCGAGTTCCAAAACAGCCAGGGATACATGAGAAATTCTAATCCAACAACATAGCCGCTTTGGCAAGGAATCACATCCAAAGGCCTTCTAGGTCTGTGTGACTTGGTTGGAATACAGACACTCCTTTAATTCTAGGAGACAGAGGCAAACAGATCTCTGAGCAAGGCCAGCCTGGGTGGTACAGAGGCAGGAGGATCTGAGTTCTAGTCAGTCAGTACTCTTCAGTCAGTTCTCTTCTGCTGGTTCTCTTCAGTGGAGTGGAGTTGGGAGTCAGTGCAGAAGATGCAGGCAGTGAAGTTGAGTTCAGTTCAGTTGGTGCTGAGGAGGTAGTTTTTACTGGGACAGTTTTATAGAGACAGGTTAAAGAGAAAACAAGGTAAACACAGGTGTAGACAAGAGCTAGACAGAGGATGCAAAGGAGTCAGGAGACTAAAACAGATTGCTTGAGTTATTTTAAGGCCAAGCAAAGCAATCCAGTCAGAAGTTAAGAGAAGCCAATTTGAATCAGTCAGCTTGGAGAGGACTTTAGGTCAGAACAGCTGAGTTGAACCAGCCAGGGGTTACATTTGGCCTAGGACACCATTAACTGACACAAAGAGACTGAAACGTAATTCAAAGCTGCAAGCACCACGCTAGGCAGAATCTAAACTGCTACTAATCTAACAACAAACTACTCTAATCCTCATAACCTACATATATCCCAAGCACTTGCCAATCTGGTACTTTTCAGGTGGCTTCTCTCCTCCAACTGCCTACCATCAACTCTTAACTGTCAAGCCCTCCAGGCTCCGCCTACCTCCTTGTGGAAGTCCCACCTTTCACTTTCTGTCCTTCTGCCCAGCTGATTGGCTAAACAGCACTTCACTGACAACTGCTACATCCACTCAAGAAATTCCTCCACAATTCCCCCTTTTGTTCTAATAAAAAGCCCTGCTTTACCTACATTTATATAAAACACACACACACACACAGACACACACACAATATATATACAGAGTTTAGAAAGCCTATAAAGGGTGACCTCATTCAGCAGTAAGTCACAGAAGCCGAAAACATTCTAGACCTAGATAAGATTGTATGGAGGCTAGAAGCTTCCAGGACTAGGCCTAGGTTAGCAGACGAAAGCAATAAGCCTCAGAGGTGACAATTACATCAGGTGAAAAAAGTTACTTTTACAAAACCAAAAAAAAAAAAAAAAAAAAAAAATGGAGAGACTGACTCATACAAAGCCAGGCACAGTCATGAAAGTGTGGCCATTGTCAGACATCTTCAAGAGAAGAGAGTAATAGTTGGAGCCCCCCCACCCCAAAAAAAACAAAAAACAAAAACCAAAAAACTTTGCTGGGCATGGTAGCGCACGCCTTTAATCCCAGCACTTGGGAGGCAGAGGCAGGTGTATCACCGTGAGTTTGAGGCCAGCCTGGTCTACAAAGTGAGTCCATGATAGACAAGGCTACACAGAGAAACCTTGTCTCGAAAACCAAAACAAAACAAAACAAAAAAACAGTTGGAGCCCAAGAAAGGATCCTGGCCAAGAAGGACAAACAGCAGGAACAATAACACCCAACACGCTTTTTTGTTTTATTTCTCTGATTATCTTTTTGATTGGTTGGCTGTTTTGTTGGGGCGGGCTGGGACAAGCGGGCTACAGTGTATATATAGAGGTCAGAAGACAATTTAAGGAACCTGATTCTCTCCCAGGGATCAAACTCAGCTCATCCAGGCTTGATGGCAAGCACCTCGACCCGCTGAGCCGCTCACCAGCCTTCTGGTTTTTGTTTCCTTTGTTGCTGTTATTGTTGTTGTTTTACTTACTAATTGGGGGGGGGTTGGAAGAGAAGAGGTTTTATGATAGTGTCTTCCTGTGTAGCCCAGGCCAGCCTGAAACTCAAAATGCAGTGCTGTGCTGCCACTTCAAAAATGCTTTGAAGAGCTAGGACTCTGGAGAAAAGGGTCATCAATCATGAGCCGTTCTAGCCGAGGACCTGGGTGCGATTCCCAGAACCCACAAGGCAGCTCACAACTGTCTGTAACTCCAGCTTCAGGGAATCCAGCGCCCTCTTGTGACCTCCATAGGCACCAAGAGTGCAAGCAATACAGAGATATACATGGAGTCAAAGCATTGCTGCACATTAAAATAAAATAACAAAACAAATAGGAAAGCTAGGACAAAGCTTGGTCACAGGTCAGAAAGAAACAGCATAAGAAAACTAGTATTTCATATGTGCAGAAACCAAAATGCCTTTTTTGTTGTTGCTGGAGAATTTCGATAGCATACTTCTATACTGCCCCAACGCTGTACCAGCAATTTCTAGGCTTTTGACATCTTTTGTTACTATGGTTCTTTTCATGAAAAGACAAATCCAAAACCATTTATACCCCACATTCATCACCTACTTAAGGAGGATGAAGCTTTTGTTTTCTTTTGTTTTTCAAGACAGGGTTTCTCTGTATAACAGCCCTGGCTGTCCTAGAACTCACTCTGTAGACCAGGCTGGCTGTAGAGATCCGCCTGCCTCTGCCTTCAGTGCTGGGACTAAAGGCATGTCCCACCGCCACCTGGCACATGAAGCTTTTGAAGCTCCATTCTGGACTCCTGAAGTTTGTGGGGTTTTAATCATCTTTGGTAGATCAGCCCCAGTGCACCTAACCCTGTTTATCCCAGAACTACCTAATGTTTAAAAGAATAATGGTCTTTTACAAAATAATCCTAAAAAAAAAAAAAAAAGAAAGAAAGAAAGAAAGGAAGGAAGGAAGGAAGGAAGGAAGGAAGCACTCTCAAGAGAGGGCCTGAAGATGACGCTGGTTGGTGCAAACCTTTAATCCCAGCACTTGAGAGGCAGAGACAGGCAGATCTCTAAATTCAAAACAAGCCTGGTCTACAAAATGAATTCCAAGACAGCCAGGGCTCCACAATTCTGTCTTGGGGGGAAAAAGAGTATGAATGCTCATCTCTACTAAGAAATGCTAATGATACCAGCACTCCGGAGGCAGAGGCAGGTGGATCACTGTGAGTTTGAGGCCAGCCTGGTCTACAAAGCGGAGTCCAGGACAGTCAGAGATACACAGAGAAACCCTGTCTCAAAAAACCAGAAAGAAAGAAAGAAAGAAGGAAAGACAGAAAGAAAGAAAGAAAGAAAGAAAGAAAGAAAGAAAGAAAGAAAGACTGACTAACGGACTTGAATTGTTTCACATAAACACGGTCACTACATTGAGAAATGCAAAATACATCACAGGGTTAGGGGTGACAGCTCAGTGGTGCAGTTCTTATTGCGCAAGCATAGGAGCTGACCTTTATCCCCAGCCCTCTCGGAAAGCCTGGCGCGGCAGTCGGCCCATGCTCACAATCCAGGGCTGGGGAGCTGACAAGCAGATCCCTATCGGCCACTGGTCAGCCAGCCTGGCCTGCTCAAGACCTTTTATCAGGAAAGCCAGTGGATAGACACTGAGGAACAATACCCAAAGTTGACCTCTGGCCTCCACTTCACACACACACACACACACACACACACACACACACACACACACACACATGAAATAAGTCCTAAGATAATTTCCTTAACGACCAGTCTACATTACTACTAATTCTACGAGGCCATGTGGTGGAATGGGGCTTGCTGCTACTCCCACTCTCACTGGGGTGGGTGGGTGGGATCTCTCATGCTCCTGTGCTGAAGATCAGACTGAGCTGAAGGGAAACAGGGTAGCATTCAATAGCAACACCTAAAAATATAGCACCTGCTTCCAAAAGGTGCTGCTACAAAGAGAAATCATGACACGTGGCCCTCACAGGCTCTGGCCTCCACGAAACACATTTTTCTCAGGCAAGCTTAAATAAAGCAGAATTTTAGGCAGGACTTTTTGTATTTTGGAAAACCTAGAAATGCCCTCCTTTTTGGTATCTACCCTAGATCTCCACGTGTGCTGTGCTTTTCTTGGAGGCCTTCTTCCCGGATCATGGGGGCCTTCTTCCCGGATCATGGAGGCCTTCTTCTCAGATCATGGAGGCCTTCTTCCTATATCATGGAGGCCTTCTTCCCGGATCATGGAGGCCTTCTTCTCAAATCATGGAGGCCTTCTTCCCGGATTATGGAGGCCTTCTTCTCAAATCATGGAGGCCTTCTTCCTATATCATGGAGGCCTTCTTCCCGGACCATGGAGGCCTTCTTCCTGGATCACGGAGGACTTCTTCCCAGATCATGGAGGCCTTCTTCCTGGACTATGGAGGATTTCTTCCCAGATCATGGAGGCCTTCTTCTTGGATCATGGAGGCCTTCTTCCTGGACCATGGAGGCCTCTTCCTGGACCATGGAGGCCTTCTTCCCAGACCATGGAGGCCTTCTTCCTGTATCATGGAGGCCTTCTTCCCGGATCATGGAGGCCTTCTTCCCAGACTATGGAAAACCTCCTCTGGACTTTCTACTCTAGAAACCTGCCCAACTAAGTCCTCCAATCACCTGCTTCCCGCTGCCTCCTGTTTCCTCCTCTCTCTCTCTCACAGGCTACAACTAGCTGGGCTCATCTGCCTACCACCATCACAAACTGAACCTCAGGGCTTGAGAGATGGTGGTTCTAAGTGCTTGCTGCCTTCCATAGGCCCTGAATTGTTTTATTTAAAAAAAAAAAAAAAAAAAAAAAAGCCAAAATATGGAATCACTCCTTTGGTTCCTTTTCCCCTTTTGACTTAGTTTCCCTTATGTTATTAACTACAGGGCTGTCAATTGTATCAAGAAAGCATCTCTTTATTCCCTCCTGGCCACCCCATCCTTTACCACAGCAATAACTAGGCCTGACCAAAGCACCTTCTTAACTATTTGAACTTCCTTCCAGGCTCAATGCCCCTCACTCCCCCACACAGGCATGCCTGCTGCTTCCAGGAGCACATGTGCAGAAACAGAACTGACCACATCACTTTGAAAGAAATCTCTACTAGTATCTTCCTAAGCTTAGACAGCCACCCCCCCCCGCCCGCCCCGGCTCTTTGAACCCAAATGGTGGCTCCTCATCCCAGCTTCGTCTCTGGCTGTTCTCTCCCTCAGAACCATAAAAACCAGTAAGGGTCATACGCTGCTCTCTCCAGACTTGGCTGAAAAACAAACAAACAAAGCACAGATTGTAAGAAATGAATGACTAGGAGACTGCCTAGAACACTGGACAGGCTCAGCTGGGGCTGGTGGCTCCCGCCTGTAATGACAGCTGGTAGGCCAAGACAAGGAGACTGCAAGTTTAAGGCCAGCCTCGTGAACTCACAGCAAGTGAGTCCAAGCCAGCTCTAGCCCAGATCTTGTTTAAAAAAAAAACAAAAACAACTCCTTCTCTCTCTCTCTCTCTCTCTCTCTCTCTCTCTCTCTCTCTCTCTCTCTGTGTGTGTGTGTGTGTGTGTTTGTGTGTGTGTGTGTGTGTGTGTGTGTGTGTGTGTGTGTGTGTGTGTAAGGATTTTGGGTTTGGTTTTGTTTGTGGTTTGTTTGTTTGTTTTTTAAGAAAAAGAGAGAAGGCTCATCACATATTAGCTATCAAATGTGAAGTGTTGTGATTCTGTGTCCCTTCCAAGAGCTGGGGCCCAATTCACTCACACATTTTGTTTAAGACGTTAGCTGAATCAACAGTGTTGTCATACAACAAAAGGTGGTAAAAAAAAATAAAAATAAAAAAATAACTAAGGCATGATCAGCCAGACCTGGTGGTACAGGCCAGCAATCCCAGCTTCTCAGGAGTTTGAAGACGGCCCACACAGGACAGCCAAGGCTACACAGAGAGACCCTGTCTCGAAAAGCCAAAAAAAAAGAAGAAGAAGACGGCCCACAGCATCAAGCCCCACCTGAACTACAGAGTGAATTCAGAGCCAGCCTAGGATGCAATTTTAGACCCCACCCCAAAGCAAAAGTGAAGAGAACTAAAAATACAGCTAAGCGGCAGGGGGCTTGCCTAGCACACAGGAGACCTCGGGTTCACAGCTTTGTACTGCCCACAAATCAAGCAAAACCCTGCCCTTCCTTTTCCTCACAGCCTTTTCCAACACTTAGTTCCTTCCTTTGTTTAAGCCAATGTTTTGCTAAATGAAACCTCAAACAAGAGGGGAAAATGGACATAAAACTGAAGTTCGAAGACTAAATAAGCCCCGGAGTTATTTCTTGATGGGGGGGGGGGGGGGTTTCGGGGAGGGGGAGTCAGCTAGGGGTGGGGTGAGGTGGGGAGTGGGTTATGGGAGGTCAAGAAAGGAGCAGAAACTAAATCAGACTCAACTGATCAGATTTAAATTTCAATATTTCTCATTTATAAAATGGAAGGGAATTTTTTACACAAAAAATGTTACGTGTGTGTGTGTGTGTGTGTGTGTGTGTGTGTGTGTACACAAGTGGTGGGATCATGGGAATTGAACTCGGGCTTGACAACAAGTCCCTTGGCCAGTTGAGTCACCTAAGGCTGATAGTTCTAGTATTAATTTCAATGACTGAATAGTTTGAGATGATGAGAATCAGTACTAACATATATACTTCGTAAAGTTCTATCAATTTATTAAGGCATATAAAGAAGCGCTTGGAGATTAGAGAGGGAAAAGCACAACTGTGGATGGGGGAGGCCGTGAGAATAACTTCATTCATTCAAAAATATCTGCCCATCAGGATCCCAATCACTGGCCTAGGTGGTGAGGCAACAACGACGCAAGGTTTGTTGTCTTTGAATAACCAATTCGGTGAACAGAGAGGTAAAATTAGCCCTTCTGGGAACCGGAAGCAGCAGGATCTCAAGTTTCAAGCCAGCCTGCACCACACAGTGAGCCACACGTCTCAAACAATAAATTAGGCTCGACTAGTCAAAATAGAATCCATTCATTGACAAACGCCCAACAGTAGAAGGAATGAATCGAAGCCCAGTGACCAAAAAAAACACAACACCCTCCCCTCGCCCCAAATCGGACACCTCTAGGAATTTGAACATTAGGAAGAGGCCCCTCATTTGAGACTGCTTCTAGAACGAGGTGAGGGTAGGGCACAGGGTCTCTGACGTGACTTTTTAGCCCATTACCAGCCATAAGAACCTGGATGGGGTGAGGTGAGAGGCTCCCCAGGCAGCGACCCCACTCTTGCTTACCCCACCCCTCCAAGCCAGGCACTGGCACACCTGAGCTCGCCAGCTCCCCAGCTGCCTAGGAAAGAACTGGGTTGACCTCTGACCCTCAGATGGAAGATACTGTGGGTGGGCAGCTGTCTGGGGGTGCTCAGAGCTCCTTCAGGGCAACTAGATGCAAAAGCTCAACAAGAGACACTAACTCTTCTCTAGGATCCTATGAACCAGGGGTGCAGCTGGGAGAGACCAGAGAGTGGGGTGACCCCAGGGCCTACGCGGCCCGCTCGTGACACGGTCACTGACCTTTCCAAAGGGGTTTCCCAGGGCCAGGGGCCGGAGGAGGGATTGCGACGACCCGAGCCCCGCACCCAACACCTCTCCCAGTCAGCCGGCTGCACGCCGCGGAGCGCAGGGTAACCAAGGGCGACCAGGAGGCCGCCATCTTGAGCTCCGTACAGGGAGGAAAACTTTATTGAAAAACCAGAAGACGCGGCAGAGCAGCCGGGTGCCGTGGCGCTGCAGGAGGCCACGCCTGAGAACCAGGGAGCGTTAAAAGAGAGGTGACCTCAAGCTTAGAAACGCAGGAACGCCTGCGCTTCACGCCTTCCGGTGGGCCTTGGAACTACGAGTCCCGACAGGCAGCGCGCCTCTAAGGGGGCGGAGCCCGACAGAGGAGGGAGCGCCACGCCCCACCGTGAGCCAGCTGGAACGAACTCTCAGCCCTGCCCGGAGGGAATCAGGGTTTTCCAGGCTGGAGTTTCACTGAGGCCTGTTTTAACAATTCCTGAACCTTCTAAGAGTGCGTAATAGGTAGGCGGCCCAGTGGGTCGTTACCTAGTCCAGTCCTGTAGAATATAGCCTCAATTTTCTTTTCTTTCGGTGTCCAACATGTGTCTCTGAACATGTGTACCTGAAATGGCCCCAGATGTGGATGTGATAACCGAGGACAACTAACTTGTAAGCGATTGCCCCCATTTGAGGCCAGATAAAGACCGCAGCAAACGACAAATAGTGAAGCCAAGAGGAGAGCGCGGTTATAGAGAAGTAAGGAGATTTAACTTTTGAAAAAGAGTGTGTTCTTGTCTAAGTGTGTGCGTGTGTGTGTGTGTGTGTGTGTGTGTGTGTGTGTGTGCTTTATCCAAAGTGATATCTGCGGGCGTCTTGGATTCTGCTAGCGTGCCTGAAGCCCAAGGTTCCACCCCCCCACCTGCACACCACCACCACCCCCCATCCCCAGCACTGGTTTGGGAAGGAATAGCACAGACTTGTAATCCTAGCACTTACGAGAGGGAGACAGCAGGATTGGAAAGCCAGCTACTTAGTTACATAGGCCAGCCTGGGCCACATGAGGCCCCTTTAAAGTTTTAAAAATGTAAACCCTTCGCCGGGCGGTGGTGGCACAGGCCTTTAATCCCAGCACTCGGGAGGCAGAAGCAAGCAGATCGCTGTGAGTTTAAGGCCAGCCTGATTTACAGAGCAAGTCCAGGACAGCCAAGGCTACAGAGAAACCCTGTCTCAAAAAAAAAAAAAAAAAAAGCGAACCCTTCAACTATGGATCGCATCTGAAAGGCCTGAGCATTTATTTAGCTGGGAGTTATGGAAGACAAGAAAGTCTAGCATATAGGAAGGAGGGAGAGAACAAAGTGGCAATTGTGTGACCAGAAAAGAGAACACTAAGAGGAATTCCAGGAAGTGAGATTGTGCTCACCAGAAGAGGACTTCTAAAGAAACAGGAAAAGGAAGGGTGAAGTGTGGCAGAGTAAGTTCCAGACTTTGCTCTGCTGCCTTGCCAAAGTCTGCACCCACCTGGCACGAGTGGCGACAATATAAAGTGAGACACTGATGTCCCTCTCTTTGGCTGTTAGACTATTGAAACAATGGTCTGTAAGAAATTGGAATGGTGCCAAGCTCTCGGGCTGGGAGAAGGAAAAGGCTGAAGCCTGGAGCCAACCAGAAAAGGGAGGAACTTGTCTTCAGGGAAGAGACGTCACAGTTCTGACAAGCTGCCAGACCACTGTGTAGGAGCCACTGGAGTCGGGGCAATGGTGGGTCAGTGCTGGGCAGGACCACGCCTTGACCTGGACTGCTTAGTTTTCCTCTTCCCTACGGTTTAGACCTAAGCCTCAGGTCAGGACCTGAGAAATGGATTCAGGAAGTGGGACTACTGGCTCTCTTTGTTTCTCTTCCTAAAGTATTCCCTGCTTTTACTTTTAACTATTCTCTCTCTCTCTCTCTCTCTCTCTCTCTCTCTCTCTCTCTCTCTCCTCTCTCTTCTGTGTGTTTTTCCCCCCTTTTGAGATAGGGTTTCTTTGTATAGCCCTGGCTGTCCTGGAACTCCCTTTGTAGACTAGGCTGGTCTCTCAGGGACCTGCCTCAGCTTCCCCTGTTCTGGGATTACAGTTTTTCTTATAAAAAGCCTGCCTTAGAAACAGACCAGTGTCAGGCCGGGCGTGGTGGCGCACGCCTTTAATCCCAGCACTTGGGAGGCAGAGGCAGGTGGATCGCTGTGAGTTCGAGGCCAGCCCGGTCTACAAAGTGAGTCCAGGACAGCCAAGGCTACACAGAGAGACCCTGTCTCGAAAAAAAAAAAAAAAGAAAGCCGGGGGTGGTGGTGCACGCCTTTAATCCCAGCACTCGGGAGGCAGAGGCAGGCGGATCGCTGTGAGTTCGAGGCCAGCCTGGTCTACAAAGCGAGTCCATGATGGCCAAGGCTACACAGAGAAACCCTGTCTCGAAAAACCAAAAAAAAAAAAAAAAAAAAAAAAAAAGAAAAGAAAAGAAAAGAAAGAAACAGACCAGTGTCACAGTTTGGCTCCCGAGTCTACTCTGTGTCCCTGACTGGTCGGTCAGTCTTTGCTTGTCATTCAATACATTTTCATCCTTCTGAGTCTGGTATCCGAGTAGTCAATGTGGGCTATTCTTGAACCATGACAGTTCTGGGTAGTGAAAGAACTTTAAAAACTTAGGTTGTGGGCTGGAGAGATGGCTCGGTAGTTAAGAGCACTGACTGCTCTGTCAGAAGAGCAGTTCCCAGTATGCACCTGGAGGCTCACAGCCATCCATCTCCAGTTCCAGGAAAGCTGATGTCCTCTTCTGGCCTCCTTGGGCACCAGGCACATGTGTGATACACAGACATACATGCTGGCAAAACACTCATACACCTAAAGTAAATAAAAATTGAAAAAACAAGTTGATTCAGCCAAGCAGTAGTGGCACATCCCTCTAATCGCAGCACTTAGGAGACAGAGGCAGGCAGGTCTCTGAGTTGAGTCCAACTTGGTCCACAAAACAAGTTCCAGGACAGCTAGGGCTACACAGAGAAACCCTGTTCTGGGGGAAAAATAGGTTTCATCTCTTTCACTGACTTACTTATCGTGTTCAAAGGCTCCCAGGGAGCATTTCGGTACCGCTATGACTGTCCTGGAAAAACAATTGCCTTAGTCAGTGAGATTATCCGTTATTAGAGATTCCAATGGCTTAATAACTGCAGACATGAGATTGGTAGTCATGAATAATTTAGTGCCAGATGAGCAGGAATAGCCAAATTTTTGGCATGGTTGTGCAAGTAGTCAGAAGCGGCAGACTGAACATTACTTAAATAAGCATAATATAGAGAGAAATAAGTTTGTCATTTTTTTTTTAAGTTAAGAAAATAGTAATGGTCCTCATCTTTAATTCCAGCCTTGGAGAGTCAGAGGCAGACAGATCTCTGAGTTTAAGGCCAGCCTGTTTTATGTGCTAATCCCACCGGGAGAGAATGAAAACACTACCACAATTTTTTAAAGCAATGTTTATTGAATACTGGCCAGGTTGATGGACACTACCCAAGGATACCCAGGATTCTCAGAGAATGGCTGTGAATTACGTTAGTCCGAGGCGTATGAAAGCAAACCCCAAAGAGGCACTTCTTGCCTTGGTGCAATCAATGACAAGCATACGTCATGATGCACTTCCTGCCTATGTACCTCGCACCTATGTAGTAGGATCAAGCAGCTGGGGCAATTGGGGCAACCAAGCTTCTTTACAGAAGCAAAAAAAAAAAATTAGCTTACATGAACAACAGCCCCCAGAATTCCAGGAAGTTATCTGTCCTTGGGCAAGTGGGGCTTACAGGTTAAAGGCACTTTTGCATTATAGATCTCTTAAACACAATAATTTAAATTTAAAACCTTTTTGTTGTTTTTTTGTTTGCTTGGGTTTTTTGAGACAGGGTTTCTCTGTGTATCCTTGGCTGTCCTAGACTCACTTTGTAGACCAGGCTGGCCTCGACTCACAGAGATCCACCTGCCTCTGCCACTTGGAATTAAAGGACTGCACCACCATGCCCAGCTTAAACTTAAAATCTTTCCATCATATAAGTCAGTTCCAGGACAGACATGGCTACACAGAAAAACCCTGTATGAAGAAGCAGGAGGAGGAGGAGGAGGAAGAGGAGGAAAAGAAAAGGAGGAGACGGAAGAAGAGGAGAAGGAGGAAGAAGAAGAAGACAGGTGGATCTCTGAGAGTTCAAGGCCAGCCTGGTCTACAAAGCCAGGGATATTATACAGAGAAACCCTGTCTTGAAAAATATAGATAGATAGATAGATAGATAGATAGATAGATAGAAAGAAAGAAAAGAAAGAAAACTAAGGGGCTGGAGACATGACTCAGGAGTTAAGAGCACCAGCTGCTTTTCAAGAGGACCTGGATTCAATTCCCAGCACTCACATGGTGGCTCACAACCATCTGTCACTCCAGTTTCAGAGGATCTGATACCCTCTTCTGGTCTCCTTGAGTACTGGGCAAGCATGACACAGACATACAGGCTGGCAAAGCATCCATACACAGAAAATAAAGAAGTAACTGTTTTAAGAAACTTAATGTCCAGCCGGGCGTGGTGCCGCACGCCTTTAATCCCAGCACTCGGGAGGCAGAGGCAGGTGGATCGCTGTGAGTTCGAGGCCAGCCTGGTCTACAAAGTGAGTCCAGGATGGCCAAGGCTACACAGAGAAACCCTGTCTCGAAAAGCCAAAAAAAAAAAAAAGAAAGAAACTTAATGTCAATCCTGCTGTTCCTGCTACTGCTGAAACAAACAAACAAAAACCTAAATGATTTAAGCATTTTAGAAAAATTATTACAAGTGAAACAGAAAATCATAAAGCACTGTCTTTATTTTAAAATGCTCCACAAAAGGACCTGGTGTTGGCTATTCATGTGTCCCCAGGGAAGCCTCTGCCTTGGACTCCCTTTGTGAACTTTGTGAACCCTCAAGGGAGGGAAGCAGCCAGACCCCTGCCTGGAGAGCTCTGGCAGTTAGGCTTTGCTCTCCCAGACCTTTCTGTCATAACAGCAGTTCCGGCCTCTGTAATTGTCACAAAGGTCATCCTTCAATAGTATCCTAACGGGTGAAACTTTCTAGGGCAGAGATTTTCAGGTTGAGGATTGGTGGGATTTCAAGTCCTGAGCTGGGGGGAGGGGCGGGTAGGTGACCTCAGGGATTTGTGGGTTTCTGTTTGAAGCTCAGGAATTGGTGGGGTTTCCTGCTCAGGGATGGGTGGCTTTTTGTTCAGGCTTTTCACCTAAAATTCGCGCACTCTGGGGAGGGGCCTGTGGAAGAGCTGGAGATGAGCTTTACATACGGATGTGACAGTGACAGGCTGGAACTGCTCTTAGTACAGTTTGGGGCGACCTGGGGGAGGGGCTGCCTGCTGGAGCGCTCCAGGAGGGGCCGGCCACTTTCATGCCTTGAGGGTTCACGAAGTATACAAAGTTTCCAACATTTACAAAGTATAAGAAGTTTACGAAGAGAGTCCACCCGTGAATCCTTTCCCTGCAGCTTGAGTCTGGAGTTGGCTCAGCCACCAGTGGGTTAAACAGAAAACTGGGGGAAACAAAGAAAGGTTCTCTTCAGATCTTTTCATCTACCTAGGCTCAGTAAAACTAGGCCAACCTAGTCTTCACTAACGTGAGAAATAAATTAAGTGATACCTCATGCTTGTAATTCTAGCATCCTGGTGACACAGGCAGAAGAAGGACTGTCATGAAATGGAAGCTAGCCTAGGCTACAGAGTGAGAAGCCTGTCTCAAACAAATCAAATAAATAAACTGATAACCCATATGAATCATTTTAATGTCTTGTTTTTTCTCTGGGTCTGGCACACTGTCGTTTTTTCCTTTTCCAAGATGATGGAGTTGCCATCTTGAAATGTGCCGTGGGGTCAATGGCAGGGACTGGCTGAGAAGGTCACTGGCATAAACCAGGCAGCAGACCACTTGCTTCTCCTATTGTTAGTCATCTTCTTATGATGATTTCCCCAAACCAAATACTGATTTCCACTTCCTTACTGAGAATTTTGGTTTCTTTTAAAACCCAGTTATGCCCCTACCCAGATCTAGCCAATGGACAGGACATTCTCCACAGTTGAGTAGAAAGTGGGGTATGACTTTCTCACGTACTCTGGTGCCTCATATTTGACCACATCCCCTGGATGGGGAGACCCGGTGGCACTCAGAGGAAGGATAGCAGCCTACCAAGAAGAGACTTGATACCCTATGAGCATATACAGGGGGAGGAAGTCCCCCTCAGTCACAGTCATAGGGGGGGAGGAGTAAGGGGAAAATGGGAGGGAGGGAGGAATGGGAGGATACAAGGGATGGGATAACCATTGAGATGTAATATGAATAAACTAATAAAAAAAACCCAGTTATATTATGTGAATATGTTTTTGTTTTGATCCCAGATGTGGGCTATGGGGCTGCTTCAACTTGTCCACAGCAGCATACTGTAATGTATCCTTTTGTTTTGTTTTGTTTTGTTTGTGTGTGTGTGTGTGTGTTTTGTTATTGTTGTTTGAGGTTTTCTGTTTTGTTGTAATGCGTCTTATACTCTGGCAGGGGTGTGATTTTGCCAGCTGAGGATAGTTTACATTTGGAATTCTAAGGACTTTTATAAGAGAGGCCGGAGAGGCCCTGAAGAGGTGGCTGCTGCTGCTGTGTTTGCTATGGCTGTTTGCTGCATTGCTGGACAAAGATTGGACTTGCCCCTCACCACTGGACAGCCCTAATCAACAGGAAGTAGCCCAAAGAGGTCTGCAACCCCTCTTCCCTGTAACCTTTCTCGTCTACCCAGTGCTGTGGGGTTGGAAGGCACTGGAGGGGAGATGTGAGAACTCAAATAAAAGGAGCTTAGCAAGCACACTGATATACTTGCATCACCCATATGCATCTCTGCAGGCTCATCCAACGCGAACTGCCTTCCAGGGGCTGAGGCCTCACCCCTGCGCTTTTTCTCTCCAAATGTGAGCAGCCTTCCAATTTTGTTGGTTCCATGTTCAAAATTATCCAGACTCTCACGATTTGTACCACCAACATTGTGAGCACAAACCTTGGTCTAGGTAACCAATACCTCTCTTCTGGATTGTTGAGACTGCCTGTGTTTGGCCCACTGGCATTACTAAGGGCTTGCTTTTTAACCCTAAATCTTGGATGTCCTGGGTTTTTGGTTTTGTTTTGTTTTGTTTTTGTCTGAAATGCTTTATATTTCAAGATACCTAATCAAGGAGAGGTAGCAAGATGGCTTAAAGGGCGGAGGCACCCACTTCCAAGCCTGATGATCTGAGGTTCATTGCTGGGACCCTCACAGTGGAAGATGACAGCCAACTCCTGAAAGTTGTCCTCTGGCCTTTATACATTCACCGTGGTGTAGACACACACACACACACACACCACCACCACCACCACCACCACCACCACCTATAAAAATAATAAAACGTGTTCAAAAAAATGTATCTGGCAGGTGCAGTGGGGAAGAGGCAGGTGGATCTCTGTGAGTTCAAGGCCAGCCTGGTCTACACAGTAAGTTGTAGGCCAGCCAGGGCTACATAGTGAGACTCTGTCTTTTAAAAAACAAAAACTTATTGTGGGGGAGGAGGGTGGCACACACCTTTAATCCCAGCACTTGGGAGACAGAGGCAGGTGGATCTCTGAGTTCGAGGCCAGCCTGGTCTACAGATCAAGTCCCAGGGCAGCCAGAACTACATAGAGAAACCCTGTAACAAAATGAATGAATGAATGAATGAATGAATGAATGATGAAAACCTACTTGGCTCACTCCCCCATGTTTTCACTTCCCTGGGACCCCCAGTTAAGACTTCCCTAACTACTACCTCCAGTGTAAAACTATAATCTCATACAACCCTCACCACCATATGGTGCCTTACGTCACACTCTCTGCACACTAGAGACTGAACTCAAAGTGCTCTGCTCACTAGGCGAGCAGGAAAGCTTCAGCCCACACCACAATACCATGCACCCTTTGCTAATGTCTTAGCTTGTTATCTGCTCCCCTAGAACTTAAGTTCACTGTGTCTGTTATGGTCACAGCTGTGTCCCCAGACCTGGAATCATGTCTCGCTTATAAGTTTTTTTTGTTTTTTTGTTTTTTTTGGCCGGGTGGTGGTGGCGCATGCCTTTAATCCCAGCACTTGGGAGGCAGAGGCAGGTGGATTTCTGTGAGTTCGAGGCCAGCCTGGGCTACAGAGCAAATTCCAAGACTACCAGAGCTGTTACACAGAGAGACCCTGTCTCAGGAAAAAACAAAAAACAAAAAAACAAAGTGTGTTGTTGTAGCTGGGCGTGGTGGTACATGCCTTTAATCCCAGCACTAGGGAGGCAGAGGCAGGTATATCTCTGTGAGTTCAAGGCCAGCCTGGTCTACAAAGCATGTCTGAGACAGCCAAGGCTACACAGAGAAACTCTGTCTCAAACAAACAAACAAACAAAACAAAACAAAAACTAAAGTGTGTTGGTGAAAGACCCTGAAAGTTTTCAGTGATACAGATGCTGGGCAGAAGAAAGCATGGAGGAAGCTCAGCATCCACACTAAAGAATGTGGGGTGACCGATCTCTTTCTAGCATCACCCAGGGTCCAACATCACAGAGGTACTGGTGTCCTCTGAGCTTTCTGTATTGGCTTCAGGCCTCCTGTTCAGGAGAGCTGCCGCCCTCCCCAGCCCCTCTGGTTCCACACAGCTTGTGGAATAAAACATGCAGTGTTTCTTGGCATCTTGCAGAACCAGGGGATGGAGAGGTAGTGAGACTTCCGTGGTGTTTATAATGTAAGGACTCACTGTGACCAAGGCCAAGGAGAAGGAAGCAGTGACATCAGGGAAAACAAGTTTTCAGGTAGACACTCTACCGGCTTTGACCTCACGGGCCCTGCACCTGTCTACCTGCTCAGCAGCAGCCTCCTGTTGGTCCAGCCGCTATGTAGTCTTAGCTGACCTGGTACTGTGCAGCCTAAAGTGGCCTTAAATCCTCCTGCCTCAGTCTCCCAAGGAGATTTATACGCATGCTACCTCTCACCCAACTATACACTTGAATATAGGAACCACTTTCAACCGTCACACTCCATCCTTCCTCGTATATGATTGGTCCTACTGTCTTAGAATGTCTTAAGTCCATTATCAGTTGGTCTGTCAGGGCTGATATAGTCTCTTTCCTCTCCAAATCACTGTAGATTCATCTTTCCAAAGTTGTAGCCTGAGGAAAGCCTGAAAGAATGAAGCACAATTTTATTCTTTCTTTCCTTTTCCTCTTTCTTTCTCACTCTTCCTCCCCCCCCCCCTTTTTTTTTTCTTCTTCAGTTTTGTGATACAGGGTTTCTCTGTGCAGCCTTAGATGTCCTGGACTCACTTTGTAGACCAGGCTGGCCTCGAACTCACAGAGATCGGCCTGCGTCTGCCTCCCGTGTGCTGGAATTAAAGGCATGCACCACCACCGCCCGGCTTCTTTCTTTCTTTTTTGAGACATAAGGTCTCAGCTGGGTGTGGTGGCACACCTTTAATTCCAGTACTCAGGAGGCAGAGACAGGTAGACTGCTGTGACTTCAATGCCAGTCTTGTCTACAAAGTGAGTCCAGGACAGCCAAGGCTACACAGAGAAACCCTGGCTTGAAAAACCAAAATCGAAAACAGAAAAAAAGAGAGAGAGAGAGAGAGAGAGAGAGAGAGAGAGAGAGAGAGAGAAAGAGAGAGAAGGTCTCACTAAGTAGTTCTGGCTGTTCTAGAACTCACTATGTAAACCAGGCTAGCCTCCACAGAGATCCACCTGCCTCTGCCTCTCCCAAGTGCTGGGATTAGAGGGAAGTGCCACCACATGTGACACAATTTCTTTGTAACAGATCTTGAGAAAATCAAGACATGACTCCTGTCTGCTCATGTCACCAAAATGATATGGCCTTGGAAAATGTCATGAGTGATTTATCAAGTATTTTATTTGTTTTTGTGAGCCTTACTGTATTAGTAATCACAGAAAAGGTAGAATAATAATCTAATCTACCAATTAACCCTGATTATTTCCTGAGTATGTATTCTGATACTATCTGTGGGCTGTTGTGTTTTTAATAATGTACAGTGACCCATACCTGTAACCCAACACTCCAGTAACAGCGGCAGGAAGATCCTTACAAATTTGGGCAGGTAGAGATGTGTGTGTGTGTGTGTGTGTGTGTGTGTGTGTGTGTGTGTGTGTGTGTGTGTGTGTATAAATTTTTTAAAGTAATTATTAAAACAAACTGAATTTTCAATCTTCAGGAAAATTCCAAGAATGTTCAAGGCTTGATATATGTATCGAGTATCTGTGTTTCAATTAAGACTCAGAAACCTGGGGATCTCTGAAATAAAGGGGTTTAATAAGCTGTTACATCTGCTTGCCAGAAGCCAGGCTGATGGTCCCATGCCCACAGTCCCAGCTGCTTTAAAGGCAAGGCAGGAAATCATTTGGACCCAGGAGTTCTAGGCCAGCCTGGGCAGTCTGGGAGAATTTATCAAGGCCTGGTGGGGGACGGATGGAGACAAAATAGATGTTAGCCAGAAAAGGACCAGGTCCCAGGGAACTTTCCAAAAACTACTGACAGTGAAGCCAAGTAGCCTGGAAAGCACATGTAGTATGCCAGACTAAAGAATCGTTTTCAGGGGCTAGAGAGATGGCTTGGTGGTTAAGAGCACTTGTTACCCTTGCAAAGGAGCCGGGTTCAATCCCCAGCAGCTACCTGATGGCTCACAACTAGGGCATCTGGTGCTCTCTCTCCCCTCCATGGGCACCAGGTATACGGTGCACACGCATACATGCAGGCAAAATATTCATACACATACATTTTGTTTTATGGTTTTTGTTTGTTTGGGGCTGTTTGTTTGTTTGTTTGAGACAGGATTTCTCTGTGTCATAGCTGTGGCTGTCCTGGAACTCTCTTTGTAGACCAGGCTAGCCTCGAACTCACAGAGATCCATCTGCCTCACTGCCTCCGTAGTGCTGGGATTAAAGATGTGGGCCTAGGGGCTGGAGAGATGGCTCAGAGGTTAAAAGCACTGATTGTTCTTCCAAAGGTCATGAGTTCAATTCCCAGCAACCACATGGTGGCTCACAACCATCTCTTCTGGCCTGCAGGCAGAATGCTATATACATAATAAATAAATAAGTTAAAAAAAAAAAAAGATGTGGGCCCTTAAATTTTTTTTTTAATCTGAAAATTTGTTTGTTTGTTTGTTTTTTGAGGCAGGGTTTTCTTTTCTTTTTTTTTTTTTTGGTTTTTCCAAAAAGGGCTTCTCTGTGTAACAGCTCTGGCTGTCCTGGAACTTGCTCTGCTGTCCAGGCTGGCCTCGAACTCACAGAGCTCCACCTGCCTCTGCCTCCCAAGTGCTGGGATTAAAGGTGTGTGCTACCACTGCCCAGAGACAGGGTTTTAAAGCTGTCTAGCCCTGGCTGTCCCAGAACTTGTCCTATATACCAGGCTGGCCTCAAACTCAGAAATCTGGCTGCCTCTGGATATGCCACCACCGACTGATGACTTAAAAAAAAAAAAAAAAAAAAACCTTTCATAATGGAAATTTGGGGACAGAAGATATGAGATGTATATTATTGTTTGCATATCTATATTAGTCATAGATAGGAGGTGAAGATGAGGAGAGCATCCAGGAGAAGTAACTCTTGCTCCTAATGGCTTTGGGCTAACAGTGCTCAAAACGTATCAATAAAACAGGCTGAAGTGCCACCGATAGTGGGATTTTAGGCTTAGGCCTCTTAAAAAACATCTATTTGTTTATTTGTGTAGGGTTGGTTGTGTGTGTGTGTTCACACATGCACACATGGGCCGACACGCTCCAGTAACTGCACGTGTGTCGTTGTCAGAGGGCGACTGGCCAGCACTGGCTTCCTGCTTTCAGCACCTGTGTCCACAGAGCGACAATGTCCCCGGGCCTGTGGTGGTATTCAAGGGTGGTGGCACACATGTGCAGTTACAAGCCCTTGGACAGCTCAGGCCAGAGGATCATAAGTTCAAGGTGGCCAGGGCTACATAGCGAGGTGGACTCGGTGCTTCTGTGCCACTGTGCTGGGACACCAGACAGAATAACTACAGCAAGGAGAGATCATTTTGGCTCAAGCTTTTTGGAAGTTTCCATTTATGAGAGCAGAGAGAGCAAGGGGACAAGATTTCTCTAGTAGCTAGATCATGTGGCCTTGCTGTGCCCATGGCAGTAGACCTAAGAAGAGCTTAGTGCAGAGCCTAGTGGCACGTAGGAGCCGGGTAACACCATTCAAAGGCCTGCCCCTGGGAGCTGCTTCCCACAGCCCGGTCCTCCATCCTTAGGCCCTGCAGGTCCCAAAAGAGAACCAGCAGCTGTGGGGAATAAGATTCAAAACCTGGCACAGCATGGTGGCACACGCCTTTAATCCCAGCACTTGGGAGGCAGAGGCAGGCGGATCGCTGTGAGTTCGAGGCCAGCCTGGTCTACAAAGAGAGTCCAGGACAGCCAAGACTAACACAAAAACAAAACCCAAAAAAACCAAAAAATAAAACAGAAAACCTGGACATTTTTGGTTCAAACTACACCAGATCCCTTCTCTCAAAAACAAAACAAAGGGGCTGGAGTGATGGCTCAGTGGTTAAGAGCACTGTCTGCTCTTCCAGAGGTCATGAGTTCAATTCCCAGCAACCACATGCTGGCTCACAGCCATCTATAATGTGATCTGATGTCCTCCTCTGCCTGCAGATGTACATGCAGGCAGAGCGCTGTATACATAATAATAAATAAACAAATATTTTAAAAAATAAAAAAAACAAAACAAAACAACAAAACCAAACCATGTAATGTAGGACCATATTACTGCGCCCAGATAATCTAACCATGGTAGTTGTGCTGATTTTTTTTTTTTTTTAAATCTAGTGGATACACCCAGGCAATAAAAAGAACTGAGTGGTTTTCTATAGCCCACCTACCCAGAGGAACTGAAGCTGGTCTGCAGTGAGTGCAATCTTCATAACTCGTCATAGAACTTTGTGAGCCCACTGTACTCCTTGCCCTCGGGGACTGTCCTTGGAAAGAGCAGAGAGGTGGCCTGGACTTCAAAGGACTCAGACAGGCTCAGGTTGGTTATGGTTTTCAAATGGTCGCCTGAGATGATTTAGATAAGACTCAAATCAGGTAAGTTTTACTTATCCATCCTCGCTGGTAATGGAGACGTTCTCAACTGAGGCCCTGAGAAGACAAACTCTTAACCCCCGGATATCATGGATAGTTTCTCACCCAAAGAGTGTCCGCTCCAAAGCGGAGTCGCTTCTGCCAGACCAAGACTGGAGAAAATGGAGGGCCCAGATCAGGAGAGTGTCATGTTACCGCTAATGTCTACACACACCAACGTAAGGGCCCAATTTTCCCAGCATGTATCTCACTTAGCACAAGTAATTCTCATCAGCTTCAAAGGGAGAGATGTGCGCCCACAGCCCCGAGCTTGCAGTATCCAGGCTCGCTCAGCAGGAACGCAGGCTGTAAAATTATGAGAGCGGGCTTCACTTTCTTTTCAGGCAAATCAACCCAGCTGGATTTGGAATGGTTTGTTCTCGGAAATAATCAGAAGTTCCTTCTAATATCAAATCCACTTGGTTTGATTTCACACATCAATCCTGTTGCTTACCTAAGTCACACCACAGCTTAGAGTTATAGGTTGATATGTAAAACGTGTAATGTGGCTTCGGGGCATAGCCTCATGTGACTTCTTAGTATCAAAACACCGCAATTTATTTTGGTGGTAATTTTGTGCACAGCAAGGAGGAAAGAAGTAGGAAACATAATTTCATGTTGCTGTTCAACAGTTTTTAAAAATATGTATTTAATTCTGTTTATAAGTAGTGCTTTTCAGCTTTAATTTGCTACTTTACTACCAGGTAAATTATCTTTTAATGTAATTACTTTTACGTAATAATTACGATCTAGGAAGTCTGCAAAGTGATTAAAGGGCACTTTCTAAGAAATAGATTTCTGGATTTAAATTACGCAATTTCTCTGCTTATGGTTTTAGCATTAGACCTGGTTTATTATTATCATTATTATTATTACTATTATTAAACACTTACAAGATGGCATGTATAGCATTAGACCTTTATAAAACTCATAAGACTTTAAAAGGTCTAGAATGTTCTTAGCCACAGATTTGAAAAGTTGCCACAGTGAGTCCCAGCCCATCTCTCAGCCTGTGGGGTTTGACTCACTCCAGTATGCTCTACACATCAGCACCTGTGCCCATTTAGCAGCGATTTCAGTACAAATCACCCTGAATTGAATAGACATCTCTAAGAAGCAGTACAATTGTTGCAATATTTTTAGAAACTGAAACAAGGAAATAAACAACTTCAGTAAAAAGTGATTTAAATAACAAATAACGTGTCTTTATAAACAGCTTATCTCCTTGAGAACAAAGAATAAACAAGGAGACAAGAGTTTTTTTTTTCCCCCTCCTCTTCCACTATTAAAGCAGATCACAATATGAATGGGTGAAATGTCATGAATAATTGGAGAAAATCACAGAGTAATCTTCCACAAAAACATCTGATTTATTTAAATTGTCACTGTTTGTCTTATTAGAACCTTTATTTAACCTTGTTACCCACAATGCAGTATTCAACTTGGTTTATCAAAAAATTACTTTCAAACTAACCATATTCAGAAAAGAATTTGGCTTTTTTAGATGTTAACCAGGTGGTATAAAATAACCCTCTATGGACACTGCTTTGCTTACGGTCTCACTCACTGGCACTGCATTCGATTGTTATGCTTGTGACAACTCTTGTCTTGAACCTAAAACCCCAGTAAATAAATCAGATATTCAAACATTCCATCAGATTTAAGCCGTTTGTTAGAGTCAAAAGAAGGCAGCGCTGTGCCCCCCCCCACTGTGAGTCAGCCAGGCACTGTCTTGCTCTCAGCACCCCAGCAAACTCCATTAAGGTTACTCCCAGTAATGGCAGGCCAAGCCTCAAGCTGTGGCCTGGAGATCATCTTCTTCTTCATAAGCTTATTTATTCCCTTGCTGACCTTCATATGGATCTCATGAGTCCGACACTGTTCCAAACGCTTTCAAAGCCTCAACTCTTTTAGTATGCAGTGAAGTAGTACTGTTTTCATCCCTATTTTTATGTTATTTAATTTTATATTTGTTCATGTGTGTGTCATATGTGTGTGCAGGTCAGAGTCAGTTCTGGGTACCATTTCTCTCTTTGTTTTCATTGTGTGTGAGTGTTTTGCTTGCATGCGTATCTGTGCATTATGTCCATGCCTGATGCCCAGAGAGGCCAGAAGAGTGGGTCACATACCCTGGAGCTGCAGTTGGCTGACCGCTCTCCGGCCTGCCTCCTTTTGCTAAACGTATGTATGTGCGGACGCGGACATAAAAGACGACTTAGAGGAGCCGATTTTCTCTTTCCCATCACGAAGGTCCCAGGGCTCCAACTCAGGCTTTGCCTGCTAAGCCTTTATCTTTGGTCCTGGGCATCGTCTTCAGTGAGTCTCCACCTTACTCTTTGTGGCAGAGTTTCTCACGGAGCCTGGAGTTCACAACTTGGCCAGACTGGCTGTCCAACAAACCCCAGAGCCTCCTGTTTGGTGTGCTCTGTCATGTCAGTCCTGTGGTGTCATGCCAGGTGCACGCTGAGGATGAAAGCAAGTCTTCATCTTTATGAAGCAAGCCCTTAACTGACTGAACTGTTGGGGGAGTATTTATTTATTTACTTTTGTTTATTTAATTATCTATGAGTCAGGGTTTTGCTATGTAGCCATGGCTGGCCTCAAACTTACTACTGTGATGCAGGCCGGCCTTAAACTCACAGCGTTCCTGCTACCACAGCCTCCTAAGTGCTGGGATTACAGACTTGAGGACCTATGCCCTGTGGCATATCCTCATGTTCTCTGTGAAGAAATGGAGACTCACCCTGCATGATGTTGCACGCCTGTTAGCCCAGTACTTCAGAGGCTGAGGCAAGAGTGTCACAAATGGGAGACCAGCCTAGGCCAGGTGGCAAGTTCCAGACCAGCTTGATCTTGTAGACTGGGACTCTGTTGAAAGGAGGGGAAGAGCCAAGCGGTGGTGGTGTATGTCTTTAAGGGAGGTAGAGGCAGGTGGATTTCTGTGAGTTCAGAGGCCAGCCTGGTTTTCAGGGGGTTACAAAGAGAGAGAAAGGGAGCGAGGAAGGGGAGAAGAGGGAGGGAGAGAGAAGGGAAAGAAAGGAGGCCCAGGCGGAGATAACTTGCCTAAAGTTACTGTGAATCTCTTCAATCAGGCCCAGATTAAACAGGATTTTGTAGGCCAGGTGTGGTAGCTCGTGCTTTTAATCCTAGCACTGGAGAGGCAGAGGCAGGTGGATCTCTGTGAGTTCGAGGCCAGCCTGGTCTGCAACAAAGCAAGTAAGTCCAGGATAGTCAAGGCTATACAGAGAAACCCTGTCTAAAAAAAAAAAAAAAAATTAAATAGGATTTTGTTTGCGTATAGTATTGCCTCCATCTTAAAAAGATTTTTACATAAAATCTAAAAGTTCAGCCATGAGAAATACATAATATAAAAGCCAAAAATACTAGAGTTGTGATATGCTGACCATACTAAGGCTATGCACAGTTGGAGCTAACAGAAGGAGCAAGGCAGGGCACAGCCTTGTGCATTCTAAGCTCAGTCCAGCTAACACACCACAGCAGAGTGGGGGGTGGGGGGGTGGTGAGAGAAGCAAAAACAATGATTTCATGTCCCAATTCCAAGCAGTAGGAAACAAGCAAACACTGGGACTCGCTTGAGGGGAAGTAGATGAGAGTAAATTTTAAAAGATTTTAATTGGCCATGCAACAACAGAAATCGCATATAGGTGTCTGTGTGCATGTGTGGCACACTGAATAGCCAGTGTTCATTTTCAGTTACAGTCCCCTCTCCCCTGCCCGTGTGTGTGTATGTGTGTGTGTGTGTGTGTGTGTGTGTGTGTGTGTGTTTGGGGGCAGGGAGGGGTGTCAGAGTCCTTTTCCTCCTTCCATCCTGTAGATCCCAGGATAGAACGATGGTTGGAGACCAAGCCCTTTTGCCCACCGACCCATTTCACTGTCCTGTGAGTGGTCCACACTATGATATGCTCACTCTCCAGTCGAAGCAGCAGTGGACTGGGGCAGTGGAGAGCTGAGTGGACCACGCTTTCCCCTT
Source organism: Acomys russatus (assembly GCF_903995435.1). Classification (NCBI taxonomy): domain Eukaryota; kingdom Metazoa; phylum Chordata; class Mammalia; order Rodentia; family Muridae; genus Acomys; species Acomys russatus. The sequence goes on along the minus strand of NC_067157.1, from coordinate 8,952,904 downwards.
TGACAGGCACCTAGCAAAGCCGACACACATGGGTTCTAGATAAATTCTGAGGAAGCCCCTGCTCCCAGATGAAAACTCAGGAGCAGCATCTTCTGTAAATACAACCGAGAACCACACCGGACATGCCTCAGAGTATATGTTCCTATGCCTAACACAGGGACAGCAATTTAAACTTTTTGTTTGTTTGCTTTTATAGAGCTGATGATCAAGCCCAGAACCTTATACATGCTAAGCAATCACCCCGTCAGTGAGCTATGTCCCCAGCCCAGTTTAAAGGTGTCTTTAAACTATTTGTTATTTTTATTATTAGTAGTAGTAGTAGTTGTAGTAGTGTCACGGTGTGTGCTGTAGCGTGACGGAGGGGAGCATGTGTATACACACATGGCAATGGGAGGACAACTTGTGACAGTGACGCTCTCCTCTCCCTTCTACGAGAGTCAGGGGGGTCAAATGCAGGTGGCTAGGCTGGCAGGGTAATGGCCTTTATTGTCCATCCCTAAGGGTCTTTTGTTTTGTTTTGTTTTGTTTCTTGAGACTGGGTTTTTCTGTGTAGCCATGGCTATTCTAGACTCACTCTGTAGACCAGGCTGGCCTCAAACTCACAGCAATCCGCCTGCCTCTGCCTCCCGAGTGTTGGGATTGAAGGCGTGCGCCACCACAGCCCGGCCCCCCTAAGGGTCTTGAGTGACTTTCTTTTCCATCGTAGAACTGGCAGTACTTCAGCCCACATCACAGAATAAATGTGCCAATGAGCTGACAAAAAAGTTCAGCTTTAAGCCAGGTGTGGTGGCTCATGCCTATAATCCCAGCACTAGGGAGGCAGAGGCAGGTGGATCACTGTGAGTTCGGGGCCAGCCTGGTCTACAAAGCGGGTCCAGGACAGCCAAGGCTATACAGAGAGACCCTGTCTCAAAAAAAAAAAAAAGAAAAGTTCAGTTTTAAGCTGGGTGTAGTGGTGCATGCCTTTAATCCCAGCACTCGGGAGGCAGAGGCAGGCAGATCACTGTGAGTTTGAGGCCAGCCTAGTCTACAAAGCAAGTCTAGGACAGCCAAGGCTACACAGAGAAACCCTGTCTTGAAATCACGCCCCCTCCAAAAAAAAAAAAAAAGAGGTTCTCAGCTCAGTATATTAGTCCAGGCTGACCTTGAACTTGCAGTGTACTTGTCCCAGCTTCCCAAATGTTAGGATTTTATCAATGTCTGACCTTTTTCCTAGTTCTGCCGAAGGTCAGATAAGCAGATTTGTTTGGTCACTTTGGTACTTTAGAATAATGACTGTGTTGTTATTTTTAGCCTTGTAGTTTTTGTTGCTGTTCATTTGGTTTTGTTATTTCATTTTTATTACACTCATTTACTTACGGGAGTGTGTGTGTGTGTGTGTGTGTGTGTGTGTGTGTGTGTGTGTGTGTGTGTGTGTGTGTGTGTGTGTGTGTGGTTCGTGTGGGGAAGTCAGAGACCAGCTTGCAGGAGTTAGTTTTTTCTCTCCACCACGCAGCAGGGTCTGGGAATTGAACACAGGTCACCAGGCTTGGAGGTAAGTACCTTTATCTTCTGAGCCATGACAGTTGCTCTGGTCTGGTCTTTTGAGACAGGGTCTCATGTAACTCATGCCAACTGTATGTAACCCGTGCTGACTGTATGTGACTGGATATAACCATGTTATATGTAACCCGTGCTGACTGTATGTAATTGTACATAATCATGTTGTATGTAACTGTATGTAACCCATGCTGACTGTATGTAACTGTATGTAACATGACAAAAGTACTGGATTCTTAGTGTGAGCCACCAAGCCGGCCTCCTGTGATTTTCCTTTTCCTTTTTTAGACAAGGTCTCTCTACACGGCCCTGGCTGTCCTGGAACTCACTGTGTAGACCAAGGAAGACAGCCTCAAATTCAGATCATTTTTCTCTGCCTCCCACGTGCTGGAATTAAAGGTGCGAGCCACTACGTTCTGGACTGTTGATCCCTAGCTTTGGAAGGCATCTCCCTCATACAGACGCACCCAGACCACAGGAAATTTACCAGTCAGTCATCAACTCCAGGATAGGAAATGGCAAACACTCCAGCGTGCACAAGGCTCTAGTTTCAGTCCTTAGAACACAAACACACACACACACCCCATATCAATTTCATGTTTCTGTTTCACTATTCACTTCTGAGCCCCTCCCCCTTCCCCAGGACTACTGTGCTGTGGTGGCTCCTATCACAATCCTGACATGACTTTTATTGCTTTATTGTTGTTTTGAAACAGGTTCTTGCTAGCCTGGCATGTCCTCCTCCTCACCAAGACTGGCCTCGACTCTTGATCCTCAGGCTTCCCCTCCCCACGTCCTGGAATTGTGGTGTCCTTGTCCCTACGGTCTGTCCTGGGATTGCGGTGTCCTGGTTCTGTCCCTACGGCCAGCTGTGCCCCATCCCCCCACCCCTTATGTTGCCTCATATAGCCTGCTAAATGCATATTTGTTTTAAAAATGACCAAAGGGATCCAAAAGTTCTAAAGAGAACTTTTTGTTTGTTTGGGTTTTGTTGTTGTTGTTTTTTGAAAGACAGGGTTTCTCTGTGTAGCCTTGGCTGACCTGGAATTCTCTTTGTAGGCCAGGCTGGCTTTGAACTTATGGAGATCCACCTGCCTCTGCCTCCTAAGTGTGGCACCACATCCATCAAGAAGGACATTTCTTTTTACTTTTTGTGAGTTAGGGTAGGTCTCACTTTGTAATTCTGGTGAGGCGGACACATCTATTTGGACGAAGAGATTACAAGATGCCATTTGTCCCAGAGTGGGACTCTCCCTCACGCCGCACCAATTAACCAGATGGATCTGCCCTGGCTTTTCTTTTTCCTTTGAGACCAGGATGCAGGTCCAGGCTGGCCTCAAACACCTGGTGCTCCAGCGGCAGCCTGCTGGGACTGGAATCATTGGCATGTGGCCCCTCCCCTGCCCCCCACCACTGAAGGTTGTTTTATGTAGATAAAAACCTCTCAGGTGATCTCTTGGAGTCACTCTTTAAAAATAGAGACCTTTCCCCTTTTCTGTCTCTGGTGGCTTATCGGTCTTATTAAATGCGATTTCTCAAGCATTACATTCCTCCTGGAAAGGTAAGTTCAGAGCCTTTATCTCCCTGTGCTTTGGGAATGATTAAGAGACTGGAGAGGCAGGTCAGAGAAAACCCTGAGCTTGCTCTTTAAGTTCACTGATCTTTGGGGGTGGGGTGGGGTGGGGGTGGGGTAATCCTTTCTAACACTGCTGGGAACCTCTGGAAGTGAATACACTGCAGAGGTCCTGCTGAGTCCCCTGAAGAGCCTGTCTGGAGGTTCCAGTGGAGGGACAGAGCTAATCATGCACTCGTCCATCAGAGAAGGCCCTTCTCTTCCACGCAACATGCAACTTGAGGAGGGATGCTAGCACAAGGGAGGAAGGGGCATCTGCCTAGCTACCCAGATCACCCTCACATCCTTGAGCTCTCTTCTTGGCTTGTCCTCATCTTGGCCTTCCATGCTCTTTCTCAATAAACCCATTGCTAAGTCTTCTAGATACCAGATCAGTTCCATCATCTTCTACGATGATGTCAAGAATTCAGCTTAGTGGGCTGGAGAGATGGCTCAGAGGTTAAGAGCACTGACTGCTCTTCCAGAGGTCATGAGTTCAATTCCCAGCAACCACATGGTGGCTCACAACCATCTATAACGAAATCTGTATACATAATAAAAATAAAACAAATAAATAAATCTTTAAAAAAAAAAAATTCAGCTTAGCAAGAATCTCCATACTATGCATCTCCTCTCAGTAATTTTCCACGCACAGACACCCTTGCTCTGGTTCCTTGACTGTAAATTCCCACGTGCCTTGGCTATATTTTAGTTTGGCTGTATTCTGACATACCTACTACAATAGCAATTGCCCCCCCCCTTTTTTTTGCTGTCCTTTTTATTTTATTTTATTTTTTTAACCATTCAGAAGCTATAAAAGAGTGCAGGGTGATGGCCCACACCTTTAATTCCACCATTTGGGAGGCAGAGGCAGGTGGATGACTGTGAGTTACAGACCAGCAAGGGCTACAAAATGAAATCCTGTCCCAATAAATAAATACATAAGCAAACAAATAAGTGACTATTATAATAATGATAAAACAAAATAAACAAAATGGGTGTTTAAAAATCATCATTAGCAGGATCAAAAGTTAAACCGAGGGAGCAAATTGTGATTTATATCACCAAAGAAATATGCTTTTTAAAAAGCAGCCATCAGAGTCAAGAGAGATGGCTCAGGGGTTAAAAACACTTGCTGTTCTTGCAGAGGACCCAGGTTCAATTTCAAGCACCCATGTGGTGGCTGACAACAGCCTGTAAACTCCAGCTCCACGGATCCGACGACAACTTCACCAAGGGCACCACCACACATATGGCACACACACAGGGAGACACGTAACTTAAAAAAAAAAAAAAAAAAAAAGGAAACGCAACCCTTAATTTAAAAATAGGCAAAAGATTTGAATAGGTCACGACAGAAAGAGGGAGATATGAATGATTCATAAAATATGAAAAGATATTACAGAGATACAAAATAAGGGAAAAAATCAAATCACAGTACCATTCAGACTAGTAAAGTTGTTTTTTTTTTTTTTTCCGAGACAGGGTTTCTCTGTGTAGTCTTGGCTGTCCTGGACTCACTTTGTAGACAAGGCTGGCCTGGAACTCACAGTGATCCTCCTGCCTCTGCCTCCTGAGTGCTGGGATCATTAGCATTTCTTAGTAGAGATGAGCATTCATACCCACTCTTTTTCCCCCCAAGACAGAATTGTGGAGCCCTGGCTGTCTTGGAATTCATTTTGTAGACAAGGCTGGTTTTGAATTTAGAGATCTGCCTGCCTCTGCCTCTCAAGTGCTGGAATTAAAGGCGTGCGCCGCCGCCGCCGCCACCACCACCCAGCCAGACTAGTAAAGATTTTAAAAATTGATAATACACTGTTTGTGAAGCTATAGACAAAGGTGCACTTCTGTGCATTGTTAAATCAAATGTCAAGAACTAGAGAGATGGCTCATGGGTACTGGTTGCTCTTTCAGAGGACCAGGGTTTGGTTCCCAGTACAATGACTCCAGTTCAAGGAGAGACAACACCCACTTTTGACCTCTTTAGAAGCAGACACACACATGGTGCACAGAAATACATCCAGACAGAACATTAGATTGATGAAGTTAAAGTTAATTTAAAAAATTTAAACAGCTGGGCAGTGGTGTGGTGCACTCCATTAATTCCAGCATTTGGGAGTCAGAAGCAGGCAAATATCTGTTTAAAAACAAGAACAACAAAAAGAAAACCAAACGTCAACTTTAGAAAGAGGGAAGCAGGATATGCCTGTAATCCCAGCACTCAGGAAGGCAAAGGCTGTCGGATTGCTGTGAATTGGAGGATAGCTTGGTCTACAAAGCAAGTCCAGGACAGCCAAGGCTAAACAGAGAAACCCTGTCTTGGAAAAAAGCAACCAACCAAACCAGAAGAAGAAGAAGAAGAAGAAGAAGAAGAAGAAGAAGAAGAAGAAGAAGAAGAAGAAGAAGAAGAAGAAGAAGAAGAAGAAGAAGAAGAAGAAGAAGAAACAGAAGAAAGAAAAGGAGGGAGAATTTAGATTCTACAGGATCTCTCAATTATAAATGCACGTCGGGACTGGAGAGATGGCTCAGTGGTTAGAGCACTGGTTGCTCTTCCAGAGGTCCGGAACTCAATTCCCAGCAACCACATGGTGGCTCATAAATGTACATGTCTTCTGGCTCAGTAACTTCATCTACACAAATTCATCCTACAAACATACCCAATATGCACCATGCACCACACTCAAGGCTATTCAAGGTAGCATTACACAAGTGAAAAGATTGCATCCTAGGTAGTTTTGTTGTCAATGTGACACAAGCTAAAGTTATCAGAAAAAAGAACTTCAATTGAGAAAATGCCTCTCATCAGACTTAAATATTTTTAAGAAAAGAAAGCAGGCTGAACAAGCCATGGGGAGCAAGCGTAAACAGCATTCCTCCACAGTCTCTGCTTTGGTTCCTGACTTGGCCTTTAAGCCAATCATACCTTTTCGTCATAGCAATGGCGACCCTAAGACAGGCTAAATCACCACATATATCTGTCAGCAAAGAGCAGGTTTAAGCCCAGCCTATATCACGATACTTTGCTTTTGTACAAAGCACAGTTCTTATCATTTCTGTAATACCGTGGTAAGGAAAAAAAAAAAAAAAAAAAAAAAAAAAAGCCCAGATTCTCAAAAGACTCACATGGCCCAAGATGGTGTCATAGTCTGAAAAGCTCTGGGAAAAACTTCTGATGCTGTAAATAGGGATGTGCGGGCCTTCAGATTTTCACTTTTAAATTTTATTATTGTTACTACATGTGTGATGTGTATGCAGGTGTACGTGTGCCAGAACAGGCATGCTGAGATCAGAGGGCAACTTTGTGGAGATGGTTCTCTCCTCCCACCTTCCCAAGGGTTCTGTGTCTGCAACTCAGGTCATCAGGGCTTGCAGAACAAGCATTGGATGTGCTGGGCCATCTTGATGGCTCTGTTTGTTTGTTTTGAGACAGGGTTTAATAGTCTTAGCAGTCTGGGCTAACCTCTAACTCCTTATGCACATGAGGATGACCTTGAACTCCTGATCTTCCTGCCTCTGCCTTCTGAGTGCAGGCATCACAGCTCTGGGCCTTCATACCCAGCTTTTTTTTTTTTTGTTTGGTTTTTGGATTTTCAAGACAGGGTTTATCTATGTAGCCTTGGCTGTCCTGGACTTGTTTTGTAGACCAGGCTGGCCTCGAACTCACAGCTATTTGCCTTCCTCTGTCTCCCGAGTGCTGGGATTTAAGGTGTGCACCACCACACCCGGCTCAGCCTTTTTTTTTTTTTTTAAACTTCTGAATGTACATGAAGAATTGAGGTTACCTGTGAGGACTGAGGAAGCACCAATGTAAGAAGGTAAAAAGAAGAGATTTCTGGAGTGTACTGAAGTCTCAAATGAAGTTGGAAAGCATGGATTTGCTAAGGTGCTGTTTGGCATGGAATTTTCTTCAGGAATGCCCATCAGCCTGGAGAGAGGTCAGAGTGTGAGGACTAAGGTGCTTTGAGCCGGTAAATTGTCTAGAAGAGACTAGAGTGGTCTTTGCCACCCTAAGTCTTCTGAAGTGTGCTACAGTTCCAGATCCTGACTCCCTGGAGGTCCAGTTACTTGCTTTTGTTTCCCTCGGAGTTTTGGAGAAGTGACATTCTAATCAATTACAAGAAAGCAGTTGAAGCTGGGCATGGTGGCGCACGCCTTTAATCTCAGTGCTTGGGAGGCAGAGGCAGGCGGATTACTGTGAGTTTGGGGCCAGCTTGGTCTACAAAGCAAGTCCAGGACAGCCAAGGCTACACAGAGAAACCCTGTCTTGAAAAACCAAAAAAAAAGAAAGAAAGAAAAAAAAAAGATGAAAATTATAAACTGGGTGTGGTGGTACAGGACATTGCCAGATGCATGTATTTGATTAAAATATTTGGGTATACTTTATGCTTTTTGACTATTTGAATTTCCTGTCTTAAGCGGCTACACAAAATAATAATAAGCAGGGACTTTTCTCTTTTGAAATAGGGTCTCACTGAGTAGCCCTGGCTGTCCTGTAACTTACTTAGACCAGGCTGGCCTTGTACTCACTGAGATCCACCTGCCTCTGCCTCCTGGGTGTTGGGATTAAAGGCGTGTGCCACTGCACCTGGCTTCCCTCCACCCCCCCCCCCTTTTGATTAGGATACTTTCTGCTGTATATTTTTTTATTTAGAAAGGTACGCACTTACATGACTGGGTATGGAATCACTTAAGGACGTACACCACTTTATGAGTCTGTGAGGGTACTTCCCAAGACATTAAAACTAAAGACCCACTCTCAGTGCCAGTAGCATCATGCCACGGATGAGGGCCAGGGCAGATAGTGAAAAAGGAATAGCAGCATATACCGCTCTGCTTCCCAGTCTTTCTAGCTGTGAGGAGTCCCACCATAAACTCTGCCAGGTCTTCTTATGGTGAAGGACTGTATGCTCTTAAACCATGAGCCAAGCAAGATAAATCCTTTTCTCCTCTTTTCGTGGTGATATTTTGTCACAGCAAAAATCAGAGTAACTAATGCAGTTGTTTCCCAGATTGTTTAACATACATATTCTTCTCTTGGGGGTTCTACAGCTTTTCAACTCTCTCTCTCTCTCTCTCTCTCTCTCTCTCTCTCTCTCTCTCTCTCTCTCTGTGTGTGTGTGTGTGTCTGTCTGTCTCTGAGACAGGGTTTTAATATTTATCTCAAGATGGTCTCCAATGAAATGATATCCCTCAGTCTTCTGGCTTTTTGAAATATAGGCCTATGTCTTCACAGCCAGCATCTACTATTTCTAGACAATGTCTCAGGTGCTCAAGCTGGCCTTGAACTCCTGATTCTCCTTCCTCCAGTGAGTGCTAGGACTACAGCCATTTGCCATCACAGCCATTAATGTGCTGCTGGGATCAACCCAGGGCCCCACTGCACGCTAGGCAGCCATTTTACCAGCTAAGCTGCAGCTCCGACCCTACCTTTCTTTCTTTCTTTCTTTTTTTTATTACAATTAAAGCTTGAATTCATGTTTTTGAGGCAAAGGTCTCATGTAAACCTATAAATTTGGTATGTCCCCCAGGCTGGCAGTGAAGTTTGCCTTTCCCACTGAGTCTTGAGATTTGGTTATTTTGGTCATTGTTCTGAATACAATTTATTATTTTCTTTTTTGTTTGTTTGTTTCCTTAAATTTTTTCCATCTTTATTATAACTAGGAATTCATCTACACCAAAAACCAAACCAAACCAAAAACCTGTTACTTTAATCCAGCCACTGTAATCTAAATTATCCTCCCTCCCTTCCTCCCTCTCCTTCCTCCTCCTTCTTGTCCGCCCCTCCCCCGTCACCTTGAGCGTGGTGTATTTAGGCATGCTGTGCAGAAACCAACATCAATGTCTTCTACCACTCTTGCTTATTTCTTTGAGGTGTGGCCTCTCCCTGAGACTGGAGCTCCTTGTTTTGTCGTTCCCCACCCTGCTCACCAGACTGAGAGCCATCAAACCCCAGAGGTTCTCTTACCCCTCCCCCCACTCCCAACAGTGTTGTAGTTGCTGGCAAGCCTTGTTTGTTGCCTGAGTACTGGGGTTCAAAGTCAGGTCCCCACGCTTGTACAGCAAGCAGTCTTAAATCAGGGAACCATGTCTCTAAAACTCTTCAGTTTGTCCCTTTCAGATCTGTAGTCTCCTGTACTCTGGAAATACACTGCTATCTTTGGAACTTGCTAACTTTTATGACTGTGCCACAGTGCTGGGTTTGCAGGCTGGCCTGAAGGCTCCCTAGGGAACCTATGAGACCTCGTGGTTCAGGTGTCATGGATGACAACACAATGCAGTGACTCCTGCCACCTGAGTTCTCAGCACTTCCCTATCTCCGTTTCCCTTTCCCGCCTCTCTAGAGTCCTCCTGTGGTCCTTTCCCCCCATTTTGTACAAAGGTTATCTAAGTTGCATTCCAAGTGTAACACAAACACACTTACCACTTAAAACAAAACAAGCTCACCAGGATTTGTGGGAAACAAGAGCGGCAGCATATCCAGTGTTCCTGCGGGGGCTTTCAGCTCTGTCCACTATTATTTTGTTTCAGGGACTAGGCACAGTTTGACCTTAGTTTGGACATATCAGGCTTCAAATTTTCCACTCCAACCCGGGCTTGGTGGCGCACGCCTTTAATCCCAGCACTCGGGAGGCAGAGGCAGGCGGATCACTGTGAGTTCGAGGCCAGCCTGGTCTACAAAGCGAGTCCAGGACAGCCAAGGTTACACAGAGAAACCCTGTCTCGAAAAACAAAACTATATATATATATATATATATATATATATATATATATATATATATATATATATAAATGTATATAAATTAAAGATTTTTTTCCCACTCCCTTATCTTACTGCTTTGAAGCAGCATTGTAGAACAGGATGACCTTGAAACTTCTCATCCTCAGGTCTCCACTACCTGAGTGCTAGTATCACCTTACGACAGGATTTGTGTCCTTCTTGGACTTGAAGTTAGTATTTTATGAATCCCAGGCAATCAACCTACCGAGCTACATAACCATCTCTCTTGTTTTTTGAGACAGGGTCTCGTATATCCCAGGTTGGTTTCTAACTCCTAATACTCCGGTCTCCATTTCCCAAACGTCAGGATAACAGATGTGCACTGATTCATTTGAGACGTTTGTTAAAGGTTTCCAGAAGTGACTTTCCAGGGATCACAGTGAGGCACTGGGCTGACTGGGCTTGGCTATCTTACAGCATAGGCAGTTTTTTCTCCTTCCTGCTGTTCCAACAACTGCCTTCAAAGTGCCAGACAGCTAAAATCGTTTCCGGGGTCCCTCCCAGCAGAGGCTGACTCAGAAAAACCGGAAGCTCACGCCCCCCTCCCCAGCGCCCCCCCCCTCGCGCCTGCGCGTCACTCGGCGGCGGCGCGCTCTCCCGAGGCATTGTGGTTGTTGTAGTCCCCCCCCCAGATCTCTGGTCCCTTCAGTCCCGTGACACCGCTGCGCCTCAGCCCCACCCCGCAGTGTCCCTCCGGGGCCGCCGCGGGGCCTGCGTACCGGGGCGCGGCGTTCAGGCCGATCAGCCGCTTCTCCCTGGTCAAAGGGCGGAAGCCCGAGCAAACCTGGGGGCGGAGCTTCGCGCGGAGCTTCGGGAGGCCCGCCCGCCCTACGTGCTCGTTCGCCTCCGTCCGCTGCGCGCGAGCCGGGAGTCCCCGCGGCGGGCGGCGGCGGCGGCGGCGGTGGCGGCGGCGTTAGCGGAAGGCGGAGACGGTGCAGAGAGCCCGCGGCTGGCGCGGCCACAGCGAAATGGCAGAGACCGTAGCGGACACCCGGCGGCTGATCACCAAGCCGCAGAACCTGAATGACGCCTACGGGCCGCCCAGCAACTTCCTCGAGATCGATGTGAGCAACCCGCAGACCGTCGGGGTCGGCCGGGGCCGCTTCACCACCTACGAGATCAGGGTCAAGGTGAGGCGCCCGCCCCTCTCCCGCTACCCTGGCTTCGCGCCCGCTCGCCCCCGCCGGACCCCCGAGGTGTCAGCGAGCGGCTGCCCCCTGGCCAGCCTCCCCTGCAGACGCCCTGGGCAAGCTTGTCTGCGGGCGGAGGCGCCAGCCAGGGTCTCCCCTCCTTGGACGGTTTGTATGGGGGACCAACCCGCTGGCTCCTGTGGAAGGTGCTGGAAGAAGAGGGCGTGGGCTGATCTCTGCTTGCCTCCCCAGCAGCTGATCTGGGCATGACATTTGAGTTGTAGGGGTAGATCTTTCGAGAACACTGTTCTCCGAAAAGGGAGCTAGGTGTGACTGAGGAAAACAGGGTTGTGCAAAGTTGAAGCCCTCCCTCCCAGTCTCTCTCTCTCTCTCTCTGTCTCTCTCTCTCTCTGTCTCTCTCTCTCTCTCTCTCTCTCTCTCTCTCTGTCTCTCTCTCTGTCTCTCTCTCTCTCTCTCATTCCTGGACGCTTACCAAGACGTGGCCAAGCCAAGCTTAGCATGTCTTTCCAGGCCTTTCTCAAGCTACAAGACTAACCTGGGCCGCACACTTCTGAGCAGAACTTGGAGTTCACAAAAGCACGGCAGATTTTTGGTAGGGCTGAACCAAACCTTAGCAATGATAGGGACCTTAGCCTTCTTGGCTGTCGCCCTGCTGAAGGCCTAGGTGTGAGGAATGTTACCCACCTCAGTATCCAAAGTAACAACTGCCCAGGAAGGTGGGTGGGGGCTACTCATTTAAATATCTTGCTCTCTTAGTTTCTAGATTTTCACTTCAACTGGATGAAGGAATCAGCTGAAGTAGAAACATACACTTAGACTTTCATAACTAGTATTTTTTGGCAGTAAGTACTTTAGATTATTTGAAAGATGCTAACTGAAAACACTCTGTAGTTTAGGATTAAAGATTTTGTCCACATTTGGAATTTTTTTTATTACTTCATTACTAAAAACTAAATTATTAAAAATAACCATAAGATAATTTTGGCCCTAGATGAATCATAACAATTTAAGATTACTGTTACTGTTACAGCTTATGTGAAGAAATTTCTCAATAACATAGACACTTTTTGTGTGGTAAACAAAATTTGCCATCCTAGTCATTTTTAAGTTGTGTGGCTCAGCAGTGCTACATATACTTAGGTTGTGAAACTTATACATTTAAAAGAAGGTTCCTTATGTAAGTAATGACCTGGAAAAAAGCTAATCACCAAAATTTTTGTTTTCTTTTTCTTTTTGAGATAGAATCTCATAGGTAAGGCCGTGGCCGGCCCTGAACTTCCTATGTAGACCAGGCTGGCCTGGCTTGCTGAGATTAAAGCCGTGTGTTTCTGTGTCTGTCAAATCATCAAACTTTTAAGAAATTAAGCGTAATAGTTTGATGTTTTAAGGTACTCTTTAAACCCTCTGGATGTGTAAAACATGAGTCAGATTAGTATCTTGTTCTCTGAAAACTGCAGAATTCAGGCTCCAGCACATCTGGGGGAAATACATCTTACACAAGCTTGTTTTATTTATTTTTTTTTGGGTTTTTTTTTTTTTTTTTTTTTTTTTTTTTTGGTCTTGTTTTTTGAGACAGGGTTTCTCTGTGTAGCCTTGGCTGTCCCTGTACTCCCTTTGTAGACCAGGCTGGCCTCGAACTCACAGCGATCCGCCTGCCTTTGCCTCCCGAGTGCTGGGATTAAAGGCGTGCGCCACCACGCCCGGCCTCACAAGCTTGTTTTAAAGGGGCACGCTTTTAGGGACTGGAGCGTCGGCTCAGTGGTTAAGAGCACCTACCGCTCTTGCAGAGGATTTCAGCTAAATTCCCAGCATACACATCAGATTGGTCACAGCACTGTAGCTCCAGCTCCAGGGGAGCCAGCGCCCCCTTCTGGTCTCCTTCGGCACTTCACACAGACAGGCACACAGACACACATACAACTTTAAAGGGGATGACTTTTGTCTTTACTATCTATATGGCCTGCTACTAAGAACTTCCTCTTTTGCCTTCATTCACCAGCATGTTTTTTTCGTTGTGCCAGCATGAAACTTGGTATTCCTGTTTCTAAACTTCCATAGCTAGTGCTTCCTATCGCACAGTTGAGTTGGATCCGCCTACACTTCCTCCACTTTATAGCTTACTGCTTATCTTGCTAAGTACATTGTTAAATGCATCGAGTGTCATGTTTTCTTTCCAAAAATACATGAGACCTTGTTACCAAATAGTGGATATGACATTTGCATATAATTATTAATGGCCTGGCCATTTAAGAGTGATAGTGAGCTAATTAAATAAATTGTATACCTCCTTTGGTTTATTTTTATTATAAGCCAGTTGGTGGTGTGTTAATGACTGTTACAGTCAGAAATACTGGTGCCCAATAATAAAAACATAATTGAGGTTTTAATGCTTAGAAAATGCTGATGGAGTTTCTCTTAGTATGTAATGTAGTGACTGAAAACTCAAGACATGTAATAAGACATTAGGCTTTGTTTTTTTTTTTTTAAGTAGCATATGATTTTTGAGCATAATCATGATTTGTATTAAGATAGAATGAATGGAGCCGGGCGCGGTGGCGCACACCTTTAATCCCAGCACTTGGGAGGCAGAGGCAGGAGGATCGCTGTGAGTTCGAGGCCAGCCTGGTCTACAGAGCGAGTCCAGGACAGTCAAGGCTACACAGAGAAACCCTGTCTCAACCCCCCCCTCCCCAAAAAAAGATAGAATAAGCACATGCCTTCACTCTCAGTACTTGAGTGGCAGAGGCAGGCCGATCTCTGTGAGCGTGAGTTTGGTCTAATAGTTCCGGGATGGAGGGGAAAAAAAGGTAGAATAGCCATGAGATGAACACATTTCTCATTATGTAATATTATTTATTACTGGTCTAAACTGTTGATAGTCTCCTTAGTTCTACTACTTGCCTTTTGCTGTTGAATTTGTCATATAGTAAGCCATTTTATTTTTCAGAGTTTGGGCCCTTAAACTATCTTACAGTTGCTCTCTAATTCTAGTCTTGAGAAAACTTGAATTTTACAGGGTCTGATTGAAATTGCTCCAATTCACTGGGTAATTTTATCTGGATGGTGGCACTTTAGAATACAAGTTTCCCAATCTGCTTTATCTTTCCTCGGTTGAGAATAGTGTTTAAGACTATTAGGATCACTTGATTAGTGTGTCTCGGCTTCTGAAAATAATTGGCACAGGGTTAATGTTTTTTTAAATTGCTGTAATGGGTAGGCAGGGCAGAGAGCACCATGCATGATTAAAGGTCTGGGAAAGCTCAGGGTCCACGTTATTTGGCATTAAAGAGAAGGCTGAAGAGGAAACTGAGCCACTGCTTATGAAGTTTGTGTGAATACATTGTCTGGGGATTTTCAGTTACCCTCAAATCTACTCTTGTACCTGGTGATAATTGAGATTCTTGAGGTTTGAGCTAGCATTGGGTTTAAAGAATAACCATTCTGGGCTGAAGAGTTGGCTCAGTGGTTAAGAGCACTGTCTGCTCTTCCAAAGGTCCCGGGTTCAATTCCCAGCACCCACATGGCAGTTGACACCCTCACACCAATGCACATAAATTTAAAAATTAAATAAAAATATTTTAAAAAAGAATAACCATTCTGCCATTTCCTGGCAGAATGAGGTTAAAACAAACACACACACACACCAACTGTGGAAAAGATTAAGCTTTGTCACAGGTAGGAGCAGTCTTGGCGGGGTTTTACCTTTGGGGCACCCCATGAATACCTTGTGACAGACTGAGTGGAGCCATCCTGGGTCTAGAATTCAAGAAGCAGACCTGGGAACCCCACCTGGACTATTGTCTTTCTAATGGACCCTCACCGGGAGGGAGAAGGAGCCGGTCCTTCCCACATGACTCAGACAGTTGGGGAAGAGAGAACAACAAAGTCGGCTGCAGAGAGAGCGTGCGGGGGCAGCGGACCAGCTGGACCAGCACACAGGCCAGAGAGACACCTAAGGACCCGTCCCGTGGACCGGCTACCGGAAGGTTCACTCTTTTGTCCCTTTAACCTTTTTCCTTCTTGTATAAACTAGTTGGGTTGTATAATAAAGTTTAATTACTAAAAAACAGAGTCAACAAACAACAACGACAACAACAACAACAACAACAAAACCCAAAAAGCAAAAACAAGAAATGGATTCTTGGAACTACCTCCCAGGACTGGATAATACAGTGACTGGCACCCAATACTGTCACTCAAAGCCTGGCCCTTCTTAAATATCAATATCTTCTAAATGAGAAGTTGGCAGGCAACTACCTGTGTGCGCCTGCATGTTAACTTGCAGGTGACTTACTAAAATGGATTTCCTTACTAAAAAGACTACTTGCCATGGAAGTATACCTTCATTGAGGCAAGTCTGACATAAAAAGAGGCCGTTTTTTAAAAATACTGAACCAAAGAGCCATTTGAAACTTACATTCAAGTGTAAAGCCTAATAGCAGCGTCGGTTTAGCAAGGGAGGTGCTTGGTAGAAGTAGCAGAGCCTTTCTAACACGCTTTCCCCAGCACTTGGAGGCCGAGGCCAGCCTGGTCTATGGAACCTGGGGCAGCCACGTGAGCAGCGGCCAGGGCTCCATGAGAGGCCCTGCGTCAAGTAGTGGCTTGATCGCATTCACCATTCTGAAGATGTACAGCTTGTTTTTCTTTGGGGTCAGTTCTCTGATACTGAATTTGGAAATCAATATTTAAGACTTGAAAGTATCAGCCAGGCATCGTGGCACATGTCTTTAATCCCAGCACTGAGAGGCAGAGGCAGGCAGATCGCTGTGAGTTCAAGACCAGCCTGGTGTAGAAAGCGAGGTCAGGGCAGCCAAGGCTACACAGAGAGACCCCCCTCCCCCACAAAAAAGAACTTGAAACTATTTTATTAAAGGGTCAAAATAGTATTTATTCTGATTTCTGAGGCAGGGTTGGCCTAGAACTCACAATGTACCTGGAGATGGCTTTTACATCCTGACCCTTCATTTCTGAGGTGCTCTACGGTAGGCCTGCAGCAAGATGCCTGGTCAGAATAGCATTTTAGCTCAGAGAGGTCCACCTGCCTCTCTTCTATAAGTGCTGGGATTGAAGGCATGTGCTACTATGCCCAACTGAAACTCAGGTCACTAAAAATACATAAATTTATTTGTATGAATGTCTGCTCCACATTCATGCCGGTGCCTTCAGAGGTCATGAGATGGTAGATTTTCTGGAACTCTAAGGCGTTTGTAAGGCACTGTGTGAGTGCTGGGAATTGAACCCAGATCTCTGAAAGAGTAACAAGTGCTAAGCTCCTGAGTCCACATCAGGTGTCTTGATGCTAGCAGGTAGCCGCCCAGTCTGCGCAGCTCTCTTCCTCAGTTGGTTAGCTATGGATCGGCTTGTTGGTTTTCCTTTATGAGACAGCATCTTTTGTTTGTTTGGGTTTTGTTTTTGTTTTTTTGGAGACAGGGTTTCTCTGTGTAACATTGGCTGCCTTAGACTCGCTTTGTAGACCAAGCTGGCCTCAAACTCACAGCGATCTGCCTGCCTCTGCCTCCCAGTGCTGGGACTAAAGGCATGCGCCACCACCACCTAGCCAGACAGGGTCTTTCTATGTAGTCTTAGCTGGCCTCAAGCTCTGCCTCCTGAGTGCTGGGATTGAAGGGGTGTGCCACCTTCAAATTTGCATTTGAAATTAGTTGCTAGTGACCTTTTAGATGTACTTTTATGTATGAGTGCCATGTACATGCCTGGTAGTGCCCACAGAGGCCAGAAGAGACCACGGGATCTCCTAGAACTGGAGTTGTAAACCACCATGTGGGTGTTAGGAACTGAGCCTGGGTCAGCTACAAGAGCAGCAAGTGCTCTTAACCACTGTGCATCTCCCCAGGCCTGCAATTGACTTGTCTGGCATCTCCATCAGAAGAGACTAACTTAACACCAGCCTCAGAGAATGTGATAAAGGCAGTGGCAGTTAAAAAGGAGCCCAGTTGTTTTATATTGGCTAATTAGAAATCAAATCTATATTATTCAGCTTAAAGATTGAGAAACAAAGGCACAAAACTTGTCTCCTAACCAGAGGAGCTTGCCTAATGCCCAAGAGCTGCTGTGGTTATAACCTAAGGATGGGGTGCACTTTTTTTAAATTTTAAAAAATACATTAAACTTGTTATATCGACACCCTAATTTTGGTGTGTTCAGATGTTTGGCATACTTGAGGTGAAGAAGTTGCCATCAGTGGGTGAGATGTGCCTAGAAACAGCTGAAAGATCAGATCCTGTGCTGTGGAGAGGTGGCCTGAAGGAGAGTGGTAGTTTAAAGCTACGAAGTGGAGGGATTTCTCACTTGATCCTTATTATAGAAGCCAACCTCTGATAAGCCAAGCAGAGAAGAAAGCCTAGCTCACAGATGCAAAGGCTGAGACCTGTTTGTTACCTGTTGCTTTTCATCTCTCCAGTCTCTCTCTGTTGTTGTTGCCTTTGGGGTGGGGGATCAGAGAGAGAGGGCGGGGGGGGGGGGGGGGGGGAGAGGACACACACGTGCATGCATGCAGACATGGACATGGAGCCAGAGGTCCACCTGGGGTGGGTGTTGTTTCTCAGGAGCTGTAGATCTTGTGTGGTTTTTTGTTTGTTTTTGTGAGGTAGGATCCTTCTGTGTAGCCATGGCTAGCCTGGAACTTGCTGAATTTGAGCTCACAGAGATCCTCTTGCCTCTGTCTACAAGTGCAGGGATTACAGGTGTGCACATCCAGCCAGCCACTGTGTTTTTTGAGACAAGGTAGTTTGCTTTACTTGTGCCTAGAGCCTGATTCCCTGAGGCTGGCCTCCCAGCCTGTCCCAGCCTGTCCCAGCCTGTCCCAGCCTGTCCCAGCACCGGGATTAGAGCGTTTACTCTGTCATCTTTCACCTGTGTTCCAGGGTCCAGTCTGCTCCTAGCACAGCAGACACTTTACTATTTCCCCAGCCTCCCTTTCTGTATTTTTGAGTCAGTGTCTCACTTGATAGCACAGTCAAGCTTGAATTTTGCTTCTCCTGCAGCCTCGCCACTGTGCCTGTCATGTTTTGAAACAGAATTCCACTGTATAGACCAGGCTGGCTCCTAACCCACAGAGACCCGCCTGCCTTTGCCGCCCTAGTGCTGGAATGAGAGGTGTGCACCCGTTGCCCAGTGGCTTTTCTCTGCCCTACTTAATGCCTCTGCCCCTGTGTGCTTGCATCTAGAAAGTGGACTGTTGCAGAACAGTTTTCTTCAGCAGCCTCATCTGACAATCACAACTTATCCAATAGCGCTCAGCTTTTTTTTTTTTTTTTTTTTTTTTTTTTTGGTTTTTCGAGACAGGGTTTCTCTGTGTAGCCTTGGCCATCCTGGACTCACTCTGTAGACCAGGCTAGCCTCGAACTCAGCGATCCGCCTGCCTCTGCCTCCCGAGTGCTGGGATTAAAGGCGTGCGCCACCACGCCCGGCTCATAGCGCTCAGCTTTAATGCCCCTTTTTGCTGATCCTGCCACACTAGACTAGTGTCACTTGCTGTGTGCCTTAGCTGCCCTGTGTCATGTTTGGTTTTCTGTGGTTCCTGTGTCTTACACTAGAAGCTCCTAATGGACAAAGACTGTCATGCCCACCACGGCTCCATACCACACTGTGCCCGGCACCTGATTCAATGAAGGTTCAGGGCATTGGCTTGCTGAAGGTCACAGCTATTAGTGGTGAAACTGGGATTTAAATTAGAGGCTATAGCTGTCCTTCCACCCTCACATTCATGTCATGTGGAGAGCTTTTGAGTCCCCCTAGAAAGACTCAGCTGGGTAGATGAGCTCTGGGCGGTGGTCGTTTCAGTGAGTGCTGCAGCAAGGCACGTTTGGTACCTAACTAACTAGGGATTTTCTTAGTGTGCACTGTGCTGTCTCAGCGAGGAATACACATGTGACCTTGACGGGGTTAAAAAGTTTCTGAAGTAGTTGTCATTAATACACTAAACAAAAATGGCAGGCCCTAATAACGATGGAAAAACCATAGGTAATTTTCCAAGTTAGAAAACTTGATTTTGAGGAAAGACAAATTAACGCATATTTCAGTGTATAGACTGGAGGTGGGCAGAGGGAAAGAGGTTAGTTAGGTTCCAACTTGGTGAAAATGTGCATAGTATGTAGTGAGAACCCCAGTCTGGCCAGGAGTGCAGAAGATAGGCCAGTAGAGGGAGCACCTATGTTTTCTGTCCTTCCCTGCCAGCGTCTTTGTTTATAGACCTATCTGGGTCATAGGATACTAGTAGTGGATTCTGATCACTTGATTCCCCAGAAGCCTTTGTTACTGTGTGAAACAATTCTTTACCCTCTTTTGGCTCCTCCTCCTCCCCCTCCTCCCTGATCCCTTCCCTTTAAAGAGTCTGCCTTTGTGCCTCAACCCATAAAGCCTATCACCCTCTTGTTTGCTTCTCTCCCTTAGACCTTTCTGAATCCCACTTAACATAATTCCATTTCCATTTACTATTTTCTTGCAGTGCCATAGTTTCATTCTTTCCAGCTGAATAACATTCCATTTTGTTTAAGTACCACAGTTTTGGTTTTGTGTATGAGGCATTGGTGCACGCATGCCATGGTTCCCTGTGGGTTTCAGAGGATAGCTTACGGGAGTCTGTTCTCTTTCACCATTTGGTCCTGGAGATTGAAGTCAGGTTGTCAGGTTTGAAGGCAAGTGCCATTACCTGCTGAGCCCTCAAAGAGCACTTTATGTACCCTCCTGATGGCTAAGGATGGTGAACTCTTTTCATTGCCCATTTGTATTTCTTTCTTTGGGAACCTCCTTTTCCATTTCTTGATGGTTGGTTTGGGCTTTGATGTTCAATTATTGGAGTTCCTATGCAGGGTGAAGGGAGGGAACATAGAACATGTGCCCACTGCATCTGCTTCTTGTGGCTCCTGCTGCCGCCTTGCAGGCTCTTCTGTGTGCACGGTTGGTCTTTTGTGAAGCTTCACATAGGGGCACTGGTGCTTGTTGTGGGTGACGGAAACAGAAGGAAAGTGTCCAAGCTGAGAGCGAGGATTATAGTAATGGTGTGTGTGTGTGTGTCCAGATGGTTCTGTGGTGCTTTTTAAGATTGAGAGGCACGCACTGTTAGTGAACTGACGAAAGCCTGCTGTGAATGAGACAGATTGGATTCCAGTTTGATGGGCAAGTTAGTTAGAGAACCAGGCAGACCTGCGTGGCTGGGCGTGGAGGCTGAAGGTAGAGCTGATGTGCTCCAGAGGCAGACAGGTGAGGGGAACCCGACTTCTCCAGAGCTTTGTCACCTAGAAATTGCAGTTTGGCTCCCATCATCCTTACTACAGAAAAACTCTCTTTCATCTTCCCTTCCCCATTTGTCTTTTTAACATTTATTTTTCATTATTATGTATATAGTTCTCTGCCTGCCTGTACACCTGCACACCAGAAGAGGGCATCAGATCACATTATAGATGGTTATGAGCCACCATGTGGTTTCTGGGAATTGAACTCAGTACCTCTGGGAGAGCAGATAGTGTTCTTAACCACTGAGCCATCTCTCTAGCCACCCTCCCCCATTTTTCTATTGGACATAAAATGGACATTTAACTAAATGGCTACTGTTCCCTTTTGGTTGGCATTCATTGAAGATGGTGGTCTGAGGGAAAGCTGATGTTCTGTGAAACCAGCACCTCTCCCCATTTAGTGGCTCGCTCATTCAGCTTTACCTTTATGGTTGAGTGGTTATTTTTTTCTCATTGGTTTTTGTTTTGTTAATCCAAAGCCGTAAAATAAAAACCCTTGTATACCTTGTTCCTGGAGAATTTTAAAGTTTTTTTTTCCCCTAAAATCAAGGATGATTCTGTAACTTGTACATAGCTCTCACAAAAGAGCATACAAATTGTAAGCTCTTTAAAATTGCTTACAAATTATAAAGCAATTTCTGTTTTGTTGTTTGCTTTTAGTTTTTGAGACAGTCTCTGTGTAGCCCTTGACTGTCCTGGACTCACCCTGTATACCAATCTGGTCTCAGACTCAGAGATCCACCTGCCTCTGCTTCCTGAATGTTAGGCACGCACCACCATGCGCAGCAAAATGAAAAAGGAATTAGAATTTATTTTTACATATTAAATCCAAGGGAAACCATTAGTTGGCATATATTTTCTTCCGTTCTGTAGGCTGTCTTTTCATGGTGGTGATTGATTACTTAGCTGGCGAGAAGCTATTTATTTGTGGTATTGGAGATTGACTCTAAGGCCTCAAATACACTAGGCCAGCACCTTATCCTTTAAGGGTTAGAGAGGAGGCTCAGTGCTTAAGAGCACTTGCTGCACCTGTAGGGGACCAGGTTCACTTCCCACTTGGCTACTTACAGAGGATCTCATGCACGCCTTCTGGCCCCCATAGGCTGCAGGTGCACACGTGGTGCACAGGCATACATGCAGATAAAACACACAGTTCACATAAAATAGAAATGCCTTACAGTGTTTAATTCCATTTGGTCCTACTTGCCAATTATTAGAATTGCTTCTTGTTCTGTTGAAGTCCTTTTCATGGAGGGGACTTGAGAATGTTTGTGACTAAATGTATCTCCTTCACAGTGAGTGTTAGTTCCAACTTCTGTGGTCGTGGCAGCTGTGACCTTGGTGATGACAATTGGCAGAGTGATGGTTCTCCAAAGATGCTGA
The DNA here is from genome assembly GCF_903995435.1 of Acomys russatus. Taxonomy (NCBI): domain Eukaryota; kingdom Metazoa; phylum Chordata; class Mammalia; order Rodentia; family Muridae; genus Acomys; species Acomys russatus. Next base: position 8,931,190 of record NC_067157.1, on the reverse strand, counting down.
TGTGTGAGTAGCACACAGGACTGAATGTGTTTCCACACATGAGACGAGAAAACGGAATTTGCAGATGTGACATAGTGAAGTGTGCATGCGTGTGTTAGGGGATATGCATGCGACAGTCAGGCCAGCTTTGTGAGTTGCTTTTCACCTTGCACTTTGGTGAGTGGGTGGCAGGTCTCTCTTGTTTCTCTGCTGATATGTATGCATTCTGGGATAGCTGGTCTGTGAACCTACAGGCAATTCTCCTGCCTCTGTCTACTTTCTCTCCAACTATAGGATTTCTGGCATTGTAATGTGTTACACTATATCTGTTTCATTTGAGTGATTGTTTTTTATGTGAGTTCTGGGAATTGGATGGATATCAGTGTTACCCATTGAGCCATGTTCCTGGTTCTTAAAAATCTTGAGATAAGGAGATTGTTCTGAATTATACAGATAGGGCCCAGTGTAATTACAAGGGCCTTTACAAGTTTAACAGGGAAGCAAGAGTCACAGAAGGAGAGAAGACGTAGTGAGTGGCAGAGGTTGAAGTGATGAAATTGCTGATCTGAAGGCTAAGAGATACAGCCAGGCTAGAGAAGGGTCAAAGGTAAAACAGATTTCCCCCTGGATTGTCCAGAGGAAGTTCAGAGACTGGTTTTGTAACTGCTTCTTTAAAGATAGTAAACTCAGGTTGTCTGAAGGTACCAAGTTTCTTGTAGAGTTGTTCTGTGAGCAACAGAAGGCTGATAGCAAGGGTCGTGCCTCTGGCCCAGGGATGGTTCCCAACAGAAAGTGCTTTGTGTTCCTTGTGTAGAGAGTGAGTGAGGACTGAGCGGCCTGACCCTCAACCTGAACCTTGGTTGTAATGTCAGAGCTTTATGGTACTTCTCTCCCACCTGTCTAACACCTCTGGCTTCTGTCCCTTTCCTTCTAGTATGCCAAAATATTTGGCCAAGGGATCTAAAAGTACTTCTCCTTGGAAGGCTGGAGATGGGCTTCAGTAGATACAATGTACAAGATTCTGTGTTTGATCTCTTGTGACACATAAACCAGGCCACGTCTGTAATCACAACAGAACAAGATGATAAGTTCCTTTGGGGCTGGAGAGGTATCTCAGTTGCAGTCCTGCATGCAGTTGTCCCTAGTATCTGCAAACGTTCAAGCCTTCTGCTGTATAGTAACTCTGAGGCCAGTCTGGGACACATGAGGCCCTGTCTGGATGCTTATTTCCGCCTTGGGTTGAGGGTATAGCCCAGTGATAGAGCACTTGCCTAGCACATCAGAACTCAGTCTGCCAAAACAAGCCAAAAAAAAAGTTGAGTATTGGGCAGTTAAGAGCACTTGCTGCTCTTCCAGAGGGCCAGAGTTCAGCTCCTAGCACTCATGTCGGGGCTTACTGCTTGGATTGCCTGCTCCAAGGGATCCAGTGCCCTCCTGGCCTCCAGAGGCATCTACACACACGATATAAAAATACATTAACACTACATATAAAGGAAAAAAACAAAACAAAATAGATTAAAGAATACTGGGTGTGGTGGCCTTGACTTGACCCCACAGAGTTCCAGTTTACCTTGTAGCCTGCTTCCAGGACAGCCAGACTGTTAGACAGACAACTTCATCTACAGATGGCTCAGTGGATAAAGTTCTTGCTGTGCAGACATAAGGACCTAAGTTCTGATCTCCAGCACCCACTGAAAAGCTGGGTGACTCCAGCACTGGGAGACAGGCAGGCAGTGCCCGTGGGCTCACTGGGCACTTAGTAAAATGATGAGCCTCGGATTCAGTGAAAAGACCCTGCTTTAAGTAATAAGGTGGGATAATGACTGAGGGGGCTGGAGAGATGGCTCCGTAGTTACGAGCACTGGCCGCTCTTCAGTGACCTGGGGTTGACTCTCAGCACCAATCTGGTGCCTTATAACTATGATTCCAGTTGTAAGGTATCTGATTCACTCTTCTGGTCTCCCCCAGCACACAACAGTATACACACACATACATACATACATACACACACACAAACATACATACATACACACAAACATACAAAATACTCATACACATAAAACAATATAATTTTAAACATTTAAGTGGCTGAAGAAGACACCTAGTGTCAGCCGCTGGCTTTGCGGCTTGGCCACACAGTAAGCATACGTGTCTATACATACATACTTGTTATGCACACCTACCAGAAAGAAAAGAAGCTGCATGTCCATCTTGATGATAGTCAGTAAATGGTTATAAAAGGAAAACGTGAAAATTTCCCCAAAACAAACCGCTTAAGCTATCCAAGTCAAGAGTTATACTGCTAAGTGAGCTAGGTATTGCAGGCATGCCTGTCCTCCTGACTAGACTGGTGCTGATCCGGGCTACTGGGTCCAAGAGCAATCCAAGCAACAGACAGACACCTCTATTTTAAAAATAATTAGGAAAGAAAAGAAAAATGAGAATTATATAATGCTATTTAAAGCATTTATTTACGGGGGGTTGGGATTGTGTGCATATGTGTGCACCTGTCTCTGTAGATACACATGCCAGTGTGTGACCGATTAATACCACAGGTCAGCATCAGGTGTCTTGTATGGCTTTTTCCCTATTTTTTTTTTAAGATTTATTATTTATACAGTATTCTGCCCGCATGCCGGAAGAGGACACTAGATCTCGTTATACATGGTTGTGAGCCACCTCTAGGAATTGAACTCAGGACCTTTGGAAGAACAAACAGTGCTCTTAACCTCTGAGCCATCTCTCCAGCCCCCTTCCCCCTATTTTTTGAGACAGGGTCCTTTCATTGAACCTGAGGCTCATAACTTGGTTAGACTGGCTGGTCACAAGTCCCTGAGATTCTGTTTCAGCCTTTGGGTACTGAGATTACAAGTGTGCACCACACTAGCCTTTTCTGGGTATGCATACTCAGTTTCTTGTATTTGCAGGATATGCAAACTCTTGACGACCTACTGAACCATCTCCCCAGCCCTCCATTTGTTTTCCCAACGCACACACACAAACACAATATTTATAGGGGTTTAATCTTTGTTGATGAAGGTTTTTGTCCCTTAAGAGGAAGTTGATCTCTGAGAAAGGACATGTGTAAACTTTTGAATATTAAGGTACTGGATATTTTAATGTTTTGTGGGTTTTTTGTTTTTGTTTAATTTTTTTAATTTTTCGAGACAGGGTTTCTCTGTGTAGCCTTGGCTGTCCTGAACTCACTTTGTAGACCAGCATAGCCTCAAACTCACAGCGATCCCCCTGCCTCTGCCTCTGCCTCCCGAGTGCTGGGATTAAAGGCATGCACCACCACACCCGGCAAAATATTTTTTAATTAAAATTTAACTTTGACATGATTTCAAACTTGATTGTCAGGCCTTTGAACCACCAAAATTCTAAGCATGGTTTTAGACTCAGTCATGTCATGTTTTTTGCATGCATTAGAAGAAAAGTCCTTTTGTAACATGTGGGCCTAAGTATCAAAGTACAAAATAAGCTTTTTTTTATATAATAAATACGTAATTCCACAGTTTTCCTGAACTTCAGGTAGACCTTACAATAAATAAGAGTGCTGTTCTCATAGGGCCATGTGAAGGCTGAGTGTAAAGAAGGCTCTTCCCCTGATGCTGCAAGACTGACCGGCCATCTGGGGTCAGTCTCTAGAACCCACTTACAGCTAAAAAGAGACGGCCAACTCCAATAAGTTGTCCGGCTCACTCCTCATATGTACATACAGAGAGGTGAGTTTTTTCAAGATAGGGTTTCTTTATGTAGCCTTGGCTGTCCTTTAACTTGTTCTGTAGACCAGGCTGGCCCCAAATTCAGATCTGCTTGCCTCTACTTTCCAGATGCTGTGATTAAAGGCATGTACTACCACACTCATCTTAAGTTTGTTTTTTCAGTGTCCATGTCATGTCAGTGGCACACACTTGCACTCCCAGCACTTGGTGGAGACAGGGAGCTCTGTAGTTGGCGTCCATCTTTTGGTTTACGTCTGCTCTACATAAGGAGTTCCAGGACTGCCGGGCTATGTAGAGAGACCCTGGCTAAAAACGAGCGGGTCGGGGGCTTTAGATCAGTTGTGAGCACAGTTAGTTCTTCAGTGACTTACTTAGTATGTTCTTTGGGCTTCCATGCTCTAGAGTTTTCCTAATACAGCACCCAGCAATCATTTGAATTTGCCAGAGGGTATTTATAATATTTTATGTGTATTAGTGTTTGCCTTAATGCATGTCTGTGCACCATGTGGACGCAGTGCCTGCAGAGGCCAGAAGAGGGAGTTAGGTCCACTGAGACTGGAGGTACGGATGGCCGTGAGCTCCTGTGTGAATGCTGGGAATTGAACCCAGGTTCCCCAGAAGAGCAGCCTCTGCTCTTAGCCTCTGAGCCATCTCTCCAACCCCTAACAGTCACTTAAATTGGGATGTTAGATTGAATCTGGCTTGCTCAGTTTGTATTTATTTGATCATAAGTGATTGTGGCCTCTGAGATGTACAAGATGGCTCTTAATGACGGAACCAGGGGACACTAGAACTCCCTGACTTCACTGACTTCCAGTCTGCTTTTAGTTACTTGTCCCTCTGTGCTAAACTCCAGGCGTCACACCCTGTTCCCTCCTCTCTCGATCTCTCTCTCTTTCTGTGCCTCTCTCTCGTTTTTTGAAACAGGGTTTTTCTGTGTAGCTCTGGCTGTCCTGGAACTCACTCTGTAGACCAGGCTGGCCTTGAACTCACAGAGGCTTGTCCGCCTGTTGCTGCCTCCCAAGTGCTGGGATTAAAGGAGTGCACCACCACCACCTGGCACACTAAGGAGTTCTTTACAGGAACATGGACAACATACCATTGGCTACCCACTGAATAATGTCTGCCTTCCCCAGCACTCGTTAATCAGCTACCTTAGGATCCTTGGGGAGGAATGAACCTTCCCTATCTGCCAGCAATTGTTAACCATCTGTAAGTCCTCAGAGAATGCAGGGACCTCATCACCTCCTTCCTTTCCATCCATCTTGGTGAATGCAGCCTTGTACAAGTTGATGATCATGCCTGCTGAAAACAGGCCCATTAATGCCAGTATGCAGTGTTCCACAGCTCTGTCTCTCCCTTTGCCTCTTTATTCCCCACAGGTGTTCTGGACCTTGGGGTGGTATCTTAGAGCTGAGGACTCATGTGTCTTAGTAAGTCACTCTACTAGTGAGCTCACTTCCCACCCAGGAGCACTTATTTTTTGTTTATTTGGGGTTTTGTTTTTTTGTTTGTTTTTTTTTAAAGATTTATTTATTACATATACAGTGTTCTGCTTGCTTGTACACCTGCTCACCGGAAGAGGACAACAGATCTCATTACAGATGGTTATAAGCCACCATGTGGTTGCTGGGAATTGAACTCAGGACCTCTGGAAGAGCAGGTGGCGCTCTTAACCACTGAGCCATCTCTCCAGCCCCTGTTTGTTTTTTGAGACAGGGTTTCTCTGTGTAGCCCTCTGTGGCTGTCCTGGAATTTACTCTGTAGACCAGGCTGGCCTTGAACTCAGAGATTCACCTGCCTCCCAAGTGCTGGGACTAAAGGTGTGGGCCACTGCCCCAACAGTCACTTATGTTTATACTTTGGCCGTTATGAGTCTGCAGTGCGTACAGCTCATTGCAGAAACTGATTAAAATCACGAGCATTGCCGATCTATGGACAAGCAAACAAATATATTTTGAAGACAACTTGACTGAGAAACATGATATGCCTGGTGTTTCTATTCATTATTTACTTCAGGGATTTGCCTGTGAGTCTCTAGTGTGAAATGGCTGTTTCTCCGAGCAGAATTTTTGGTTTTTCTTCAAGAGGTTTTAATCCTGGCCTCCTGGGGGTCACCCCTGGGTCATCTAATCTACACTACTGATTAGCCACTGGTCAAAGGTTATACATAAATACCTTAAGCTAGGAAAACTGCCTTTGGAAGAGATTGGGGAACACATTCAAACTTTAGGCAGTTTATGAATTTGCTCTAGCTTTTACACAGCAAGATTGTCATGTCTGTTTCTGTCCTTTTTCTGTGGAAGGCGGCACATTGATCTGTAGGTCCCTAGATAACCAGCTTCCCTAACATCCAGTCTTTCTCAGTCTTACAGTTTTATGCCAGTGCTCACACCCTTTCAGGCCACCCACGATAAGCTAGAAGCTTATCAAGGCTCACCATGGCTTTGTAATTACTCAGTTTCCCTGCTAGTTGTCCGGTCTTACTGGTTTGTTGCTTACCTTGGAACCTTGGTTTCCTGTGGCCCTGGCCCTCCCCAGTTCTCTGTTCTCGAGAGCACTTTTTAAAACAGTGTACTTGCAAAGGCAACTTTATTACTCTCCCTACCATTGCTAGGTTCAAATGGGGCCTGGTGGGAACGATGCTAGTAACAGTCCTAGTCTGAAACACCGCACCTCTTCCCACCCACAGCCCAGGAGCACACTGTTTTTGAAGTAGGGTCTCAAGTAGCCTGCACTGCCTCAAACCGAAAGTCCTCCTACCTTAGCCTCCCAAGGACACGGTCATAGGCCTTCAGCATGCCCAGCCAGTAGTTTTTATTAGTAAATGCTTTTCGGCTTGTTTTCTGCCATTACCCAATTTTCAAAGGCCAGATGTAGTTGTCTTTGACTCATTTGTCTAGTTTCGTTGTTAATTTTTGAGAGGAGGCTGTATGGAGCTCACCCCAGCAACGTTGCAGTTACAGCCTTGCCTACTCTCTGTGACACTAAAGAGCAGATCCAAGGTTCATGCTAGCAGGCTCTCCACCACTAAGACGCACCCCAGCCTACACCTTATTGTACACATTTCTTTCTTTCTTTCTTTCTTTTTTATTATGTATACAGTGCTCTGCTTGCATGTACTCCTGCAAGCCACATATCACATTACAGATGGTTATGAGCAACCATGTAGTTGCTGGGAATTGAACTCAGGACCTTTGGAAGAGCAGGCGGCACTCTTAACCACTGAGCCATCTCTCCAGCCCTACACATTTCTTTTATGCTTAGTGTTTTGACGATAAAAACATCTTACTCACACTGGTTTTGTTGGGTGGGTGAATGGTATGCGGTATGTGCACTTGTGTGAAGATGTGTGTGCCCAAGCATGTGAGTGGGAGCATGTATGTAGGAGCATGCACAGGCCATGGTTCACATGTGGAGGTCAAAGGAGTTTAGTGGAGCCCGTTCCCTCCTCCTAGGACTTTTACACCAGGGTTCCAGAAATGGAACTCAGGTCGTCAGGCTTGGGAAGCACGTGCTTTCACCCACTGAGCCATCTTGCCAGGCAAGCTTCATTTTTTTAAATAAACAAATCCAAATTTGCTAGCACGGTTTACTAAAGAGACTTATTTCTCTTTTGTGTCTTTTTTCATCCTTCGTAAACATTAGTTGACCATATTTTTTAGTTTATTTCTAGACTCCATTTACTATGCTCCCTCCACCCTTTCTGTCTCCTTTTTTTTCCATTTAAAAAAGTATGTAATGTGTGTGTGTGAGTAGATGTGCACCTGAGCTGTGGCACAGATGTGGAGGTCAGAGGACAGCTTCCTCCATCTGCTCTCTCCCACCATGTGTGTCTTGAGGGTTAAACTCCTGTGGTCAGGTTTTGGTAGCAAGTGCTTTTACCTACTGAGTTATCTGGTTAGCCCATACAATTTTGGTTACTTAAAATCAGAAAGTGTGATGCCTCTAACTTTCTCCTTTTTCAGAGGAAAAGTCTTTTGTGGTTCCCTAAGAATTTTGAGATTGTCATATAAAGCCACGTAACTAATATTCTTTTCCCATTTTTTACGACACAGGTTGACTTAGAATGGGTTTTGTATACCATTCCCAGTTCACATTTTCTCACTATAGTCTAGGCCTTTATCCTTACCAAGGCACAGTACTGTTGATATTCATCTCAGCTACACCAAAACCCGTAGGCGTTCAGTTGAGTAGTTTCTGCCTTACTTCATGTTTAGTACTAAGTCGAGGCCAGTGGTTTAAAATGCTGATGGCTAGATTCTGCCTGTGGTAGTTTGTCACTGTTGGTGTCCCTTTTAGGGAAGATCCAGGTGGTACAGACTGGGTGGAGGAAGGATGTTACTTGGGGTGAACTTTGACACAGAAGCTTCAAGCCCCTTCCAGTTTGTTCTCTGTGCCCTGCACTTGTGAGTCAGGGTGTGAGCCCTTCTCTGGCTGGATGTATTAGCACACGCTTTTAATCCCAGCGCTCAAGGCCGGAGGCAGATCTCTCAGAGCCTGATCTTTATAGGAAGATCCTGTCTCAAAAAAGAAAGGGGAGAATAAGAGATAGAGCTTTCGGATTCCTGCTCCAGCCACTACGCCTGCGGTTTGATGCCTTTTTGCCCTGGTGGACACCTACCTTCTTAAACCCTGACCTGTGTCAACTCTGTATTCCATACATTGCTTTTGGTCTTTGTGTTTTATCACCTGGACAGAAAAGTAAAGACTAAACTGCCCTAGACCATTTGGATGCCATTCTAGGCGGTAGCCATTCTAGGTATGATTTTTAGGGTTAGGCAAGTTTTAAAAGTTTTGCACATATAAAGTGTGCAAAAAAAGATGTTAGGCTAGTAACAGGTATATTAATTAGTAGGCCCATTTTTTCCACCATAAGTCTGTAGACTTGTGATGGTTTGTAAACCTGCACATGATTTTCTTTTACAGTGAAATTATTGTTTCTGTTAAAGTTATTCATCGAAAACCTGTGTTCTCACAAGTGAATGTTCTTGGCAGTTTACAAATGAAGAGTATGAACCAAGTGGAAAGAGTACATGGGATTACTTATACATTATACACACTGCTTATACTCTTTGCTCAAATAACTTTGTTGTCCTTTTTGGAAATTATGCTATAAAGGATACTTCCTTAAGTACTGAGGAATTGTATCATTGGAAGGCCATGCCCTTAGTTTTTACAAAGAAGAAAGAAACTGAATACGCTGGCTTATTCCATGGCAATCTCCATTTCAAAGGTTCTTCAGACTAAAAGCTTATTCTTCACTTAAGTGACTTCTGCGGCCATATTTGGGAGTTCATCTAGGTTATAAACCATATCTCTGGTTATCCGTGCTGCTCCGGATTGGGTGAAACAAGCATCAAAAGTGCTGGAGGGCGGGGCGGCAGCTCAGGGCCTCAGCTTGTCCATTATCTCTAGACGCAGATGTTTGAAGAAACGCAACTGCTGAGTGGGAGCCTGGCGTGGGCATCCACTTACGCCTCTCAGGACTGGCTGAACAGAGTGTGGTCTGTTGAGTGTACTTTTGATGTTGTTGCCAGTCTTTTTCAAATGTACACGTGACACTATCTGAAGAAATACTAGAAACACCTGGTAAACATTTTTCTCCTATCTGTTGTTAAGCTATATTCAGTTGATTGCATTTTCAAGCTTGGTTTTCTGCTTGGTATCAGTAATAATCAGGTTACATATAGGGTGTATGTGAGCTGCTGACTCTCATAGGCCAGCTGTGTAAGTCTATAAGACTGCTAATGGGGCAGCTGACTGCCCCGAGGCTTGAAGCGGGTGCTTGTTTAAAATCTCTATGCCATGGCTAAAGTGTGTCCTCTCACTGTCCATTTGGAGTCCTGATGGTCTTACCATGTGATTGATCATACAGTTTTAGAGGGAAAAGTGGCTGCTCTCTTTTTCTACGTAGCACATTAAGAGCTGGGCAGGGCACACAGGTCTTTGCTAACTTTGTTGCCATCGTGTTTCTGCTGTGTTTACAGGACAGTGGCCTCGGTAAGGCAGTGCTGCACAGCTCACTTCTGGGTTTGGGCGTGCTCTTTTCTAGTTCTCTGTTCAGTCTCGAGACAGGTCATAAGTAACACGTACTGATCTCAAGCTTGCTTCATAGCCAAGGATCACCTCGAGCTCTTCGTCCTCTGGCTTCTGCTTCCTCGGCAGAGGCATGCGCCAGCCCGCCCGGTGCTCTTTTCTGGGTTTCTCTGTATTCTATGACTTTGTAATCTAGCCCATCTTTCTCATGAGCTAGGAAGAATTTAATTATCAGTCGCAGATGAAAAGGCAAGAATGATTCACAGAAGCGTATCCATGACCCTGGATTTCTTCCAGGACAGAGGCAGACACGCGTTCCTTCTTTCTGCTGTCCTGACTTAAGACCGCTTCATGTTCTGTGTGCAGAGTCAGCAGACTGTGAGCATAGAGCGCGGTCTGGTCATGCATGTAGTGTTTGGCAAGGATTGCCCCTTTCTTCAGTAAAAACTACTCTGTCTCAGTGGTTAAATCAGTCACATGGATTTGGTGGTGTAACTAACTAGTGTAATGCACACTAAGCACGCAGGGGCTTGTGTTCAGTGTTTTTTTGTTTGTTTTGGTTTTTCAAGACAGGGTTTCTCTGTCTAGCCTTGGCTGTCTTGGGCTTGTTTTGTAGACCAAGCTGGCCTTGAACTCACAGCGGTCCGCCTACCTCTGCCTCCTAAGTGCTGGGATTAAAGGTGTGCATCACCACACCCGGCGTTCAGTCTTATAAAGTACTTATAAAAATAAAACTCAGGCAACTTCACCCAAATCTGTGGATTCCCAAGAAGCAAAATTCATTTAGCCCTCTGTAGTTTCCTAAGTCTTGAGCTATATAAAGGACAGCTTTAGAGGAGGGGAAAGATACTTCAAGGGGAAAAGTCAGGACTGGGCGATGAGCCGCATGCTTTAGTGCTTTCGTAGCCCTGAGCTCAAGCCCAGCTCTGGAAACAATAATAAAGGTGAAGGTTGGGGGAATGGAGAGGGGACGGGGAAGAACACTGAGAGTTAACTACACTGGAGAAAGCTGTCTAGGCAGGCCCTGTTACTGAACAAAGTGAACCAAGTGCCCTTCTGAGCACGTGGCAAGTGGAGTCCTCAGAAAGCCTTAGCATCCCTACCCATATGCATGATGTGGAACTAGTCATGATGGAAGAAAGCCAAATGTAGGTTACAGCTCAAACGGCTGCCCTGGACTTCCTGGTTTTTTAATAGTAAGGAGGCCTGAAGAGATAGCGCAGCAGCCAAGAGTAGAGGACCTGGATTTGGATCCCAGAACTCATGTCTCAGGGCAGCGTAGAACCATCTGTAATTCAAGATCTAGGGAACCTGTCACCTCCACCTGACCTCTGCAGGCACCCGCACACATGCACACCTGCACACACACACAGACACAAATACATACACATTAAATTAAAAAAAATTTTTTTCATTATTTATACAGTACTCTGCCCCCATGTGTGCCTGCAGGCCAGAAGAGGGCTTCAGATCTCATTACAGTGGTTGTGAGCCACCATGTGGTTGCTGGGAATTGAACTCAGGACTTCTGGAAGAACAGATAGTGTCCCTAACCTCTGAGCTATCTCTCCAGCCCCAAAAGTGAGTTTTTATTTGTTGTTTTTGGTTGGTTGTTTTGTTTTTGTTTTGGCGGGGGGTCGAGGTGTTCTCTGTGCAGACCAGGCTGGCCTTGAACTCATAGATACTTGCCTGCCTCTACCTCCTGAGTGCTGAGATTAAAGGTGTGCACTACCAGAACCAGTTAAATTAAAAGTTTTTTAATCTTAAAAAATACTGTAAAGGACGGAAAGTATAGTTCAAACCCATTTTGTAGGTCAGGTTTGTCTAAAACCCATTCTCTCAGCCTCCTGAGTGCTGGGGCTACAGGCATAAGTGACCACATCCCATACTTAATTTTCTGAATCATTATTTTATGTTTATGAGTGTTTAGCTTCCATGTGTGACTCTGCATATAGTACCTGCGGAGGCCAGAAGGCAGTGCTGGGTCTCCTGGGACTGAAGTTGCAGGTGCTGTGGCCTCTGTGTGCTGCTGGGACTCTGAACATGGGTCCTCTGGAAGAGAAGCTTGTGCTCTTAACCACCAAGCTGTTACCTGATCTCCAGATTATTAAATCTTCTAATTTATATCTTAATAATATATATTAGCAAAGAAGCAAACATGTTTGATTTTTAAAAATTTTTAATAATCATAAGCCAGTACCCTACTGTGATAAACTGAACTTTTGGGAGCTTAAGGTCAGAATGATTGAATACACAGTATATTCCCAGCTTTGTTACTGGCTTGCTTGTTTAATAAGACGCCATCAACATGAACTCCAGTGGTCTTTTTCCTCGTATCTTACACAGAGACTCTTACAACACAGGCATTACTGCCTTTAGGCTATTGCAAAAGGTGTATGGACTATGTTGCTAACTGGAGAGAATAGAAGGAAATAGAAAACCCAGGACGCTGAGCTATGCTGTAAGTTCGTCTCATTTTGTTGACTGTTCCCATTTCAGTCCTTATGTGCACAAGTAAGCAAGTGAAACAGGGGTTCCCAGGCGACCCTTCTCCCAGCCACTGAGCTACATCATCCCTTCCCTGAAGTCTTCTTCTATTCAAAGATACATGGAGGCTGAGGAGACGGCTCGGGATGAAGTGCCTTTTATGGCGCTGAGAACCTGCGGTCCGGTCCCGGCACCCACACGAGAGCTGAGCACAGCCCTGTAACCCAGCACTGCCTGAGTGGAAACAGGCAGATCTTGTCGGAGGGTTTCTGCTCCAGTCTAATCACTCAGTAATCTCTAGGCCTCAGTGAAAGAACCTGTCTCAATAAATAGCATGGGAATGTATGGAGGCCGGTAACTGAAGTTGCCTTCTTGTCTCCACTTGCAAGGGAGTGACCACACATGCACACACTCACAAACAAAAGCACATTGCTTGTCTCCACCACTGATCTTCACAGGAAAAGAAATGAGAGCACGTAGAAACTCTAAGAGGTTCTTTAGGTAATAGAAAAATATATTTAAAAAATAAAGCAAGACAGATCTGTTAAAAAAAAAAAAACTTTAAAAAAAGATAGCTAGTCTCACTGAAGATAGGTACTATATAAAGTGGACAGATTTTTTTCTAAATCATTGTGTTGGTGTGTACATTTTTATGCAGATATAACCCATTTTGTCTTCATCTTTTTTTAAAAAATATTTTTTCTATAAGCATTGCTGTCTTTATGTCAAGCCTTGGAGAAGTTGTACAGTGATAAACCCACTCTATAGAGACATTTTCTCTATACTGTTTAGTCATCAGAATCTGTGCTTCCTGTTTCTTTGAGTAAAAAAATGTTACATATGCAAAACACACCAGAAAAACATGGTACTGTTTGTTTTTGTTATTTCTCACATAAAATTGACAACTTTAACAGACTTTCAAATCTGCATTTGGAATGTTACCAAATGGCAAAACTCACGACTCTGGAAATCACTGATCAGTAAATTTTAACTACACTTTTATTTACTCTGCATACATGTGCTCACACCATACGTGACATGACACAAATGTGGAGATGAGATGACAGCCTGTGGAATCGGTTCTCTCTTTGTCCATCATCGTCAGGTCATCAGGCCTGGCTGCAGGCAGCAGGTGCCCTGCCTGCTGTGTCATCTGGTCAATCCACCTTTTTGTTGATGTTTATTAAGGTCATGTGTGTGGTGTGCACCTGTAGTCTCAGCTCTCAGGAGTCTGCTGCAGGAATATCAGAATTCAGGGCTGCGGAGTGGTTTGAGGCTAGCCTGGGCTCTGTAAGAAACATCTGTCTCAGAACAACGGCAATTCTTACATAAGGAAATATCACTAGCTGAATATGTTGTTTGGATACATGTCAGTATAAAGTCCTACATTAGTTTACATAGATCCGTTTTTTTTTTTTTTTTTTTTTTCCTGGTGAAAACATTCTGAGTCATTCTGTGTGGCTCTTTGACTTGTTAGATTTTGTTAGTCCCCTGGGGAACAGCACGGCAGACCTTCCTGCTCCTTCCCTGCTGTGCCAGCATGCACTGAGCAGCCTGCCCACCCTTGTTCTTGATGGGGTATCTTCAGCTTACTTCTCAACACTGTCTTCACCAAACAGTGGGACTGTTGCAAATCACCACCACACCAGGTCTTCCAGCTTCCCCATAGACACGTTTAATCTCACCCTAGAGAATTGCAGTCATTAACAGGCACCCTGTAATTAGCAGCACATGTGCTTTCTCAGAAGACTGATTGGGCAGCTCACAAGTAACTGCCTGTGATGCCAATGCCAGGGAATCCAATGCCTCTGGCCTCTGGGCACGTACATATACATACACATACTGAAAAAGAAAATCCTCAAAATAAAATCCCACCAATTCCAGCACTAGGGAGCGGAGGATGAGAGAGCTCTGAGAGGGAGAACTCCAGGCCAGCGCGGGCCATGTGCAGTGAGTCCCTGTCACCGTTGCCATCCTGGCCATATTGCTCAGTTTTCTGTTTTTGTTGTTTATTTGTCCCCCCTCCTCTTGTTTTTGTGCGGGTGGGTTAGTGTATGCAGGGAAGGATGTAGGGGGTGGGTGGGTACAGGAATCAATCCCAGGGCTCCATTAATGAACCGACAAGCCCTATTTGTGGTGTTTTAACCATACAAATTCAGATTCTTATATTATTTCTAAGATGCTCCTTGGTGCTTCATAAGCTTCACAAAGGATAGGACTGCATTTTCTTTTTCATCGTTGTTAATGATTTCATACTTAGCACTGTTGTCTTATTGATGCTTGGTAAGCAAGAGCTGAGTCTTCCAAAGCTGGGGGGTGGGGGGGGGGGGGCGGCACAGGGCGGTATCCAGTCTCAGGCCATTTACAAGCATCGGATAAGCTGAAAATGGCCAAACAAGAGTTTGCAATCAAATAGTGATAGCTCAGTGGTTCAAACAAAAACAGGGCAGTTAATTTTTTTTCTTCTTTTGATCAGGTAAGTTAAAGTCATCTTATAATGATCAAGACAACTTTTTAAGATTTATTTTACATGTTTGCTTGTTTTGCGTGTGAGCGTGTGTGTGTGTACACGTACGTACACCGTGTACGGGCTATTGTCCACAGAGATTAGAAGAGACTTTGGGTCCCCTGCAACTGGAGTTAGAGACTGCTGTGAGCCACCATGTATGTGTTGGGGACCATGTCTGGATCCTCTGGTAGAGCAGCTAGTGTTCCCAAAGGCAGCACCGTCTCTCTAGCCCCTGGAAAACTTTGTTTTTTGAGGCATGTAGCACAGGCTGGGCTCACTTTCTATGTAGCTGAGGATGATTTTCTGGTCCTCCTGTCTCTGCTTCTCTAACGCTAGGATTGCTAGATTGCCCTCCACACCCAGCCAGGACAAGTCAGGCACCCTCACTCAAGCTCAGTATCCTAAAGGTAGCAGGAAAATAATACCCAGTTGTTTGCCTTTTCTTACAGAGCTAGAGGGGAGGGTCTTGTGCACGCTGGGCAAGCGAGTGCTCCCACCACTGGCCACACCCTAGCCAGAGTTTCCTGCTAGACCCCGTCAGAACTCCAGAGTAGCACTTGGACGAGAGGAGAAATTATAGCCAGCTGAGTAAACCTAAAGGATCCTTTTGCAAATATATAAACTACTAGCTAAAGTAGAAGGGAAGAGCCTTTCCCCTCGATCCTCACTCAATTAGAGAGGATCAGATGTAATCATGATTGTGTCAAAAGTTCAAAAGGGAAAATGGAAGGTAAACCGAGCTGAGCTGGCTCTCTTCCCTCAACATTGTACCTGTAAGCTTGATATGTTGTTTCAGAGATTAACTTTACAGACTTCCGTACCCAGAAGTATGAAAATTCTTGGGGACCTCTTTTCACAGGCTTGATCTTAACAAACTGAATAAAGAGAGCAGTTAATCCCTTTTGTAAAGTAATTTGAGAGGAGGGAATTCAGAATGTAAAATCTCACCTGCAGAAAATACTCAGCTCTGTAAAGACCTTTCTATCTTTAGACACTTACAAAGACTTAATATTGTAATGCGGAAGGGTGAACCTGGCTAAAAAGCCAATGGGTGAAATTAGAGAGAGATAATCCAGTGCTTTCTCTCTGGGAATTATCGCTCTCCAGGGGACTGATTCCCTCAGGAATGAGAATGCTGCTCTGCACAGCAAGCCAGCGTCTCCTAAACACAAGTTTGACTTTTAGTATAATAAGAGTCTTGTTAGGTGCAATTTTGCTCCTAGTCATTAATACAATGAACAAATGTTGTGGTTACCTGGGAAAGAAAACTCAAGTGCTTTTAAACCTCTCCGTGAGATTTGGTTTCACACTTGAAACCTATACACTGTTAAGCCCGCTGGCATCTGTAGTGGGTTCCAAGCTCTAAGCTGTACAACATAGAAGTTAATACACTTTGGGAAAAACTGACACCACTACAAAATGAACGTAAGGTTCTGAATAGCACGCCTTTCTTGTGCTGAAGCACAGCCGGTTACTGGTAGCTTAGCTAGCAACTGAGGAGGGTTTCTCAGCAGTGGTGCCGCAGCGTGGTGTCTTAGTCTCTCCTCCAGGTAGTTCTGCAGGAGTTTTAACTTTTTTTTCTTCTCAGGTATAAAACAGTTTACAGTTCCTCAAGTGCAGATATCAAATTAGGAACAAAAGTCACTCAGAGTAGGCAGTGTTAAGTGGACTTTTGGTCGAGCTTGGCATTTGCTGCCTGAAATCATTTCTGAACCCTGCGGCCTTTGTGACAGGGTGTCTCTGGGGCCCAGGCTGGCCTTGTGCTTGGCAGCCTACTTCATCTCCGGAGCACAAGGATTACAGTTCTTCCATGCACATTCATATATTTTTGTGCTAATGTTTTTAATCATAAAACACCTCTCTCCACCCCCACCCCTTCGGTTTTTCCAGACAGGGTTTCTCTGTGTTGCCTTGACTCTCCTGGACTCATTTTGTAGACCAGGTTAGCCTCGAACTCACATCAATCTGCCTGCCTCTGCCTCCAGAGTGCTGGGATTAAAGGTGTGCGCTACCACACCCAGCGCATAAAACATGGCTAATGGATTTAGTGGCCTCTATGTAGCCTTGGCCATTGTGACCCTCTTGTTACTGGATCAGGATTAGTGGCACGCGCCTTTAATCGCAATGCTCTTAGGAGACAGAGACAGGCAGATGTCTGTGAGTTCAAGGACAACCTGGTCTATATAGTGAGTTCCATGATAGCTAGGGCTACCTAGAGAAGCCTTGTCAGCCTCCCAACCACATGCCCACTCATCCCCAAAACAGTTGGCAGAAATAGCAACAAGTAGCCTTTGCAGTCCAAAAACTGTATTGCATTATGACTAAGCACAGTGTATAACTCCATGTTCTCAGTTCTTAAAGACCTGGCTCCATTTGCCTAGTGTACTAACTGACACTTGAGTGTAACCTCACATAGGCGAAGAGCATGTTTCTTTAACATGTGTGTGAGTCTGAGTATGTGCCCATGAGTGCAGTGCCCACGGAGAGCAGAGGAAGGCACTGGATATCCTGCAGCCTTGGTACAGGTGGTTGTGAGCTGAGAACTGAGCTTGCATCCTTTGAGAGGAATGTTTGCTCTAAGCTCATGAGCCATCTCTGGCCCCCTTAATTGCCTTTTTTATGTTGGGGGTAGTGGGGGTAGCTTTTGTTTTGTTTAATTTTCCTTTTCTTTTTGGTTTTTTGAGACAGGGTTTCACTGTGTAACCCTGCCTGTCCTGGAACTCACTTTGTGGACCAGGCTGGCGTCGAACTCCTAGAGATCCACCTGCCCCTGCCTTCCAGTGCTGGGATTAAAGGCTTGTGCCACCACACCCAGTTCTTTTTGGCATTTTTTAAAAGAAACCAATTAAAGATAATATTTAAGGTAGAGAGAAACCTCAACAAATAAAAGTGCTTGTCGTGAAAGCCTGATGATACGAATTGAGTCTCCTAGAACTCATTCTAAAAAACTGGATGACATGGGGGCAGGCTTCTATAATCCCGTTATTTCTACAGCAAGATGAGAGAAAGGTGGAGCCAGAAGAATCTCTCAGAACTTGCAGACCAGACAGCCAGGAGCACATACCTTAGTAGCTAAAACAAGAGACCCTACTTCAAAACAAGGTAGAAGGAAAGAACTGACTCAAAATGTTGTGCCCAGACGTCCATGTGCTTGTTCTCCCTCCCTCGCGCCCCGCCCCCCCCCAAGGCCTACCTGAACTATACACAATTCATGGTAGTCAAGGGTTAGCCTGGGTAACTTAGTGAGTCCTGTCTCAAAATTAACCGTGAAAAGAGGACTGGAGACAGAACTCAGTGGTAATGTGTCTGCAAGGTAACCATGGTGGTTGTGTTATCAGTTAGGCAGACATTGTCCTTTCTAAATGCCTTAATTTTATTTCAACTTAAAAATGACTGTTTTGGTTTCAGACAAATCTTCCTATCTTCAAGCTGAAGGAGTCTACTGTTAGAAGAAGATACAGTGACTTTGAGTGGCTTCGAAGTGAGCTAGAGAGAGAGAGCAAGGTAAGAATTACTTATACTGGGACTATTTTCACTTACAATGTAACTTTAAAGCAAAATATGCCAGTTCTCACGGATGATGTCCAGAGTATATCTTAAAATGGGCAAAAGCCAATGTCGGGCTTACTGCAAACGTCTGTTTCACGTTGTGCCCTGAGAGTAGAGGAATAGTCGACCTCATTGTTTCTGCTCAGTTGTGCAGTGCAGCCTTTGCTGGGCGACATTGCGACAACACCTCTCAGTCTTTTGTGTTCTTCCTTCCTCATCCTCGTTGTCAGTACAGTTCCAATTTTATCTGATTCATAGTCAGCATTTTTTATTGTCCCACATGTATATAGAAGTTTCATAAAATGATGACCTTATTGTTTGATCGATGCTTTTCAGATAAGCTTGTGGGTGGGTGTAGGAGACTGATGTGCGTGTGTGTGCTCATATGAAGGCCAGAGGTCCACTTTAAATGGCTTCCTCTGTCCCCTTCCACCTGACTTTGGAGACAAGTCTCTGACTGAACCTGAAGTTTGCTGTTTTGGCTAGGCCGGCTGGCCAGCAATCCCCCTAGATCGTTTTCGTCCAACTCCAAGTTGTTTTTTTGAGACAGAGTCTTATGTAACCCAGAATGGCCTCTGTGGAGCTGAGGATGACACTGACCTCTTGACCTCTCTACCTCTTGAGTACTGGAGTTCAGCCATATGTCATTGCACAGGGTTATGTGTGGTGTTGGGATCAGGCCCAGGGCATTGTGTGTGTTAGGGAAGCACTCTACAAACTGAGCTACACCTCAGCCTAGATTTTCAGTGGTGACCATGATCCACTAATGGATTCATTACTGGCTGTACTTTGAAAGACAATGTTGTATACCTTGCTTAAGAATTGTCCTCTGTTAGAAGAAAAATTTGAGGTTACTTTTTAACTAGAATGTACTGGAAAGAAGTTGGCCAAAATAGATTGCTTGTTTTCTGAAGCTCAGTAAAATACTAGAAATGGAAGGAAAACAACTTTAGCCAGGTAAAAATGGCCAGATCTGAGACCATCATTGTACAAAAGCCATAACATCCTTTAAAACTGTAGTTCAAATATCCATACCCCAGAGAATATCAAAATACACAATACTCAAGAATAAAGCTAGACTTACTAAGCCCATGTAAGGAAAAACCCTGGGAGTGGGAGTGGGAGGGAGGGAGCAGAGCGGGCGGGTGTGTCTGCCGTGAGTGGTGACGTCTGCCAATGGAGCAGTCTCTGAACATTTGGGGTCCCCTGTTGTTCTAGGAGTGGCAGGTGAATGAATGAAGATCCTGTTAAGGCGCTCACATTCTGTTAGATAAGATGCAGTGATGAAGAGAAAGTAAAGACTTTGCCTTAACACGCAGCACGTTATCTCCTCAGTTATAAATCCGTAGACTTGTGACAGGAACCTCAGCATGAGGTGTCTACACACTAAGCAGATCGACACCTGAACTTTAGAGTCAGAACTGGTCCCTCGTATGTTGAGCACACATTTGTTCTCCTGGATACCAGGAGCATGGGGGTGGGGTATGCAGTCCAGTGACACACACTTGTTCACAAGGCATTAAGGTTGATCTCCCACCTGAGAAACCTGTCGTCTCGCTCTGCTTTAGGGCTGTGTATAAGCAGAATTTGATGAGTTTACAAGCTTACCCATGTTTTTATAGGAGATTAGTTTATAACACAGATAACATAATTGCACAACAGGGGTGTAACTCAGTGGCAGAGTACATATTTAGCATGTGCCAAACCAATGTACTTTTTACCAAAAAAACACATAATAATATCCACCAGCGGGTAAGTGAACTTAGTGAAAGACTGAAAAATCGGGATAAGTGTTGAGGAATACAATATATCTGCTGTTAATTGCAGAAAGAATATCTAACTGTATAAAACAAGTTGCAAAAGAAATCATTAACCCAAGCAAGGTTAGTTAGTCCCAGGAGGCAGAGGTAGCCAGTTCTGGGACAGCCAATGTGTACAGAGACAAACCCTATCTCAAAAACCTGTGTCTATCGACCCTTCTCCCCCAGCAGGTGCCTTAGCAAGAGATGATTTGCATACTATACAACTGAGCTGATATAATTCTCCTACTAAAATGTTTAGAATTACCCAGCCACAACACAGTCAGTGGTTATCGTCAATCACCCTTTTCAAAGAACCCTGCTTGGTGTGGCAGGACATACCTGCAACTAATCCCAGCACTCAGCTGGCAGAGGCAGGATGGCTGAAGTGGATAGCCTGTTAGATTATAGTCCAGACCAGCCGGAGCAACACAGCAAGACATCTGCAGAAGAAAGCAAGCAAGAAAGAGTAAAAAGAAAGCCTGTGTCTATGCTCGTAATGACCGTTTCTTCCTGAGCCCTCCTTGGTTTCTCTGAACAGTTATTCATGTGCTTCATGGCCTGGCCTGTATAAACAGAAGCAAGGAAAGCGTAATGTTTTTGTACATAGCTCCTCTCACTTCGTATATTTTCAAGGTTTTATCCTAACACATATCATACTTGTAAAAAGGATCTTAGCTGTTTTTATTTTGCCTGCATGTACACACATGTCTGGCACTTGAGGCCAGAGTAGGGCATCAGGTCTGCTGAGCAGGAGTTGCAGATGGCTGTGAGCAGCTGTGTAGGTGGTAGGACAGAAGCTGGGCTCTCTGCAAGAGCTGCTTTGCAGTGCTAAGCCATCTCTCCAGCCCATCCATCCATCCATTTATTTATGTTTTGGGGTTCTTCAAGATAGCGTTTTTCTGTGTAGCCTTGGCTGTACTGGACTCACTTTGTGGGCCAGGCTGGCCTTAAACTCACAAAGATCGGCCTGCCTCTGCCTCCCGAATGCTGGAATTACAGGCCTGGCTCCCTTGATTTATTTTTATTGCAAAATAATAGCCTATTGTATAGAAATACCATTTTTAGCCAGGCGTGGTGGTGCATGCTTTTAATCCCAGCACTCGGGAGGCAGAAGCAGGTGGATTGCTGTGAGTTCAAGGCCAGCTTGGTCTATAAAGCAATGTTGGGGGTAGTGGGGGTAGCTTTTGTTTTGTGTAACTCTTAATTTTCTTTTTCTTTTTGGTTTTTTGAGACAGGGTTTCACTGTGTAGCCCTGGCTGTCCTGGACTCACTTTGTGGAGCGTCTTTGCTAGATAAGCCATTTGTGCTTTTGTAGGTTATTGAGCCTCTTGGCTTTAGAACCCGTGGATCTTTCCACCACGTGGGTCCAGGGGCAGCTGTGCTTGGGAGGTGGGCTGGCACACCTTCCCCCACCCCACCCCACACCCCCACACACAGAGCGCCTCCTGGGGTGGCAGCACCAGGAACTCACTGTGTTGTGTTGCTTTAGGTGGTGGTTCCCCCACTCCCCGGGAAAGCATTTTTGCGGCAGCTTCCTTTTAGAGGAGACGATGGGATATTTGATGACAATTTCATCGAGGAAAGGAAACAAGGGCTGGAGCAGTTCATAAACAAGTAAGTACTCTGTTCCTCAAGAATGTGAGACATCAGATGACTGCTAGACAGTTTTTATTTATTTACTCTCTTATTTTGTGTTTGGATGCTTTGCCTGCATGTGTGTCTGTGCCCTATGAATGCTGAGAATCGAACCTAGGTCCGACTAGAGCAGCCAGTGCCCCTAACTGCTGAGCCATCTCCAGCCCTGATGGCTCGTCATTTAAATGTTAAGCTAAGTCCATACTGTCTTCCTTTGGCCATTTCCTGACTTTTTGTACTATTTAAATGAAGTGAAAGTATCCTGACACTCTTGAGTGGTTGAAGTGAGGGATTTTGGGTTGAACTAAGTTTTTTTTGTTTGGTTTTTTAAAAATGGTTTCTTTATTATTAGTGCATTGGTGTTTTGCCTGCATATATGTCTGTGGAAAGGTGTCATATCTTGGAGTTAGAGATAGCTATGAGCTGCCATGTGGGTGCTGGGAATTGAACCCGGGCCTTCTGGAAGAGCAGTCAGTGCTCTTAACCACTGAGCCATCTCTCCAGCCCCTTTGACCTAAGTTTTATATTTGTTGTTCTTGGATAATTTATGCAAATTGCTTTTAAAATTGCATCATTCAGAAAATAGTTTTACTCATGATTCTGATTTAAGGTATGTTCTCATGTGAATAATAAAATGTACAATGCATCTGCAATCACTTTGTCTGATTGCAGGTAGCGATATTATCAGCGTGTTTTATGTAAAGGTGTACATAAAGTTTTTTTCATGGCAAAATGTTTTCTTTTGAAAAAAATGTTAGAAAATTTAGGATTGCCTGTCATTTAGTAACTGTTGGTTGATAAGCTTAAAGCAGCAAAATTTCTTTCCATCTCTCTCTTGTCTTGTCCTCTCTTTCCTCCTGGGGAAGCTGACTGGAAGTGCTGTCGTGTCATGTTCAGCTGGGGCTGCAGGGAGCAGGATGGAGGAGGGAAGAGACAGACAGACGCTCAAACAGACAGACGCTCAGACACTGCTCATTATTGTTCCTGATCTGGGCTTAGCTTTTGAGTCGCTGAGGTGGCAGGCATGCCACTGTACCCACCGTAATTATGTATCAGTCTTAGGCCCTACCACAGAAGCCAGATCTCAGAGGATACATTACTTTTTAATTAATAATCTGGTGTCTGTGAGAGGTAAACAAAGCCTCTAACTTGGGTATCTACTGTAGCACATAGCATCCGTGTGTGGTTTTGATGTCTTTCTGGCAGAGGGTGGTACCCAAGATGTCACTGTGTAGCTCAGGCTGGCCTTGAGCTCTGCACAAGGTCTTGAGGCGATGGGTGTTCACCCCCATGCCCCCACAGCTGCCTTTCTGTGAACATACTTCTGGGGAAAGAAAAGCCAAACTTGGTCTGAAACACAAGTCTGATTGCCAGCTACAGAGGAAGACTAGGTGGGGAAGGGGAAGACAGAGAGAAAAGCAGAACACTTAAATGTGTGTGTGGCCTGTATTTCTAATTTAAAACCTATACCCTATTATATTTTGTTCTATCTCTTTATATTTGCCCAAGCTGGCCTCAAAAACAGAGCCTCCCTGCTCAGCCTCCCCTGTTCTGGGATTATAGGCATGGGCCTGTATTCCTGGTTTGGATCCTGTATGTTTAAAATAGATTATTAAAATCCAGTGAACTATTTCACATGGAATGATAAAATGTAAGTTTCTTAGGCATGTACCAACTAATTAAGCTAATTGGGTACACATTGCAGAAACATTATTTAAAAAAATTTTTTTTGATACAGGGTTTCTCTGTGTAGCCTTGGCTGTCCTGAACTTGCTCTGTAGACCAGGCTGGCTTGAACTCAGAGAGATCCGCCTGCCTCTGCCTCCTGAGTACTGGGATTAAAGGCGTGCATCACCATGCCTAGCAGATTACAAAAATTTAAAGTCATTTTAATTTTTTTATTATGACATTTACATGTGTGCGCGTGCGTGTGTGCGCGCGTGTGTGTTCGCTCCCAATCCAGTGCATATGTAAAGCTTAGAAGACAGTTTGTAGAGTCATTTCTTTTCCTTCTATCTTGTGAGGTTCTGGGGATCAAGCTCAGGACATCAGACTTTGCCGAAAGCAGCCTTACCTGCCGAGCCATCTAGCCATCCCTAAAATGTCTTTTAAATCACTTTTATGAACCAAAGGAATAGACCGTTATTTGATAGCATAGCTTATGGATAGTTCAGAATAATGCTTGCATTTAATAAATCGTATGTATTTCCTAACCTTAAATTGTGTTTGTTTTGACCCCGCTTACCACCATCTTTAATAAACAATGGACTAAAAATTTGTTTTGTTTTTCATTTCTAGGGTGGCTGGTCATCCTCTGGCCCAGAATGAACGCTGTCTTCACATGTTTTTACAGGATGAAATAATAGATAAAAGCTATACTCCATCTAAAATAAGACATGCCTGAGTTTGGCAAGAAGAGGCAAAAACCAAGACCATTAATGATTCATCCATACCAATGAAGAAGTTGTAACTAACATAGCATGCTGCACAGACACTGGTATAACACGCCTGGGTATACTAACACTCAATGCTCCCTTACATCTTGTTTTGTTTTGGCAGTTGACAAGAAGTTAATTTGCTTTAGTGAAAGCTCCCTCGCTCCAGCCTCTAAGTAGCGTTTCCCTGTTGTGTCCATGTGCACACTATAGCGTCACAAGCCCCGTAGGTCCTGCAGTGTCCTGACTAAAGTTGCAGATTTGGTCTTATTTGCAGTTTCTGTGTCATGTTTGCTTCTTGAATCGGATTGATTGGACTACCCCCGCCCCAAATGTGTGATGTCACTACTCTGTCCTAATTTATGTGCAGGAGCGCGACACCATCTGTCTCCAGTGCCACACATACGAGGTGAACTTTGTGTGCAGAACGTGTCTTCCTTCTGGCCTGTATCCCCTTCACATGGAAAATTAATGAGGGAAATCTTTATATTCTGTATAAAAACAAAATCAAATTTATATACTAAGATCATTTGTCTAAAAATTTAAGTTGTTTTCAAATAAAAGTTGAAATGCATTTCTGGTGTGCACTGATTACATGGCCTCCAGAGCCTGTCCTTTCTTCTGTGGCTTTATACTTACCTCCCTTACTGAAAAGGATTATGTGCTAATTATATGCTTCTCATTCCCGGAACTCCATTCCTCTTTAAAGGGCGGTGATATCAAATATACCACCACCTTTTGGATGGGGCATTTGCTTTAAACAGCAGCAAAGTGATGCACTGGGAAAGGCTTGTTGGGAAGGACCGCGTGTGAGAAACACGTTATCGCCCAAGCCTCTCTGGGAAAGCCCTTTAAGATAAGTCAGTATCGCGCCTGAATGACTTGCTGGTACTTTGTGAAGGTATGTGGCAGGTGTGTGTTGTCTCTGTAATTTGGCTTGTACTAGTAGCACACTTCATCCTTTTAGGAGAGAAAACCACAGTGTTGGCAACCTGACTTAAACAAGAAAATACACAACCTCTTGCTGCCTAATTTGTTTTAACCAGACTTACTAACTGGAATAAGAGGTTTCTAGTTTGGATCTGTGCATCAAGTGGTTTTGGGGGCCCCAGAGGATTAAATATTAAGTCTGGGAGGTGGAGTGTCATCTGCCAGCTCCATAGCATTTTCTCTGGGTACAAGGGAGTTGCCCAGACTGACCTCAGACCCCTCCTGCCTCAGCCTCCCAAATGCTGGACTCACAGGCATGTACCAGCACACTTGAGGCGATGCATTTGAGAAGAAACAAGTTTAGGATATCCACAACAGATTGCAAAAGCAATGAAGTCACAGCTGCAGTAAAAGGCCTTGTGTTGCTCAAAGCAGTATGCCACGGTTTTATAAAGCCAGTTATTTGAATCACTGCAAGATGCGCCATAAAGCAGCCAGGCATGGCGGTGTACAACTGTAATCCCAGCATTCAGGAGGCAGAGGCTAAAGGGTTACAGTGAGTTCCAGAGTTAATCTGTGCTGCAGAGCAAAACTTCTGTTGAAAAACAGAAAGGGAGAGGTGTAGATAAAGGGAGCCTGGGGTTAGTGCTCAGCAGGTAAGTGTGCTGTGGGAATGGGTGGCTCGGTAGTTAAGAACATCTGCTCTTGCAGAAGACCCTAGTCCAGGTCCCAGCACACATGTCTGGCAATGCACAGCTGCCCATAACTCCAGCTCCAAGGGGATTTAAGGACAGCTGCACTAAAGAGCATAAACTCTTAGAAACACGTGATTTAAAATAAAAACATACTATCTTTTAAAAAGATACAAAAGGTTTAAACAACGGTAGGGGATGGCTCAATGGGGAAAGTGCTTGCTTGTTACCCAGGCATAAGGACCAGAGTTCAAATCCTGTGAACCCATGTGAAACCCAGGTGGACATGTCGATGCGTGTAAACCCAGCACTTAGGAGTAAGTTTAGGGTTAATGTGAAATCGTGTGTGTGTGTGTGTGTGTGTGTGTGTGTTGGAAAGTAGTAAAGCTGACATTGGGTCTCCACATTTTATATACACCTGTTCAGTGCACCCACGTACAGATGCTAACACATATATGAACACCACACACAGATGTGTATGTAAAGATAACATACAGAGTTGATTTTAGTGAGCCAGAGAGAACATCAAGGCTGTCCGTTTTGGCTATACCAAATGGCAGGGCATGTAAAGACACTTGCTGCCAAGCCTGAGGTCCTAAGTTTGGTCCTTGGGACCTACATAGTAGAAGGAGCAAGCCCACCACTCCGTGTTGTCCTCTGACGGCAAGTTCATATCTAAACACAAAAATCAGATGTTAAAAACAAATTCAAAATGGAGCCAGGCCTGGTGTACCCGTTTAATCCCAGCACACACAGCCAGAGGCCAGGCCTGCCAGGAGGATGTAGCGTGACCCTGTCTTGAGGAAATGATGGCTGCTCTGTTGAGTAGTTCTTATAGAGCGGTTGTTCAACTAGGGATATATATATATCCCTATATATATATATATATATATATATATATATATATATATATATATATATATATATATATATATATATATATTTATTTATTTTAACCTCCTTTCCCCTCAGTGAGGACATTCAACACTGGATGTATTTTTTGGTTGTTGCAGCTGAGAAACGGAGTCTTGACATGTCAGAGACACAACTAAACCTGCAGTGCCTGGGACAGCCTCCCCCACCAGAAAGAACATAGCTTGCTTGGATCCACTCACTCGAATTCTCTTGATTGTGATCCTTGAAGAGAAGGGGGTAATGTGTTTAAGGGTGGCTGTTCTGTCTACTTACTTTCTCTCAGAATTTTCTCAGGCGTACTCTTGAATACAGAACTTTTGAGAGAGAATGTGTGTGTGTGTGTGTGTGTGTGTGTGTAGTGCCTATGGAGGCGGGGAGGGGGTGTTTATCAGACACCTTAGGCTGGAATTGGCAGACATTTGAGAGTCACCTGACATGGGTCCTGGTGAGCAAACTCTGCTCCTTTGGAAAAGCACTCCATACACTTAACTGTTAACTCCAGTTCCTAGAAAGATTAGAGGTTTTTAATTGGGCGTAAAGTTGTCTATTCCAAGTAATAGGTGAAGGCCCAATGGATTCCAAGTAATGTCAAAGGCCCAAGACTTCCTAACAGAACATTTTGGGTCCCAAGCCCATAGATGAGTTACTGTAGGTGTGGTTTTTTGGGTTACTTTATAGGGTTCTTGTATCTACCACCCTTTCCACCCCAATCCCTTCCAGCCCCCAACACAAGGCAAGAAAGGTTTAGAGGGTTCTACATCCTGCTGATTAGGGGCATCAGGTTCCTACGGACAAGAAATCTCTTCATTCTTGGCAGAATATATCCAGCAATTGCAAATGCAGCTGCTGCCATAGGCCCTCTCAGGGCTCCCCCATTTATACCCTCTCCACGACAGGTCCTCTCAGGGCTCTCACATTTATACCCTCTCCAGTCTCAGAATTAAGGTATCTGCAGCTGGCAAAGACCATGCCCCCTCCTAGGCATGGCACAGATCATAGCAGCTGTAGACAAACTGAAGCATGCCCATATCCCACACCTGTTATTAAAACAAAAACATATGTAACAGGGCTTGTTTTGTTGTTTTTTTCAAGACAAGGTTTCTCTGTGTAGCCTTGGCTGTCCTGGACTTGCTTTGTAGACCAGACTGGTCTCAAACCCATATCTGTCTGCCTCCAAAGTGCTGGGATTAAAGGTATGCACCACCATAACCGGGGTTTGTTTTGTTTTGTTTTGTTTTGTTTAACCCAAATTCTCACTACAGGTAATTGTAAGGAATTTTGGGCCCTGCCTACTCAGTAATTCCTTGAGTCCACTTCTGCCCACTTCCATCAGTATCAGCAGGGCTTTAAGAACTCAGAGGCCTAGCCGGGTGTGATGGCACACGCCTTTAATCCCAGCACTCGGGAGGCAGAGGCAGGCGGATCGCTGTGAGTTCGAGGCCAGCCTGGTCTACAAAGTGAGTCCAGGATGGCCAAGGCTACATACACAGAGAAACGCTATCTCAAAAAGCCAAAAAAAAAAAAAAAAAGAAGAAGAAGAAGAACTCAGAGGCCTGTTGGGGACTGTGGTTTCAAATGTCCATGACAAGCTTATGTTTCAAGCATTTGTTCTCCAACTGTCAATGTTGTTAATTGTGTTTTGTGTTTGGGTGTGTGGGTAGGTGGGCAATGGCAACATCAAGAGGATTCCTAGCTGGTGAAAGTAAGTCAGTAGGGGCTTGCTCTTGAAGGGTGTTGGGCCAGCCCCTACTTTCAGGAGCTCTCTGCTTCCTGATGCTGCCATGTGAGTAGCCACTGCCACTGTGGGGTCTCTGCCACCCTAACACCTCAGTGCGTGACCACGCCTGAAACCACAAACCAGAATAAACCCTTCCAGCCCTTAATAAGATCTTTCTCTGAAGTACTTTGCTCCTGGGGACACAAAAGCAATTATCAGGATTAACTGTGAAAGTGGATAGAACGTCAGCTTCTGGGATGAGGAGAAGCTTCCATGTAGGTACCTAATTCTGGGTTTGGAGCTGTCAACTCAGTTTGGCAGAGTGCTGGCCCAGCATTGGGGAAATTCGGGAGTCCATCCTAGTAGCTAGCCTCATAGCCATTCGCTGGCGGCATTCCAGAGTAGCGAGTACAGTTAGCATTTGGCTTCTTGCTTGAGTGTCTTGCCACCAGGACCCCATGGTTGTGACGTAGAGCAGTTTGCCGTGGGCCACTCTGAGGGAATCTCCTCCCTCTGCTTGTGAGGAGGCCCAAGACCCCCAAACCGGTACAGATGAAATACAGGGGTGGTTTGGAAGGACAGCTAGTTCAGCCAGCATGCTAGCATTGAATAGCACCATGCCCAAGTGTTTCAGTGCGGGAAAAGATGATGTCTGCTCTAGTGTTTTGAGTGTGGTCTCAATGACTGTGCAGAACTCTGTGTAGGTAGTATTCCTCCTGACGTGAAAGGACAGGCTCTCAAGTGTCATGATCTGGGCTCAGGGTTACTCAGGATGGAAGACTGAAGATGAAAGGATCACAAGGTCCCCACATGGCCTGAGCTGTGGCCAGGGGCCATGGCTTCCACACAGTTGTTGGCAGAATGGAGGCTGGGTTTCCAGGAACGTGTCCTATTTTGATTTGTTGTCCTCAGTCTGCCGCCGTGGGGAAGGCACAGTGGTAGCTGAACAAGAGGACATGAGTGCATGGGTTTGGATTTAAGTTTGGCCTCAAGTAAGTAAACATCACAGTTGTTCTGTAAGACTGAGTCAGGGCCTTTTTTTTTTTTTTTTTTTTTTTTTTTTTTTAACATTCCAGGAAATCCTGAGTTGTCTGAGTACTCAGCTAAGAGGAGAGTCCCTGTGATGAATTTGGTCATATTTGTACCTAGTTGACCAACTTCATCTTTTGTTTTTTTGAGATGGAGTTTCTCTGTAACAGCTTGGCTGTTCTGGACTCACTTTGTAGACCAGGCTGGCCTCGAACTCACAGAGATCCATCTGCCTCTGCCTCCTGAGTGCTGAGATTAAAGATGTGCACCACCACTCCTGACTCAACTTCATCTTTAAAATCAGAAGGTATCCACCAGGCAGTGGTGGTGTGTGCCTTTAATCCCAGCACTCAGGAGGCAGAGGTGGGTGGATCTCTGTGAGTCTACAAAGTGAGTCCAGGACAGCCAAGGCTACAGAGAGAAACCCTGTCTCAAGAAACAAAACAAAACAAAAAGAAAGATGTCTTCAGCTATTGAGAGATTAGTTTTGTTAATCTTGAGTGAACTCAGAGAGAACATGCCATTGATCTGGAAGCTGGGAAGTCATATCACAGCCCCAAAGGGCATTTAGAGCTGCCTTCACCATCACAGGTAGAACTGAGAAATGGCCCGGTAAACTCAGCCAATGACACCAAGTGCTGCAGAAGTCAGGGCGAGAGAGGTCGAACTCCAGCCCTTTCCTCAAGGCCAGGCTTGGGTCACTGTCAGTCAAAACTCACCATAGCCAGAGAGTAAACATAGCAGATGTGAGGACAAGAAGGGGACACGGGACAGGGGTGGCCGTTCAAAGTCAAGCTTGTAAGGAGCTTGGAGTTGGCCCTCTTCCAAACACACACATACACACCAAAACAAAAACCTGGACCAAATCAGTCCATTCTTGGACCTCCTAGAATTATGGTTACAGAGCAAGCTATCACCCCAAGATCTCACAGGGTAGTTCATCTGAGAGAATTAACTACTGTCAGATTTCTGGGAGAAGTCACCGCAGCTATAACCTGGCTAACAACAGAATGCAGATGACTTGGAGCTGGCGAGATGGTTCAGTCCGGTAGGGAAGCTTGCTGCCAAGCCTGACCACGAGTTCAATCCCTAAGACTCACATGGTGCTTGGGAGAACTGACTTCCCCAAGATTGTCCTCTAATCCCCATCACACATGTACCACAGCATATGTGCAGCCACACACGAATTGTGTGTGTGTGCTTGCATGTGCATGCATGTGCTTGTGTGTACATACATTGTGTGGTGTGTGTGTGTGTGTGTGTGTGTGTGTGTGTGTGTGTGTGTAAGAGAAGGCAGATGACTGGCTGGAGGCTGAATAAGCATTAGCATGAGACTTGACACCCCTGGAACTCTCCTTTACAGAAGAGCCTATAGGAACCCACCAGATGCAGTGAAGATGGAGAGCAAAAGAAACAGTGAATAATCACCATGAAATAACAGCCAGCGCCTCCTTCCTTTCCCTTGTCTTCAGAGTTAGACTTCCAGAGTCTTATGCCAAAAAGGGATGGGTGTTCTTTCCCATCCGGCTCCCCCATGAGCCTTTTTCTGTCAAGAGAGCCTTAGAACTAAGTAGGAAAGGCAGCCAGGGAAGGGACTAAGGGCCACAGAGCTTATATATACATATTTACATATATATCATATATATGACCTTTGAGATACATTGTGTACCCAGTCAACCCTGAGCTTTGATCTGGATATTATAGTGTCACCTTCCACACCTTCCACTACACCCCTGGGACTCTCGGATGCTCGCGGTGGCTCTAGCTGACAGCCTTTCTCTGAGGAGTGATTAGGTAAACCTAAATGGAGGAGCAGAAGCAAGAGCACCAGAAGAAGGTTAAGACAAACAAAAAAAATAAAACCACTACAAACCAGTAGCCCACCTCCAGGCAGACGGTCGTGCACTGTCCCTCGTAAGGTTTGTCATGTTTGTATCACCCAGTGCAGTGTGTCCAACAGAACAAGTCATGCCTGAACAGAAGAGAAGTCTGAAGAGAGAAAGCGGTCAAAATCAGAGACACATCACAGCTGTGTAGAAAATCAGAAGTAATTCATAAGTTAAATGTTCTGTTTTGGTTTTTGGTTTATCATGGCATGTTTCTCTGTGTAGCCTTGGCTGTCCTGGACTCGTTTTGTAGACCAGGCTGGCCTCAAACTCAGAGATCTGCCTGCCTCTGCCTCCTGAGGGCTGGGATTTACAGGCATGTGCCACCAAACCTGGCTAAGTTAAATGTTCTCATGGACAAGGTTGACAACACAGAAGTACACATGTGGGTAACATAGAGAGCAAAACTTAGAATCTTTATTTTACCAAGAGAAGGGCTGGGACAAAGTTTACTTTGCCCAAGGCCACATGGCCAGTAAGTGAAACATCAGTCTTTAGGACCCTAAAACCTGCCCTGTGCTGTACAGCAGGCACTGCCTCTAACATAGGTAGGTACAGAGTGCATGCCTCTAACACAGGTGCAGGTGCATGCCTCTAACATAGGTGCAGAGTGCATGCCTCTATCATGGGTAGGTGCAGGGTGCATGCCTCTAACACAAGTGCAGGCACATGCCTCTAACACAGGTGCAGGCTGCATGCCTCTAACACAGGTGCAGGTGCATGCCTCTAACACAAGTGCAGGCACATGCCTCTAACACAGGTGCAGGGTGCATGCCTCTAACACAGGTGCAGGCTGCATGCCTCTAACATAGGTAAGTGCAGGGTGCGTGCCTCTAACACAGGTGCAGGATGCATGCCTCTAACACAGGTGCAGGTGCATGCCTCTAACACAGGTGCAGGCTGCAAGCCTCTAACACAGGTGCAGGCTGCATGCCTCTAACATAGGTACAGGGTGCATGCCTCTAACATAGGTAGGTGCAGGGTGCGTGCCTCTAACACAGGTGCAGGTGCTGGTCTCTAACACAGGTGCAGGTGCATGCCTCTAACACAGGTGCAGGGTGCATGCCTCTAACACAGGTGCAGGTGCATGCCTCTAACACAGGTGCAGGCTGCATGCCTCTAACATAGGTAAGTGCAGGGTGCATGTCTCTAACACTGGTGCAGGGTGCATGCCTCTAATACAGGTGCAGGGTGCATGCCTCTAACATAGGTGCAGGTGCATGCCTCTAACACAGGTGCAGGGTGCATGCCTCTAACACAGGTGCAGGCTGCATGCCTCTAACACAGGTGCAGGCTGCATGCCTCTAACATAGGTACAGGGTGCATGCCTCTAACATAGGTAGGTGCAGGGTGCTGGTCTCTAACACAGGTGCAGGGTGCATGCCTCTAACACAGGTGCAGGTGCATGCCTCTAACACAGGTGCAGGCTGCATGTCTCTAACATAGGTAAGTGCAGGGTGCATGTCTCTAACACTGGTGCAGGGTGCATGCCTCTAATACAGGTGCAGGTGCATGCCTCTAACATAGGTGCAGGTGCATGCCTCTAACACAGGTGCAGGGTGCATGCCTCTAACACAGGTGCAGGTGCATGCCTCTAACACAGGTGCAGGCTGCAAGCCTCTAACACAGGTGCAGGTACATGCCTCTAACACAGGTGCAGGCTGCATGCCTCTATCATAGGTAGATGCAAGATGCATGCCTCTAACACAAGTGCAGGCATATGCCTCTAACACAGGTACAGGCTGCATGCCTCTACCACAGGTGCAGGCTGCATGCCTCTAACACAGGTGCAGGGTGCATGCCTCTAACATAGGTGCAGGGTGCATGCCTCTAACACAGGTGCAGGCTGCATGCCTCTAACACAGGTGCAGGCACATGCCTCTAACACAGGTGCAGGGTGCATGCCTCTATCATAAGTAGGTGCAGGGCACATGCCTCTAACACAGGTGCAGGCACATGCCGAGGCAGCTCTTGCTTGTAACTGAGCCTTAAGGACAGACCAGCAATTTGGCAGCAGTTTTCTAGAGAGTGTCTGCGCTGACAGAAGCGAGGGACGGGCTTTCAAGAATGGTATAAACTGGGATGCCGCTCCTGCATGGCAGAGAGAAGCACTGGCCTCATCGTTACTCAGCTTTCTTAGTACATTTCCTTTCCTTTCGAGCCAGATTATACTTTAATCCAGTTGTTTTCATGTTCAGTAAATCCAAACCATGTTTAACCGGTTTATTCATTGCAGTGTCCCCGAGGTGTAGAAAGTTTTGTCCTTTCAACTGCACTGGGGATTTGCTGTCTCTCTCTGCAAAGGGATTTTCTTGGTGTAATCTGAACACTTTGACCTGTGGGTTTTTTTTTTTTTTTTTTTTTTCCACCCGGCACAGATCTGGGAGGCTTGACCCTTTGTGTGCTGTGGATCCCAGACAAGGGCCTTCTCCTGCTCTGAGGGACAGTAGGCACCAATGTCAAGGCTGTTAATCACATGTACCTGCCGCTTCTTCAAGACCTCGTTGCTCTTTGTCACCGCAGTCAGCTATCTGGTTTGCAGTGCTTCCTCCATAGGGACAGAGCTGCCATTTGGGGACAGTAAGCTAGAGAGGTTTTTCTTGAGAGCAGTTTGAGAGTTGACAGTTTAACTTCAGCTGGTGTGAGGGACATGGTTCTGGGATTGCTCTGATTTGGTGAGCTTACTGGTCTTCACAGATAGACTGGGGGAAACATATTGTTATAACCTCCATGGGGGCAACTTAGCAATAACTGTAAGGTGACATTCATAGGACACATATTCTCCGTCATTGTCAGTTGGATGTCCCTGTATTATGTCAGAAACTGGCACACTGGCTCCCAGTTGCCCCAAGACTGAAGTGCAAAGAGAATATTTCACCATTTTATTTTGATAGGCTCGCACTGTAGCCCTGACTGTCCTAGAACTAGCTCTGTAGACTAGGCTAGCCTCAACTCACAGAAATCGGCCTGCCTCCTCCTCCCAAGTGCTGGGATAAAAGTGTGTGCCACCATACTTATAGCATTTCATTTTTAAAGAAAGCAGGCGGGTAATGGCGCAAGGAGGAACAGGCAGTCGGACCTCTGTGAGTCCGCGAGTTCGAGGCCAACCTGGTCTGCCGAGCTAGTTCTAGGACAGCCAAGGCTACACAAAGAAACCTGTCTTGAAAACAAGAAGAGGAAGAAGAAGAAGAAGAAGAAGAAGAAGAAGAAGAAGAAGAAGAAGAAGAAGAAGAAGAAGAAGAAGAAGAAGGGAGAGGGAGAGAAAAGAAAGGACAGAAAGAAGGAAGGAAGAAAAGAGGAGAAAAACAACAGGACAACACTTTATTCTGGATGATTTTGACTCACAGAAGCATTATAAAGATACAATAACAGTTCCCAAAGACCTCCTCACCCAGTTTCCCTTTGTGTCAATGTGTGACCATGACACATTTGTTAAAAGCAGGAAACTAGGGGCTGGATAGATGGCTCAGAGGTTAAGGGCACTGACTGATCCTCCAAAGGTCCTGAGTTCAGTTCCCAGCAACTACATGATGGCCCACAACCATCTATAATGTGATCAGATGCCCTTTTCTGGCCTGCAGGTGTTCATGCAGGCAAAGCACTGTATACATAATAATAAATAAATAAATCTTTAAAAATAAAAAGTAGGAAACTAGTACTGATATATTGTGCACTAATTTCCAACTTTGCCCTTTGCTAGTTTTCTAACATTCTTCCTTAGCTCCAGACCCCATTGCAGGTCCCTACCTTTCATTAGTTTTTTTAGCCACCTGTGGTTGGTGACACTACAGAGCTGTACCGCCTCTGCAGCTTTATACTGAGAATATTATCTGTTCCAAAATAAGTAAAAAATAAATAAATAAATAAAAAGAAAACCGCAAGGAATCTTAGTAACAACCCAGTCAAGCGTCTCTTTCAGATATGGAAAGGAATTCTCAGAGCACCACCCTCAACAGCCCCTAGGCTAGAAACCAACAGGGTGGAGAAGAAGGCTGAGAAGAGGGCCTGCATCCCCCCAGCGCCCCCACTCTACCCACCCCCCACTCCACCACCACCACCCCCCCGACTCCCCGCCCCCACACCCAGCAGGCTTGCGGTCAGGCCTCAGCTGTTTCTACTATTAATGTTTTGGTTTGGCTTCATCCTACATAATCTTGTAAGATCCATCCATCTTGTGTATCAGCAGTACGCTTCCAAAATCAATTAGGGGCTGGAAAGCTGGCTGGCTCAGAGGTTAAAAATGGCCATAGCTCTTGCAATGACCCAGGTTCAGTTCCCAGCACCCGTTTTGAGTGGCTCACAACCCTCCCGCTCGGAGGGAACTGGCGCCTGAAGTCAGTGGGCACATATACACACACACACTTGCACAGAGACACATAATTTGAAACTAAATCTTTGTCAAACAAATTGCAAAATCAAATTTAAAAACAACAACAAAAGCAGCTCTTGGCAGAACTTTGCATGATGCCTAAAAACCCATTCACAAAAGCAGGTGTTTTCCCTTGTGACCTGTACTTACTCAGAAATGCGACACCAACTCACTCTCTTCAGGGAAACACTGGTCTAGTTTCATGCCGACTAAAAACTTGCTTCAGACTCTTAGTCTTCCTGCCCAGGTGCTGCTGATGGGGGGCGGTCTGAGGGTGAAGTGTAGGCTGGGGTACAGTGAGCGGACACCCTCATTTCTCTGCAAAGTATTAGAGAACCACTAAAGGCAACGGTCAATACATATGCCTTTGGCTGGCTTTTCCTTGGACTTATCCTGAGCTTCGCAAGAAGGAAGAAGCCAAGTCTTGTCTCACGCAAGGACTGTACAAATCTCCCGAGATCCTCTAATATGTGGAAATTCACCAAGTGCATCTCAGGGGAGGATGGGATCTCAGTTGAGAAAACACATATGCATCCGTAAGATTGGGCTGTAGGCAAACCTTCAAGGCATTTTCTTAGTGATTGATGGAGGAAGGCCCAGTCTGTTGTGAGTGGTGCCACCGCAGGGTTGGTGATCCTGGGTTCTGTAAGAAAGTAGGCTAAGAAAGCCATAGAGGCAAACCACTAAGCAGCACTCCTCCGTGGCCTCTGCATCAGCTCTTGCCTCCAGGTTCCCACCTGGGTTGGGGACGGGCCATATGGCCAATGTTCATCCATCTTGTCAGAGCCTAGGTTCCTATTTCTCCAGCAGTCTATCATTTACCAGAAACCAGCTGACCCTGTTGTGGTTCAGCAGTTAGACACCTGTTGTGGTTTATTGTGGGGGACGGTCATTCTAAGACCCCCGGGCTACTCCTTTCTGGTTATAAACTAGCTTTTTCAGTAAGACTACTGGTAAGATCAGATTAAAGGCCAGCTGCCTGCAAGCAGCAGTTCCAGGAACTTTTTCCTGACTTACCAGATCTTTTACAACTTCCCTTTCTCTCTGGAATTTCTCTCTCTTCTGCAATTATAGCAGCTGTAAAGGTAGACACCTGCTGGAGCAGTCCAGAGTTAGGTATCCATAGCAACCCTCGCTTACGCAAATACCCATGCCTCCGTGCCTATAAAAACTCTGTGAAATTTTTCAATAAATGGGGCTTGATCAAAGACTTGCTCCCCTTCTTCGTGTCTTGTGTTCTGTCCCTATATAGGAGAATTCTCCTCCCGAGCGTTAGTCAAACCCCGGCAGGCCACGTCACACCTGGGTTGAGTTCTTGCCTTGGCTTTCCTCCCTGGGCTGTCTTGGGATGTGAAAGCCAAATAAATTCTTTCTTCTCCAAGTTGCCTTTGGACATGGTGTTTCACCATAACTAACAAAGAGAGTCTCCAGTTTGTTTGGGAAAGATTAGGAGGTGTGGACTTGTTGGAGATGTGTCCCTAGGTGTGGGCTTTGAGGTTTCAAAGGACTCTGGCAATCCTCAGTGCTCTCACTCTGCCTCCTACTTTCAGATCAAGAGGTGAGGTCTTAGCTGTTCCTGATGCTGTCATGGACTCTAACCTGCTGACACCATAAGCCCAATGAAACTCTTTTCTCTTGTAAGTTGCTGTGGTCTTGGTGTTTTGTCACAATAGAAAAGCAACTGATAGAGGATCCAACCCAGGAAGAACATGCTAAGCACTCACCAGCCCACTGAGTCTCCTAGTTCCTAACTGGCTTTTTTTTTTTTTTTCAAGACAGGGTTTCTCTGTGTTATCTTGGCTGTCCTGGACTCACTTTGTAGACCAGGCTGGCCTTGAACTCACAGTGATCCACCTGCCTCTGCCTCCTGAGTGCTGGGATTAAAGGCGTGCGCC
This sequence comes from Acomys russatus, assembly GCF_903995435.1. NCBI lineage: Eukaryota > Metazoa > Chordata > Mammalia > Rodentia > Muridae > Acomys > Acomys russatus. The sequence goes on along the minus strand of NC_067157.1, from coordinate 8,893,597 downwards.
ACCACTGTCGGCTTCTTAATCAGCTTTTAATGCTAGAATCCAACCTTCCCTCCCCTCCCCTTGTGGCAAACCCTATGCTTATGAGGGGCAGATAGAGGCACAGGCCAGACAATGACAAGACTGAAAGCTCAGAAAGACTCACAAACACTAAAACTTGCTGAATCGCTTTCAAAGCTGTCGAGGTTCCAACAGCAAACAGCTGGCCACTCAGAGCCAAACGACATGATCTGAGGAGAGCCTAAGAAAAGGACCAACTACAGAAACAAGAGCAACACGTGAGGCAGATGAAGGGTGAGGTTGCTCCCTGAGGCCGGACCCGTGGGGACAATCGCCACCAAGGTTGCACCAGGGATTTCTGGATGAGAGCTATGCAAAAGCCACTTGGTAGGAGCTAGGGCTTGCAATAAAAAATAAAATAAAATAAAAATAAAAGACCCATAGGTTGGGGCTGGAGAGATGGCTCAATGATCAGGAACACTGGCTTCTCTTCCAGAGGACCGGGATTCAAGTTCCAACACCCTCTTCTAGCCTTCATAGGCACCAGGTGTGCAAGCGGTGCACAGACACACACACAGGCAAAACTCTCATAACATATAAAATAAAATGAAAGACATGACCTGTAGAAGAGCCATTTTCATGATCCTGCTGGTTTCTGCAGGACTGCAATCCAGCCAGACACAGCTGTGAAGCCACAAAAGCCACACAGACACAGCAGACACATACAGAGCACACCTGAGAAAGTCAAGTGTGTGGCTCCCACATGGCAAAGAGGAAAGTGGTCTAATCCAACATGGATTACCCAACCAGTAGAAATGTTCACTATTTAAAAATAATTTCAAAGTCAGGCGTGGCGGTGTACCCCTTTAATCCCAGCAATCCAGAGGCACAGGCAAGCAGATCACTGTGAGTTCGAGGCCAGCCTGGTCCAGAACAGCCAAAGCTACACAGAGAAACTATGTCTCAAAACATACAAACAAACAAACAAAAAAGATATAAAGGTTTAAACAGTTAAGAAAATAATTTCAATAATGAGTATTCTATCTACATTATTTCTAACTCCTCCCTTGTCCCTCCGACTTTCTCCCAAATTCCTGACTTCTTTAATTACTGTTGCTATTCATACACACATATGTATGTATAAACATTACCTGCTAAGTCTGCTTAGCATTTCCTGTAGGTATATGCATTTAGGGCTGAGCACTTGGGGTTGGATAATGTATGAGGGGTCTTATCTCTGGAGAAGACTGATTCTTCCTCTCTCAGCTGCCATTAATTGCCTATAGCCCTTCCTCTTAAGTGGGCATGTGAGCTCGCCCAGCTGTGTTGGCCTGTCAACTGGGGTTGCCATGTACAGCTCATGCCTAGGTGACCATGATGTTGAGAGTTCATGGCTGCAACTTTCCTCTCATATAGAAGATATTATCTTACAGCAGACTTCCTGGTCCTCTGGCTTTTAAATGCCCTGCCCCCTCTTCCAAGATGCCCCCTGAGCCTAAGGTATAGGGGTTGTGTTGTAGGTCTGTCAGTTGGGGTTGGGCACCCCACAGACAGCTGTGGTTTTGTGTTATGGTCTCCATCCATCTGCTGCTGTTAAAAAGATGCTGCTTATGGGACTGCGACAGCACAGAATGTGTGACAAGGGCCAGGCCTGGGGGTTAGAGATGGTGCATGCTGGCAAGGTTTTGGGGACTTGGCCATCATCAGAATATGCACTTAGGGGAAAAAAGGTTTTAATTCTAGTGAAAGTCTAGGTGGCGAAATGTTGGGACAGGGCAGCTATGTAGAGCTCTTCCTACCTAGTTCATAGGGGAAGAAGTTGAGGTGATTTACCCTGGGTTTAAATTCGGTGGTGGGGGCTGGAGAGGTGGCTCAGAGGTTAAGGGCACTGCCTGCTCTTCCAGAGGTCCTGAGTTCAATTCCCAGCAACCATATGGTGGCTCATAACCATCCGTAATGAGATCCAGTGCCCTCTTCTGGTGTACAGGAAGAATACTGTATACATAATAAATAAATCTTAAAAAAAAAATAAATTCAGTGGTGGCACACGCTTTTAATGCCAGCATGTGGGAGGCAGTGGCAGGTGGAGCCCCATGAGTTCGAGGCTAGCCTAGACTACAGAGCAAGTTCCAGGACAGCTAAGGCTACACAGAGAAACTCTGTCTCAAAAAACCAATAAATAAATAAATAAATTCGCTAAACCCTGTCTTCAGGACTTGTTGACTCTACCTGCCTTCTTCTGAGGAGGTAAGTACAAATAAAGGACCAGCTCTACCCCCCCAGAACCTCGGGCTCTCTCGCGATGTTTCCTGTGTTCTTCTGGACATGCCCCGTCTCCCCAGAACCTCGGGCTCTCTGGGGATGCTTGCTGTATTCTCCTGGACACACCCCAGCACCCAGACACTAACTAGCAAAGTGTCTCAGGAAGGTGAGCGTGTGCGTGATAGTTTACGTTATTTATCGTGGGGGAGGGGCACACATGTCATGATGCACTTGCAGAGGGCAGAGAACAACCCGTGGAGAGCAGTTCTAGGAATCAAACTCTAATCAGCAGGCGCCTTTCCCCGTTGAGCCATCTTGCTGGCCCGTGATGTCGCACTTTGTTCAAAGCCAGTGTAGATTTCAGGCAAGTGACCAGTTCTGTTCAAATATGCATTTGAGAATCCTTCCCAAAATAAAGACCCGGAGTCCTAGAGAGCTACCCTGTGACTTCTCAGAGACGGTGTGCCTAGTTGCAGGTTTTCAGATGTTGTGACAGCTCATCATTGAACTCTCCTGTGCCTTGAAGTTGAAATAATGAGCAATTAAGAGAGAGAGTGAAAACTACAGGTAGGTGAAAATTAACACAATGTGAGGGACGCGGTGCTGATTGGGAAACAGGTTCACTTCCTATCTTTAGAAACCAGCTGATGTGTGTGTGTGTGTGTGTGTGTGTGTGTGTGTGTGTGTGTGTGTGTATGTATATATATATATATAATCTTGGAAATAATGTTCATCGCCATTTATAAATTTTCCTATGGCTTGTACTTGAAAAGCCAAGGAAATTCGAGGTAGGCCATTAGGGGTAGCCGGCCTGGTCACTGCCTTACTTACTTCTTCAGAGGATCTACGGGGCGGGCAGCAGCTCCTTTTCCTCTCTGAAAGCTGCCTGCCAGGCAGGGCTGGATTAGAGCAATGCTCCCCATTTTCTGCTCACGGTGTGTCTGGGTTTCCCAGACCCTGCTTTGGAGCCCGGCCTCTTTCCTGTTTATTTGCAGATGCACCAATTCCAGACTTGGGAGTATCATGGCTCGACTTTGATGTGTCCCCCACAGCCTCCTGAATTGAAAGCTTGGTCCTCCAGCTGTTGGCCCTATTGTGAAAGGTGGCGGAAGCCCATCCATAGGAGCATCTTCTTGAAAATTATATCAGTCCCTTCCCACTTCTGTGCTTCCCGCCTGCTGCACACTCCCGTTACTATGGCGCTCTGCCTCACCACGGCCCCATGGACCAAGGACTGTGAGCAGAAACCATGAGCTCAAAACAAACCCATTCTTTCTTGAGTTATCTCTGGCGTTTTGTTACAGCAAAAAGTCTTCACATAGGGTTTAGTGCAAACAATGGGGAATGTTTTTCCTGGACCCTCAAGACCCATTACTAAGGAAGCCACAGGGAGATGTCTTACTTATGGTTTCTGTTGTGGTGATGAAAGGCCATGACTAGCCGGGCAGGGGTGGTGCACTTCTTTAATCCCTGCACTTGGGAGGCAGAGATGGGTGCATATATGTGAATACAACAAGGCCATCCTGGTCTACAGAGTGAATTCTAGGACAGCTAGGGCTACACAGAGTACCCCTGTCTCAAAAAAACAAAAACAACAAACAAACTAACTAACAAACAAAAACCCAGCATTCAGGAGGCAGAGCCAGGCAGTTCTCTGTGAGTTCGAGGCCAGTCTGAGCTACAAAGTGAGTTCAGGACAACCAGGGCTACAGAGAGAAACCCCGTCTCAAAAACCAAAAACCAAACAAAACCAAAACCAAACCAAACCAAAACAAAAAAACAAAAACAAAAACAAAAAAGGAAGGAAGAAAGAAAAGAAGAGAAAGAAACACCACGATTAAAGCAACTTAGGGAGGAAAGGGTTTATTTGGCTTACGTATCCTGAATCACAGTCCGCTGAGGCAAGCCAGTGCAGGAGCTGATGGACATGGACAGGGGCCACTCACTGGCTTCCTCCCCATGGCTTGCTCAGCCTGCTTTCTTATAGAACCCAGAGGTGGCCCCACCCACAATGGGTTGAGCCCTCCCTCACCAATTAATAGTTAAGAAACTGCTCTGTAGGCTTGTGGACAGGCTGATCTTATGGGGGGGGCACTTTCTCAATTGGGGTTCCCTTCAGATGACTCTAGGCTGTGTCAAGTTGACATAAAACTAGCTAACACAGAAAACCATCATAACGTGGCTTGAGAAAGAAAGGAAGCTGCTGTGCAGAGCTGGTGTGGAATACATGGGGCAAGGGCTTCCAGGAGCCATGGTGTCTTACGTTACTTTTCTATTGCTGTAGTAAGACATCATGATCAAGGCAACTTTTAGAAGAAAGAGTTTTGGGGTTAGGTAGATGGCTCCGTAGTTAAGAGCACTGGCTGCTCTCCCAGGGGACCCAGGTTCAATTCCCTGCACCCACACAGGTGCTGGCAGTTCACAGTTGTCTGTAACTCCAGTTCCAAGAGATAAGACACCCTCACACAGACATGCATGCAGGCAAAACACCAATGCACAAAAAATAAAAATAAATAAATTATTTAGAAAGAAAGAAAGAAAGAGAGAGAGAGAGAGAAAGAAAGAAAGAGAAAAAAGAAAGAAAGAAAGAAAGAAAGAAAGAAAGAAAGAAAGAAAGAGGAAAGAGAGAAAGAGAAAAAAGAAAGAAAGAAAGAAAGAAAGAAAGAAAGAAAGAAAGAAAAAGAGCCAGGAGCAGTGGTGTATGCCTGTAATCCCAGAACATAAGAGGCAGAGGCAGGAGGATCTCTGAGTTCAAGGCCATACTGGTCTACAAAATGAGTCCAGGACAGCCAAAAGAAACCCTGTCTTGAAAAGCCAGCATTTGAAAATAAATAAATAAATAAAATCTCTGAAGAAGGAAATTGAAGAAGACATCAGAAAATGGAAAGATCTCCCATGCTCATGATTGGGAGACTCAACATAGTAAAAATGGCCATCTTACCAGAAGCAATTTACAGATTCAATGCAATCCCTATCAAAATACCTACACAAATTTTACAGACCTTGAAAGATCAATTCTCAACTTCATATGGAAAAACAAAAAACCCAGAATAGCTAAAGCAATCCTATACAATAAAAGATCTTCCAGAGGAACCTTCATCCTTGATCTCAAGCTGTACTATAGAGCATCAGTAATAAAAACAGCGTGGTGCTGGCATAGAAATAGAAATAGAAATAGAAATAGAGGTTGCTCAATGGAATTGAATTGAAGACCCGGAAATAAATCCACACACCTATGATCATTTGATTTTTGTCAGAGAAGCCAAAACCATACAATGGAAAAAAGACAGCATCTTCAACAAATGGTGCTGGCCTAACTGAATGTCTACATGTAGAAAACGAAAATAGATTCATATTTATCACCCTGCCTGTATAAAACTAAAGTCCAAGTGTATTCATCACCTCAACATAAAACCAGATACACTAAATCTGTTAGAAGAAAAGGTGAGAAAGAGCCTAGAACTCATTGGCACAGGAGACAACTTCATGAACAGAACACCAACAGCTCAGGCTCTAAGATCAACATTTAATAAGTGGGACCTCAGGAAACTGAAAAGCTTCTGCAAGGCAAAGGACACTGTCAATAGAACAATTCGACAGCCTACAGACTGGGAAAAGATCTTCACCAACCCTACATATGACCGAGGGTTAATATCTAATATATATAAAGAACTCAGGAAATTAAACACCACCAAACCAAATAATCCAATTAAGAAATGGGGTACAGAGCTAAACAGAGTATTCTCAGCAGATGAATATTGACTGGCTGAAAAACACTTAAAGAAATGCTCAACGTCCTTAGTCATCAGGGAAATGCAAATCAAAATGACTCTGAGCTTCCATCTTACACCCATCAGAATGGCTAAGATCAAAAATTCAAATAACAGCACACGCTGGAGAGGATGTAGAGAAAGGGGAACGCTCCTTCATTGCTGGTGGGAGTGCAAACTTGTATAACCACTTTGGAAATCAATCTGGCGCTTTCTCAGAAAATTGGGAATAGTGGTACCTCAAGACGCAGCTATACCACTCCTAGGCATATACCTGAAAGATGCTCCAACATACAACAAGGACATTTCCTCAACTACATTCGTAGCATGTCCTAGATGTCCCTCAACTGAAGAATGGATAAAGAAACTGTGGTACATATACACAATGCAATAATACCCAGCCATTAAAAACAAGAAAACATTGAAATTTGTAGGCAAATGGATGGAACTAGAAACAATCATCCTGAGTGAGGTAACCCAGACCCAGAAAAACACGCATGGTATATACTCACTTAGAAGTGGATTTTAGCCCAACAAAAATGTCCTCTGAGAGACTCCACCCAGTGGGAGACTGTGACAGATACTGGGACTCAAAGCTGGACTCTGGGCAGAGAGCTGAGAGTTGTAGGGAAGAGTGGGGGTGGGGGTGGGGTGGACGGTCCGGGAGGGAGCAGGAACTCCAAAGGGAGACCATGAAGGCCTGCGGATCTGGACACAGGGAGGCCTGTACAAACTGATGCACCAGCCAAGGACAGCACAAGCAGAAAACCAAGACCCCACGTTCAGATGTAATGGATGGACTGTCGATTCTCCAGGGGTCGGGGGCGGGGGATCACACCTGGTGGTGAGACTTCATGGCAAGCACCTTTACCCACGGCTATCTCACCAGCCATGACCCACCTTTTTGAAGAGTCGTTCTCTGGTGCCCAGCCTCTTGGTATCACCTGGGACCCCAGAAGAAACCCTTGAGACCAAGGCCCAAGCGGTGTCTCAGGGAAGCAGGAATCTGCTACTTGCAGGTCCCCAGAGGCCACCACTCTCCACTTGAGTCCTCGTCTCAGGGAGTAGAACCAGGAGTCCACAGAGTTTCTTTGGTTTCATTTTTAAGATTTTAAAGCTTTTGCCAGGCGTGGTGGCACACGCCTTTAAATCCCAGCACTCGGGAGGCAGAGGCAGGCAGATTGCTGTGAGTTCAAGGCCAGCCTGGTCTACAAAGCTAGTCCAGGACAGCCAAGGCTACACAGAGAGACCCTGTCTTGAAAAACCAAAAAAAAAAAAAAAAAAAAAAAAAGATTTTAAAGTTTTTATTTTACGGGTATTTAGCCTGCCTGTGTGTCCATGCACTACTTGTTCACCTGATGCCCATGGAGGCCAGAGGAAAGTGCTGTACCCTGGAACTGGAGTTACAGTTGACCGTGAACTACCAGGTGGGGGCTGGGGATCCAACTGGAACCTTCTGGAAGAGCAACCAGGGCTCTCAACCTCTGAGCCGGCTCTATATCCTACACCCACAATTTAAACCCTATCCAGGGTAGGAGTTGCTCATGCTATTTCGTAGACTCTGCTTTCATTTTATTAAGCATTTTTGTTGAGCCCAACTATCCAATGAATGAACGGCAAGCACATCTGGGCACACACCGAGTAACAGAATTATTATGCCAACAGGGGAAGGAGTTCTGCAGGTCCATAGCTACAACTAGACAATGCTAGCGCTGGGCTAACGAGGGCATCAGAACGCAAAGTGAGTTCACTGATTGCAGCTATGGTAAATAAATAGGTGTGTGCAGCAACTAGGAAAAACAAGCCAAACCTGAAATGCCTGCCTTGCAGAGATGCACTTAGATGTGGCTCTCCTTGCCTTCAGATTTTCCTGTGGTGGTGTCCTTGGGGGAGAGAAAAAAAAAAAAAAAAAAAAAAAGCAGGGAAAATATTTTGCATGTTGTATTTGATTTCTTATTGCTGTCATTGCTTGTGTTTTTGAGACAAGGTCCTCCTCTATAGGCCAGGCTGGCCTTGAACTTGCCATGCAGCTGAGGATGGCTTTGAACTCCTGATCTTGCCTCTACTTCGCTATTCCAGCATAATGTTGTGATTGAAATAGCTTTCCCCCTCATCTCTGGCCTACCTGCCACCTCCATGTGTGTATCAAGTGTTCATTGAGGCACTGCCTCAGTTAAAATCAGAGTCAGACACCCAAGCCCTCCCCTCCCATGAAGAACTCAGATTTGGTCCCTCGGCTGGTCTGATCCATAGTCTACTATATCCAGAGGCAGCTTAGAGTCACCTGGGTGGCGGGAAGGAGGCACCACATGCATTACTTTGGGCTCATCCGTAGGGCCTGAGGTCCCGAGGGCCTCAGCAACAAAAGCAGACAAGACTGTGCCAGCCTTTCAGGTCTGACAGCGTCGGGTCCACTTTGAACCAGGGGTAACCCACACTAACCCCCCAGGCAAACCTGAGTTCTCTATGTTGTATCAAGAATCACTCATTTTCCTTATTCCAGGGGTGCTGGGGAGACCAGCTGTGCTACCAAGAGACATTGGGGCTGCGAAGACCTGGCTTCCTCATTTCCACGTCCACAGAAGATGGAGACTGTAGCTTACTTGCTCCGGGCGGGGGGTGGGGGTGGGAATGCGGTTGAAAGGGCCGGGAGGGGGGGGGGGAGAAGCAAGCTTCGGGAGTCAGTTTATGGGTGCAGCTCTGTTCTGCATACCAGCCCCCCCCCTCCTCCAGCCTCCCCACAGACCATGAACGCTCTGCTCAGGATCCCAGGCTGCTTGCTGCCAATTACAAAAGGACTCTTAACTCCGTTTTCACAGCCCCTTGATTGATAGCGCTGGTGAGTGAAATTATAAGCCTTAATGATCACGTTAATTTTGGGGGAAAGAGAAGCGGTCAGGAGAGGCCCTCAATCACAGACTCCGCAATCAGCGGGGTGAGCTCAGTGACAGGCCAGAGCAGGAGAAGAGGGAAGAATTAACTTTTTAAAAGGTCACCAGAGAGTAGGGGGAAGAGCAACCAGACACAAGGACCAAGGCTCACCAACAGTCCTGAGGCCTGAAGATGCACCCGTCCTGTGCTGGGGCATTTGGACCTAGCTACAGCTGGAGACCCTTGGTGTTTTCACAGTTGTATCAGGCTGGCATCTAGCTCAATAGCTGGGCACCTGGCACAAAGCCCTGGGTTCAACACATAACACACACACACCACACACACACGCGCGTACAACATGTATATAACATATACCTGACAACATACTCACACATAACACATACACACCAACATACACGACACACAACACACAAAAAGGCACACGCAAAACACGTTCACATAGTACACACACAACACATTCCCACAAGACACACACAACCCAGTCACACTACACACACACACACCACATACTCATACACAACACACACACTGCTGCTGTCTAGGCCATACCTCCAGGGAGGCTGATGTAATTGGCCTGGGCTGCAGCCAGGATACTCAGTTTTTATAGCTCCCCAGGTGATCTCAGGAGCAGCCAAGGTGGAGATGGACTTGTCCGATTGGAAGGATTTGGGAGGGAGGCCAGTAGCCAAGGTTAAGCACATTTGGAAATGGGCTTAATCTCATTAGTTGAAGCAGCAAGAGAACTTCTGGTGGCCTCCTGGGCCCACTGGACGATGGTGATGATGGGATATTAGAAGGAGGGCAGGTAGGTCTTGCTCAGCTGGATGTTCCTTTTCACAGATGAAACCCAGAGACGCAGAGAAGAGAGAGTAGCTCAGCCTTTTGACCTTTGCCCGTGTTCCTTCCCCCAGGCCCATGGCTGAGGAGACACCCAGACCAAGCAGGGTGGACAGGCTCTGTCTGTCTTCTAGCCTTCATGACCCTGGCTCAGTGTCCTGGGACACAGACACCAGAAGATGTTAGTGGCACTGGTACCCTGGGCAGAATAAGGCCACCCTGCTAGTTTAAAGGGCAAAGCTAGGACCTTGGTGTCCTCCTGACATTGACTCTGCTTGCGGTTTCCAATTGAGCATCGTAGCACTTCTGCACGACACAAAGATGCCAGGATGCGTGGCAGCACTGTGGTTTCTCATCTGAGTCTGATGGGCCAGCTGGCTGCGTGCAGCTGAGTGCTCGTGGCCTGCCCCAGCGGGCCCAGTGGAGGTTAGCAGCATTTGGAGAAAAAGAGCTAGCACATGTTCCAAAAAACCTACAAGCACTACTAAAAATGCAGACCACGTGGGGAATAAGCCATTTGTCATTTGTGGTAAGGGTATTGGAGTTAACTCAGTTTAGGGAGAGTTACTGGCTGGCCTGCTGTCCCTGCAGCCTACCCAGTAATTCCATCCCTTCTCCCTCCCTCCCCCGGGGCGGGGGCGGGGGCGGGGGCGGGGGGCGGGAGTGTGTGTGTGTGTGTGTGTGTGTGTGTGTGTGTGTGTGTGTGTGTGTGAGTGAGTGAGAGAGAGAGAGGGAGAGAGAGAGAGAGGGAGAGGGAGGGAGGGAGGAGAGAATTTCAGAAGTGATTTTTTGAAGTGAGAACCTGTTCCAGGGTTGGTTGGTTTTGTTGCGGTGCTGTGGGCGGAGCCCAGCGACTTGTGGGCGTGTATTTTACACGGAGTGACACTCCAGCCCCAGATAGCTTGGCTTGCCTAACGAAACCTTAAGCTGTAGAGGACATCAGCTAAATTGCTTCTTCGTCTCCATGCGTCCACTCTCTCCCGACCTTCCAACCTTCCGTGTGACATGTGAAACTTTCTCGGGTTCACAGAAGTGGCTTCGCAACGCAGCTCTGACCATCAGGGTCGGGCCTACTTACCCGGAGCATCATATGGGAAGCATATTAATGATGAAGAACATATGCATTTTCGGTATTTTTTTCTAACAGCCTCTGAAGTGTTCATCAAGCCTTTGTCTGATTAAGCACTTTTAAATTCTGAGCAGTGAAATGGGGCCTCTCAGACCCTCTTGGCAGGAGTGCAAATTGATGCAACCCTTTGGGAGAGCCATTTGGCTGTTCCCATCGGAATTAAAAATGCATATGGTCTTTGACCCAGAAACACCACTGAAAGACTTCACCCTACAGAAATACCCCTACAAGGCCACAAAAAAGTATTTCTAGAAGTTCAGTTCTCTGCAGCGTAGTTTGGTGTAGTGAGAAGCTATCACTCACCAAAGAGGCAGCCAGGGAACCACCCGTAATGTGACATTCCCAGTATGCTTGCTATTTTATGTCAGCTTGACACAAGCTGCCATCGTCTGGGAAGAGGGAAACTCAACTTAGAAAACACCCCCACCAGATGGGCTGGGGGGCCTTTTCCTGATTGGTTACTGATGTGGGAGGGCCCAGTAACTATGGGAGGTGCCAGCGCTGGGCAGGTTGTCCTGGGTACCACACACGCATGGTTCCTTCATGGCCTCTGCTGCAGTTCCTGCCTTGACTTCCTTCTTCCCAAGTTGCTTTTGGTGATAGTGTCTTATCACAGCAATAGAAACCTAAGCCACCAAAGCAGCTACACTGGGATAAGATCCAACCAGGTGTGTAGCCACGGGACAGTCAGACACAAGGGGAAAGTAGATGGTTCCATTTTAATTAAAAAAAAAAAAAAAAAAAAAAAAAACTAGGCATGACAAGACAGGCCTATAACCCCAGCTTCGAGAAGGTGAGAAAGAACCAAAAATAAAATTAAAATAAAATTTAAAAAATTTTAAAGGTTGGACGGTGGTGGCACACACCTTTAATCCCAGCACTCAGGAGGCAGAGGCAGGCGGATCGCTGTGAGTTCGAGGCCAGCCTGGTCTACAAAAGCAAGTCCAGGACAGTCAAGGCTACACAGAGAAACCCTGTCTTGAAAAACCAATAAATAAATAAGTAAATAATAATAATAATAATTTTTAAAAGGTGAGTTAGGAGGAGGATTAGAAGTTTGAGGCTAGCCTAGGCTAGGTAGGAAGTCCTTCTTGAAAACAAAGAAACAGAGACGGAGGAAGGCAGTCATGGGGCATGTCTCTGGCTAATGGGTTCAAGTCATGGTATTCTAAATTTGTTTAGAAACCTTGAGCTATCAATGAAATAATTCAGAATCTTGAGCCATTGGCCAAAGCTAGACCTGTGGTCAATTCTAACCTCACGGGGAGGCGTTCCCTCCCAGGTGGAGTGAGGGGTGATTAATTGAACCGGAATGCTACCTGGTATAACTGGAACCTATTGTAACCTACTCAAGTGTTCTCAATGACGTTAACAGGGAGCACAATTCATGTGCCAAGCCACAGAACCTCGGTGTTCATTGGGATGCCTTGGTTTGCTGTTACAAATGAGACTCTGAACTCAGGCCATCGGCTTTTGCAAAAGTCCCCAACTGAAACAGCAGCAGCAGCAGCAGCAGCAGCAGAGGGCAGCGCCTGGAAGGGACAGCCTCGGGATGGGAAGAAACAGGTTCTTTTCCCATAGCTCAACCTGGGCTCTGCTCCCCTCCTGCCTCCACCTCCCCAGCGCCCAGATCATTCATGTGAGAAACCATTTCTGCAACGCCGGGAACCAAACTCGGGCCTTCATACATTCTAGGCTGAGCACACTATGAGCTGAGCCCAACCCTCTGTGCTTTCAGTGAATGGTGGCACATGCCTGCAAACCCTGTACTGGGGAGGCGGAGGCAGGAGGATTGTGACTTTCATGGCTCCACAGCAAAGCCTTGTGTCTCAAACAAACAACAACAACCCCAGCTCAAATCAAGCCCACAAAAGCGCAGTTTGCTCATTTGACAGGTGGGTTTTCAAAATTCGGGAAGGTGATTTTGTTTCAGACGTATCACTTACATCTGAGGACAGAGGTTGAACCTTTGATTTATTTGTGCTTTGGGAATTGTTACCCAGGAGCGACGGAGCAAAACTTGACTGATGTATAGATGAACAACCCCGGACTCATCACCCCAGGTCTGACCTCTGTCTACAAGGAGCTAGTATTTATATTGCTCATGCCTGCATGAAATACTCACTCTAACATTTAAATGGCGGCAAGGAGTATCTGGTCTGTAGGTTGCGAAACTATATAAGTGATACCAAGTCACATCAATTGCAATCAAATTCATTTTTCCATCCTCCAGAATCCTGATGTACCTCCCCCCCCCCCACCACTGAAACAGGGGTACCCTCCGACCCCACTGAAACATGGGACCTAGCCATTCTCTATCTACCACAGAATGTCTACTCTCTGTTGAAGGACATTTAAGTTGTGAAATATAAACAGAGTTGGAGGAATGTCCCTCCAAACTTAGTTTTGTTCTTGTATGGCCCTGGGTCTAGAACCCAGAGCCGTGTGTGCAACAGGCAAATCTTCTGCCACTGTGCTGCCCATTCAGATGGACTTCTGGTCTCTGTAGAGCCAGCAGACAGGCCATGGATGGTTGAACTTTTCATGTCTCCTATCTGCAAAGTCATTTCAGCCAAGAACTCTTGCTTGGCCTGCCATCCACAAGTCCATGCAGTTCACACCTGGGGTCCAGCAGAAGGGCCATACCCCCCCCAGCCTCCCCCCCCAGATGTCCTGGGGACAGCTCCTGTGGCTTTCTCCCCATTTTACTCAGTAGTATAGTAGTTGCAAGCTCCTGGTCAGAGAAGGAAGATTGCTCATTGGCCTTTTTCTTCCTCACACAGCAATTTTCCTAACAGATGCAATTACATCGGAGAGTCGTAGAGAATAGGAATCTTATGTTTTATTTCTTTATTCATCATTTTACAAGTGGGATTCACTGTTAAAAAAAAGAAAAAGAAAAAGAAATTGCCTTTGTAGCTCAGTTCTTTCTGTTCTGCGCCGGAGGACTCCAAGCTTTGGTTTTACATTAGCTGGGGCTGCCGCCACCTTGTAGCTAATGGGAAAGAGCAAACCAGGGAGGCGGGAAAGAAATCAGGCAGCATTTATTTAAATTCAATATATTTTTATTCTTTGTAAATACAATGAGTACAACCTTTTAACTTCACAAATCAGTTAATTCACTTTGTACAAGAGAAGTTTGACTCTCCATCCTATGCTAGTCCAAGTGCTGAATTTCCCCCTCTTGGTGCTAGTACCTAATAAATCAAAATGTGAAAAGTACAGCAGCTATTTAAAAATGTTTGTTTCTACATTTCCATAAGTATAGACTCATATCCAAGGAGCAGCCTAGAGTGTAGGACGATGGGTGTGGTGGGTGTTCGAGGCTTTATTAGAAACCAGAGTTTTCTGAAAGGTGTTCAAGAGTCCCAGGCTGTTAGCAATGGATTTTTCAGGAATCTGTTTAGCACGCATCTCCCTGAAGCTCTTGTGGCTTGCATCCTTGTTCATGTACCATCCGGTGTGACTCGCTGACCCTATTGCCTTTGGCTTCAGCACTGTGATGACGGGACAGCGATCAGCTTCACCCGGTCACCTGGCTCCACTTTATTTGGTTTTGCTGTTTGGACCCAACCTTCCCCGGACTGAGGTTCTTTCAGTAGAGCGCTTCTGGTTTGAGATGCTATCCAACTTGAAGTCTTGCTGAGAAGCTCCTTCTTGCCGTCAGTTCCTTTGACGAGGTTGCCTGGCCTGTGGTATTATATTAAGAAAAGAGAACGAAAACAAAAACCAAAAACCAGAAAGGGGTTGGGAGTAGGGAAGGAAATTACACAGCATAAGCTACGTTTCACTTACTCACTTGGTTCTGAAGGCCACTTAATGAAGTATTATGATAGAAGGAAAACTTTTGATAATGCTTTTGATTTAAAACCTAAACATTATTTTTAAGTAAAGGCTTCAACCCAACCGAGTCCTGAGGGGCGCAGTATTGATGTTACACAAAGCTAGCCTTGATCAACTGACTTTATGTGCTAAAAAGGAAAAGAAAGTATGACTTTCAGCTTTGAATAGTTCAGCTGGCTCTTCCAGGGCAGAGGCAGAATGGCTGGCTTGGCCTGTGGTGGTGACCCCAGTTCACCTGTTGTGCCACCTGTTGTGCCACCTGTTGTGCCACCTGTTGTGCCACCTGTTGTGCCACCTGACCTTTCCAGCTGTCCTGCTTCGAGGGGGAGCAGCAGGTCATAGCTGTTGTTTTGTGTCCACTGGCATTTTTTTTTTTTTTTTTCATGGAAGGCAACTCATTCCCAGGTTTCTTCCTTCCAGAAAGGTTTGTTAGTAGAGGCTGGTCCTGCCTGGCGGAAGTCCATCTGATACTGCCCCATCTTGAAACGTGGGCACTCGGGGGCTTAGATGTCGCTGGACTTGTACATATCTGAAAGCAGTCTCGTAATCGGCACGTTGCCGATGGTTTTTTTGAAAAACACTTCTTCTATGGTGGATGGGCTAATTGATCGTAAAGCTGGCAAAAGCAACAGGAGTTTCCCGAAGCGGCAGGGTTGAGTGGGATATCTGCAGTAAGAAGAAAACCATGAAAGCAACATCAGAGCCCCACACAAGCAGGGACTTACATCGTCCCAGGAGTAACTTCCTGACTTGGGCCTCTTCAGTGATATGTTGTCCCTGCAGTAGACGCCAGGACAGGCACCTCTGTCCCTGTTTCACTAGTACACTACTGGAATCCTCCAAAACAGGATAACAAGAATAACATTGCCTAAATTACATGTGCTGTCTGTCTGTCTGTCTGTCTGTCTGTCCTTCCACCCATGTCCCTCACCCCACCCCCACCCATCTACCCATCTACCCATCTATCTATCTATCTATCTACCCATCTATCTATCTATCTATCTATCTCAACATTAGCAAGGGGAATACATTTTTATTACTAGAAAAATCAACTTTAAGACCCCTGATGCTAATTTTAAACCAAATAATAAGCGTAATGTTATCATTGTAGGCAGTGACCACAGGGTTGACTATGAAGCTGGTGGCAGAATTCATATCTTTAAATGCTCAACTCTCTTGAACAGACTATTTCTTTCAAATAAAATGGCTTCTTTTTCTGAGCAATTCTTCACATTATTATTCAGGCATTATACTTTGTCACTCTCAGGAATAATTCCAACCTTATTACACTGCAAATTAAAGACCAAGCTCTGTTGGGTGGCAGTGCCACCCAACTTTCATGTCAATGAAATTGGCATATAATTAAAGATGTGAGAAATTGCTTAACAATTTCCTTACTTGATGTCCAACATACATTTGTACTCAGATATGCACGTCCAATTTCCCGAAATCTTTAGATGCTTGTGCCCCACCTCTCATACCCTCATGCTAGTCCAGCCAATGCCTTGGAGTTGGGTATCAATGCCGTCTATAAGAAAGCCGCCCTCCGCTAAGAAAAAACAAAAAACAAAAAACAAAAAAAAAAAAACAGCTAAAGCCAAGCTCTGGGAACACACGTGTGACTGAGCCATGTTCCACCTCAGCCCTAGGTGCCAGGAACTGAGAGGCATCAAATCCCTTCACAGCACCTTGCTAACTGTGTTTAGTGCCGAGTAGCTGCACTCTGCAGAGAGACAGTCTAGGAGAAGAACTTCCATGTGTGCCTCTTAGCTCTGCAAAGAAGAGCTCCCTTCAGCTGGGCATAGAGCTTATACGTTACTCTGACCCCTGTTTGCTCTCATATTATATATTATTACACTTTACACAAACTCACAGACAGGGCGTCATACCACACTTAATTAAGTGGTGTGGATATGATGACATTTATCTAGAGTTAAAAAAAAAAAAGTTAGATGTGGTGGCTCCTACCTATAATCCCAGGACTGGAGAAGCTGAGACAGGAGGATTGCCATGAGTCCAGTACTAGCCTGACTACATAGTCATAATGAATCCAGGCCAGCCTGGCTTGTGGAGTGAAACCTTCAAACAAAGAAACGACAACAGCCCCCACACACACAAAAAAAAGCCCAAACAAACAAAAATACCAACCAATTGCATTAATCAATAGAAAAGCAAAACACCTAAATTCCACCACTTTCTCTCTTTGCTGAGTGAGCTGCTAGACACGCCTTTAGCTTTTAGTCTCTCTTCAGCGGTTCTGTTTCCTTTCCCAGGATTGGACTCAGCGCTCTGCAGAGTTGAGGTGCCAGGGATGCCTATATGGTCTCTACTATGTCCGTGGCATCCACCCGACATGCTAACCCTTTCCCACGACAGGAAACTGCTGCAGGAAATAACACATTCTGGAAAGGATGGATTTGGGAGAGTCCAGAAAGCCAGACAAACAAACTGCCTTGTGCACGTGCTGGGAGGAACACAGAACCTTGTGTGTACAAGGCAAGCGAGTGCTCGGCCACTGAGCTGCACCCAAGCCCGAGAGTTAACTCCTCACTGTCCGAAAGTGGATTATCCACTCACCCACCCCACCTCTTTTATTCTCTAGTTGGAAAAGAGCTGGTCACTCAGTCAACAAGAATGGCGTATTATACGTGAAAACACAGCACCAACTAGATACAGTAACAGTGTGTGGGTGTGTCGGTGTGTCCGGCTGCTCAAGATTATTTTGTAGTGGGTTGAAGGACCACTCCACAAGATGAACTCACATGCCTGGTAGTGTTGCCTGGACTAAGAACCTGTGGCTGAGCAGGTCGTCCGCCTTTGGGAAGAGCCTAGTATTATGTTGCTAACTGGGCAGTTATCAAACTGCATTCTGTGTACCCATGGGTTAGCGCACTCCTCATCAGCGGCTTTTCCCGGGAGATGATGCTTGGTACAGAGACCCACATAACTGGTCCAACTGTAGACAACAAGAGGCTGTGATCGCTGAGCCACACATAGGGTATCTGTATCACAGCCCCCTCTCCACAGGGCTCAGGACTCATCTTAGAAGGGGGCTGGAATGAGTAAGAGGCAGAGGGGGCAGGAGACTGCTTTTGAAACAGGCTTTTCTAGACACACAGGCCTGTTGGACACATGAACTCACAGTGGCTGTGAACACAAGACCCGCCTAAGATCATGTCAGAGCCTCGTTAAGTCTCTCACCCCTAGATGAGGCTCTCTCTCGGCAGTTGATGGCTGCTGGGGGAGGGGGCAGCAGTTTACTGCAGGGATGCAGCCCCAGGTAGGTTGCCTAGGCTTCGGTGGATAGCCTAAGCACGTGCAGGCAATACAAACTGGACTCAGTGGTTAAAAAAAAAAAAAAGAGTTAGTGAAGTTGGGAGGTAGATGTGGAGTTTGAATCTGGGAGGATTTGGAGTAGATTTGAACTGCTCAAAGAATAAAGATGTATTTTTAATTTATTTTATAGACTATATAACCCCGACTTCATCCATTAACACGAATAATTTCTCTTTCAGTTCTAAATGTTTTGTGCCTATTCCAACTTCCTGATCTTCACTTCCACTATGGCATTGTGACCTGCCAGCTCCTAGCCAGCTCCTCATGTCCTGAAGGAATTGCGGACAGGACACTGCCAGATACGTAAGTTTGCACGTTAGCTTTTCAGTTCAAATTCAGATCTTGTCTTTCCAGACAGGAACACACTGAAGGAGTGTTCACTGGTTTGAAAGAGCAAAGACAAAAAAAAAAAAAAAAAAAAAAAAAAAAAAAAGAATAGTTATTTTGTCCCATGCCTGCCTCTCAACATTAAGTTAGAATTCCAGCTGACACGGTGAGCTAGGAATCACATGATAAAACAGGTGCCTTTCAGCCACAGACAGTTTCCTTATTGCAAACAGAGCAAGAGGCAGTGTCTCCAAAATACACTGTGGTCACCAGGGGTAGGATTCTCCAAGGCCACCCTAGTAGCAGCTCCTGGAGTCCTGGGAGACCTTGGGGTTCCCCCATCTCATCTCCAGTAACTCACATAACATGTCTGGTGACCCCAAACCCCAAGAGCTGCACCCACATTTCCCTACTGAAAACCCTCCACCATGCAAGGCCCCTCCCACGTGCCACTTCTTTCATTAGCCAACCTTTCTGGATAACCAGAACCTATTTCTCCTACTCCATACTCCCCTCCCCCACCCCCACTCCCGCCCCAGTGTGAATTGGAAGTGATGCGGCTGCCCACTTCACGCAGTGGGAGAGGGGCGGCCCCTTGTTTTTTCTGATGACTTCGGTCACCCACCTGGGCCTAGCAAAGACCTGGCTGAGCTAGTAACTGACCACGTTCTCGGCTTGCTGTTCTAAACATTCTCCCGGCCATGAGTGTCAGAGGCTCGTGGCAATACACAAGCCGGTTTCTAATGTGTACTGTTCCACCCTGTAGTTCTGCACTACAGGGTTATGTGCTTACAATTCATGCCCTGTAGTTCAATGTAGATTTTACATTTCCAGCAGTGACAGTTCGGAAAGGCGTGCATACAACGAGCTACCAAGCAATGTCATCTCAATGGCCTTTCCCAAATTCGGAACAGTTTTATTCACCCAACATCCAAAGGGTGATTTATGACGTAAGTGAGACAGTGCATACTAAGCCCCACTGGCTGAAAGTTGGGCTGTCCTTGGTCACCTCTGGTTTCCTGTGGGCTTATCTCATCAATCAACATAATGAAGATGTTTTGGAATATAAAAGAAGAAATGGGTTGGAATAAACTTTGGAAATAATAATCTAATCTGCTTCGTAAGACAGCCATGATCCTTTCCCTGGAGTTGCCCATGTGTTGAGTTGTGGATATAAGAAAAAGTTAAATGTGACTATGTAGCCATCGAGTCAACACATACACTTTGCATTGTTACAGAGATAAAAACAGAAAGAGAAAGGGGGGGGAGGGAGGGAGATCCTAGCACTTAAGAGGTTACTGCGGAGTCAGGATTTCTTTGACACCCCCCCCCTTAGGTGAGGGGGCCATTAATGATCTCTGCCCATATATTTATCTCTACCGAGGTCTCTATGGCTAGTGTAGACATGATGAAGGCAGACTTCCATGGGTCCCTCTTGATCCTGCTTAACTCCAGATCCACCCCACCCACAACATCGGAAGCCAAAGAGGTTCCGTTACTCTCTTAAAAGCCCGGCTCTTTGCTTCACAAAATAGAATCTGAATGAACACACTGGCACTGGGCTGGGAAAACTTAATATTGAGTTCCCACATTGGAGAGTTTCTACCAACATCCTACATCAGACAGAGGGCCCTTGATTCGACAGACGTAACATGGTGGGTGCTGGGACCCCAGATAGCTCAACAGACACCAACCACCAAAAGCAAGCAAGCAAGCAAACAAGCAAGAGGGGGAGGGGGGGAGAGTAAAATGGCCTTTGTAGAAGGCTCTGTGCCCCTTGAACTTGGGGTTGGCCTCTGAAGAAGAGCATCTGTCCCAGGATGATGTAATCTTTCAACCTAATGTTTCAGAACCTATTGCATTTGACTCTTCATGCGCAGACTCACGACCGTGCGCAGCTCTTTTTCATCTTTGATTGGTCAGCTCGTCCAGCCCACACACTCCCAATGCTCTTCACCTAATTCAATTTGCCCTTCTCACCCTCCCCTGCTAGAGACAGGTGAGGACATGGATTCTTGCTAAATTAACTGGCTGGCAACAGGATAATTAGCCACGATGTTTGAACTGGCTTCTTACTGCCTGCCTCAACATTCACAATGGAGGCAATTTTCTTAAGTGCATATTCACAGCAAATAGCGGTCACCTGGTATGAATGTAGCTGTTAAGAGTTAGCTGAGCCTCGTCTTGAAGAGCTGCAATGGCGGCAGCGTTCCGGAAACTTCTCAGCTCAGAGCCACTGTGTGTAGGAACTAGAAACGAAGATGAGGAAACTGTGAGAGACAACATAGGGAGTACGGTGGGAGCACAGGGCACTGGAAGTGGATGACCTCCTGCAGAGTCTCCGTGACTATGGAAGGCCAGGCCAACCTCAGAGTGTCAGTTCCAAGAAAATATCAAACACACACACATACACACACCGCCCGCCCCCGCAGCCTACTCCCCACTCTCCCCTGCCCCAACCCCCACCGCAGGTCAGTTTAGAACTAGGCAGAGAAGAGGAAGAGGTAGGGTCTGTGTCTGCTTACCAGCTTTGAAAGTGACAATGCATTTCAGACAGGCAAATTCCGTGGCGTCTAATCGGAGCTGCCTGAACCGAGCCACCACCTCCTGCAAAGCCTGTATTTCAGATATGATCTTGTTCAGCTTCTGGGAGTCTGTGTTGTCACTGTTCATGCCTAGAATTGAAATATGGGATAAATTGCTTTAATATGAAGGCATTTTCGTGTTTTAATATTGATTTTTGACAAAATCCTGCATATCAATATCTATTCAATTGTCACTCTGAGATATCTGATTCCATGTAAACTGGCTATATTGTATGAAAGTTAATATAAAATCTTCTCTTGGATGATAACAAACACAGTAATTTGCATTTAAATAACAATGCAAGCAGTCATGAATACAACAAAACAACATTATTTGCATTTAAATATAGATTTATAAATGACAGGTATACTCTATTGTTCAGCAGGAATTTGTTATTCTTTACATGTTGTTCTTTTTTCAGTAATGTATTTTTATGGTAATTTCTACAACAAAGTCATTAAATTGTGCAATTCTTACCAGATACAGCCAGTAGAGTGTTAGCATCAACCGGAATGGCCCATTGTGCTATTCCTAGAACAAACAGTTCTCTCCAAGCGTCTTCCAGAAGCATCAGCTGTCATACAATAGATGTACAATATAATATAGTGTGTAATTTATAAATTTATAAACAATTTCCATATGTAAATGTCCTTTAAAGTGTTTTAAATGCCTGCCTTGGAAATCTTTTTTCCCAAATAATCTAGTTTCCTTCTGTTTCCCACATTTTCTTTTCTGAAGTGGTGCTTATAGACACACACATGTGGTTCAGAGTCAGCAGGTCCAGTTTCTCAAAGTTCACTTCCCTCGGGAAGGGGTTAACCCTTCATGTCCTTGCTGCTGCCCCTATCTGGCCACCTGGACGCTTCTCTAGAGACCTAGGCTTCTCCATAAAACGGCACCAGAAGCGGAGCAGGTGGATTGCTCTGGGGTAAAACACTGAAGACTCCCATGCTTGTAGGTCAGGGTTCCCGTCTTTCTGGGGAGTTGAGGGGGCTGGGAGAGGGAGAGAAGGGGAGGGAGAAATCACTAATTCCCAAGAGGCATGAGGGGAAATCAGGGTGTAATTATGTTAATCGGGTGTTGCTGAGTTTACCTCGTCTCCCTGCCTGATTTTTCTGAGCCTCATAAGTGGACAGCATCAAGGTGCTTGCCATTTCCATCCTAATAAAAATGTGCTATTGAATATTTAAAATGAAAATCTGGTCCCTTTTCCAAATTAATATACTGAATTCTACTTCACTGTAGTTTGCTTATTGTTGAAGGGTTTCCAGCAAAAGGCTAAGTGGCAGACAGGAAGTGAATTTTATTTGGGTTAGAGTATACAAATTCTTATTTTCAGGGAAAAAAAGCCGATTTATACATACTCTTATGTACACATGCTTGCACACACACACACACACACACACACACACACACACACACACACACACACACACACACCGGGGTGTGTGTGAGAGTGGGAGATGGGGTCAAAAGATTAAAAGCAACCAGTAAATCTGGTCAAAGATAGGACCTACAACCTTCAAAACAATTCTCTATGTTAAAAGATCTGTCAAAAACCAGCCAGCGTTGGATGGTTTATATACAGAATTTACTTCTGAAGCCAAGCATCATGAAGGTTTGTGAATAAATTCGCTATTGGACCAAAACGCTTAATTTTTAAGGTGCCTTATTTTTTGTGTTATTGCAGTGAGTACAGGAAATTATTTTTAAATTAGAGGTAAACAGTAATTGTGGCCATATCTCACGCCGGGAGATCATGAGTGTTTGGCACATTGCTTATTGTCCTGAAAGAAGTACCCGGAAGGATGACCTTATGGTTAGTGAGGTAGGGGAAGAATTAAATCCTCTGCTTTTAGAACTACGTATTATGGCTACATGTGTGACTCAGTGGCAGAGCACTCGCTGAGCATATGCAAGGTCCAGGCTTGACCTCCACTGTCAAGAAAATAGAAAAAGCAAACAATTTCCTATTAGCCTTTTGGGGGAAGATATCAATAATTTTCTGCGAGTGGTCTTAACAGCCAGTAGTTGTGGTTACTCTGTATCTTTCTTCCCTGCTTAAAAAGATAGTTTATTTTTATTTTATGTGCATTGGTGTTTTGCCTACATGTACTTCTGTGTGAGGGTGCCAGATTCCTTGGGACTGGAGTTACAGGCAGTTGTGAGCTGCCTTGTGGGTGCCAGGAATTGAATCCAAGTCCTCTGAGTGAATAGGCAGTGCTCCTAACTTCTGAACTGTCTCCCCAACCCACCTCTCTTTCTCTTAAGATTAAAAATATATCGACAAGGACATATCTACCCATGGAATCATTAGTTAGAAATGTAATTATGGTCATGTGGTGGTAGCAAACATCTTTAATCCCAGCACTTGGGAGGTAGAGGCAGGTGGATCTCTGTGAGTTCAAGGCCAGGCCAGCCTACAGAGCAAGTTCCAGGACAACCAGGGCTACACAGAGAAACTGTCTCCAAAAACAAAACAAAACAAAAATGTAATTATAATATTTTTAATATTCCTAACAATAAAATAAAATGTGAGGTTTTTCAGCTGTACATAATTGTCTTACTTTTGAACATTATTTAAAACTAAAGAATTATATAAACTACATGGTGACAAAACAGGAACCCAAAACTATCCACAGCACAGTGGAGGGTAAAAAGTAGAAGATACAAAATCTCACGAATCAGTGCTCTTGCTGCCTTCTGATTCTCTCAGTTTGAGTGTGTGTAAGAAACCATCTTAGTATCCATAGTTGTCCTTGTAGCCCAGGCTAGCTCAAACTCAAGGTTCTCCTGTCTCAGCCTCCCGTGTATTGGGATTGCAGTTGTGTGTCCTCATGTCTGTCTCGTAACCATAGTATCCATAGTTGTCCTTGTAGCCCAGGCTAGCTCAAACTCAAAGTTCTCCTGTCTCCTGTATGTTGGGACTACAGTTGTGTGTCCTCATGTCTGGCTGGTCAGCAGTGTTAAAGAAAATTAAGTATATACAATGTACTTCTATATGTATTTTACGTAGAGCACATCAACCTACCCTGAAATAACATAATTACTTTTTTTTCCCCTGAGACAGAGTTTCTTTGTGTAGCCTTTCTCTGTCCTGAAACTCACTCTGTAGACCAGGCTGGCCTTGAAGTCAGAGATCCACCTGCTTCTGTCTCTGAGTGCTGGGATTAAAGGGGTGTGCCACTACTCCCAGCTTTGTTTTGTTGTTGTTGTTATTTGTGTATTTGTTTGTTTTTGTTTTTGTTTTTTGGAGATGGTGATTTTTTTTTTTTTTTTTTGGTTTGTTTTTGGTTTTTAAAGACAGGGTTTCTCTGTGTATCCCTGGCTGTCCTGGAACTTGCTCTGTACACCAGGTTGGCTTTGAATTCGCAGAGATCCTCCTGCCTCTGCCTCCCAATTGCTGGGATTAAAGATGTTTGCCACCACTGCCTGGTCATAATTACATTTTGATTAAAAACATTTTTATTTTTAGTCCATAGATACTTCGAACCTCTAGGATGATGTTGGTAATGATAAAAGGTTTCTTCATTGTTTGGAATGCATGGCTGCCCTGTTGGCTTATGCAGGTGACATCCAGCTTTGAAGGCTGAGTACCCTCGTTTCCTTCCCAACCCCTCAATGCCCTGTTGGTCGTACCTGGTCTTGCAAAGACAACGTGGAAAAGGCTGGCACACTCTTTGCCCACTTGATGCTCATAAAAAGAAGCCTGGCAGCTGATTCACACACGGACTCAGTGGCCACTTCATAGAGATACATTGGGGTTCCATTCACTTCATGGGGATACTGGGAGGAGGGAGAAAGAGAAACACCTGCAAGTGAGGGAGGCACAGCTTTGCGAGAATAGCTGATGTTTTGATGCACTGGTTAAGCAGAGGCTGGGGTGCTCTGCTCAAACATTCAGTTGCCTCCAAACATCTCTGTCTGCAGAATTTGAGAGATGACATCTACTCTACTTGGGAAGGCACATTTAAGTTTATTGGGGGCCTCTGTCTTCCAAAGGGATGTCTGGCTATTCTGTTCCCCCTTTTCTTGGGCTGACTCAAGTTCCAGGCCTGGCTCTCAATTTAGACAAGAACTCCTTGGATTTGTGTAAATAAAAATAGATGTAAAAAAAAGTATAAATTAATAGGCATACCAAACACAAATATGCATATGAGTATTTTTAGAAAGGATTAGTATATTATGGAAATATTTCAATTAGACATCTTAATCATTCACAGAGCATTCCCATTCATAACTGACAACATATTCATAACACTACTTTCCAGAGCTTATTATACACATCAAGGGTAAGAAAGCAGTATTAAATATTGCGCTTGTGTATGTGCCCAGGTGTTTGGCTTCCCTGCAGTGTGAGGCTGCAGCTGGCCTCCTCTGGGGGGAATCCTAGCTTCTTATCCTTCAACGTCAGCCTAAGTAGGACTCAACTGGAGGCTTGAAGCCTAGTCCCTAGGTGGCAGCCTTCCCAGATAAGGTCAGGTTGTGACTCTGCTGGTAGGACCAGTCCTGGGAGTGGTTTACAGAGTGGCTAAGGGCAATGGGAAAAACACTGCCCTTCTAAGCAGTGATTTCCACATTCTCCTCTCTTGTACTGAAATGGTCCAAGATTATAGATCCTGGGCATGTCGAGAGGCTCTTCCCCCCCAGGTGGAGACAACTTCTGTTCTAGTCAGTCCTGGCCTCTGGGAGCACCTAAGGCTGCACTTGGGATTACACAGCTCCACTTACCCAATATGGCGGATTTAGTGTGCCCTAAAGGCACAGGTTTCTGGCCTCCACCCCATGTCCCCGGCAAGGACTGTGCTTTTGTAGCCTCCCGGAGAGTGGTCTGCTGTGCATTAAAAACATCAGCATCTTCGGCTCAACGGACGAGCCTGTAGACTTAGAGCCCAGCATCTGGGAATCCCATCTTCCCCCCAACCCTCTTCTCCCGATTGCGTCTCAGCTTAGAAGTGAGCCTAGCTACTCTCCTTCCCTTTGCTTAAGAGTTTCTTTGGACCCTGTAAAGTTAATCACCTTGGGCGTGGGCTGCGCAAGGCTCACAAGGGTCTGCCGCTCCGGGGTGGCAGACACAGCGGCCAACTCCAGACCGTGCGGCTCCAGCTGCGTGACCGCTGTGAAGAAAGCAGGAGCTGGCAGCGCTGCGGAGGAGAAGTGCGCAGCTGCCCCGTTGTCTTCCTTGTGCCCACGGAAGTAGAGGGCCACCTGTTTGCGGATGGTGGACGTCCGAGGTCCCCGCTCGTGCTGCACGGCTACAGAGAAAAGACCAAACAGGTGGATACAGGCCTGGGGTTGTCACAGGCGCGGTGACACTTGGATGCTGCGGGCGGCCGCTCCTTCGTCACCTCTACCCCGCCCCCACCCTCACTCTCTGGGTTACCCAGGATGCAGAAGCGAAAGGAGCGAGAGGGCATGTGGTGCAGGGCGCTTGGGCACGCTTTCCTGACACAGTCGGGTAGCAGGGACCTGAGATGGACAAGAGTGGGAGAGGTGCTCAGTGGTCCTCTGCACCCTGAGATCTCAGGGAAACCGTGCACTTTCTGGATCTCCGAAATAACAAGGTGCCCTCGCTCCCACTACCAAGAAAGGGAACATCTCACAGAACCAGGTCTGCGGAGGAGGCCGTCTTCCTCCACCTCCAGGTGGCCTCCTAGGCACCAGGAAAAAGAGGACGAGAGCCCGAGGAACGCTGGGGGATGGGACGAGGGAGAGCCGAATGTGCCGGAGGAAGGCAAGGGAGATGTGACAATTACCACCAACAATTTAAACAAACAAATTAATTCAGGGTAATCTTCCGCCCGCGGAGCGTGACAACTTGTCAATACACAAGTTCAACAGGTTGGACGTTTCCTCTTGCTTCCTGAGCAGTGAGAGAGAGAGAGAGACGGGGCACACCAGACAAGCTTTGCGCATCAGGTGGCCCCCACCTCAAGGCTCACTGTACTGCGTCCCCAGACTCTCCTCCAACTTTGCCCAGGCTAGGGCAAAGACCCTTGCCAAGTCCAGACCCAAGGAGAGGCAAGAAGTACCACTTGGGCCGTTAGCTAAGCCCTGAACTTCTCGAAGATCCAGGTCTGCCTTGAGTTTGGGCCTCAGGGGAAGGTGGTGTGGACGGTACCCCTAGGGCTGTGTCATCTTTCCTCTTTATCTCCTTTTCCCTCTCTTCTGGGCCACAGAGAAAAGGCTCTTGAAAAACTAGGGCCAACTCAACGGCCATACTGAGTTTGCCAATGAGGATTTGAAACCTTGTGTTTTCCGAACATTGCGCGCGCGCGTGTGCGTGTGCGTGTGTGTGTGTGTGTGTGTGTGTAGAAAGTTCCAGAAAGATTTAAGTGATCGTGAGATCTTAGGGAGGCTAGTAAAGACTACAAGAAGAGGTGAGAAATGGGGTTAGGACCCTTAGCAGGAAATACGCAGCTGGGCATGGGATTCCTGCTCAAAGGCATTGCCTCAGAGAGTGTGGTTTGAGATGCAAGTTTCCCATGTGGGCATGGAACTTCTTCCTGGAATACAGTGAGGTCAGCTGGGGACTGCTGCAGAGTTCTGAGAGGCCACTACTGACAGCCTGTGGCCAATACCCAGCATCTGGAGAGGAGAGTTCTGTTGAGGAGTTGATTTACATGCATAGGAGTGCCATCTATTTTCTGTACATATAATTTACTTACTACTCAATCAACATTAGAAGAATAAAGGCATGTGCTGATTACCGTCTTTGTTCATGTTGACTTCCAAACACTTCTTCAGTCGACACGCCCTGCACTGGTTTCTGTGTGTCTTGTCTACCGGGCATCCTCCCTAAAACAAATTGCAGGCTGTCAGAGCCCCCCTCCCCACGGTCCTTAGGTGGGGACCAGAACATGGTCCAGGTTGTAAGGCCCAGCGTGGGGACACTGGCCAGCCATCAACTCTGGGCAGATGTCCGGACCTCTTGGGCACTAGCAGGGCCAGGTAACTAAAGGGCTGAGATTCCCAGGGTTGAGACCAGAAAACCAGTCCTCCACCTCAGGAAGTTGGACAAAGAGAAAGGGCTTTCCTGGTTTTCTAGATCTCCTCGGGAAGCCAAAAGTCATAGACCTGAGGAGCGGAGCTTAGATGACTTTTTTCAGGACCGAAGACAGCGACCTGGCCCTGAGCTTCACCCGAATGGAGCTTTGAGCCACCTTTCGCGACTTTCGTGTCTTGAGCGTCTCTTGCTTGTTGCGATCTTCTGAGTTAGCCCATTGAGCTGACAGATAAACCCCAACCACTTACTCTTCACGCCTCTATGTCCTTCCCTTTTGTAGCTAAACCATCCTTACACAACCACAAAGCGGAGACAACCCTGAGGTCCTAAGGATTGGCTTCAGCCTAGCTCCATGGAAACAGACATCCCTGGGCAGTGAGGTGGCAGCCGGGATGCTTAAAAGGGCAAAGCCTGTTGAGAGAGTGTAAGGGCAAAGCTGAAGGTTTGAGGAAAACCCAAGGAGATGTGGAGACACGGCCTGACAAGAGGATAATGGAGAGTGAGCGATTAGCAAGATGGTGAGGAGAAAAAAAAAATGACATGCTGCCTTACAAATACTTCTCTGACAGGGATGAGCCAACACATGTCTAACGTAATCTTGTGTGTGTGTGGGTGGGTGGGGGGGAAGGTATAAAAAGAAAATCTAGCTAGGCATGGTGGTACACAACTCTGATTCCAGCAATCAGGAGATTGAGATAGACAAGGGCAGCCAAGACTACAGAGTAAGATCTGGTCTCAAAAAAAAAAAAAAAAAAAAAAAAAAAAAAAAAAAAAAAAAAAAAAGCATTAACAGATAAGTTTTCCTTCTTCCCTTGAATGCAAGCCCTTGGGCTGTATCCCCAGATCATGGGTTTGGGAGACAGGATCTTCCTGGTTTATAGTTCAGGATGACCTGGAATTTACTGTGTAGTCTAGGCTGGCCTTAAATCTGTGGCTCTCCTCTTTCCCATGCCACCACAGCCAGCTCATGCTTCTTTTAGTGTTTGTCTGTGTTAGTGTCTTTTCTGAGGGGCATGTATATAGATACATGCTGTGTATACATTTTTGCCTTGAAGCACTTCAGAGGGAGCCCAGGGCTGCAGGCACTCCTGCACTGAGTGGCACCCCTGGACTTCCACTTAAGTATTTTACACACAGAAACAAAAAAGTTTATTTTGCCTAACAATTTTAAATATTCAAAAACACTGGAGTTGGACTGAGTATTTTCCTTCCCTGAAATATCCATGAGCAAAATCACACACAAGAATAATTCAGTCTTCTTCACTAATTACAAATGTGCTGACTTGGGCTGGGGATGTAATTCACAGCGCATTCCCAGCATGTGTACACACCCAACCCAAAGCAAAGCAAACTTGGTTAATTTGTTTAAAGTAAAGGTAGTCAGATGTCCATAATGACTTCTAAATGTTGTCAGTACTGTTAGTAAGAAAGTGAAATGGTATTTACTTAGTCTTAGAAGAAGAGAAGAGAGATTTGGATTTTTAATTCCTAGGAGAATTCATCAGAGTATCTTTGGTTCAATACAAAGAATTTTAAGTTACTTATTATTAAATGTAGTTGGACATCCAATCAGAGTAATATCTTCTCCAGTGGTTTGATAAGTGTGTAAATGTAAAATGTCTCAAGTGGGTTTTCAGTCACATCAACTGTATATAAGTAGGTGGAGCCCGCCCGTGAGAAGGAAGAAGGAGAGCCTCACGCCTTTATTCTTTTTACCAGAGAAAGGACACAGGCCTGATGGATTTGCTGTCAACCCTTTGCAAGCACCGTGAACTGATTGATATAAGTGTCTTTGAATTGATGATCAGCTCCTTCGAAGCACAACACCTCAGATTTCCCAATTCTGTCTGTTACATACAAATATAAGCTA
The DNA here is from genome assembly GCF_903995435.1 of Acomys russatus. Lineage (NCBI taxonomy): Eukaryota > Metazoa > Chordata > Mammalia > Rodentia > Muridae > Acomys > Acomys russatus. Next base: position 8,863,742 of record NC_067157.1, on the reverse strand, counting down.
TAAAGCCTGGCATGATGACCCACATCTGAGACTGAAATAAGATCATGAGTTTCAAGCCAGCCTAGGCTGCTGACCAAGACTGTCCTCCTCCTCCTCCTCCTCCTCCTCCTCCTCCTCCTCCACCACCACCACCACCAACACCACCACCAACACCACCACCAACAACAACAGCAACAACAGTATTCTAAGTAGACACCTGTTCAAATCTGGCACTCTACAGAATCTCAAACCCATGGAGCTTCTGGGATGAGTCCCATGCGTTTATATAATATGATATTGGTGAGCTAGACTTTGAGAACCCCCCAAGGGAGGGAGTGAGAGGGCTGCAGAGGCCTAAACAACTTATCTAAATGCATATGTCTTCTTGTGCTGCCAATCAAAACCTATCAGGAATGGATAAGAGCTGAATGTTCCACCTGAACACAAACTCATGATAATTGACTAGTAGCAGATGGCTAGGTGAGTCGATGTGCACGCCACACATCAATTAGTGGGCAATGCTGACCATTTGGTTGTCAGAGAAGGACTCCTCCTGACTAAGGTGCTCTTGGGAATCTTCCCAGGAGGAAAGGTGAGGCCCCGCTGTGTAGAAGGTGAGTGAGGTATGGGACTGGAAGGCTGACCTCCTAGGTTGACATGAGCCACAGACCTGGGAATGGAGTGACAGGTGGTTGTTAGCTCTGGTTGAAAGCTATAGCCCTAATTGCTTTGTCTCTGTGAGGCACCTCTGCCTGTGAAGGACTGAAATACAGCTATCCACCAGGCTCATTCTGTAAGCAGAAATGGGAGGCGCCATGAAAACTTGATAGGATCCTAACTTTTATTTATTTATTTATTTACTTACTTACTTACTTATTTATTTTTAGAAGCCTTCTCTTCTTGCTCACTGTGCACTTTTCTGAGTCCTCACAGCTGCCTGCACCTAGAGTAGTCCTGCATCTTCAGAACCAAAGAGACACAGCATCTGGCAAGCTCCATGGCACTCAAGCAGCCTGCGTTCACTCTGGGGTCTTAGCTAAAGGTAGTGGCTGCCTTGGCTCAGGTGCCCAGCCACCATCTGAGACTGAGCTGCTGCTAAGAATGGACCTGTGGAGGGTAGACAGCCTGGTAGGCTGCTTGCTCGCTTCTGCTTGCTTACTGTACCTTAGATTCTGAAGTCCCTGAGTTCTCTGAGCAGGCTTTCTGCCTATATGTGGGCCTTAGTGTCAAAACGTGGCTGTGGAATTAAAAAAAAAAAAGTGTAGAAAAACCGTGGGAGTTCTGAGTCTCCTGTAAACTCATTTTGCCTCCCCTAACCTTCTCTGGCCTTTCCAGAGGCAAAGGTCCACCCAAAGTTGACAGGGAATCCAGAGGAAGCCTTGGCAGAAGCCTTGGCTGGGGACCGACGCAGAGGGGAGCAGGGCAGCTCAACCCTGGGGAGTACCTGGTTTCCAGACTTGCAGACATAAGTCCTGTTCCTTCGGATACTCCTTTTGAAGAACCCAGAACAGCCATCACAAGCGTAGACCCCGTAGTGCTTGCCAGAGCTGCGGTCCCCACATACTTTGCAGGGGATGTCTAAAATGCGGCCTGGAATCGCAGGAGAGACCGGGAAGTGGGGGGGTGGGGGGGGGAGAGGGGGGAAAGGGTGAGAGAGAAGCGGGGAGGAGGAGAAGGAGGAAAGGGGAGAGGGGGAGAGAGATACTAAGCAATCTGACCTCTGAGGGGATTAGCATCGGAGCTGCGGTAAAAGCAAATAATGAAGAGATTTTATAGCCAAACTTTTTTTTCCTTGAGCAAGTGTCAGCTTCCTACAATGAGCATTATTCATGCACCGCTACATGTATTTGGGTCTCCTCTAATCGCCGAGACCCATTTTGGAATAAAAGATTACAGCAGGCCCGGGCAGCAGCTCGGCCCGTCGGTGCCTTTCTGCTCCGCCAAAAGTTTGGCCGCCTCCCACCCTCAGCTTTTGCATTTAACAGGGGGAGAAAAGTTGTTAGCGAGCGGCGCAAGGAGACAAACTTGAAATGTAAAAGGGGAAAAGAAGAAAAACAAACACGGCTGGAACCCGGGATGGCAGCTGGAAGGCAATCGAGTTTTCTCAGAGCTGAGCCCGGCAGTTATTATTAGAGTTATTATTGTGATGCTAATACTCGGATTATTAATGATAATAAGGGTAGTGGTAATTGCCCAACTTTCTCTTCACCTATGGAAAAATGCTTAGTTTGAGAAATCATTTCTTCTAGGAAAAAAAAAAAAGTCGAGGGGGAGGGAAGTAGCCACCGGTCTAGGAGTGAGCGAACACAGCTAACCAATTTGTGGCCTTCCAGATGGGGTGGCCGAGGCAGTCTCACCTTTATCCCTCTCGGACTTTCCGCCTAAACACTGACCTCTTCCCTCCTGTCCTGGTGGTGTCTTCCTCTGCGTTTTTCTGCTCCTGGAGGGAGGGGGTTGTTTTTGTTTTTGAATGGCTCTAATTTTTTCCGGGATTGCTACCCCACACAGGAGAACTTTGCTTGGACTCTCCAAGCCTTGGAGAGACCTTAGCTCCCAGGAGGGGCATTAGGTAGAGGACTCTAAGAAAGGTGTGTGTGTGTGTGTGTGTGTGTGTGTGTGCTTTCTCTCAGGCCCAACAAGTACTCGAAGCAATTTACAGACTAAAAAAAAATTTCCGAAAACAAAGGGAATATTTGTAAAAAGTATTAACGTTATCACTTAAAACAGTTAATAACAATTAACACCTGTTCCCCCCCCCCCCCCCATCGCTACGGGTCAAAGACGTTCCAATCCCGGCCCAGGCGGTCTCGGGCCTCGTGGGAGCCCGATAGCTGCTCTTGGAGCGCCCAGATTAGGGGCCTGAGAGACGGCAGTGGGAAGCTCTGAGCCAGCGGAGCTGGGGAGGTGAGGGAGCTGTCTGCCGAGGCCCGGAGGCGAGGGAAGTAGGAACTTACTCCGGGATCCCGAGGCGCCTGAGCCGGCCCTGGCCTCCGCCTCAGGTGGAGGGGGGAGTGCGGGGGACCCGGCAGGGGGAGGTCGGGAAGGACCCAGCTCAGCCGGGGTAATTACAACCCCGCCGCAGCACCTGCCTATAGAGCCACCAGTGACCCGTCAAAAAGAGTAGCATGGGAATTCGGACTGCGACAAAGGCTGGCGGGGGAGGCGTTCGGCGTAGCGGCCACCGCTTCGGCGCCCCCTCTCCCGCAGGGCAAGAGCGGAGATTGTGTTGGGGGGAGGGAGGGGCTGGAGTGAACCAAGAGTGGGTCTTGTCCTTCACCCCCATGGGACTTGTCACTACTCCCCAGAACAACTCATGGTCGCGCCTGAACCCCGGCCACAAGCTCTGCTGCACAGCTCTTACACTCACTGTGGATTGCAAATGCGGATCTCATATCTTTCTACGTTTTCCTCCGCTCTCGGGTCTTCTGGGGCCCCTTTTAAGGCTCAGTAGCACTGTCGCCCCGGCTGCTCTTCTCTTCCCGGGAGCACTGCAGGCGATGCTAAAAGAGCCGGTAAGGGGAGCAGTGGTAGGCCCTCTTGCCCAGGATTTCCATCCAGACTGTAGGCTAAGGTCACGTATTTCTGGAGAAGCCGAGTGGAGCGAGAAGACCAGCCCGGGGTGGGTGACCTTTTTTTCTGGCTCATCGGTCAGGATGCCCGATTGTCACCACTTGGGCTTACTGATCGGTCTTGTTTAGGGACTGACCTCCCAGCCCAGGCTGAGGAGAGCCAGGGAGCTGGACTGGGGCGGGGCCCAGAAAGGAGGGAAACGAAAATTTCAGGGCACGGAGGGTCGACGCCTCAGACTCCGCCACCCAGCCACGTTAAGGTGACTTGGGGTCACAGACAAGCTGGTTGACTGCGGCAGAACTCCTCTCTTTTCGCAAGCCAAGCGGGCTCAGACGTGAGTCAAGCCTGAGTTTCCTGAGGCTGGAAGACGGTTCTTAACTTCCCTCCCCAGGGGGTCCCCTCGGGGCTTTTTGTGTGTCATAATTGCCTAAAGATATATGGCAGCTTCGATTACTGTAATTACCATCAGAGGCTGTTGAAAGAAGTTAGTCTGGGCTGCAGGGGTGACTGGCCAGGGTCTTGGTACCACCCAGGCGGGGATCCGGGTGACAACGCTCTGCTTTCCAGCCGAGCTAAGCCGCGCGAGTAAGAGGAAGTCCTCCCTGCCCCGCAGGGTCCAGACCTGCCCCACTACTCGCTGACCACCCCCCCCCCCCAACTGTCTGGCCTGCCGGGCCACAGATTTTCCGCTGGTCGCAGCCAGGGTCTGAAAACCTGGATAAAGCGGCACTTTTGGTAGAAACTGGCCGTCTCCCCCTGAGAGCAACTTCTACAGAGCCATTGCACCCTAAAAGGAGGCTCGAGGCTTCGAAGGCCAAACTCGGCCTTGGCAAGTTAGAAAACTCAAGTTTCCCCCCAGAAAGTGTGTTCACTTCATTAAGTGCCCATTCGGACTCCCAAACTCAGAGCCTAAGTTCACGGAGCCGGGGTGCAGAGCTGAAAGCTGAGCTTCGCGCTCACTCCTTCCCTCGCCTCTGAAGCGAACTTTTCAAGTTCTCTGGTAGCTTTCGACCTCTAAATGGGCAAAAAGACCTTTACTTTTCAGAGACAGGTTAGCTGTTCCGGGGTGAGCGTGCCAGGAGGCCTTCAACCTCGGTTTTTGCCATGGAGATTTGTAATGTAACGGAATGGCCTCCCCCATCTGTTTTTTCTTAAGACACTCAGGGGGATTTTTTTTTTTTTTTTTTTTAAGCCTGCACTACTTCTCAGAGATCCAGACTGCCAGGGCAAGGGCAGGCCTAGGCTAACGGGAACCGAGGTCCTGCACAAGGGTAAGCTGTGCACCGTGGCTGTGGTAAGAGCTCCTTCTTTCGGCCCTAGCTGTGAGCGCCCACCCCCCCCCCACCCAGAACACACACAGACACACAGACACACACACACACACACACACACACACACACACACACACACCACCTCGTTTTGTTGACGTTCACTTCACGCTAATTTTTAAATTCAGCACCCGAATCCGAACAAAAGCACAGAATAAAACCACAACCTACTTCTTATGAGGGAGGGAGGTGGAGGCGGGAAATTGCATCCATCCTAAGTGAGACTTCATTATCAGTCCTCAGAAGTACCCAAGACTCTCCGAACTTTCAAAGACTCGGGACGAAGAGGGCGAGTGAAGGGGGAGGGGGCAGGAAGGAACTCCCTCACAGAGAGCGCCAAAAAATGCTCTAAGAGAAAACAACGCCAGTGGCTGGAGAGCTGGAGGGTCTTGGGTACTTCGCACAGACCCTAGAACTCAGAGCCTCCTGCGTGTGGAAGGCGGGAACTGAAAGGCCCCGGGGAGATTGGAGCACGGAGTTGGCGCCTTCCACACCGCCTCAGGCCTACCCACTCTCAGGTTGGCAGATTCTGTGCTTGTAATATGCCCTAGGACATCCGAGCAGCTCTGCACTCCCGTCTGGCGAAGTCAGCAGAGGTCAGCTGCAGCAGGGCGTTCGACCTTAGGGGAAGTTGGAAGAAGGGACGAAGCGCTCGGAGGGAGCAGGCCGCGGACTCCTGCCAGTGCTGGACTCCCGCTCCGAACAGTCCTTGGGAGCAGGGATTTGGTTCTGCCTTTGCTAGAGTGGTTCGCCATACTTTACATTCCCCAGTTATGACCTACGCGGATTTAGGATTAAGGAAAATGTGACTTTTAAATGGTTTCTGCTTCCCAGTTTTGCAGGATTATTTGAAATAGCTAGAAACGGGGTGCAAAAGCATTCCATTCAAAATCCGCTTTGCAGAGTTGCCTTTGCGCGCTGGGGCTCGGAGTTTTGAGCGGCTGGGTTATTGTGCCGCCGCCTGGAGCTGCGGCCCAGTTCCCGCCCCCGTCTCACCCCTCCCGCCCTCAGCACCTGGCAGCTAAATAGAAACCACTCGCTGGACTGGTGGGCTGCAACCGGTCGCAACCTTTCTAATAACGCAGGAAGACCGGGAAAAAGCCAGCATCCAGAAGCAACAAAATTGCTTTCTCAGTTTCACGAAATGCTCCAACGCAACAGTCTGAGCAGAGCTAGGCCAACGGACACACACCGAGTCCCACTCTGAGGCTCCAATTCACAGAGCTCCCCATGGACCTCCCCGGCCTCCCAGCTTGCCCTCCCCAGGCCACACGTCGGGACCCCACGGCTGCCCCAGAGGTACCCACTTGTTGATCCGGCGGGCTTGCTCATGCTGGCGGTCCCGGGGCGCAGCGGTTGGTGGGCACTGCCGGATTCCCGGCCCACAGCGCCCACGTCGCCGCCGGGCGCCGCCGCTCTCCAGCCGCCCTCCAGCCTGCAAGGCTCCCGGGCGGGACAGGTGGCTATTGGTTGCGCTCTGCCCTGCTCTGCGGGCGCTCAGAATTCGTTCCACAGTGAAAATGCAAGCATCCTTAAGTTTCTTCCCGGCTCTAGCAAAAACTGCAGCCGCTGGGAACGTGGGGTGGTACGGACACAGTCTTGAACAGACAGATGGAGGGATGGACAGGCAGGCTGAAGAGGGAGGACAGCGCGAGAGGGGAAAATTGCAGGACGGAGATGGAGACACCGAGATGATCTTCCTACGGAGCAAAAGGGGCAAAATTCCTCTCTTTCCCCATGCCTGTTACTCAGTTTACAGTCTCTCCCTCCACATAGGCGTGCAGAGTAGGCAGATCTCTACAGACCGCTGATCTTCTACGGAAAGACAAAAATCACAGCCACGGTCTCAGAGGCAGAAGATCTCCTCTCTGCCGGAACCTGGGGCGCTGAGAGGGGAAACTAGACTGCTGGGAGATCTTCCAAGGGAAGACGTGGCCAGGTCCGAGTTTCCGGGGACTGCTGCGCGCACAGCGGCCAAGGGTCCCCGAAGTTCATTACCCTGTGACTTTGTGCCTGTCGCTGCGGGCCGGGTCTCTGGTAATATCTCCAGAAGCGCTCTGACAGGCAGGCAGCCGCGGGGAGGGGAATAGGGCGTCCCTGGCCCACTTAGCTTTTCCCCCAACTCCTGGCGGGGTCTGACGTCAGCCATGTGCTGGGAGGAGATGAGAAGAGGGAGGGGGTTAAATGCTAATGATATTAATGAACCTCCAAGCGGCTCCCAAAGAAAATGCAGGCGCTCTCGGAGCTGAAGAGTTAGTGTGTGAATACGGGAGTGCAGCTCCGTGCGTGCGTGATGGTGAGGACGGAGCCGCTTTTGTAATAAAAAAAAATTTTTTTTTAAATTTTTATATTTCACGGCAAGGGAGGAGGGGAAGGGTGACGGGGCTCTCTCAAAACGCTTTCCCCCTCTCTCCAGAGTGCCAGACAGATAGATTTCGTGGAAGAGAATTGGGTGGCTGTGTCTGTGTGTGATTGTGCGCGCCGGACATGGCCATGTGAGTTGGTTCATTGTTGATCTCACGTCCCTTCTGTTTGGTAAAACTTGGATCTGGCCCGAGGTGAGTAATTTATTCATTTCGCAACTATCTATGGAAAGCCAGAGCTGAGGACGCTGGTGCGTGGACTTGAGGATTGGGTTGGGGTCTGGCGATCCCTCAGCCTTGGTTTCGGCACGGATGTGGGGAAGTCTTCGCCAGCTTCTTGCAAGCAAAATTGGCCTACCCGGAGCTGGCGGAGTCTTCTCGCCTCCATTAAGTGCACTGGAGCGGCTGGAAGGCAAAGGCTTTCCTTCAGCGGTAGGTCCCCAGCGGTGTCGCCGGCTTCCTTGTACAGGCCAGGGGACTCTGGAGAGCTCCACCACCTTCTTCCCCACCCGGGTCGCCTATCCGAAATTCCAGAGCTCTCCGACACCCTTACCGTGGCGTAGCGCGGGGACAGCGCGCGCCAAGGGAGCGGTGATCTCCGAGCTCTAAGAGATTAATTCTATTTAAGCTCCCTCGGCAGCTTGAACTTGTCGAACAAGAGCTTGCCAGCCTCTCCTCGGGGCGTGGGCCCAGCTAGAGGTCAGAGGTCACACCTCTGGCACTCCAGAGGGAGTTGGGGGGAGGGGAGCTGTGGCCAGCGGTCCTCCTTGTCACCCGCCCACCCCCGACGCAGCTCTCTCTCTCTCTCTCTCTCTCTCTCTCTCTCTCTCTCTCTCTCTCTCTCTCTCTCTCTCTCTCTCTCTCTCTCTCTCTCTCTCTCTCTCTCTCTCCAGCCGCAGTGTGCTTGCAGTGCCTGCTGGCGTCCCCTGAGTGCCCGCCTGGCGCTGCAGGTCCACGGCTGGGGTCCCAAGCCGCAATGGCTTTGAGTTCAGGTCGCACGTGATCGCAACTTTCCCCGGCTTGGGAAGCCCGCGGAAGCAAGGAACCTAGCGCACCACACACAGCAGCCACCCGGCGCAGAGCCTAACCATCAGGAAAAACCCAGAGGCGGGTGACAGTTTCTCGTGCCACCTCTCTCTCCTCTATGGTCTTTCAAACCAGGACGAGTTTAGAGTATGGTGGAAATTTTTGGGTGACAAGGAGGGGGAAAAAATAACATATTTTTGGACAGCCAACTTGGGCTGCCAACCAACACTGCTCACAGCACAGCTTAAATTCGAACTCGGTGCCCTCTGGGAAAGGCATCTCCTGCTAAGGCTTTAGAGACAGCGTGCCAGGCTCAGCTTTGAATCCTTGGGTCTAGCTTTTGCCAGAAACCCAATCGTTTGCTGCCGCCCGGCCAACACTACCATCCCGAGGTGGAGGCAGAAGGAGGCGCTTGGTCAAGGACAAAGGACTTCAAGTGGAACTAATTTGTCTCGGGCAAAGATGAGGGCAAATGTGGTGGGAAGTAGACCCAGGCCTGTCTTCAGGGAGAAGTGTAAGGATGTGTGGGTAGAAAGAGAACTGTGGGGTTTTCAGGTGCCCGGGCTGGGTGGTAGAAGGACATGGCTGCCGTCTTGCATTGCCTGGATACGAACGAGCCTGCTGACTCACTTACAGACACCAATACTTGTGAAGAATACTCCCAAGCTCCGCAAATTGTCCCCCAATCAAAATTTCTCCAGCCACTAACTAATTCTTAATCAAACTAGGTGCCAAGAAGCCCACTAAACAGACACGGGAGCATACACCCCCACCACACACAGAGAGAACTATTCAATTCTGGCAAAAGCCACAGGGGCTACCCATCCCGCAGCAGCATATGCGGTCTGCGTTCTGGGCGCCCGACGGTAATTATCCGCGCGCTTTGCATAATTCACAATACAGTTCTGAAATCATCGGGATGACTTTCTGGCAGGATTGGTTCGGTGGTAAAGACAACAACTAGCTTCAGAAGACGCTGGCAGGCTTGAGATTTTACAGTCCCCCAAATCCTCAGAGAAGCCTGGAGCCCAAGGGCTGCCTGGCCTTTGCTCAGGCCAACAGGCTGAAGGCCACCGGGGACCCTGGCTCTAGACTTTAAAAAACTGGAGCTAATTGGGACACAGCTCAGAGAAGAATCTTTAGCAGAGCAAAGACTGACTTCATTTCCCATCCACTAGCCTCCACAAGCTGCCTGCCTCACAGGAGGTGCCACAGAATGTGGGAAAAGAAAGGAGTCACTGGCAATCTTCCCAAGGGGCCTGCAGGAGGCTCAGCAAGGCAACCAAAAGATGAGCATTCAGATCTTGCCCAACTACCTGTGTAATCTTGGGCAAGTGATTAGACCACTCTGGCCTCCAGATTTGTTATTTATTTATTTATTTATCTATTTATCTACCTGTCTATTTATTTATGTATTTATTTTAAATGTGACTTTCTTCAACTCTTGGGTTCAAAAAAGGTTCCCAATAAGACTCTCAAGTTCTGAAAGCGATTGATAAAGGCAAGTGCCAGCTATCTCAGAAAGCATCTTCAACAAAGACCAAGATAAATTTACAGGTTGGGAAAAAAGCCAAATCTAGAGGTCCTCCAGGACCAGGTCCAAAGCTTGAACCTCATTTCCCCTTTCACTTCTTTTTGTTTGTTTTTCAAAACAAAGTCTCACTATGTATCTGGCTGTCTTAGAATTCACTGTGTAAAACGGGCTGGCTTCAGACTCACCCAGATCCCCCTGCCTCTGTCCCCCACGTGCTGGGCTTGCGAATGTGCACTACTTCCTTCCTCACTTCTTGTGAGTCTGTGGCTCTCAAGGAAGCTAAAGCCTGCAACCGCAGCAGCCCTGCATATTTCACTGAAGGATGATTAGCATTTTGGTTCAGGAGAAAAATTTATTCAATAAATAATAAGCACCCACCATATGCTACCTGGGGATGTGGGAGGTTAATGGGTTAATGGCTTCTTTCTTACTCAAACAGACTGGGGGTGGGGCAGACACATTTATAAAAATGGCATTTTGGGGAAGGGGCTGGAGGTTTGGCTCAGCGGTTATGAGTACTTGTTGCTCTTGGAGAGGACCTGGGTTTGGGTCCTTGACTGCAGAAGCTCACAACCATCTGTAACTCCAGTCCCAGGGGATCTGATGCCCATGAGCACCAGTTGTGCATATGGTGCGCACACATATTCAGGCAAAACACCCATATACATAAAACAGCACACACACACACACACACACACACACACACACACACATATATATTCAACACACACACACACACACACACACACACACAGAGAGAGAGAGAGAGAGAGAGAGAGAGAGAGAGAGAGAGAGAGAGGTGTGGGGGTTCTCTGTGTAGACCTGGCTGTTCTGGAACTTACTTTGTAGACCAAGCTAGCTTCAAACTCAGAGATCCACTTGCCCTTTGCCTCCCAAGTGCTGGGATTAAAGGTAGATGACACCACAACCTGGCTAAAACTGTGTTTTGTTTCAAAACAGGCTTTCTCTGTGTAGCCTTGGCTGTCCTGGACCAGGCTGGTCTCATGGCGATCCAACTATCTCTGCCTCCCGGAGTGCTGGGATTACAAGCATGTACTACCTTGCTTGGCTTTAATGGTGTTGCAAATTGAGGTAATGCAGAAAACTCTGGAAAATACATAAAAGTCCCCAGATCAGTGAGCAGCAGCACCTCGGATCATACATGAGTTCTGGAAAGCTGGCCCCAGGCTCAGCACATGCTCTGAGACCCATTCTAACAGGCCTTTCCTCCATTAGAGAGAGCCCTGTTCAGCTAGCATAAAGCAAGGTTCAATTCCTACATTGGTGCCATGGTCTCCCTTTCCTGCCTCTCTCTGATGCTTCTAAATGAAAAAGACCCAAAGAGCCTGGGAAAGGCTGTGAGTAGCAAGCCACCTGGTGACAATGGTGTGGAACTCAAGAGCCCTTCTTTCCTACCTGGTGCTGGTTTATATGAAGAACCCAGTGCTTTTCACTTACTTCTAAGTGGTGGTCAACTCCTGGCTGTGACTCATGGGGCAGAGGCCAGCAGGTAGGAGGTGCCCAGTAAGGTGCCGCTAAGTGGCAGGCTGAAAGAACTGTTGTGACCAGCCTTGCTTCCAATTAATCAGTTCCTCCAAGGGCTTCTTCACACACTGCATGGCTGCTAACTCTACTCAGAAAAGAAACACTAGGAACATTCCAGAAAGCCACTCCAGCTCCTCCAGAACACAATGAGCACTGACTTACGGGACTTTTTTCTTAACACAGTGCGGGATGGTGCTGCTAAGAGCTGTGCATTATAAATCCCATCTCTGCGTTCACGTTCATGCTCACATGCACCCCACTACTGCACTAGACTCTAGAATCTCATTGCACCTCAACTGCACTAACAATACTCATGTAGAAATGTCTGCCCTGCTGCGTGGGGATGGCGCACACCTTTGATCCCAGCACTCAGGAGACTGAGGCAAGTGGATCTCTGAGTTTCATGTCCAGCCTGGTCTACAGATTGAATTCCAGGACAGTCAGGGCTATACAGAGAAACACTGTCTTGAAAAACAAACGAACAAGAAGGGGAAGAGGGGGAGGAGGAGGAGGAGGAGGAGGGGGAGGAGGAAGAAGAGGAGGAGGAGGAGGAAAGGGAGGGGAAGGAGGGGGAGGAGGAAGAAGAGGAGGAGGGGGACAAGGAAGAAGAGGAGGGGGAAGGAGGAAAGGGAAGGGGAGGAGGGGGAGGAGGAGGGGGAGGAGGAGGAAGAGGAGGGGAGAGGAAGAAGAGGAGGGGGAGGGGGGGGAGGAGGGGGAAGAGGAAGAGAAAGGAGAAACAGCAGTAGTAGCAGCAGCAGCAGCAGCAGCAGCTTCCCACTGTGAGCCTGCCTTTAGTGGAGTTTGTAAAAGTGAGATGTGTTAGTGTGCCTGCTTGGTAGGAATCACAAAGCCCTCACAGTGGGATAGGCTTAGGTGAGAAGTTGCAGGGCCAGGTTCAGGGCCCCTAAGAACAGCAAAGTTTGACTCTCTGAAACAAAAGACTGACTAAGAGAAGCAGCACAAAGAGATAGGCATCCATGACCCTTCAGCCTCTTCAGTTCCTAGAATTCATCTAGTCAATTTGGTTTTCTTGTAAGCCCCATACTCTCAGAGCACACAAACCAGAAAGGGCCATAGTATTCTTTCGTTTTCTTACTGATGAAGAAACTGAGACCCTTCAAAAGACAAACCCTGTCTTTGGTCACTCATCTGAAAATGCAGACCACACAAGAACCCTGGATTCTTGATGCTCCGTAGCAGGAAGCCAGCCCATATCTCCCAGAATGGCTTCTAGAAGCTCCAATTAACTAGCATTACTAGGGTCCCACGGAGGCCCTGAGAATTTGGAGCAGTGTTGTGAGCATCCTTAAGTGACAGCTCAGTGTTTCTGTGATCTCTGGCTATTTTGCCTTACCCTTTCCTTCAAATTTCCTCCCTACCAGTATTTAATTTGTTGTGTCCTAAGGGGTAGTAAGCTTGGGAGGTCTCTTGCTGTTTTCTAGATGGACTGGTGTGATCTACAAGAGAAACATGGGGAAAGCTAATGATTAGAACAATCAATTATCCACTAAATCTGACCAATGTGGATTGACAAACTGAGCCTCTTAGCTTAAAAAAAAATCTCATTTCAGCACTAACAGAAATAATTGTTATGTTAAAGCTCTATCCGGGTTTAAATGTGGCTAACACATTGGAGAATGCGTACAGTCTTTAGTATCAATCTCTGCCAGCACAGGGAGACATCCAACATCCTTGGATGCTTTGTTTCCAAGAGATGTAGTTCACACAGTACCCTGTTGTCCTCAGTAATTTCAGAATTCACATCACTTACAAAGATGCAGAGTGGCTATTTAAGGAAGTCTACTTAAAAAAAAAAAAACCCACCCTCCAAAACAAAGCAAACCTCCCTCTCTCTTCTCCCTCCCCCAAACCCCAAGTGTTTTGTGCAAGGAGGAGTCAACCAGTGGGATTCACAGGAGGTCCCTAAGTCAAACGCTGCAGCTGCGCTTTTAAAAAGGGTTGGATAAACTACAGCCGTTACTAACGTCTGTATTCGTATAAGCCAAGATGATGATGGGGGTAATCAGATCTCATGCTTCAGGGCATAAGATGATTGCTTGCTGGGAGCACAGGATCTGCCCTTTCAGGTACGGGAGTTCACAACCCAAGAAGTGGGCAGTTGCAAGGGTTGCACCTCTGCCTGGGAAATTTCACGTGAAATGGACATGACATTTGGGGTAGGTGAAACAGTGATTTGAAGTCTGACATGTCCATCAGATCAGAGTCCTAACTAATGAAGGCCTGCATCTCTCCACCCAGACCCTCATCACATGTAGTTCATGTGTATCTCTGCAAGGTGAGACACGAAGGATCAGGTGCCCATTTCTTAAGGTGAAGTTCTTTGACACTTCCTTGCCCTTTACTGTTGAGTGGATACTAAATAGCCATAGAAAAAGTACAGGGAAAACAATGAAGACACTTAGACTTCAGTTCCTGAATTTATATGCTCTTACAATAACGTGTACTTGGCCGATTTTGTATGCTTCACATGTTTGAAGCACACACAACACAGGCGTTTCCAGTTGCCTTAGTTAAATAGTGGTTCAAATTATTTGTATATGTGGGGTGTGCAAAGGAATGAATCCATCCCAAAGGCCCTCATCACTAAAGGAGTTTTTGTTGGTTGATTGCCACACTGGAGGTGAAAATCCAGGGCCCAGCATCCTCTACCACTGAGCTAAAATCCAAGCTCCAATGTCATCTTTTAAATTTAGTATCTGAAAGAGGAAGGAAGGATGCAATAATAATCTTTTTTTTTTTTAAATTAGTATCTTCTAACTCCTGGAGGCGTGCACTTTAGTACAGTTACACAATTGACATGGCTTTGAAAACACCTGTGTAAGTGTTAGCAGAGTCATGCTCCTTTTACACAGCTCAGTCAACCTGTATTGAAAAGTCATAGACCAACAGGCAGCTGCTTCGAGCCTTGCAGGGTGGTTACAGCCTTAGCCTTCTGGGTATGGAAGACATGTCTCTGGCTTCATCATTACTAAGCCATTCACTTCGGTTGCACTCAAAGGGGCTGTTCTGTAACATATGACTGCTAATGAGATGTTTAAATGATGCACTGAAACAGGTTTGGGGTTTTTTTTTTGGGTGGGGGTGGGGGTGGGGCCGATTCTTGCAGCTGTTGGGCTGCAGACAACCCTGGGAAATTTGTCGGGAGCTCAAAGCACCATCGTTAATAACCATTATTCTGTTGTCGGGGATGTTTGTTTAAATACTGTTGACACTGTGTGCGTATTGTCATCGTCTCTAAATTGTAGCTCTTAGCCGCTGAAATGTTGTTGAAGACCACCTAGGGTTTCCTCCGCATGGTGCTGAAGCGTGTATTCACCTGATGGGTAAACAAAAAAACAGATTTTTTTTTTGTTTCATTTTTTCCTCATGTGCAACAAGCAAGACATTTTCTGGAAGGGAGGGAAAAAATCATTTGGGTACAGTTGGAACATGCTGCGGAGACCCCACCTTTGTATTTCTCACAAGGCGATAGAAAAATGAACAAACCGAATTAATACGGCTAGGTCTTCGGAGCACTCGCTGATCTGTGTGGCGTGACTGTATTTTAAGACTCGAGCTTGCCATTAAGTGAATAAATCAGTAACTATTCTTCTCGCCAACATCGTGTTACTCCCACTTAAATTTTGCTTATTAAGTGAGGTCATTTGGTAGGAGAGTGTCTTTGGTGAGTGGGGGGCGGGGAATCTAACAGCCCGACTCCCAAGTTGAGAGCTGCAGATCATGGCCAGTACAAAGCGTTTTTCTATCTTGACTTATGAGGAGACAATAGTGGGTCTTACAAAGGCGCCACCTGTGACTTAACTCGGTTGACATCTCTGTTAAGAAGGGCAGAAGAGGGGCCCGCACGTGCACACTCGGAGCACTTCAGCGTGACCCACCTTTCGGGCGGTGGCGCGGTGGTCCCGGCCTGGCTGGGCTTTGGCCTTCAGTTGCAGAAGCGGGACTGGGGAAGGAGAGGAAACTCTGGTGCCGGCCACCAGCTCGCCCATTGCCCGCTGCCCCATTTCACAGATGGGTAAAAGCGCTCTGCGGACCCTGGCCACCGGCCGCGGGTGAGCCGGGTCCCGGGTGGGGCGGTGTGTCCTGGTCTGGGGGCCCAACCTTCAGGCCGGTGGCTTTTTGCTTCCTTCCCGAAGGTCGCTGCTGACAAATCTATCTATTTGGGGCAAATTGTCAGTGAGAAACTTCCGCTCGAACTGCGCTGGACAAAACCCGCTGTTTGAAAAGGGTAAATCCCGCGGCCGGCGCAGCCGAACAATGCCGCGGGCTGAGCGCCGGGGGCGGCGCGGGCCGCACAAAGGGCGGATTAATTGGGGCCGCGGCGGAGCGCGGCGCTCCAGCTCCACTCAGCCCGCGCCGCGGGGCGCCCCATTGACTGGGCCCCGAGCCCCACTTTTCACAAACTCCAAACAAAAGTCAATTTCTTTTTTATAAGGCGGGGGAGGGGGCGACCGCCGAGATTCTCCACCAGCTCCTAGGCAGAGCTCTTGCTTTGGGGGGCTGGGGGCGATGTTGGAAGGATGGGGGACCTGGATGGACCAACGGGGACCCTGGAGGGGGCGGGAACTGGAGTGAGGATCCCGAAGGAACGCAAGAGGGACAGCGACCCTGGATGGATGGGGACCCCCTAAAAGTGGGGACCCTAGAAGGTTGATGAACCTCTAAGGAACCGGAACTCTGGCGCGACCACGGTGGGACAGAAACTCTAAAGGGAAGAAGAGGAAATGGGTCTCAGGGGACTGGTACCCTGGAGGGAAGGGGAGCAAGGATGGAGAGGGACGTGGGTGTGGCTGCCAACCACTGTTTCCCCAGCCCCTTCTGCCTCTTCTGGACACAAGGCGAGGTGCAGCCTCCTTGCCACACCCCCCAAGCGGGAAAGGACATTAGTGCCGGGTCTTGAGAGTCGCTGACAAAAGACGTGGGTAGTGGCACCCACCCTGATGAGGTGTGGCCCTCTGGCTTGGTGGGGGTACCGACAGGTGACTTGGGAGATGCAGAGAAACACAATAATTAGTGCCCTATCTGGCCGATTTAATTATCCTTGTGGCTACTGTATCTAGCAGCTACTGGGTTTCTGACTGGAAGACAGAGAGGGCGTTAGAGAGCATAGACTTCTACAGTTGGCTGGGACAGCATACTGAGAGTTCGAAGCCATCCTGGGCTACTGTGAGAAACTGTCTAATAGAGTGGGGCAGGAAGAGAGGGGAGGGGAAGGGAGGGAGGAGAGAGAGAGAGAGAGCGAGAGAGAGAGAGAGAGAGAGAGAGAGAGAGAGAGAGAGAGAGAGAGAGAGAGGAGAGAGAGAGAGAGAGAGACAGAGAGAGAGAGACAGAGAGAGAGAGACAGAGAGAGAGACAGAGAGAGATATGATGTAGGGGATTGAATGGGAAACAGCCCGCTGTTACCAATGACACTGACTGGAAGGAAGGAGTGGCATATGGGAAACTAACACATAATTACTCTGTGGACACACATACTTGGAGAAGTGATCATGATTTAAGACAAAGATAAATTACAGACTCAACATTGTCCTTGGTCTACACATCACAGACAGAGGATAGCCCAGGATGGGAGCCTCTGCATCTGCCCCTCAGGATGAGAGATGAAGGAGGAGTACAGAGGCCTCTTCAGCTGACACTGAGATGGGTAAGAAATCCCCCCAACAATGGATGATCTCCCCAGCTTGCAGGCTCTGCTGTGTATGAAGGTGGGAGCTGCCTACAAGATACCGGTCCAGAGGCAAAGGCTTCATTCCTTGGCCAGAACTGGCTTCCAGCTGGGAAGCTGCTACTTGTGTTGTGTGAGGGAAGTGGCCAATAGATAGAGGGCTGAAGCCAAGGGCTGACAAGAGAGGCTATCTGAGGGAACTGTTTCCGCCCCTGTGTCTGCAGGTAGCAGTCTGTTCTGCTGTGACTGATTTAGAGGTCTTTGTCTCTCCTGTGGCATCCTTCCTAAGACACCAGCTAACATCTTGGCACTCCCCTGGGTGGGCACAGTGGGAGAGTTCCGATCTCACTTGGCGTGAGAGGTGAAAGGGATCTTCAGAACAGGCTGAGGCGGGCAGGAGGCAGAGACCTGGCCCCAGTGGGTGGTGGCACAGCAAGAGTGGTGGGTAGACTTGCTGGCAGGCGCCAGCCAGGCTCCGTTTCAAGCATGTTTTAAAGCTGTCGATTTAAAAAGGTCTTCTCTGGACCAGACAGTGAGCCCTTCCAGATTTCTGTTGAATCCAAGGCTGTGAAAAAAAAATCAAGGACAAATATTTATCTAAAGATGTCACAACTTTGAATTTCAATGATAACTTCCCTGCTAATTTCTGGTCGGAATCTAAGAGCAGCTGTTGTCATTGTGTATTTTGAATTTCCAAAAGAGGAATTTGGGGATCGACGTTCCCCCCCCCCCCAGCGCTCAGTGTGCCTTCTTGTGGTTTGTTGGTGCCTTTTGCAAGTGTAAACAAATAAACACTGAGAATCTCAGCTGTTTTTGCGAGTTATTAACTCCTGCCAAAAAATTAATATAGTATTCGACTTTTATCGGCTGAGTTTCCTCTCCAGCAGAGGCAGAGGGAGGGTGCAAAACCTGCAGTTGTGTATTATGGGGAAGGCAAGAACAAGGCCATCTGGTAAACCTCCAAACCGAAGCAATGCGTGCATTAAATGGTGTGTGTACTGGCTCCTAACAGAGGGCTCCTAGGCGCAGCTTCTAAGAGCACTCAGCATACTTGCTTACATTACTATTTTATTTTGCACACAGACTTTGTTTATTTCTAATAAACTACATACAGTAGGAACAGTTTATGGACCAATCAGGAAATCCATTTGTAAAGGTAACATTCAAAATGTTTAGCGCACATTACTATTTTACAGATGGAGGTCTGCTGAGTGACTTGAGGGTGAGTGACATACTGATACCAGACCTTCCCATGACTCTCTGGTTACCTTTTTTCCTTTTTTAAAAAAATATTTCTGATTGTGTGTGTGGGGGGGGGGCGCTGTGTGTTTGTGAGTACTGGTGCCTGTGGAGGCCAAAGGCGTCAGAGAATCCCATGGGCTGGGGTTATCCGCAGTAGTGAGCCACCTGAAATGGGTGCTGGGAATCAAACACAGGTCTGTTCTCTTTTCATTGTCATGCTTACCCCCCTCCACCACCACCCCCCCAGCCCCCCCACAACAGAGTTTCTCTGTGTATCCCTCACCATGTGGGAACTCACTCTATAGACCAGGCTGGCCAAGAACTCAGGGATCTGCCTGCCTCTGACTTCCTGAGTGCTGGGATTAAATGCTAATGTTCCTCCACGCCACAACGGGGGAGGGGGGCGGGGGCACAACTGAGCTGAGTCACCTCTCCACCCTTACTGGTTAACTTCAAAACCAAGTTTGAAGTACTTTGTCTTTTAGAAAAAAAATATTTGGGGTGACTCAATGTGGACAAACCTGAGAGCACAGAACGTCCTCAAACTGTGAACTCCTCTGGAAAGAAAGGGGTGGTGGGTGGGGGGAGTCTTGGCAGCTCAAACTGTCACGGTCAGAGGAAGTACAGAAATGGCAGGAGCGGGGCAAGCACAGGCTCAGATGGAGAATCCCTAGTCAGGAGCCAAAAAGAAAGCATCTCAGGCGTCCCAAGGTCCTGTAGATTGAACCAATCACAGAATGGAAAGATGACTGTGGGGCCAGACTGTAATTTGAGCTGTTGGGAGGTAGAGGCAGGATGATCATCAGTTCACAGTCATCTTCAGCAGCAATGAGTGAGTGTGAGGGCAGGGAAGAGGAAGACAGAGGAAAGAGGAGGGAGAGAGAGATGGGGAGGAGGAGGAGGGGGGAGGGGGAGGGGAGCGCTATAGTTTCCTTTTCTACATTTAAATCTTTACCCTAATTAAACTTGGCTTTGCAAATGGTGTGAAGTGGGCTTTTAATGTGTATTTGTACGGGGGTTCGTGCATCTTATTAGTAGTACTGATTGGGTTTTTTTTTTTTTTTGTTATTATTACATCTGCTTATGGGGGTGTCATGCGCATGCTATGGCATAAGCGTGGTGGTGGTCAGGGGACAGCTTGCAGGAGTCATCTCTCAGGTCTCTCCATATGGGCTTCAGGAATCGAACTGACGTTCTCAGGCTTGGTGGCAAGCTCCTTTTCTTACTGAGCCATCTCAGCTGACTCCAATGAAATCTTAAGGCTTTCTCTGATGGTTTACAATAAAATATATTTTTTTCTCTAAACAAGTAATGTACAGCTTGTTAGACTTCAATGATACATTATGCCATTTTCTTCTTCTCCTCCTCCTCCTCCTCCTTTGTTTTTTGTTTCATTTGTTTTGTTTTTTGAGATGAGTTTTCTCTGTGTATCCCTAGCTGTCCTGGAACTCATTCTGTGGACCAGGCTGACCTTGAACTCACAGAGACCCACCTGCCTCAGCCTTCTGAGTTCTGGGATGAAAGGCATTCACCACCTGGATATAGTGGCATTTTCTAAACATTACTTTTGTTTTTGTTTGTTTGTTTGTTTTTTGAGACAGGCTCTCTCTGTGTCTACCCACTTTGTAGACCAGGCTGGCCTTGAACTCACAGTGATCCACCTGCCTCTGCCTCCCGAGTGCTGAGATTAAAGGCGTGCGCCACCACGCCCAGCAACATTACATTTTTAAATCAGTTTTTTACTATATGTAAATATATGTTGATTGACATATTCTCTTATGGATCATAATAATTTGCCTTAGTTTTCTGCATGGTCAATGACGTCATTTGTGTAGAGCGTGTTTTGGATCTTTCTCATTTTTTCTAACCCTTGATTGTTTTCTTGCCGTGCTGTCAGGCTGGGACTCTGATACAGCGTTGAGAAGAGTGGGAGGGCGGTAACTCTGTTTTCCCTGACTTTAAGGACTAGAGAATTTAGGGTACATATGGGTGTAGAATTTGTGCATCTTTTTAGTGAATTAGGCAACACTTCTTTTTCATTTCTAGTATTCTTTGGCTTACTCTCTTAGCTACACTAGATTTCTTTTTGAGTCAGGTGTCTCTGTAGCTTTGGCTGTCCTGGAACTCACTCTGTATAGACCAGGCTGGTCTCGAACTCAGAGATCTGTCTGTCTCTGCACCTCAAGTGCTGGGATTAAAGGCAAGCGCCACCCCTGCCTTACAACCACTCATTATTTTTTTTTATATAATTTCCCTTTTAAATTATGTTTACATCCATTCATTCAGCGTGTGTTGTTTATGCATTGATATATTGATCAGAGGACAACTTGCCGGGGGCAGTTCTCTTCTTTTACTATGCTGGCCCTGAGGACTCAGGGCGTTCGGCTTGGTTCCATGTGCCTTTACCCAGTGGGCCACCTGTCCAGACCCTTCTTGTTTCAATCACCAGAGGCCCACTGCTGAATTCCCAGAAGCGGATGCAGAAACAATCATCCTAAAGTTGTTTGTGTTTTCTTTTTAAAGATTTACTTATTTATTTTGTGTATGAGTGCCCTATCTGCATGTATGCCTGCACGTCAAAAGAGGGCATCAGATCTCATCATAGATGGTTGTGAGCCGTCATGTGGTGGCTGGGAATTGAACTCAGGACCTTTGGGTGAGCAGAGAGTGTTCTTATCTATTCAACCATCTCTCCAGCCCCCAACTCTTTTTTTTGTTGTTTGTTGGTTTTCGAGACAGGGTTTCTCTATGTAGCCCTGGCTGTGCTGGACTCACTTTGTAGACCAGGCTGGCCTCAAACTCACAGCGATCCACCTGCCTCTGCCTCCCTAGTGCTGGGATTAAAGGCATGGGCCACCACGCCCGGCACCCCCCCACTCTTATTTTTTAATTCTTTCTCTTCAAGCAATTAATTGATTTTAAAAATTGAGACAGCAACTTTTGTAGTGAACTCATTATATAGACCAGGATGACCTTGAACTCACAGAGATCTGCCTGCCTCTGCTTCATGAGTGCTGGGATTAAAGGCATATGTCACCACACCTGGCTCTATTTTTCCTGTAATTTTTATTTATTATTATTTTATATTATTTATATATTATTATATTTATACACACATGGGGCACTCATGTGCTGAGTTCAGGTTTCCTCTGCTTTTGGAGTTCTACAATCTTTACAGGCAAAACTCTGCATGTGCGTTTCTTCTTATTTTCCTGCTTGGTGCGTGCTTGGCCTCTTGGATCTGAGGACCACTGTCTTTAACAGTTTTGAGAAAACATCAGCTGTTATCACTTTGAAAAACGCCTCCCCTCCAGTTTACTCATCCTTCGTAGAATCTGGTTAGATTAAAGCCCAACATCTTTTTTCACATTTTTAACTATTTCTGGACTGCTTCCTGGGAAGTGCTTTTGCACTGTTTGCTTCTGAACTGTATTCTAGAAAGCATCTCTACCTGTTTTCTGGTTCCCTAGCTTTCTCTTTTGTCTAAATGGGAAATAACTTCCAATCTAATGAGGGGTCAATTACATTTTTACTTTCTGGATTGTTGTTTAGATCTGATGAAATGCTCCTTATAAACTCTTTCTTCCTAATATAATGCTTTATTGTCTGTGTATGTTTGCCTGCATGCACACCTGTGTGTGTAGCAGCTGTGCTGGTGCCCTCAGAGGCCAGAAGAGAGCTTTGTGTTCCTTGAAACTTGAGTTGTGAACTCCCATGTGGGTGCTGGGAACTGAACCCAAGTCTCCAAAAAAGCAATAAGTGCTCTTAACTGCTGAACCATCTCTCCAGCCCCATCTTGCTAAGGTTGTTGTTGTTGTTATTATTACTACTACTATTATTTTTGGTCTTTCAAGACAGGGTTTTTCTGTGTAGCCTTGGCTGTCCTGGACTCACTTCGTAGACCATGCCAGCTTCAAATTCACAGTGATCCACCTGCCTCTGCCTCCCAAGTGCTGGGATTAAAGGCGTGTGCTACCACACCTGTCTGCTATTATTATTATTATTATTATTGTTGTTGTTGTTGTTGTTGTTGTTATTATTATTATTATTATTATTATTATTATTATTATTACAGTAGTAGTAGTAGGGGCCATGTATACTATGGTATTCCTGTGGAGCTCAGTGGACAACTTTATGTCAAGTCCCTCCTTCTGCCTTTATGTGGGTTCTGGGAATTGAACCCAGGCCCTCAGGTTTGCGCAACAAGCACTCTACCCAGTGAGCCCTCTTGTCGGCCCCTCTCACTAGCACTTATGAACTCCTATTTTGTTTTATTAAGCAGGTAGCACTTGTATCTGGTACCTAATAATGCCTTTTGTTATGGGGAAGTGCTTGCTTTATGGTCTAGGCTGGTCTTGAACTTTCTCTCCATCCTCTAACCTCTCCCTTTTGAGTGCTTGGATTATAGGCACGCGCCACCACACCTGGCTATAAGGTCAGTATTTGATGTCCTTAGGGACGATTCTTGTTGACACACTTGTCTCTCTCTCTCTGGTCTCCCCTCCCTTCCGACTAGTCTCCTCCATTTCCCCAGTCTCTCTTCTTGTTTCTTGTCCTGTGTCAGTCATTTCTCTCAAGGGCTTGAATGGGTGAGACTCACCCACATAATGGAGAGTACCCTCAAAGTCTTTTTTTGCTGCAAGCCTGTTTAAATGTTCAAATATTGACTTCATCCAAATACAGTGTAAAAATGCCATGAACTTAGTGTAATCTATGAAATGGCACGGAGTACAAGATATTCTCACCACAAGGTGGCCTTCTTGAAGAAATTATATAAACTATGATAGGTAGGTACACTTAGAAACAAAAGCGTAGCTGGGCCATGATTGTGGACGTCTTTGATCTCAGCACTCGGAAGGCAAAGGCTGGCAGATATCTGTGAGTTCGAGGCTGGCCTGGTTTACAGAGTGAGTTTCAGTACATCCAGGGCTACAGGGAAGAGCCCTGTCTTGAAAAACAAACAAACAAACCCAAACTCCCAAACCCAATAAAAATTCCCTAACAGGCCCACACTATCTCTGTTGCAGAGGCAAAGGCCTAAAAAAATATTCTTAGCTCTTTTTTTTAAGCCTATCTTTTCCTTTGTTATCTTTTATTTTTGAATCCAACCTTTTTTTTCCTATTTATTTATTCATTTTACATCCTGATCCCAAGCTCCCACCCTCCTCTTCTCCCAGGCCCACCCTACCCCATTGTCCCCTCCTCTTCTTTTCTGAGAAGGGGAGCCCCACCATGGGCACCAAGCCGCCCTGGTGCATCAAGTTGCAGCAAGACTTAGCACATCCTCTCCCACTGAGACCAGACAACGCAACCCCAGCTAGGGGAAAGGGATCCAAAGGCAGGCAACAAAGTCAGAGACAGCTTCCCCCCTCCCTCCTCCCCACTTGAATTATTAGGGGGGTCGACATGAAGACCAAGCTGCAGGTGACCAAAGATAAGATGGAACACGGGGTGCACTCCTTCGCTGCGCTTACGTTTGCTTAAGCTAACTGGAAATGTCTGTTGCCTCGTGTTTTGCCAAAGCCTAGAGTTCCTTGGTCTCTCCATGGAAATCTTTAAAATATTCCCTCGATCCAAGGGAGACTCACCGGCCTCGGGATACCTTCCCAGCAACACTCAGATCAATGCTTGACATTGTAACCTGGCCAGGCTGACACATAACATTAACCATTGCCGGGTTAATTGACTGGGGTACTGGACATCGGAGGCAGGGTTATAATCTCTTAGGACAAAAGGACAGTATGACGAGGGACTGAATACTGTCTTGCTTACAGATATCAGTGAGATGAAGTTTATGTGGCTTATTGAGTAAGGTGACTTATTGCCGGGACAGACAACTTGAGATGGAGTCCTGGAGCCTGCAGGGTGGCAGGAAAGAGCTGACTCCCCGAGCTGTCCTTGACTTTCGGTCTCCACACGCACAACGCATGGAAGTAAAATAAATGAACGATGTAAATGCAATTAGCAGAGGCTTCCAAGCCACTGAGCTCCCTCCAGCCTTGCACACGCACTACTCTTTCAGTCCCATGAGCTCACATTGCTTGCCACAGGGGCTGCAGGTCATGCATTGAGCTGTTCGCTGCAGAACTGCAAGGAAAGGCAGGTACGCATCCCAGTGATGCAAGGCTAGAAAGGTGTGTCTCTTCCTCATGTGTGGCCTGATCTTTAGCGTGAGAGATCCCATGAGTCGGCTGGGGAGGTAGCTCAGCCATCTAACAGCAAACATGAGGCTCTGGAGGCTTTGGATTGCATCCTTAACACTGAAAGCAAACAACAAAACACACAGAGCCTTTTTAAAATTTAATTTTTTACATATATTTTTTATTATTACACATATATATATAATAAACTACCTACAGCAAGAAGAACCATGAAACAATCAGGAATTATATAAACGTTACATTTATAGTGTTTTACCTATTTGTATTTGGCAACCTTGAAGAAAATATCTTTCCTATCTTGGTGAGTCTAAAATTCTGAATGTAAATCAATATCTATCATATCTCATCTCTATCAACCTAAAAACATCTATATAGACCTAAAATCCTCTTAACCCCTAAACAGCTAAGCTTAATTGTAAAACTAAATTATCTGCTCTTCAACCCCATCAGAGACTTGAGAAGGAATAAAATTGATTACTTGAGTAAACAGATGTTTTTATTGTTTTAAGAATTCTTTGACGTGCTCGCTTCGGCAGCACATATACTAAAATTGTGAATTATACAGAGAAAATTAGCATGGCCCCTGCGCAAGGATGACACGCAAATTCGTGAAGCGTTCCATATTTTTGATGAGAGAAGCATGGGAGAATGGCAAAGTTGAAGGATCCAGAGGATCCTAGAAACCTATAAGAAGAAAATTATGATAGGCAGATTTGGGCCCAGGGGTCCCGTTCAAACTATGGCACCAGTCGAGGACAATACAGGCTGTAAACTTTAAACCCCTACCCAGATCTAGCCAATGGACAGGACATTCTCCACAGTTGAGTGGAGAGTGGGGTATGACTTTCACACATACACTGGTGCCTCATATTTGACCATGTCCCCTGGAGGAAGACCTGGTGGCACTCAGAGGAAAGATAGCAGGCTACCATGAAGAGACTTGATACCCTATGAGCATATACAGGGGAGGAGGTCCCCCTCAGTCACAGTCATAGGGGAGGGGAGTAAGGGGAAAATGGGAGGGATGGAGGAATGGGAGGATACAAGGGAGGGGATAACCATTGAGATGTAATATGAATAAATTAATTTAAAAAAGAAATTATGTAAAAAAAAAAAAGAATTCTTTGACAACAAGACAGGTTAACTCCTGCCAACACCCAGCCTACCTCAAAGGAGATGATGAGCATCAAATAACCTCCTTGGGGAGATGGTTTCAAATGTGGCAAACCAGCCACTGGGCACAATGTCCTCATTTCTGCCATAGACAGAATTCTACCTCAAAATGGGCAAGCTTGGATGCAGGCAGAGTCATCAGCCAAACTCTGACAAGACAGGGTAAGCAAGTTCTCGATAGTTCCTGCCTCATAAATATGTCTGTCAGATATACTGGGCCAGAAGGCTGAAGACGATGCTCCAACGTCTTAGAGAGTTTTGGGTCACTGTCTCTGTCATTTTTTCACATATAGCCTTTAATCCCAACACTTGCGAGGTAGAGACAGGCAGGTTTCTGTGAATTCAGGGCCAGCCTGGTCTACAAAGTGAGTTTGAGGGCAGCCAGGGCTTTAACACAGAGAAACAAAGCAAACCAACCAACTAAGCAACGAATCTCCCCAAAGTTGAACCATTATTCTAAGACTGAATGTTTAAAAAGTGTTATATACATATATGTGTATATATTTATATGTGTATCTATACATATAGTCAAAGGGATAGAAGAAACTATAAGCATTGGTTGTCTGGATGTAGGATTACCAATTATTTTCTTTATATTTTTCTGTACTTTCAACTTTCCTGCCATAATTATAAAATATCTTTAATTTTTAAAATTTTATGTGTAAGAGTGTTTTGTCCCCATGGATGGATGTGTGCCACATGTGTGCCCAGTGCCCAAGTTGGTCAGAGCACTGGATGCCCTGGAACTGGAGAATGGTTCTGAGCTGCCATGTGGGTGCTGGGAATGGAACTTGGTCCTCTACAGGAGCTGTAAGGGCTCATAACTGCTGAGCAGTCACTCACAACCTGCCTAGGTTGTCTATAAATTCACAGAGCAAAAACTCCAAGACATTGAGGAATTTTCATTTTAGACATAAATGGGATTTTCTTATGCAAGGTTCATAAAATTAAGTTTTATATTTTATAAAATTACATCCAAATTAGTTATTTCCATTTCAACAAGCAAACAAGCAAGCAAGCAAACAAACAAACAAACTTGTTTTTACCCTAAAGGTGTAGCTCAGTGATGGAATCCTTGCCCAGTACCCACAGTGACTTGAGTACAATTCCCAGCACAGGACAGAAAAATCACAAACAAAAACAACAAAACTTTTTCCTGTTAACAAAACTTATCAAGCCGGCATGGTGGTGCATGCCTTTAATCCCAGCACTCGAGAGGCAGAGGCAGGCGGATCGCTGTGAGTTCGAGGCCAGCCTGGTCTACAAAGTGAGTCTAGGATGGCCAAGGCTACACAGAGAAACTCTGTCTCAAAAAACAAAACAAACAAACAAACAAGCAAACAACAACAACAACAACAAAACTTATCAAGTAGTAACACATTTAGATACTTTCATAAACTTTGGAAATTTTGTTATGCAATGTATACATGTATTGAAATGTCACATTTTTGCTAAAAATACTTAAGGTCCTAATTTTAGCTTAGTTTGCTTGTCAGTTAGATGTACTCTCAGAGCTGCGAGGATGTAGTCTGTGAACTGCCCGCCTCCGAAGCAGAAGGACTTGAGTGAGCATCCACTTGGAAAGCAGGGTGCAAGCTGAACTTGGTGGCGCACACCTTTAATCCCACCACTCAGGAAGGCAAAGGCAGGCAGATCCCTGAGAGTTTGAGGTCAGCCTGGTCTACAAAGTGAGTCCAGAACACCAAGGCAACACAGAGAAGCCTTGTCTCAAAAAGCAAAACAAAAGGAAAAAGAAGAAGAAGAAGAAGAAGAAGAAGAAGAAGAAGAAGAAGAAGAAGAAGAAGAAGAAGACAAACGACAAAAACAAACAGGAACCAAAAGAAGCTGGGTGCACTGGTAACCATCCTGTACCACAGGACCGTCTACACCTTTTATTTATTTATTTCTTTATTTACTTATTTATTATAAAGTATTCTGCCTGCTTGTAGGCAGGCCAGAAGAAGGCATCAGATCACATTATAGATGGTTGTGAGCCACCATGTGGTTGCTGGGAATTGAACCCAGGACCTCCAGAAGAGCAGTCAGTAAAGTACAAGTGACATCTGGGTTAGCAGAGAAATTAGCATACAGTAGAAACTCAGAGGTCAGTACCCATATCCACAGCAGGGTTTAATGGGTCTGTACTCAAAACTGCATGTATACATCAGATCAGCTTTACAGAATCACTCGCTCTAGAGGCTACGTGTCGTGGCCCACGCATGAAACCCCAACCCTTGGGAGACAGATTTTTCTGTGAGTTCAAGGATGGAGATGTGGCTTGGCAGTTAAGACCACCGGCTGCTCTTTTGTAGGGCCCAGGTTGGGCTCCCATCCACCCACGTGGCTCAGAACCTCCCGGAACTCCAGTCCCAGGGAATCTGACATCTCTCTGGCCTCCGCAGGCACTGCGTGTTTGATGATGTCTATCTAACCCTGCAAACGCCCAAAATTAGAAGTTCGGCCCTTTACTTGTGTTTTCCCGGCCTCTGTCACACATAGTGAGGCAAGTGGCTCTAGTGGTGTGAATACGTAGACTCCTTGTAGACTCGATTCCAACAGGGGTTCCTCGGTCGGTCGCTCTGCTCATCCCTATCTTTTGCTGGGCACCCTGTTTTCCTTAATGGAAACCGAGGACACACACACACACACACACACACACAAAACCGGCCCTAACCTGCAAGTGACTCCTCCCTCTCCCTCCCTCTCCCCCTCCCCCTCTCCCTCCCTTCCCTCCCCTCCCTCCCTCCTCCTCTCTCTCTCTCTCTCTCTCTCTCTCTCTCTCTCTCTCTCTGTGTCCTGCCTGCTCTGTGGCTGCACTATGGCTGCCCTATGCTGCCCGTCCATACCACGGATGGTTTCCTGATTTGCACACTGCCTGGGGTTTGTTTTCAAAGCCCCATTCGCAGGTTACATGCTGCACTTCTCTGAGTGAGATGCGCGAGCCAAGCGTCAGCCTTGGGCATGGTCTTCCCTACTCCCACAGCCATGCGGTAAGTGATACGTTTCATGGGTAAAAAGTTTTACGTTATATAAAGTTTTACATTATATAAAGTACATTTTACATTGTATAAAGTACATTGTAAGCTCATAAGAGGAGACAGAAAGGGAGAGTGACGGTGGGACAAAGAGATCGTTAGTGACCTTCAAAACTTTCAGCAATTTTTATTTGTTTTGACTTTCCTACTATTCAAATTCGGCATTACATTTTGCTTCCTTACAGATAAATATTTTCACTGAAACAAATTTTCAGTAGTTTTTAACCGGTTACCTAGCTTGCTATTGCGATTTAAATTTCTTTTTATTTTTTATTTTTGTGTACACACAAGAGACATTAACATTAGAAAAGGCGCGGTCTCTATAACATTCCATCCGAATTCTAACACCACAACCACAGATTACTATCCCAAACGAGTCATAGTAAATCAGTATATTTGAAAACATGAATGGTTTAGACACAGACTTAAGTCTACTTTGCCACATTATCCAGGCTGTTGCATCTCAGTTGGAAAAAATAAAAAATAAAAAATAAAAAGGACTTGCTCGCTTCACAGACATCCTGATCAGTAAAGAGCAACAACTCTTACTATGTTTAAAGAAGGCACTTTCCATCTAAGTATGTGGGCATATGTCCTGGTTAGCTTCCTGCTGTGTTGCTGTGATAAACCACTAAGATTAAAAAAAAAAAAAAAAAAAAAAAAAACTTGGAGAGGAAATGGGTTATTTTACCTTACTGGTTACAGTAAAGAGGCATCAGCCAGAGAGCCAAGGCAAGAACCTAAAGCAGAAACAGAAACAGAGAGCACGGAGGAATGCTGCTTTCTGGCCTGCTCCCAGGCTCACGTTAAGTCACCTTTTTTAAGCAGCAGTCCATGCCCACCTGCCTAAGGATGGTACCGCCCACAGTGGGCTGGGCCTCCCGCATCAATTAGCAACCAAGAAAGTGCTCCATAGACAGGCTCCTAAGCCGGTCTGATGGAGTCAGTTCTTCAGTTGAGATTTCTTCCCAGGTGGGTCAAGTGGACCACTAAGAGCTTCCATCACAGACAGCCTGCCTCAGGTTGGGGAACCAGGTTAAAGGACTTATAAACAAAGTGGGTGGTTGTACGTTAAGAGAATTGGAGTTACTACACCTGAAGATTTTTGTCAGCTCAATTCTACGGACTCCATGGTCCTGCTCCTCGTGAGTTTAAACAGAACTGCCATCGCTGTTATTAGTAATAGTAATCAAAAACTGATCTCATTTTTATTCTTAAGATTCTTTTATAATTTATATAATTTCACTGATTTTTATGTCCAGCTCTAATTATTGCCAGTTATTACACTTGAAATTAACAATATTGAACTAATCAATTAGTGATTAACATTTCAGCCATTATAGTGAGTGTCTTGAGTCTCCTTTTTAATATTAGCAATGTTTTTTTGGTGTGTGGGTTGTTTTTTTTTTTTTAACTTTTATTGAATGTCTGTAATTTACACGTCATGCACCATAATCCCTATCCTCTCCCCAGTAAAATAAAACAAACAAACAAAAAACTCTTGTCACAGAAGTTGTAGTGTATCACGCAGTATAGCCTTTTGTCCACATGTGTTTACTTTCAAATGTTCATTGTTACAAGTCATGGGTCTGGTTGGAGGCCTATACTATCATTACCGGATCCTCACTGGGACTGCTGTCGGATATCCTGTTGTTGCCGTGTGTCAAGGAGATTTTTGATCTTTGAATCTGCAGGTCTGGGCCCCTTCATGTGTTCCAGCAAGTCATACATGGGTAGATGTTCACTCAGAGCCCTGGATCAGAGCCCGTTCCCTTGTTCTTAGGGCAGGGCAGGTTCACCCATTCCCATGTCCTCAGGGCAGGGTTTGCTCTCCTGCTCCCATGTCATCAGGGCAGGGCCAGCTCACCCACTCCCACTTCATCATGCCATGGCTGGCTCACCCGCTCCCGTGTCATCATGCCATGGCTGGCTCACCCACTCCTATGTCATCATGCCATGGCTGGCTTACCCACTCCCATGATTAGCAGTGTTTTAAAGTACATCATCCTTAAAGACCTTAGCATTTTAATTTTAAATGCTTTTAAAATTCGTTCCATTCATCTTGTGTTTGGAGGTGTGTCATCCCCCACATGCGTGCCACAGCCGTCCTGTGTCTCTTTTCTGCTTTCTACCATATGTACCCTGGGAACCAAGCTCAGGCCATCAGGCTTGACACAAAGTGCCTTTTCCCATTGAGCCGTCTCATTGGCCTGGAATTTAGTATCTTAAACTTAGTAGAGTAATTAAAAAGAGGTAGGCATTGGGGAAATGATAAATTGTTAATAAAAATTAGAATCTGATAATCTATATATTTTCACCTACTTACAAACTGTTACGGAATCTTCAGGCTGATGAATCTGAACTTCTAACATTTTTTTGGTATGAAATCTGGAAGTTACTATTACCTTTTAAAATTGTATAATAATAGAAAGATGACTCAGTGGTTAAGAGACCGCTGCTCTTCTAGAACACTGAGGTTGTGTTTCCAGTGCCCAGAAGGCAGCTCAAAACCACCTATCTCCAGTTTTGATAATCCAGTGCCCTCTTCTGGCCACCACAGGCACTGCATACAAGTGGTGCACAGATGTACATGGAGGCAAACGTTCATTTATATAAAAAATTGTGTTAGGGCCAGGCAGTGGTGGTGCACACCTTTAATCCCAGCACTCGGGAGGCAGAGGCAGGTGGATCTCTGAGCTCCAGGCCAGCTTGGTCTACAGAGTGAGTTCCAGGATGGCCAGGGCTACACAGAGGAACCCTGTCTCAAACTCCCACTCTCTCAAATGTGTAATAAAATAAATGCACAGACAGGGTCTGTCTGGCCTGGAACTTGATATGTAGACCAGAATGATCTCAGGATTCCAGAGATATGTCTGCTTCTACGTCTCAAGTACTGGGACTAAAAACATTTGCCGTCATGCCCAGTCTACAAGTGTATTTTTAAAGCAATCACCTGTGTTTACATATGCCAGTGGGTAAGGATTTCTGTCTCTGTGATGAGTAGGTATAAAATCCCAGATATAGGCTGGGCTGTGGTGGCGCATGCCTTTAATCCCAGCACTTGGGAGGCAAAGGCCGGCGGATCGCTGTGAGTTCGAGGGCAGCCTGGTCTACAAAGTGAGTCCAGGACAGCCAAGGCTACACAGAGAAACCCTGTCTTGAAAAACCAAAAAAAAAAAAAAAAAAAAAAAAAAAAAAAAAAAAAAAAAAAAAAAAAAATCCCAGATATAATGTAATGACAAGGTAAAACAGTAATGACTGGTTCTAGCTCTTACTGACTCTTTGTTGTTTGGTTTCTGTCTTGTTTTGAGGCAGGGTCTCAATGTGGAGCCCTGGCTAGCCTGGAACTTGTTATGTGTAGGCTAAGCTGACCCCAACCCAGCCTCTGTGCCTGAGCGCTGGGACTCAAGGTGTGGGCCATGATGCCCCCCAACTCTCACCAATTCTTGCTGTGTGCTAGGAGCAGGACAGAGCTTTAAGCTGTTGTACATTAAAGCCACATGCCCCCCACCCCCGAAGGAACCATTGCTTTAATGCATTTTACAGATAAAAGAACGCAGGCCTGTGTTAGAGACTAAACCCAGAATGCTCGCTAAGATATATCAAGGCCTACTGGTTCACTTACTGTACAAAATGTGTAAGACAATGTATAAAACACGTAGGGTGCTTGTACCAAGGCAGAGATAAACACTGTTCTTATGAAACATATAGTCTGCTGAGGGGTGGAATCTTTTTGTTCATTTTTGCTTAAAGGACTGTACACGTGAAATTCAAATTAGGGAAAAACAGTGTGCGTGTGTGCGTGCACGCATGGTGTTGGAGATAAAACCCAGGGACTGGCACATACCAGGAAAGTACTTTCCAGCTAAGCTATACTCTCCCTAAGATGGACGTCTCTCTGTGTAGTAATCCTCCTCTCTTGGCCTCCCGGACAGCTGAGATCACAGGCACACACCTACATAACTGGCAAAGAGACAAAAACAAAACAATACATTCTTTTATCAAATTGCCCATAATTACTTTTGAAGGCTGGCTCTTGCTGGTGTCCTATACTTACTCTCTTCGGCTGGTTCTTGCTGGTGTCCTATACTTACTCTCTTCGGCACCCGCCACCATGCCTGGTTTATGCAGTTCTGGGGATTGTTCCCAGGGTTCCTCCACACTAGGCGAGTACTCTAGCAACTGGGCCTTATCCACAGCTAATTATCAAGCCATCTTTTGAGGCATCACCTTTAAAATTTCACTCATTATCATCATCATCATCACCATCATCATCCTCATCATCATCACCACCATCATCATCACCATCATCACCATCCTCATCCTCATCATCATCATCATCATCACCATCATCATCATCATTATTATTGAGCCAGGGTTTCTCTATGTAGCTCTGTCTGACCTAGAATTTGCTATGTAGACCAGACTGGCCTTGAACTCCCAGATATCCACCTGCCTCTGCCTCCTGAGTGCTGAGATTAAAGGAGGGGGCTATCATGCCTGGCTCCAGGTCATCCCCCGACCCTGTGTTTTACTTATGAGTTTGCATAAGTGTGTGTGCAGGACAGGGGGAAGCTAGAAGAAGGTGTCAGATTCCCCGGAGCTGGAGTTACAGGCAGTTGTGAGCCCCCAGTGTGCATACTGGGAGCTACCAGCTCTTAACTGATGAGCCATCTCCCCAGCTCCTAAAAGAACCATTAACACCGAGGTTTGAGCCTAGGATTTTGCATGTGGTAGGCCAATGCTTTATGGATGAACTCCATCTTTAGCCCTTCTTTGCCTGTCATGTTGTCACTATTTAGAAGAATACTTGCCTGAACATTCTTGGTGGGAGCAGTGCTTAACTTTTGGGGGGAACTACCAAACTATCTTCAAAGTGACCACAGCGCCTTTTATTTTCAAGCAACAGAATATGAATAGGCCAGGTGGTCACCTATCACCAGCACTGGTTACTGCTCACCCGCTAGACTGTAACATTGTGAAGTACAGGGTTTTCACGTGGTTGTCATGTGCATTCCCGCAGAGAGTGAGGACATTGAGGAGACCTTTGTTTTTTTTTTTTTGGTTTTTTTTTGTTTTTTCGAGACAGAGTTTCTCTGTGTAGCCTTGGCTGTCCTGGACTCACTATGTAGACCAGGCTGGCCTCGAACTCACAATGATCCGCCTGCCTCTGCCTCCCAAGTGCTAGGATTAAAGGCGTGCGACACCACGCCCGGCTGGAGGCCTTTGTTTTTATTTGTTCACTTAGTTAGATTTATGTATTCTATCTTATGTGAGTATCTTGCCTGTATGTAGGTCTGTGCACTTTGTGAGTGTCAGGTGACCAAGGAAACCAGAAGAGGGCATTGAATTCCTCAGAACTAGTGTTAAGACACTTGTGAGCCTCTTGCTGAGTCATTGTTCCAGCCTCACATCTTTTAAGACTTGCAATAATCTTGACTAGAGGAGCACTATAGAATCACTTGAGAGGGCTTTGCACGTACTCCCTGGATGTCATACCACTCGGCACGGTGAGAACGCCTGTCAGATATTTCAAGTGTAATAGAAAAACAGCTCAAAATGGCCTAAAGAGTAAGGAAACCTATTATTTTACATGGTCCAGGTTCAGAGCCATTCAACACAGAGGCAGACCAGCATCACTGACATCCAAGTTGCTCCTTTGCCTGTGGCATCTTCGTGGGCACATGTTTGTTTGTATGTTTTGCTGCTCTGTAGTTGCTGCATGGCTGCTGGAATTCTGGGTGGCCCCGCTGGACCAGACAGTGTCTAGTGGGAGAGAAATCTTTCCTAAGGAGCCTCTGCTGATCTTTTCTTACGTCCCAGTGACCTGGAACTACACACATGCCCAAATCTATTCAAATTTAATCACAGGCAAAAGAACTATGAATTCCCTAACTCTGAAATTAGATGTGCCACCTCCTTCAACAGGAACCAAAGGATTGCTTTACTAATGGAGGAGGGGACATGGATGTTGGCCCAGGCAACTAGCAATGTCCTCAATATAGGCTGCGGCTTCGTGAGAAGGGAAAGATTAGGTTGGGTCTCAAAATTGGCTCCCTTGAGCCACTGACATAACACTAATTCTGTATGGCCCAACCAAATGATTCCCAGAGCCTTTTAGATGGGCAGATTAGATGAACGAACAGGGAGAAAATACTAGTTGCCCCAGGTTTAGTCCAGTCACTTAAAATAGCTCATGAAGTTCGGCATCACTAGCTCAGAATGATTAATACCAGTAAATCGGCCCCTGTGAGTGAGACGAATTTGCATAATACAAGATCTTAACCAAATGCCTACTCTTTTTTTTTTTTTTTTTTTTAAATCTCTTTCTTTGAGTAATTCAAGTGCTAGGCAACATCCAGGCCCCACCAAAGTCTAAAGTACCTGGCTTCACACACACACTGACAAAGGTGGTCATTGCTGCATTTTCACAGATCGAACAGTTTTGGTTTTCGTTTGAACAATGAAATCAGAGAATATGATAGCTTGCTTTCATTTAAAGACGTTAAAGATTAGAAAAGAGAAAATATGTGCCCTCCATTTTTAGGAGTCATTTATTCTGGACACACAGTGAGAAGTCTAGTACAAGTTACTTACTATAAAGATGGTATTGATAGATACTTAAGATTGGGCCACCTGTGGATGGTGCAGAGCTATGCACAAAGTCATGGGAGAGGATAGCCATTCTCTCTTTTTAAAGTTTGTGTGTGTGTGTGTGTGTGTGTGTAGGTCAGAGAACATCAGGTGTCAGTCCTTACCTTTCACTTTTTGAAGCAAGGTCTCCTGTTCACTGTTTGGTAAGGCAGGCAGGCTGCTCAGAGAGCATCCTGGGGAACGCCCTGTGTCTGCCTCCTAGTTTACCATGGTAGCCCTGGATTACGGAAGCGTGTGCACCACTGTGTCCTGCTCTGGGTCAGTTCTGGGGCGCCATCTCATCTCTTTGTGCCTGTACAGCAAACGACTTCCCCTTGGAGCTACCTCCTCATCGCTCTTTTATTCATGTATCTCTTTATTTAGATACAGTATTTTGCTGTGCAGCCCAAGCTGCCCTTGAACTTGAGCTCATCAAATCCTTCTCCTTCCTCTCCACCCTAACTTACCTAGTTATCCAGAGCTTCTCAACCCTCCTAGCACTGTGGCTCTGTAACACGGCTCCTCATGTTGTGGTGACCGCCCCCCCTCCCCCACTGTAAAATCATTTTTGTTGCTCCTTTATAACTGAAATTTTGCTACTGTCATGAATCATAGCGTAAATCTCTGTGTTTTCTGATGGTCTTAGGCGACCCCTGTGAAAAGGTCGTTCAGCTCCCAAGGGGTCGTGACCCGCACACAGGTTGAGAACTGCTGCCCTTGTCTGTCTGTTTATAGGCAGTGCTGGCCTTGAATCCAGGGTCTTACACATGGTAGGCAGCACTGTGTCATTTGCAGATGTGTACGTTTCAATCTATAGAGGTATTATGTTCCCTTAACCAAACTCCTGTTGGTAAATACTTCGGTTTTGGCCTTGGCTGCTTATGAACAATGTTGGAAAGAGTAATTGGAGCATATACTACCTTGAACACGTGAAAATACAATTGCTGTGTCAAAGGTTTGTACCTTTCCCTCAATGCTGTGGCTGGAACCCAAGGTTTCATGACTGCGACCGTTCTACCATTAGGCTGCAAGCCCAGCCCTGAACGTGTGATGTGTGCTTTCAGAGTTTCGGCAGATAGTGGATTCTTACCATCCAGAGAGGCGAAGACATTTAAACTCCTACTGCAATGCCAATTTCCAGGTCTTCAAGTTGCAGGATTCCAAAAGGAACATGTTCCTATTTGTTTTTTGTTTTTGTTTTTTGGTTCTCTGTGTAGCCTTGGCTGTCCTGGACTTGCTTTGCAGACTAGGCTGGCCTTGAACTCACAGCAATCCGCCTGCCTCTGCCTTCCAAGTGCTGGGATTAAAGGCGCGCACTGCCACTGCCTGGCCACATGTTCCTATTTGTAAAATATTTTTATTTATTAATTAATTAATGTGTTTCTTTGTTTCTTTTTAGGCAGGGTTTCTCTGTGTAGCCTCGGCTGTCCTGTAACTCACTATGTGGATCAGCCTGGCCTCCAACTCACAGAGATCTGCCTGCCTCTGCCTCCCGAGTGCTGGGGTTAAAGTTGTGTGCCACCACCTGGCTTACATTTCTTTCTTAATTGTCTATGTATCTGTGGTCAGACAAAAGCATTCGGAGCTTGGCTCTCTTCCACTGCCAGACTTCCAGTGATCAAATTTAGGTTGTTAGATTTGGTGCCTTTGCTCGACATAGTCTCACCAGCCTAGGCTATGTGTTCTCTCTGTCTCTCTGTCTCTCTCTGGCTCTCTCTCTTTATCTATTTTATTTTATGTGTATAGGTGTTTTGGCTTCACGAGCATGACGTGCCCTTGAAGACCAGAGGAGAGTGTCAGATCCCTTGGGAGCGGAGTAATGAGGTTTGAGCTACCTCGTGGGTGCTAGGGACCAAACCTAGTCCTCAGGACAAGAACAGAGTTCTCATCCACCAAGACATCTCTCGAGCCCATGCCTTTCTGTTTTTAAAACAACTTTTATTTAAGTTTAATATATGTCCGTTGTGTGGGAGTGTCAGATGTTGGAGTTACAGACATTTGTGAGCTGCCATGTGGGTGCCGGGAATTGAACCTGGGTCCTTTGGAAGAGCAGGTTCTTAACCACTGAGCCATTTCTCCAGGCCGCCTTCCCGTTTTTTTATAACACAGAGAAACGGCCATGATATGCTATTGAGGTTTTGTTTTGTGGCTTTCTTGTTTATTTTTGTTTTGACACAAACTTTAGGACATGTGGCCGAAAAAATTATTCTTCCTTTCTCAGTCTCCTAGTTCTCTTGAGGGATCAAACTAGGGGTCATGTGCATGCGCGGCTCTATTGAGCTATAACCCCGCCCCAATCCCACCGATTTTCACAGTGCAGTTTCAACCTCTCTTCGGGTTCTGCAGATATGACTTGCTCTTTCATTCGCACTATTAAAAATATTTCTGACAGCGGGTAGGGTGGCTCAGTGGTAGAGTGCGTGTTTAGCACGCAGAACAGAAAAGAGCGGGATGGAAATGGTGAGACTGAAAAGCAGCCGCCCATCTTACTGCAAGGAAGGCTGTGTGGCTGTGCCCATCGCCCTGCCACGGAGAGGATGCCTTGAGCCCAGGCATCCCAGGCCAGCCTACAGAGACCTTGTCTCAAAGGAACAAAACAAAAAAGCCAAAGCTCAAGCCCTGAAGATCAACCTATCCAGAAAAAGCAGAGCTGGCCGGGCTGAAACAATCTTTAGGCCCCTCAGGCGCGTCAGAAGGCAGCCTCAGCAAGGGTGGTATGTTTGGAGCGTTTCCAGGGGAGGTGACTCCGAGGTACCCGAGCCCCTGCCTGGCCTGGCTTGCAGTCCCTTCCTATAAAGGCTGGTAGCTGCTGCAGTTGCAATTTTCTCTCTAAACTCAACTCCCTTTTGTTGGCTTACATTCCAAGAAAAGTAATTTGAAAGTACTGCTGAATTTAGATGCGTTTTTTTGCTAATTTGTTTTTATTATGCATAGAAATATTGGTTATAAAAGGTTTGTTTCAATTATTTTCTGAGGGAGGGGCCTGTGTATTCTCTGCAGCCACAAAGCTTTTAAATGGAGTTATTTTTCCTCAGCCTATAATCGGTCTCCCTTTTAAGTACCCCACCAGCAGAAGTAAGTTTACTGCTCCTGGCACAATGGGCCTCTTCACTTTTTAGGTTTGGGAGACCTGGGTGACCTACGAAAGTTAATTAGAAGGTTAACAAAGACGAAGACAGAGTCGAATCCACCGCCTCTCCTTCAGCCAAAGATGTCATCCATTAATTAGGGAAATCATTCAGGTGGCCTCTATAGAATCCATAGAAAATCTGTCGGTGGCGGCGCACAGTTTTGATCAGACTTTCCTCTTCCCCAGAATGCTACCCTTAATGGTACGAAAAGCAGCGGGCCCGGGTGGGGGGAGAGGGCGCGGGAGGGGGCGGGAAGGATGGGTTTCAGGCGCGGGGCAGTTAACCAGCCGCCCAGCGCCCGCTTTGATTCTCAGGCTGCCCCGCATACTTGGAGCATGATGTAATCCTCATTGAACCCGAGAGCCCAGCGGGCCGAGCGGGAGGAGGGTGGGGCAGCAGCCCAGCAGCTTGCGCTGAGCGGTTGCGAGGGGACCCTGGGCGTGGTGGGGGGCCCAACCTTCGGAGCCTCTTGGGCCCCTCCTCCACGGACTCCTCTCCTGTCCCTTGCAGCCCAGGACTGCGAAGCTGCCAACCGCTCCAAGCAGAGAAAACTGTCCCAGGTGGAGGCTAAGTAGACTTGACCCCCCATCAGTTTGTTTCGTCTCCCCCTCTTCCCCCACACCATTTTCATCTAGAATTTCTGATTTGGACAGTCAAGCCTGCACGGATTCAGTTTGGGTAGTAGGGGCATAAAAGGAATGATTTTATTATTATTTCTCAAACGTAGATTTTGTTTTTGTCGTTAAACCTTTTTATATTCCCAAATAATAACTGTGTGCTTTCGAGTTTGGTTTGACTCGATTTAGTACCATCGTCACTATCACCACCACCACCACCACCATCACCACCACCATCACCACCACCACCACCACCACCATCACCACCACCACCACCATCACCACCACCATCACCATCACCACCACCACCACCACCACCACCACCACCACCACCATCACCACCACCACCATCACCACCACCATCACCACCATCACCATCACCACCACCACCACCACCACCACCACCACCACCACCACCATCACCACCACCATCACCATCACCACCACCACCACCACCACCACCATCACCACCATCTCAGACTACTACAGGGCACTACTGCGCCAGGTACCCCTTGCCTCATAGGAGACCTTTGTAGCTGGTGTGGGTTCTGGAGCTGACACACACACACACACACACACACACACACACACACACACAGTGCCTTGGGTGGCTTCTCTGCCCTAAGGCCTGGCCTCTTGGTGGCATCCTGAAATCCTCCTGCAAAGTTGTTTTATTTATCTATCTATCTATCTATTTATTTATTTATTTAAAAATTCCCCGGGAGTCAGGTCACAGTTGTGACAGTAAGCCATGACTGGGGACTAGGGAAGGGTAATTGTATGGATCACCCTGACAGTCCTTGGAATGCCCGGATTCTTTGTTGAAATCTTATTCTGTGGATGTTAGTGACACGCTTTGTCTTCTGGCTGGTGGATGTTGGTCTACTTATGGGGTCATCACCTGCAGACTGAGCCTCCTGTGGGTGGGTGCCACCCAAGTCAGTTGAAGAGAAGAAGGGAAATGCTAACTGACCCTCCTAAGAATGAGAAACCATCCTGCCTGAGTAGACTGCTTCCCTCGCTACCTCAACTCAAACTCAAGCCTTGCCTGTTCCTGTGTCTGCAATGACACTGAGTAATTTCATCAAACAGTTTCATCTCTCTTCATTCATTTATCCATCCACCCTTCTGTCCGATTGTTTCTGTCTCCCTGGAGGATCTTTTTCTGGACAAATATCGATTTTGCGAGTGCACCCTAAAGGCTTATTGTGACAGTTACCTGACCTGTGCAGGCGTCTTTGGGACTGGACAGTGAATGGATGCTGAGTCTCGGGTGCACGTGGTCTAGGGCATGGCTTTGTGACCCATGGTTGTGATCCCCTATGGGCTGTGTAACTGAATGTATGGATTTTGGCCAGTTGGCAACAGTTAATAGTTTCCAAAGGAATAGCTGCAAAAACTCAAAGTCAAATGCATTGATGAACCCAGAGTGCTCCGGGAGGGCCGTGTCTGTGTGTGGTAGCTCCTGAGTTCCCTAAGGCCCTGGTTCTAAACACATGGCCTGTGTGGGCTATCAGGCATGCGATGCCAAAGAATGCTGTCAAACACTCATTGCGGGGCTGGAGAGATGGCTCAGAGGTTAAGAGCACTGGCTGTTCTTCCAAAGGTCCTGAGTTCAATTCCAGCAACCACATGGTGGCTCATAGCCATCTATAATGTGATCTGGTGCCCTCTTCTGGGCCTGCAGGTGTTACATGCACACAGAACACTGTGTACATAATACATACATAATACAGAAATAAATAAATAAATAAATCTTAAGAAAACCCACAAAAACCAAAAACCAAACCAAACAAACAAAATAAAAAACCCCACCCACTCATTGTGTGCTATGAGTTGCAGTGTTTTAAATGTGCATATAAAGCTTTCCATGTCTTGTAGCAGCATAATGGCTAAACTACTGAAAACAAAGGCATCCAGAATTTTCCAGCTGTATTGCTTAGCCTGTAAGTATCAAATTAATACAGTTTAGGATAGTTCTGTTAGATTATTTGGTTATTAAAAGTCCTATTTGAGTTTCAGACTCCCACACTCTTACCACAAATTGTCAATGACTTTTGACTTGAAAATTAGGACAGAATTTCAAAAAATAAAAAATAAAAAGTGAAATGACTCTAACTAAACACACTTGTGTGAAGCAGCCCTCCGAGCATCAATAGTTCTAACATTGAAATATCAGTCAATTCTGAAAAACACTGAAGATGATCTGAGTCCTGCAGTATTCAAACATCTGGCAAGATTTTTATTATTTTTAAGTTTTTAAATTTTTGCTATGTGTATGTACGTATTGTATGCCTGGGTGAGTGTATGCACATGAGTGCAGATGCTTGTGGAAGCCAGAAGGGGGTTGCCAGATCCCCTGGAGCTAGATTCACGTACATGGATGCTTGGAAACTAAACTCCAATCCTTTGGAAAAAGCCAGCAAGAATACTTAACTACTGAGCCATGCCCCCAGGCCAGACTTAAATCTTCATGTGAAATAAATAAGTACACCTACCTCAATAGTATGCAAATTCACTTTAATCTTTAACAAATGGTTAGGATTATATGTATACCAAAAAAATTGTTTTAAATAAGTTTCTTGGGTGCTGGCTAGCTGGCTCAGCTGGTAGAGGCACTGTGCCATAAAGCCTGACAGCCTGAGTTTGAGCTTACATGGTAGGAGGGGTGTCATGACCCCTCCAGTGGAGTCTGTGTACAAACGTTACCCGGAATCTGGGCGATGACCCCTATCTGAGGGAGAGGCCTCCTGGAAACGGGTCTCTGATTGTTCTTGCCGGGAGCTTCCCTCCTTTTTCTCTACCACTCAGGGTTTTTAGACCATCCTGAATGTTTCAGCCTTTGTTTTTACTTTCTTATCAAGGACTTTTCAGACGTAACTGTGTTGCTAAGAGACCCTTAACTTGTAACTGCAGCCAAGGGTCATTCAGACAAGTTTACCACTAAGTTCTGTTCCACTTGTTAATTAAAAACATGGCTAAGAATCAGTCACCGAATGAACAGTTCATATTATGACTTACAAATAAAAAGTTTAAGTAAACTCCAGATAGTGACGAAAGAGCTAAGAAAACAAAACAAAAAACAATTGTCCTGACTCACAGATGTTTTGCATAATGAGGAGAACAACTGACCTTTGATAAAGAGGGCATATGCACTGATACCAATCTAATGACTTATGAATGATTGTTCAAGATTGATGACAACATTATTACACTGCATCCTGTATTTTGAATTGTATGGAAAAAAAAAAATGTGTAACCATGAAAGAACATTCTTGTTTCAAGAGATATGTATAAAAACCTGGCCCATTTGCCTATAAAATACACTCAAATTCAAACTGCACCCCTGGGTTTGTTTCTGCTTGTCACTCGCCTATCTTTCGCCCACTGATGCTTTGACGCTTCGAGAACCCCCGTTCCCAAGGACCTATACCCAACTGAGATGGTCCACGGCAACGGGAAACCAAATCCCTCAAGTTGCCCCTTCAATCCCACACATTCAGTGTGACCTTCTCCCACCACACAAATTAACTCCAATAAATAAATGTAAGACTTTAACATTTTTATTTATGATTTATTATCAATAAATGCTTTCTTTACACACCTATTTTATATACCCAGAGCTGTATAAAAATTTCTCTGATGTAAATGGGTTGTGAGTGGAAAAGTTTTAAAAACTTTATTTAGTCTTGGGAGCTGGAAAGATGTCTCAGTGGTTTAAGAGCACTCGTTGCTCTTGCAGAGGACCTGGGTTCGAATCCCAGCATCCAAACAGTGGCTCACAACCATCTGTAATTCTAGCCCCGCTGTGTCAAGTGCCCTTTTCTGATCTCTGTAAGCACCTTCACATACGTAGTGCACATACAGTCACATAGGCAAAATACTCATACACATAGAATAAATTTTTTTAAAATTAAGAGCACAGTCTAGGATAATTTGGAATGCACCCCCTCCCTCACAAAAAGCCCCTAGTTTAGATTGACTCAACAGAACTGCTAGAAATAGGAGCTTCACCGGCATCTCTGGTTAAGAACTTAGAGGAGAGGAAATAGAGAAAGGCCCCATCTTTTTAGAGACCGCGTAAGGAACAATGGACCGGGTGCTGGTAGAGCCACCGAGTAAAAGGCCGTCGCGGTGAGGCCTTAGGAGCAGGCTACTGATTAGTGTTCCTACAGGGTTTGCCGAGTCCTCGCACCGCTTTAGGGACTTGATCTGACTGGGACAGTGAGGCAATTAAGATAGACACACAGGCCGGGCGTGGTGGTGCACGCCTTTAACCCCAGCACTCAGGAGGCAGAGGCAGGCGGATCGCTCTGAGTTCGAGGCTAGCCTGGTCTACAAAGCGAGTCCAAGATAGCTAAGGCTACACAGAGAAACTCTGTCTGGAAAAAAACTTAAAAAAAAAAAAAAAAAAAAAAAAAAAAAAAGACACACAGACACGCCCACCAGTGGGTTGGGCTCTTTGATGGAGAAACTGCCCACATGTTTACTCTATTCAGTTGAACAGGGCGGCAGGGTTATTGCATACAGCTGAACAGGACGAAGCGTTATTACGCACAGATAAACAAGGCAGCGGGGTTTCTTGTGTACAGCTGAACAAGGAAGTAGGTAGGGTGGGTGGGGCCGCAAACGTTCTTGGGGGGGGGGATGTGTTCTGTACATATATCACCATCCAAACATGGACCAGACCAGAAGGCTTTGTCATCCCTCTGAGCATCTCCCTGAAAAGAAGGCTTTGCCCATCCTTGGGGCTGAGGCATTGGAGCCCTTGACGTGGCCGTGGCCATGTCAACAATGTCCACAAAGTGAGTCTAGGATGGCCAAGGCTACACAGAGGAACCCTGTCCCGAAAAACCAAAAAAAAAAAAAAAAAAAAAAAAAAAAAAAAGCGCATGCTCACAGCTAAGAGCCGAATGTGGCCTTAGCTTGAGCGCATTGATCTCATATTTATCCAGGAGGATATTTAGATGAGGCAAGATTTTGTTTTGTTTTGTTTTTCGAGACAAGGTTTCTCTATGTTATCTTGGCTGTCCTGGACTCGCTTTGTAGAGCACGCTGGCCTCGAACTCACAACGATCTGCGTGATTCTGCCTCCAGACTTTTGGGACTGGCCGCAAAGAGGGTTGTGATTTGGAATGACAAAAAAGGAATATTGCATACTGATTGTTAGGTCTCCAACCGGGGACAAAAGGCTGAGTTAACGTTATCAAAGCAGGCCTGGCCACCAGGTTCTCCCAGCATCCCTCAGTCCCTACCTGTTACAGGGTGTGGCTGGCATGCCCGCCCCTTTCCTAAACTCCTCCACCCCAGGGGCTGGGCTGCCCTTCCCCCACTTGCTCTTCCCTATATAATCCAGCCATCTGGGTTGCCTGGTTTCATCTTCCCTTTGTTCCCCTGGCTCCCTCTCCTCTCCTCCTTCCCCTAACACAGCCTGGCTCAGGGGCTTGGCCACTCTGGACCCTCCCAG
Source organism: Acomys russatus (assembly GCF_903995435.1). Lineage (NCBI taxonomy): Eukaryota > Metazoa > Chordata > Mammalia > Rodentia > Muridae > Acomys > Acomys russatus. Next base: position 8,819,252 of record NC_067157.1, on the reverse strand, counting down.
GTGTCCCCGCCTCTGGCTGTGTGCTCCCTTTTCTCTACAATGAGGCTTCTCCTTCACTGTAACCTAGGAGCAGGCTGTCCTTTCTTCTAATTTCTTTTTTTTTTTTTTTTTTTACTGCTTGCTTTTTTTTTTAACAATTAAACTTTATTATACACCCCAACTAGCTTATACAAAAGGGGGAAAAAGCTGAAGGGAAACAAGAGGGAACCTTCTGGTATCTGGTATCTGGACGGGTCCCTAGGTGTCTCTGGCCTGCGCGCTGGTCCGGCCTGTTCACTGAGCCTCTTCCCGATCCACGATCCATGTGCTCTCTCAAGCACGGTCTGAACCTGCTGCTCCTCTCTGTCCTCTCCGCCTGCCTGTCTCTCATGTGCAAGGGGGCGGTCTCCCTCTTCCATTGAGGGTTGATTAGAAACACAATAGTCCAGGTGGAGTCCCCAGGTCCCCTTCCTGAATTTTAGGCCCAGGATGGCTCCACCCAGTCTATCTCAAGGTTAATCTCAGGGAGTATCCGTGGTGTGTCCAAGGACACGGACTGCTTTCACCTGTGACGAAGCTTACAATCCTTCCCACATTTCATTGTTAGCATTCTGCTTTGGTCTGCCTACCTGTGATGTCATTGCCTATCTGCCATGGGGGCGTGGCCCTGCCCAGAGCTATATAAAAGGACAGTCCTACCTCGCCCCCTCCCTCTTCCTCTTTCTCCCTCTATACCCCACCCTCTTCTCCCTCTATACCCCACCCTCTTCTCCCTCTATACCCCACCCTCTTCTCACGCTTCCTGTCTCCGGCTCTGTCTCTCTCTCTGGGGCACCCCTCCCCCCTTTCCTTCTCTCCCCATGCTCAGGTTAATAAACTCCTCTACAACATAATATCTGGCACCTGGTGCCTTATCTTATTATCTTACTGTCTTATATATTAATTATAAAAATTGTGCCTTGTACCTGGTGGTCACTGGCACTATAAAAGGCACCCAACACACATAACAGGGCAAATCCCAGAGACTTGAAATAAAAACGAAGCCTTCAGCATGTGCATCAATTTTCACATATGACTTCCATCTCCTCTGGGCTAAAAAAGACTATTATGGTTGCCTATTTGCTCTTATCTTAGGAGGAGAGTGGGACTCAGTGATTTTTTTTTTTTTTAGGCCCCTCTTGAGGTTCCTTTGATGGGATAGGGAGTGATGAGTATCTGACCCTAACACCAGCACTGTCCACTACTCTCAGGAATCTATTTCATGGTAAAGAATGGTTGGTTAGAAGTTTTTCAGTATAAGGAGTCAAACCCAGAACCTCCTATATATGAGGCAAGCATTCAACTTCTGAGCCCCCCACCATACCCAGCCAATAACTGCTGTTTTATTTACTTATTTGTCTATTATTATTATTGTTATTATTATTATTATTATATGTGTATAGGCATTTTGCTGCAGGCATTGTCTATAGCACATGTATGCCTGATGCCATCAGGGGCCAGATCCCCTGGACCTGGCACTACAGATGGCTATGAAGTACCATGTGGGTGCTAGGACCTGTGCTCAGGTCCTGCTGAGCCATCTCTCCATCCCCGGAGAGATGCTTAAATTCATGATTCGCATGTAGCCAGCAAAGTGACACTTTATTAGAAGCACTTTTCAGTGAAAATGTCATTTAAGATATTTTTCTGGGGTCTGGAGCGATGCCACAGATAATAAGAGCACACGCTGTTTTTGCAGAGGGCCCAGGTTCAGTTCCTAGCACCCACACAGTGGCTCATGACTGTCTCAACACATTCACATTAAATAAGTTTTTTAAACAAATCTTAAAAGGCTGAAAAAAAAAAAAACTAACATTGTCTGGTTAACATGAGGTTTTTGTCAGAATTTTTTTCTTTCCTATGTGCCTATTAATCCAAATTTGAATATAATTATCAAAAACTTAAACTGGCAACCATGGTCCAGCAAGAATGCTCACAGGGTAAAGGCACTTGCCAACACGCCTGACATGACCTGAGTTCAATTCACACAGTAGAAGGAAAGAATGGGCTCCCAAAAGTTGTGCTCTAAAATTCATATGTGTCATGAACACACATTCCCACAATATTTACTTAATTAATTAATTGGAACAATAAGGCATTTGTGGCCATTTCTAGCGACATGAATAGAAATTGTCATCATGGGGTCCCTCAGTGGATGTTTGCTACTTAAGCCCTGCTAAATCCTTCCTCACTTTGTGCTAACCGAAAGCGGTCGTGCAAAGGTAGTGCACATTCCTGTCCAAATAAGGCAATGCAGGGAGGGTGGGTAGAAACAGAAAGCAAGATCTAGAGACAGAGTATTTGGAGCTGTGGCTCTGTAAGAAGGCAGCGGTGGCGTGGCGCACACTTTTAATCCCAGCACTTGGGAGGCAGAGGCAGGAGGATCCCTAAATTTGAGGCCAGCGTGGTCTACGGAGTGAGTTCTAGGACAGCCAGGACTACAAAGAGAAGATCTGTCTTAAATAAAACAACAACAAAAAGGAAAAATTAAAAAAGAAAAGAAAAGGAAAATTGTCCCAGAAGCAGCCAGGTATGGTGGCACACGCCTCTAATCCCAGAGGATCTCTGAGTTCAAGGCCAGCCTGGTCCACATAGTGAGTTCAGGACAGGCAGGACTACATAGAGCAGTGGTGCTCAACCTGTGGGTCCTGACCCTTGGAAGGTTGAAGGACCTTATTACAGAAGTCGCAGAAGATCATCTGCACATCAGATACTTACATTATGATTCATAAGAGTAGCAAAATTACAGTTATGAAGCAGCAACACAAATAATTTTATGCTTGGGGGGGGAATCACTACAACGTGAGGAACAGCATTAAGCTGTACAGCATAAAGAAGTTTAAGAACCAGTGACATAGAGAGACCCTGTCTAAAAACAGCACAACAACAAAAAACCCGTGTGTGTGTGTGTGTGTGTGTGTGTGTGTGTGTGTGTGTGTGTGTGTGTGTTGGGGGCTGCTATGCAGCAGCCCCAGCAGTGTCCTATACTCCACGTTGACCTTTGCTCTAAGCTTGTTGGCAGGGCGTCTTAGACATCAAAACCACTACTAGCACCTAGCTTTGCAGCTGAGTGTCAGATGACCCAGCCACGCCAGCTCAGTCTAATGTGATATTTCCCCAGAGAGGATCCAGTTCAAAAAACCTCACTCACATACCGGCAACTTGAATTGGTGGGTTTTGTGAAGGGGAAAAAAAAAAAAACCGTTTCAGATAGCACGACGGGAGTTTCCTGCTCCAGACTCAGCACCAACACCTAGCACAGAGGGCATAGGAGCTGGGCCTGGCACCAGGGGGATGATTTTTGGAAGAGGATCTGGGTGAGGAGACTAGTATGCCTTTATAGGGTCCCTAGGTCAGTCTGCAGACTGCCATAGCCACGCTATGGACAGGCAGCCTGAGCACCAGAAACTGGTCAGGTCTGGAGGCCAAGATGCACAGAATCAACACACTTGCTTGTTGCTTTCCCCGGTGGCCTTCTGAGCCTTCATAAGCAGAAAAATAAAGAGAGGATGGGGCGGGGCGCGGTAGAGGGATGTTTAGTGTCTCTTTCCATAACAACATATGCCTCATCTGAGACATACTTACCTTCTTTTCTTCAGGGCATCACTACACAGTCTAGGTTGCCTAGGTCTCAATGTGGTCTTAAACACCACAGCCTCAGTGTGAGGAATACAGGCGTTTAGGGCTTCATGGGAATGTTAATGCTACAGAAACATTAGAAAGGAAAAAAGAAATTAGAAGGAAGGACCAGCCTGCTCCTAGGTTACAGTGGAGGAGAAGCCTCATTGTAGAGAAAAGGGAGCACACAGCCAGAGGCGGGGACACCTGGGAGGGTCCAGAGTGACCAAGCCCCTGAGCCAGGCTGTGTTAGGGGAAGGAGGAGAGGAGAGGAAGAGCCAGGGGAATAAAGGGAAGATGAAACCAGGGTAACCAAAATGGCTGGATTATATAGGGAGGGGCAAGTGGGGGAAGGGCAGCCCAGCCTCTGGGTGGAGGAGTTTAGGATAGGGGGCAGGCCTGCCAGCCACACCCTGTAACAGGTAGGGACTGAGGGATGCTGGGAGAACCTGATGGCCAGGCCTGCTTTCATATGCTAACGGGGCACCTTAGTCACCTGTCCTGGGTTTGAGACCTAACTCATGGGAAATCAGCGTTGTCTATTTAAGTCCCAGGCTGTATTGTGCTGAGTCAGATACATCTTTAATGTTATTCTCACCCAAAAGAGAGAGATGCTATTTTCAACATGTATTTCAGTTTTCTTTCTTTGATGATTTTTACATCTATCTATCTATCTATCTATCTATCTATCTATCTATCTATGCAGGATGCTCACATACCCTGCGTATAAAGAGATCAGAGGACAACGTTGGAGGCTTGGTTTTCTCCACCAAATGAGTTGCAGGCACAGACCTAGGCTGTCCAGGCTTGGGTGAAAAGCTTGTTTAACCCACTGAACCATCTCACCTGGCCCAGTTTCGATTTTCTTAGGTTGGTAAAAGATAAAATATCCGGACAACGGGAGAGTACCTGTCACCGTCTCTCACCCACAACAGGCACAGGATAAGATTCTGTTTGCAGCTACTGTGAAAGTTGCAGGGGAGAAGCCCTTAGATCTTGTGATACAGCAGCCCAGGTCTTATTTACCACCGTCTAGCCATGCGACCCAAAGTGCACAATGTATCCTAAATCTGAACTATCTGCCTAATTTGGCTTCTGTTCTCAAATATGTGGCAATTTCCCACAGATAGAATTCTCTCATTCTTAGGGAGGAAGAATTGAAGAAACTGAGAAACCTTTTTCCTCCAGCTCAAGGCACCTGGATAAAAAAAAAAAAAAATTTAAGATGAGCATTGCAGTACACGCCTGTAATTTCAGCACTTGGGTGGTAGAGGCAGGAGGACCAGGAGTGGGAACTACATAGAAAGACCATGTTTCAAACACAAATAAATAAAGAAAAGATTAGTATAGGGACTGGGGAGGTTGTTCGGCTGGCAGGGTGTGTTCCCAGCATGTACAAAGCCCTGGGTTCCATTCTCAGCACCACATAACACAGGTAGGCATGTCATCCCAGCACTCGGGAGGCAGGGACAGGAAGATCTTTGTGAGTTCAAGGCCAGCTTGGTCTACACAGTGAGGTACAGGATAGCAAGGGCTATGCAGATAAGTCCTGTCTCTAACAAAATAAAAGTAGAAAATAAAAACATGAAGTTTCAGGTCTTTGCCACCAGGGCTTGGCTTTGGGTAGACTGGGCATTGACCAGGTACAACCTTAGTGGCTCATCTGGGGACCTGGCAGAGGAAGGAGAGGGCAGGAGGAGGCTAATGCATTGGGCTTCTGGATGCTACCGCAGCCTTGATTGACACATCCTAGAGAACTGTCCTTCCTGCATCACAAAGACACACAGGAAGAGCTCTCAAGCTGGCTGACACCCTCTAGTGTAACCACAGTTTATGGCTATGAACCACTGAAGGTTCCTGGTAACCACTAAGTGACCTAATTGGCTAAAATCTAATTATGAATGCCCTACTTTCCTCAGACTTTGCTGTGCCATAGGAGAAAGTTTTCATAACAAAAAGACTAAGTAAACCTCAGAATTAAGAAGTCACATACTAGTCACAAAGACCAAATCAGGAAAACGTTTTCCAATTAGAAATCGAGGATTGAACATAATAGCAAAATTAAGTTTTTCATGTGATGTTTTATTTCAACTAACTTTTCACAAATATTTCCTGAAATGGGACCACGGAATGAATGCTGTTTTAGCTGCTGGATTCAGTAGGCGGATTGCTGTCTTTCCCCTGGTAGCAACATGTTGCTTTCACAGGGCAAAGCCTGGGATCCGCACTTGACCCCTCTGTCTCAAGGGTGCCCCACAGATCTCCAAGGCTCTTCTTGATGGCTACATCTAGGGTCTTCCCCAGCCCCGAGGGACCTCTGTTGAGTCTCTGTTCCAGCATCAAGCCCTCTCCTGCTCGGCTGCACCTGAACCTTCTTGGGAATAGGAGGGAAAAGGACATCGGAATTTTCTGAGTAATACTGTCTGGGGTGTTAAGGGTGAAGTTAAAGAAAGATCTGGACTCTCTGACAGACTGCTTAGGGTGGTGCTAGTTCACACACAGTGGAGCACTCCGAGGGGCCCACACACAGTGGAGCACTCCAAGGGGCCCACACACAGTGGAGCACTCCAAGGGGCCCACACACAGTGGAGCACTCCAAGGGCACACACAGTGGAGCACTCCAAGGGGCCCACACGTAGTGGAGCACTCCAAGGGGCCCCACACACAGTGGAGCACTCCGAGGGGCCCACATACAGTGGAGCACTCCGAGGGGCCTGCACAGAGTGGAGCACTCCGAGGGGCCCACATACAGTGCAGCACTCTGAGGGGCCCATAGGCTTCTGACTGGCTTTCTCCACTGAACCACAAGACAAGGAAGTCCTCCGCATGGGAAGGACAGTGATGCTCTGCAGTTCTCAGTGCCAGCTGTGACTAGAATGCTCCCTGGCTGGATTCAGAGATTTACTCCTATTAGCTTTGCAGCCTGTGCCTTGAGGGTACACAGATGTGCAAGCAACCTGGGTCTTTCTAGTCTTGTTTGGTTTACTAGGTTTGTTTTGTTTTTAAAGGTTTATTTACTTAGTGCAGGAGTGTTTGTCTGCTTGTATGTTGGTATACCAAATGCTTGCTGTGCCTGTGAAGGCCAGGACAGGACATCTTACAAATGGAGTAACAGATGGTTGCGAGCCACGAAGTGGGTGCTGGGAATTGAACCCGGGTCCTCCAGAATGGCAGCCAGTGCTGTTAACCACTGTGCCATCTCTCCAGCTCTGGTTTTTCTAGTTTTTGTTTTGAGATAGTGTCTCTCATGCTGGCCTGGAACTAGTTACATAGCTAAGGCTTGCCTTAAACTCTCTAGAATGACATGTCCATAACATCACATCCCCAACTTCTCACCCTAAATGCGTGTGTCTGTCTGTATGTACGTATGTGTGTGATTTACACATATGTTCACGGCAGAGGCTAGAGAAAGGCATCTAGGTGCTCTGCTCCCTCACTGCCCCTTGTCCTTATTCCTGCAGATAAGGTCTCTTATTGGATTTGGAGATATGCTGGCAGCCAGCGAGCCCTAATGGTGCCTTGTCTTCAACCCACATCAGTACAGGGCTCATAGGAGCACAAAGCCGAGCTTGACTTTTACATGGGTAATGAGGAATCATACTCAGGGCCCCATGTTTGCATAGCAAGCAGTGGAACACTCCGAGCTTTCTTCCCAGCCTGCTTTTCATTCTGATTTTTCCCTCTGCAGTACTGTACTGTGGATGGGATATTTAGTGTGTGTGTGTGTGTGTGTGTGTGTGTGTGTGTGTGTGTGTGTGTGTGTGTGTGTTGGGAGGCACCTCACGTGGGCCACGGTGCATGTGTGAAGACAGCTTGCAGGAGTAGACACTCTCCTTTTGTGGATGTGGGTTCCAGGGATTGAACTTGGGTCTCCGGGCTTGGCGGTAAGCACCTTTACCCACTGAGCCACCTCACCAGCACTGAAGAATCTTAAAAAGGCTTCCTTTCCCTTTTTTTTCCTGTGGCAACTCAAGATGAAGCAGAGCAGCCCTTCCCAGCCGCCGGCTGCCAGAAACTTGTTAAAGAGGATGGCGGACACAAGCTTTGTGCTTTTCTTCTTCTTCTTGTTCTTCTTCTTGTTCTTCTTCTTGTTCTTCTTCTTGTTCTTCTTCTTCTTCTTCTTCTTCTTCTTCTTCTTCTTCTTCTTCTTCTTCTTTTTTTTTGTTTTTTGTTTTTTTGAGACAGGGTTTCTCTGTGTAGCCTTGGCTGTCCTGGACTCACTTTGTAGACCACGCTGGTCTTGAACTCACAACGATCCGCCTGCCTCTGCCTCCCAAGTGCTGGGAATAAAGGCGTGCACCACCACACCCGGCCCAGCTTTGTGCTTTTCATGATAAGCACACGGCCACAGAAGTAGCTGCTGATGCTCTGGGTGAAGAGTGGAAGGGCTTGTGCATCCCCGCCAGTGGGGAGTGCCACAAACAAGGTTTCTCATGCAACATGGTGTCACAGACCAATGAGAAATGGAGAGAGAAAGCACCAGTCTGCTCACAGATGCCAAGCTGTGTGTTCTCAACCTGGTTATTAAGAGAGAGAGAGAGAGAGAGAGAGAGAGAGAGAGAGAGAGAGAGAGAAGTATATTTCCAGACTGACAGATACTACTTTCCCTTGGAGACTGGGGGTCAAAAGAGCTAGCAGAACCTGAAAGCTTTTCAGGCCCCTAAAGAAGATGATGTCTTTCAATATCTCGTCTGAAAGCCCTTAAACAAAGGAAGCGAGAAGCCCAGGACCGCAGCACCCACGATCCAGTGTCTTGTAACACAGACACTGGAGTATTGCTCTAAGGAAGCAATTCACTAAGAAAACTAAGGAGGAGGACGCAGAATATGCTAAGCATTTTGCCAAGAGAATGAGGAGAAGCTGAAACCAGATTGCCAAGAGACATAGCTGTCCCGGTGAATGCTACTTCTAGTCCAGGTTTTAAAAACAAGAGTCTTTAGAGTAACAAATAGGGCCAGGTGGTGGTGGCGCATGCCTTTAATCCCAGCACCTGGGAGGCAGAGGCAGGCAGATCGCTGTGAGTTCAAGGCCAGCCTGGTCTACAAAGCGAGTCCAGGACAGCCAAGGCTACACAGAGAAACCCTGTCTCAAAAAACAACAATAACAACAAAAAACAAATAAATGGGAGGATACAAGGGATGGGATAACAATTGAGATGTAATATGAATACATTAATAAAATATATTTAAAAATGGTCAGACCTTGGGAGGGGGGCGGGAGGTGGGGGGTGTTGTTGGTGGAAACTTTCTTTCCTTTAAGGAGCTTGTCTTGTCTGTCAGAGCCAATGTGGTATGCAACACACACACACACACACACACACACACAACACACACACACACACACACGCACACACACACACTCACGCACACACACGTCACGCCAACACATACACACACTCACGCACACACACGTCAAGCACACTCCACACACACACACACACACTCACGCACACATGCTCACACACACATACACACACACACACACGCTCACGCACACATACACACGCACATACACACACACACACACGCTCACGCACACATACACACGCACATGCTCACGCACACATGCACACTCACATGCTCATGCACACATGCACACTCACACACACCCTAGCTTCCCAGCTGGCTGTCTCTACAACATTTTCATGCCCTGGCAGCCCTTACTCAGGAGTCCCACAGTCACAGACTATAGAGCTCAGTGAGGGGCCAGGATACTCTTGCCGTGAATGCTTGCTCAGGCCTGGTTCTCAGGAGCAGCTACCCGAGTCGTGTGGTTTCCACCATGTCTGTGTGGAGGAGCTAGCTGCCCTGCCTCCAAGCGTAGCTTCTACGTGCAATGGGAGAAAGAGCGGCTTGGAAGAAGGCTTCTCAGAGCAGGACATAGGCAGGCCAAGTGTGAGGATGGAGGCAGCCTTGGCGTGCCCTAGGGTGGAGAGGCTGTGGGAGCACCGGCTGGGGGTCAACTGCAAAAAAAAAGATCCTGGAGAGAAGAGGGGAGTTCCCCATGAGTTCCTGGCGTCCTCCCAAGTGCTGGGATTAAAGGTGTTGGCCATCCTGCCCAGCTGGGTCTGTGTCATTCAAAAGTGTGCCTCCACCCTCCTTTAACTTGCCTGTCTGAGGTTGGTCAAAACCAAGTCATTCTTAACAATCAGTTGCTACCACAACATAGCACTGCTCCATTCACTGAAGAAAACACCAAGGTGCAGATGACTTGCAGACATGCTCCCAAGGAGGGCTACCAGTACTGAGAGGGACAGGAATGCTCTGACCCTCACCTTAAGTTCTCTCATGTGCACACCTGTCAGCAAGAGATGGGTTTCACCTGGCCCTAGACAGTAGTAATCCGGTCAGGTGCTGTTGAGCCTCCAAGCACAGTGACAGGGCTGCTGTCACTTGGCTGCTCACTCCCTGGCTGCTCAACACAGTGCAGGGGCGAGGAAGGCTGGATGGGAGGTGTCTTGGCAAGTTTGTTGCTTCCTTACTTCAGGCAGTGTTCCTGTCCCTGGGGACAGGCGAGAAGGACACACAGATGCAGGAATGGCCGCTCCCCAGGGACCAATGGCTCTTTATTGCTTCAGGGTACTATCCTACCCCTTGCCCAGCCTCTGGCCTGTCTGGGGTCTGACCTTGCCCTCTCACACAGCCTGACCCTGCTCTAGACACATTCGGCTTTACTTAGTTCTTTGGTGATGTGCTGTCTCTTTCTGTGGTCTCTGCATCCTGGGATGGCTTCAGAGGAGAGTCTCCTCAGCAAGATACAGAAGAGTGAGCAGGGTTCTGAGCAGAAAGTGGTGGGGAGGTGGTGGAAGTCGACAGAAAGGAGTTGGGGTGTGCTATGAGGAGTAGCTGAGCACAGTTCATAGACATGGCAAGATGTGCACAAGAAAAGATTCCTCCATGGGCAGGTGAGCCTGACAGCCTGAGTTTCAATTCCTAGGTCATTCATGGTGAAGAGAGAGAGAGAACAAAATCCAATAAGATGTCCTCTGATCACTATGGCCCGTGTGTACACACTTCATGAGCAAAAACATGCCTAAGGGCAATAAGGAACCAGGAACCCCTGCAAGACAACTCAGTGGCTAAAGGCACTTGCTGCTGCGCCTGACAATCTGAGTTTGGTTCCTGGGCCCTACATGGTGGAGGGGGAAAACTGATAACTGCAAGTTGCCTTCTGACAACCCCCCCAACACACACACACACACACATACACACACACACACACACACACAGTCACAAACGTGCACGCATGAATTGATAAATACATGTATGAAAAACCAAATTTTTCTCAATAAAAAGAGAAACACTGTCCCAGAGCAAGTTGGGATGCCATCATCGCTTGGAGCCTAGAGGCTGTCCTCAGGAACCAGGCTCTAAGCGCTTGCTTGCTTCTCCGGCTCCAGGATTTATGAAGAAAGCAGCAGTAAATTTCTCTATCTTTTCCAAGCGAAACACCTTCCTTAAAGCTCAGGTGGTCAGAGACTTACACAGGCAGTGGCTAGGGTGGGTAGATAGGGGCTCTTCAGAACCTGGGTGGCTGTAGGAAGCCAAAAGCTAGGGTTCAGTCAGGGGTCTGTGAGTAGCTGCAGCCAGGGAGGCATCAGGGGCCCACTAGGGCCAGGCCAAACCCCTGTGAGAGATTCCAGGACAGCCTGACCTCACTTCTAGCCTGACTTCAAGTACCCGCGGCAGGGGAGCAGGGTAGAGTGGCCAGGCAACAGATCAAGGCCGGGTGGAGGGTGGGGGGCATGAGGGGGGGGGGAGGGCGAGGGCTGAAGGCTCTCTTTGGATTGCCCAAGTGACAGAACAAGCTCCTCACCCCGTTCCCCCGCCCCTCTCTCTGGTGACCCCATTCTGCCCCACGGATGTCACTTTTTCTTCTTGTTCCTTTCTTTCTTAGAGCTTCTGGGGGAGAAGCGAGTCCAGGGAGGTAGGAAGAAACATTTTTTTTTCCACATGAGCCTTCAGAATTACAGTTCTCAAACTATTCAGTAGACTGACCGGCCTCAACCTCCCCTTCAACGGCCTAATCTAAGGGGTGGATCTATGTGTTTTGTTGCCTGTCAGGAACAATCGCAGCGCGGCCCATTACATTTACGGCACGTCGGCCTTTAATTGGTGTAACACGTTGAAGCCTGAAAGGGAAGGGGCCGACAAAGGCGCCGTGAATGAGCCCCGACTCACACAAAAACATTCTGCAGAAGTTCAGAGCTGGCCACTAACAAGGAGGTAGGGAGTTAGTTTGAAAAGAGGGTGAAGTTCAAAAATGTGTCACCTTGAGGAGTGTCCCATCAAAGCAATGGTCGCATTGACAAGCTGCAAAGAAAAAAAGTTAAACCTTCAACTCAGACCTGCCTTGCTGAATTTATTCTTGCACTTGAGGAGGGCCCAGGAAAGGGGACCCGTTTTTTTTTGTTTTTTTTGTTGTTTTTTTTCCCCTCCTGGCCCCCAGGCTCTCTTTCTCTACTCCAGAGAGTTGTGTTTTTTGTTTGTTTGTTTGTTTTTTAAGTCAGAATGAAGGAACATACTTTCCACCTCTCTGCTAAGATATGGTATTTTTAAAACACTTGAAGGAAAAGACAGAATTAAAGAGGCTGATTTGGGTCTCTTGCTTTCTTGTTTGCTCCTTTCTCATCTTACAGGGCGACTTCCTGAGGCTCAGGGAGGCCCAGGAGAAGAGGGGTACTGTGGGAGATGTTTTGCGAGCGCCGTTTGGGAGTGTTTGGTTCCGTCTGATGGCTCCTGAAGGTATTTTGCAGCTGGCATAACCAGAGAAGACCCTTGTTCCGGAAGAAGACCGTGTTCCCACGGTGCAAACTAGAACAAACTAGCTTGCAAGGCCAAGGGGTGAGGGTAAGGATGGCTAGGTGGCACTTCAACTGCGCCTTCCCCCATCACCGAGATGACCGCGCCCCTCAAAATACCTTCCGGAGGCCCGAAATCACCCAAAAGTGGTGCTGCGGTGGCCCCACCCTCCCACCCCCGCACTGGCCGCACTCTCGTGCTCCCTGCTCCCTGTTTAAGTCGGTGGGGGCTCCATGCCAGGCCTGCTCTGAGCGAACACCTCGGTGCCCTCTTCTCTGGGGAGCTCCCTAGTTCCCCGAGTCCCAAGCCTTCGCGTGCGCCCCCCTCCTCCGCCTCCTCGCCTTTGTCTTGCGAGTGGACCCCCCCTCCCTTCGCCCCTTGGGCCGGTCCTGTGAACCGCCTGCCCCGTGCGAAGGCGGGAGTACTTTTCAATGCAGCGCCACAGCTCCCTCCAGATTTGTAATCCGCCAAAAAGCCGCTGATTGCTGCAATCGTTACTTTTCATTAAAAAAACTTAGAAGCAATTTGGGAGAACCCTTCTCAATGAATACATTTACCCCCGAACGGTCTTTATTCTCCGCCTCCACTTGATGAGGTTCTCTGGCGAATCCGTTCTTACAGGCACAGAATGGGCAATCCCTTGATCCCCGTCAATTGTCATCCCGAGTCGGGGCCACTTTGACCGCCAATAGTGGGGAAGTCAGAGCTAATCCTCCGAAGGAATCACGGGAAAAGAAAAGCAACAATAACCAAGTCAAGCGTAAAAAATGAAAGAGAAATCTCTATTATCACTCACTACACTTCCCAGCTATGTACTGAGAAAATCAGCTCGCTTGTCATTCGAGTCAGACACCCGCAGAAGAATATGGGGTCGTGGTGGGTTGGTAGACTCACACGACGTCAGGAGAGTTGTTTGAGAGCGAAAGGCCTCTCCTCTGCCGCTGCCAAATCCCCCTCACATCCGCCATAACCATTAAATACAGACTGACTTTATTCTGTATGGGGAGGCCCAGGGGTGGGTGGTGAGGGAGCCCCCAGCTGTGCACAGATACACAAAAAAAAAAAAAAAAAAAAAAAAAACCTTGCAGAGCGAGATGGAGTGTGTGTGTGGAAGCCAAGGAAACGCAATCCTCTCCGCCCCTCCCGCTGGGGCCCGCGGGCCAGCGGCTTTGGCGACTGTCCCCTCGTGGGCGCATTGCTCTGTGCACGCGCTGCAGGTCTCCGTCCCGCGTCAGTGCAGCCCGGGCCAGACCTGCGGGAGTGAGCCTACACAGTCACTTCCCACGCCGACACCTACAATAATCAACACAGGCCCGGGTGCCTGTTGCGCTACCGAGCAGGGGGTAAAGTGAGTTCTTAAGTAGCTAAGGTCAAGCGGGTCCCAGCCCAGGCTCCGCCAAAGCGTTTCTGGGAGGGGTCGCTTCAGCAGCTCTATGGAGTTCAGAGGGCGGCTTGCAAGGACCGTGGTCAGAATCACCTCGGGTGACTGGCTTGGGAAGGAGATGGAAGCCAAAGGATCTGGCTAGGAACGCACAGCTCCGGTGGGTGCAGAGAGAGAGGCCTTTCAGTTCTTTGGGGTGTCGCTGTGTAGCTACTTTCTGTTCCCTGGAGGGTACAGGGACCCTTCCACTGCCTTTCCCAGCAGGTCCTGGGTGGTGCACAGGGCGCTTCCACTTCTCTTAGCTTGACTTGGGCGGATCTGAGGATGAGGCTCCCCTGCAGGGGCTTCCCTGAGTCTGGAGGCAGGGTCCAGGGTTCACGTCACCCTGAAGCCCAAACCCACCCCGGAAGCCTGAAGACTCATTCATCTGGGGGACCTCTTGGGCCTGTCACTTCCCACACGCCATTACACGTGTTTTAAGTTATGTATATTACACCCCCTGCACGACCCATTCCAGACACCTGCGTCGCACATGCAGTTCATGCAGGAACAAACTCCAAAGACTTATTACACGAAGAGTTGGTCTCTTACCCACTGGTGCTCTTACGCAACACACACACACACACACACACACACACACACACACACAGAGAGAGAGAGAGAGACCGTGGCGTGTTCGTGTGTTGCCACGCACTGGTGTTGGGAATAAAACACCGGGACTGGCAATACCCGGGAAAGACTTTCCCGCTAAGCTATACTCTCCCTACGTAGGACGTCTCTCTGTGTAGTACATCCTCCTCCTTGGTGTGCCCGGACAGCTGAGATCACAGGCACACCACCCTACACTAACGGGCAAAAGAGACAAAACAAACACAAATACCATTCTTTTAGCAAATTGACCATACTTACGGTTTGAAGGCTGGCGCTGGCTGGTTTTTTTGTCCTCGACTTACTCTTTCGGGGGGTTTCTTGCGGGTGGTCCTATACTTTTACTCTCTTCGGCACCCGCAACCATGCCCTGGTTTACTGCAGTTCTTGGGGACTTTGTCCCAGGGTTCATCCACAACTAGGCGAGTACTCTAGTAACTGGGCTTATCCACAGCGAAATGGATCAACCAGCTTTGGAGGCAGCACCTGGAAAAAGGGAACGACAGAGAATTGCATCATAGCACCATCTAGCATCCTTTCATGCCGCATTCACCACCATCATCCTCACCATCATCACCTAATCCCATCCTATCATCATCACTCATCATCACATATCATCCATCATTTATTACTTGAGCCAGGGTTTCTCTTGTTAGCCTTGTCTGACCTAGAATTTCTGCTATGTGAACCAGATGGCCTTGAACTCCAGATATCCACCCTGCCTCTGCCTCCTGAGTGTGAGATTAACAGGAGGGGGGCTATTCATGCCTCGGATCCAGGTCATCCCCGACCCTGTGTTCTATTATGAGTTTGCATAAGTGTGTGTGCAGGACAGGGGGAAGCAGAAGAAGGTGTCAGATTCCCGGAGTGGAGTTACAGGCAGTTGTGAGCCCCCAGTGTGCATACTGGGAGCTACCAGATCTCTTAACTGATGATGAGCCATCTCCACAGCTCATTAAAAGAACCATAAACCAAACGAGGTTTGAGCTAGGATTTTGCATGTGTTAGGCCAATGCTTTTATGGATGAACTCCATCTTAGCCCTTACTTTGCATGTCACGGTTGTCATATTTAGAAGAACTACTGCCCTGAACATTCTTGGTGGCGAAGCAGTGTTAACTTTGGGGGGAATACCAACTATCTTCAAACGTGACAACAGCGCCTTTATTTTCAAGCAACAGGACTATGCATAGGCCAGGTGGTCACTATCACCAGCACTGGTTACTGGCTCTACCGCTAGCCTGAACATTGTGAAGTACCAGGGTTTTCACGTGGTTGCTCCATGTGGCATTCCGCAGAGAGTGAGGGACATTGAGGAGACCTTTTTTTTTTTTTTTTTTTGGTTTTTTTTTGTTTTTCGAGACAGAGTTTCTCTGGTAGGCCCTTGGCCGTCCTGGACTCACTATTGTAGGTACCCAGGGCTGCCTCGAACTCACAATGCTTCCGCCTGCTCTGGCTCCCAAGTGTGCTAGGAATTAAGGGCTGGACACCACGTCCGGCTGGAGGCCTTTGTTTTTATTTGTCACTAGTTAGATTTATGTATTCTATCTATGTGAGTATCTTCCTGCTATGTAGGTCTGTGCATTTGTTCTGAGGTCAGGTGACCAAGGGATGGAAACCTAGAATAGGGCATTGAATTCCTCAGAATAGTTGTTTAAGACACTTGTGAGCCTCTTGCTGAGTCATTGTTCCAGCCTCACATCTTTTAACGCCTTGCACTACTCTTTTCACTAGACGGATCACTATCGAATCACTTGATGAGGCTTTTGACGTTTTCTCCCTGGATGTCCATACCCACTCTGGCCACGGTGCGAAACGCTGTCAGATTTTCACGTTGTAATAGACAAACAGCTTCCAAAATGCCTAAAGCGCTAAGGCGGAAAACATTATTTACCATGGTCCAGGGTCCGAAGCCATTCACACAGATTGGCCGACCCCAGCTCACTGACATTCCCAAGTGCTCCTTTGCCTGTGGCATCTTCGATGGGCACATGTTGTTTGTATGTTTTTGCTGCTCTGTAGTTGCTGCATGGCTGCTGAATTCTGGGTGGCCCCGCCTGGACAGGACAGTGTCTTCGTGGGAGAGAATCTTTCCTAAGGAGCCGCTGCATTCTTTTCCTTACGTTCCAATGACTGGCATACACACTATGCCCAATCTATTCAAATTTACTCACGGCAAAAGAAACTATGAATTGCCCTAACTCTGAAATTTAGACCTTGTGCCACCGCCTTCAACAGGAACCAAAGGATTGCTTACTAATTGAGAGGGGACATGTCTGTTGTTGTTGGCCCAGGCACCTAGCCAAGTCCTCAATATAGTGCGGCTTCCGTGAGAAGGAAAAGATGAGGTTGGGTGCGCAAAATTCGGCTCCGTGAGCACTGACATAAAACTTAATTCTTTATGGCCACCAAAATGATTCCCAGAGCCTTTTAGATGGGCAGATCTAGATGAACGAAAACCGGGGAGGAAAATACTTAGTTGCCCAGGTTTAGTTTCCAGTCACTTAAAATAGCTATGAAGTTCGGCATCATAGCCAGACATGATTAATACCAGGAAATCGGCCCCGTGAGTTGAGACGAATTTGCATAATAATACAAGATCGTAACCACATGCCTATCTTTTTTTTTTTTTTTTTTTTTTTTTTTAAATCTCTTTCTTTGAGTTAAATTCAAGTGCTAGGCCACATCCAGGCCCCACCAAAGTCTTAAGTACCTCGGCTTCCCACACACACTGACCAAAGGTGGTCATTGTGCTTTCACAGAGCTTTCGAACAGTTTTTGGTCTTTCGTTTGAACAATGAAATCAGAGAATATGATAGGGCTTGCTTTCATTTAAAGCCGTTAAAGATTAGAAAAGCGAAAATATGTGCCCTCCATTTTTAGGAGTCATTTATTCTGGACACACAGTGAGAAGTCTAGTACAAGTTACCTTACATAAAAGATGGTATTGCTAGATACTTAAAGATTGGGCCACCGGGGATGGTGCCCAGAGCTATGCACAAAAGTCATGGGAGGATAGCCTTTTCTCTCTTTTTAAAGTTGTGTGTGTGTGTTTGTGTGTGTGGGTAGTCAGAGAACATCAGGGGTTGTTCAGTCCTTACCTTTCCTTTTGAGGCAAGGTCTCCTGTTCCACTGTTTGGTTAAGGCAGGCCGGCTGCTCCAGAGAGCTCCTGGGGAACGCCCTGGTCTGACCTCCTAGTTTACCATGGTAGCCCTGGGGATACGGAAGCGTGTGCCACCATGCTTTCTGCTATGGGTCAGTTTCTGGGGGGCGCCATCTCATCTTTGTGCGTACAGCTACACGAACTTCCCCTGGAGCTACCTCCTTCATCGCTCTTTTATATGTATTCTTTATTAGATACAGTATTTGCTGTGCAGCCCAAGTGCCTTGACCTTGAGCTCTCAAATCTTCTCCTTCCTCTCACCTACCTACCTAGTATCCGAGCTTTCTTAATCTCCCACCCTTCCTGTCCTTCTCCCACGCACACTCTGTGCCTCTCCTTTCCCCTCTACCCCCCCCCCGCGCTCACACGGACCTCTGCTCTCGTCGGTGTCGTGACTCGCCCTCCCCCTTTCTTTCCCCTTTCCCTTCTTCTTTCTTTTTTTTTTTTTTGTGCTTTCTATTTTTTTTTTTGTGTTTTGAATGAATTCATTTGTGTTTTTGTGTTTTCTTTCTCTTTCCTGTTTTTCTTTGAAATCTTTTTTGTATTTTTGTTTTTTATTATTTTTTTGGGTTATTTGTGCTTTTTTTTTTTATTGTGATTTTTATCGTTCATTCTTTCTGTTTTAAGCATCTTCTGTTGTTTTCTGATGGTTATTAGTGTCGACCCCTGTGAATTCAGGTGTCGCATTTTTCAGCCCACCTTAACGCCCTACTCTTCTTATAATTTGTTTAGGGGTGTGACCCGCTCCCCAGGTTGAGATACTGCCCTTGCCCTGTCTGTCCTGTCTTATAGCAGTAGTGCTGGCCTTGCCTTCCAGTGGTTCTTCCACCATGGAGGCCAGCACTGTGTGATTTTGCAGATCGTCGTATGTTTTCCATCTATAGACCTTTTTTTGTTATTATGTCTCCTCCTCCCTTAACCAAACTCCTGTTGGTAAATATCTTCGGCCCTCTTTGGATTGGCCTGCTTTCTTTCCATGAACAATTGTTGGCCAAGTAACTTGGCCACGCCATATTTTCCACTACCTTGATACACGTGACACTCACCCTGCTGTGTCAAAGGTTTGTATCCTCCCCTCCTCAATTTGCTGTGGCCTGTAACCATAACCACGGTTTATGGACTGCGACCTGTTTTTCTACCTTCCCCATTTTAAGGCTGCAAGCCAGCACTGAACGTGGTGATTTGTGTTTCCAGGAGTTTCGGCAGATAGTGGGCTTCTTACCATCCAGAGAGGCGAAAGACATTTAAACTTCTCCTCCCTCCTTCTCCCCTACGGCAATGCCAATTTCCAGGTCTTAAACGTTGCAGGATTCCAAATCTTTAGGAACAGTTCCTATTGTTTTTTGTTTTTGTTTTTTTGGTTTCTCGGGAGGCATTGGCTGTCCGGACTTGCTTGCCGACCTAGGCCCGCGCCTCCTGGAAACCTCACAGCAATCCAGCCTCCTGGTGGCCGCCGCCCCCCCCATTCCAACAGTGAGCCGCGGAATGAAAGGCCCCCGGCCACAGCACCCCACGGCCACTGCCTCGGACATGTTCCCCCCCCCTCCCCACCCCCTATCCGCGGCGAAACAATATTTTATTTATTAATTAATTTAATGTGTTTACTTGTTTTTTTAGGCAGGGTTTCTCTGTTGTAGCCTAGGCTGTCAGTAAATCACTCATGTGGATCAGTGCCTACAAATCACACGAGCAGCGATCCTGCCTGCATACTGCCTCCCGAGTGTGGGGTTTTTAAGTTGTGTTGCCCACCACCTGGCTTCCTTAAATTTCTTTTCTTAATTGTCTATGTATCTGTGGTCAGACAAAAAGCATTCTGGAGATTGCGCTATCTTCCACTGCCAACGAACTTCCAGTGATCAAAATTAGGTTGTTAGATTGGTGCCTCCTCCCCCCGCGCCCCCCTCCCGACCTAGTCTCCCATGCCTCGGATATGTCCGCCTTCTCCCTATGCTCCCTCTTGTCTCTAATTGGGCTCTCCTCTTTATCTATTTATTTCTTATGTGTATAGGTGTTTTGGCTTCATCGGCCCCCATGCGTGCCCCTCTCTACCCTTGCAGACCCACCCCAGAGCGGCCACGTGTCACCCCCTCCTCCCCTCCATCCCTTGGGCGACCCCCTCGGAGCCCTCCCCACATTGGACCCCCCCGGTTTTGAGTACCCCTCGGGGGTGTAGGGACCAAATCATAGGTCCTCAGGGATAAAGTTTCTTTATACAAGAGTACCTCTCCTTCCACCCCAAGACATCTCTCGAGGCCCCTGCCTTTTTCTGTTCTTAAAACAACTTTTATATATTTCCACACATACCTATGTCCGTTCGAGTGCGGTGACCCCACGTCGTCAGATGTCTTTGGAGTTACAGACGCTCTGCCTCGAGCTGCCATTTGGGTTGCGGGGATTGAACCCTACCTGTTCGTCCTACTCTTGTCTGCCCAGACTGTCTATTGCGTTCATTAAACCAACGGAGCCATTTCCGACACAGAGAGCACCTTCACGTATTCATTCTCCCCTCCTTCTATACCACGAGAACACGCACCTCGAGATCTATTGCGTATCCCTCTTGTGGTGCTCGCCCCTCGCCCGCTCGGCTTCTTTTCCTCCTTCTTGTGGCTTTCGTCGTTTATTCTTTGGTTTTGAAACAAACTTTTAGGACATGTTGCCGAATAAAAATTATTTCTGCCCTTTCCTTCTAAGTGTTCCTAGTCTCTTTGACGGGATCAAATAATAGGGGTCATGTGCATGCGCGGCTCTACCTCTCCTCTGAGCCTCCCTTCCCCTTATAACCCCTCCCGCCCCATATAGAACTCCGCCTTCCCCTTCACCTCTTCTCCCCCTTTCCTCCTCTCCCCTCCCTTCTCTTCCTCTTCTCCTTCCCTCCCTCCCTCCTCTTCTCCCCCCCCCCCCCCTTCTTCTTCCCCCCTCCCCCCCCCCCCCTTCCCCCTTCCCCCCTCCCCCCTCTCCCCCCCTCCTCCCCCTCTCCTCCCTTTCTCTCCCTTTCATCTCTTCCCCTTTTCTCCCCCCTCCCTCTCTTCTTTCTTCCCTTCCCTTCCTCCTCTTCTCTTCTTCTTCTCCCCTTCTTTCTTTGTTTTCTCCCCTCCTTCTTCCCCCTCCTCCCCCCCCCCCTTCCCTCTCTCTTTCTCTTTTCTCTTTTTTCTTTTTCCCCCCTTTTTCCTTCCCCTTTCTCTCCCTCCTTACTCTCTTCCCCTCCCCCCTTCCCCCCCTTCCCCCCCTCTCCCCCCTCCCCCTTCCCCTCCTCTTCTCCCTTCTCTGCCGATTTTCACAGGGCAGTTCAAACCCTCCCCCCCCCTTGGGTTCTGCCGATATGACTGGCTCTTCATTCTGCCACTATTACAAATATTTATGCAAAGGGGTAGGGTGGCTCAGTGGTTAGAGCGCGTGTTTAGCACGCCGAAACAGACAGAAAAGAGCGGGATGGACATGGTTTTGCGCATGAAAAGCCGCCGCCCCATCTTACTGCAAGGAAGGGCTGTGCTGGCTGTGCCCATCGCCCTGCCACGGAGAGGACGCCTGAGCCCAGGCATCCCACGGCAGCTTACAGAGACTTGTTCTCAAAAGGAACAAAACAACAAAGCCAAAGCTCAAAGCATGAAGATCAACCTATCCAGACAAAAAAAGAAGCGCGGCCGGGCTGCAACAATATTTAGGACCTCAGGCGGGTCAGAAGGCAAGCCTTCAGGCAAGGGGGGTATGTTTGGAGCGTTTCCCGGGGAGGTGAATCCGAGGTACCCCCGAGCCCTTGCATGGACTCCCCTCGGCTTCGCAGTCCCTCTATAAAGGCTGGTGGTAGCTGCTGCAGTTGAATTTCTCTCTAAACTCAACTCACTTTTGTTGGGTTACATTCCAAGAAAAGGTAATTTGAAAGTACTGCTGAATTTAGATGCGTTTTTTCTAATTTGTTTTTATTATGCATAGAAATCTTGGTTAATAAAAGGTTTGTTTCAATTATTTTGAGGGGGGGCATGTGTATTTCTCCTCAGCCACAAAGCCTTTTAAATGGAGTTATTTTTCTCAGCCTATAATCGGTCTCCCTTTTAAGTACCCCACCAGCATAAGTTAAGTTTACTTGCTCCTGTCAACAATGGGCCTCTTCACTTTAGGTTTGGGAGACCTGGGTGACCTACGACAGTTAATTAGACGTTAACAAAGACGAAGAAATTCGACTCCACCGCCTCTCCTCAGCCAAAGATTGTCACCATTCAATTAGGGAAATCATTCAGGTGGGCCTCTATAGAATCCTAGAAAATTGTCGGTGGCGCGCGCACAGTTTTGATCAGACTTTCCTTTCCCCAGCAGAATGCTACCCTTAAAATTTACGACAAGCAGCGGGCCCGGGTGGCGGGGGAGAGGCGCGTGGCGAAGGAGGGGGCGGGGAAGGAGGGTTTTCAGGGCGGCAGCGGTCGCCCAGTGGCAGTTAACAGCGACGCGCCCCATCGGGCCCGCTTTGATTCTCAGGTTGCCCCGCCATACTTGGAGCACTGATGTATCCTCATGAACCCGAGAGCCCAGCGGGCTCGAGAGGGGGAGGTGGGCAGCAGCCCAGAAGCTTGCGCTGAGCGGTCCTTGCGAGGAGACCCTGGGGCGTGGTGGGGGGCCCAAACACCTTCGGAGCTCCTTGGGCCCACCTCCTCAACCGCGGACTACCTCTCCTGTCCTTGAGCCCAGGATCTCGAAGCTGCCAAACCGCTACACGCAGAGAAAAACTGGCCCAGGTGGACCCGCGACCCACCGTAGACTGGAACCCAACAGCAGGGTGGGTTCGTCCGCTTCCCCTTGCTTCCCCACACATTTCCCTTCGAATTTCTGATTTGCGACAGTCAAGCCTGCCGGCTTCAGTTTGGGTCGGCGGGCATATAAAAGGAATGATTTATTATTAACTTATCAACGCTTAGATTTGTTTTTGTGTTGGTAAACCGTGTGATATTCCCAAATCATAACGGTGTGTTTCGAGTGGGGGTTTTTGACGCGAGTTGTACCATCGTCACGATTGCACCAACACCACCACCTATTGCCCCACCAACCACGCCACGGTCACCCCACCACACGCACACTCACCAAAACGACCACTAACAGCACCAGCACCACCACCACCAACCACCACCCACCACCACCAACCACCATCACACCCACCACCCATCACACCACATCACCCACCATCACCAGAACACCAACACACAACATACACAACCACCACCACCATCACCACCACATCACCATCACCACCACCCACCACCACCATCCACATCCCACCATCTCAGACTACTTACAGGGCACTACTGCGCCAGGTACACCTTGCCTCATTAGGATACCTTCTGTAGCTGGTGTGGGTTCTGGAGTGACACACACACACACACACACACACACCACACACACACCCACAGTGCCTGGGTGGCTTCTCTGCCCTAAGGCCTCTGGCCTCTTCGGTGGCATCCTGAAATCCCTCCCTGCAAAGTTGTTTTATTATCTATCTATCTATCATTTATTTATTATTTAAAAATTCCCCGTGAGTCCAGCCGGTCACAGTTGTGACAGTACGCCAGACTGGGACTATTGACGCGGCTTCTTTTAATTGTATGGATCACCCTGACAGTCCTTGAATGCGCCGGATTCTTCTTTGTTGTGAACTCTTATTCGTGGTGACGTTTAGTGACACGCCTTTTCTTTCTGGCTGGTGGATGTTTGTCTACTTATGGGGTCATTCACCTGCAGATGAGCCTCTTTGGGGGGTGCACACCAAGTCGTGAAGAGACAAGGGACAATGCTAACTGCACCCTCCTAAGAATGAAGAACCATCCTGCCTGAGTCGACCTGCTCGACCCCCTCGCTACCTCAATCCCCCTCCAGCCTTGCCTGTTCCTGTGTCTGCAATGACACTGCGCTAATCATCAAACCAGTTTCATCTCTCTTCATTCATTATCCATCCAACCTTCTGTCCGTATTGTTTCTGTCTCCTGGCGGATCTTTTTCTGGACCTATCTCGCTTTTGCGATGTGCACCCTAAATCTGTGATTATTGTGACAGTTACCTGACCTCGTGCAGGGGGTCTTTGGGATGGACAGTGCAATTGCGATGTTGGAGTCTCGGGGTGCACGTGGTTAGGGCCCTGGCTTTGTGGATCCCATTGTTGTGATCCCCTCTGGGGCTGTGTCACTGAATGTATGGAGCTCTTTGGCCAGTGGCAACAGTTAATAGTTTCCAAAGGCTACTCGCTGCAAAAAACTCACAGTCACCTGCATGATGAACTAAGCAGTGCCTCAGGGCCGCGGCCGTGTCCTTGTGGTAGCTCTGAGTTCCCTCGGCCTGGTTCTAAACACATGGCTTGTGTGGGGCTATCCGGCATGCGATGCCACGACATGCTGTTTCAAACACTCATTGCGGGGCTGGCGAGAGCGGCTCAGAGCGTTAAGAGCACTGGACTGTTCTTCCAAAGCGCTCCTGAGTTCAATTCCAGCACCCACCTGTTGGCTCTAGCCATCCTACTACATGTGATCTGGTGCCCTTTCTTCGGCCGCAGGTGTTACATGCACACAGAACACTGTTTACATTACTACCTACCAGGAATTACAGGAAATAAATAAAATAACTAAATCTAGAAAACCCACAAAAAACCAAACACACACAAAACCCCTAACAAACAAAATATAAAAACCCCACCACTCATTCGTGTGTCTATGAGTTGCAGTGTTTTTAAAATCCGTGCAATAAAGCTTTCCCTGTCTTGTAGCAGCATAATGGCTTCATAATGAACAACAAAGGCATCCAGAATTTTCAGCTGTCCCTTGTCTTTAGCCTCGTAAGTATCAATTCATCTACAGTTTAGGATAGTTCTGTTTATGATCTATTTGGTTTACTTATAAACCGTCCTATTTGGTTTCAGACTCCCACCACTCTTACCACCCAAATTGTCAATGACTTTTGATTGAACTTAGGCACAGAATTTCAAAAAATAAAAAATAAAAACGTGAAATGACTCTAAACTAAACACACTGGTGTGAAGCATCCCCTCCGGCCTCAATCGTTACTAACATTCACATATCAGTAAATTCTGAAAAACACTGAGATGAGCTGCTTCCTGCAGTTATTCCAACCACTTGCAAGATTTTTTATCTATTTTTAGTTTTTATATTTTTGCTTCGTGTATGTACGTATTGTATGCCTGGCGTGAGTGTATGCAATCGTGCGATGCTTGTATGGGACAGCCCCAACGACAAGGGGTGCCAGATCCCCTGGTAGCTATGATTCACCAGTACGGATGTTGGACTAAACTCCCCTCCTTTGGAAAAGCAGCAAGAATACTTAACTACTGAGCCAGCCCCGAGGCAAGACTTAAATCTCATGTGAAAATAAATAAGGACAATAACCTCAATAGTATGCAAATTCACTTAATTCTTAACAAATGGTAGATTATAGTATACCAAAAAATTGCTTTAATAAGTTTCTTGCCGCTGCTGCTGGCTGTGGCGATCAGTGTAGAGGCATGCGCCATAAAGCCTGACAGCCGAGTTTGGCCGCTAATGGTGGAGGGAGTGTCTGACCCTCAGCGGAGTATGTGTGACAAACACCAGTTACACGGAATCTGAGCGATGACCCTCTTGAGGGCGAGGTACTCCCTCTGGAACACGGTATGATGTTCTGCGCCTCTCCTCGCAGTTTCATTCCACCCCCTTTTCTCTTACACTCAGGGGTTTCAGCTACCACCCCCCGCCCTGCAATGCCTTCCTTTCAGCCCTTTGTTTTTCTTTCTTTCCAAGGACTTTTCAGACTTACCTGTGTTTGCTAAGAGACCCTTAACTTGTAATGCCGCCAAGGGTTCATTCAGACAAGTTTCACCCCACAAGTTATGTTCCACATGTTAATTAAAAACACCTCTTGGCTAAGAATCAGTCACCGATATGCACCGTTTCATCTTATGACTTACAAAACAAAAGTCTTAAGTAAACTCCAGATAGTGACGAAATGATGCTAAGAAAGAACAAACAAAACAAAAAATCAATTGTCCTGCCTCAAACGTGTTTTGAATAATGAGCAGAACCAATGCCTTTGCTTAAAGATGGCATATGCCACTGATACATATAATGACTTATGAATGACTTGTTCAAGATTGATGACATAACATTATTCCACTGC
This sequence comes from Acomys russatus, assembly GCF_903995435.1. Taxonomy (NCBI): domain Eukaryota; kingdom Metazoa; phylum Chordata; class Mammalia; order Rodentia; family Muridae; genus Acomys; species Acomys russatus. The sequence continues at coordinate 8,793,481 of NC_067157.1, read as the reverse complement.
ATCCTGTATTTTGAATTGTATGGAAAAAAAAAAAAATGTTAACCATGAAGAACATTCTTGTGTTCAAGACCGATATGTATAAAAACCTGGCCATTTGCCTCTAACATACACTCAAATTCAAAACTGCACCCCTGGGTTTGTTTCTGCTTGTCACTCGCTATCTTTCGCCCACTGCTGGCTTTGACGCTTCGCGAACCCCCGTCCCAAGGACCTATACCCAAATGAGATGGTCCACGGCAACGGGAAACCAAATCCTCAAGTTGAACCCCTTCAATCTCCACACATTCAGTTGGACCTTCTCCCACCACATACATTAACTCCCATAAATAACATGTAAGGACTTAACATTTTTATTTATGATTTATATCAATACATTGCTTCTTTTACACACCTATTTTATATACCCAGAGCTGTATAAAATTTCTATGATGAAATGGGTTGTGAGTGGAAAAGTTTTAAAAACTTTATTTGTCTTGGGAGCTGGAAAGTTGTTCAGTGGTTAAGAGGGCGGCCCCCCATCGTTGCTCTTTGAAGGGACCTGGTCGGAATCCAGATCCAAACAGCTGGTTCACAACCATCTGTCATTCTTAGCCCGCTGTGTCAAGTGCCCCTTTTCTGATTTGTAAGCACCTTCACTTCATACGTAGTGCACATACAGTTCCCATAGGCAAAAACTCATACACATAAGAATAACTTTTTCAAATTAAGAGCACAGTCTAGGATAATTGGCATGCACCCCTCCCTCAAAAACGCCTCGTTTCGATTGCCTCAAACAGAATGCCTAGAAATAGGAGCTTCACCGGCATCTTGGTTTAAGGAACTTAAGGAGAGGAAATAGAGAAAGGCCCCATCTTTTACTGATGACCGCGTACGGAACAATGGCCCGGTGCTGGTCGAGCGCCAACGAGTAACTGCCGTGCGGTCGGCTTAGGAGCAGGCTATGATAGTGTTCCTACAGGGTTTGCCGAGTCCTCGCACCGCTTTAGGGCTTGATTGATGGTACAGTGAGGACTTAAAGTATAGACCCGGGGCGTTGGTGGTGTCAGCCTTTAACCCCAGCACTCAGGAGGAGAGGCAGGCGGATCGCTCTGAGTTCCCGAGGTTAGTGTTCCAAAAGCGAGCCAAGTAGCTAAGGCTTACACAGAGAAACTCTGTCTGGAAAAAAAACTTAAAAAAAAAAAAAACAACAAAATCCAAAAAAAAAAAAAAAAAAAAGAACAAGACGCCCCCAGGGGTTGGGCTTTGCTGGAGAATGCCAAGTTACTCATTCAGTTCCAGGGCGGACGGGTTATTGCTACCGGGCAGCGAAGGTATTACGCACCGATAGATAAACCAGGCCGGGGGTTTTTTTCAGTTGTGACACGGGAAGCGTCGGGTGGGTGTGTGGGCCGACCCACGTTGGGGGGGTGCGGGGGGATGGTGTATCCTATTACAACCAACCCTCTAAACATTGAACCAACGAAGGTTGTTTTGGGATCAGCACTCTCTCTGGCTCCAATCTAGACCGGCAACGGCTTGACCCCCTCTTGGGGTTGGAGGCTTGGAGCTTGGACTGGCGTGGCCGTCAACAATGTCACACCCGGAGACGGCATCGGCCCAAGCCGACCTACACAGAGGAACCCAGCCTCCCGCCCAACCGACAAAACCAAAACAAAAAAAAAAAATACAACAACAAAAATAATATGGTGCTCACGCTGAGTTCCGTAATGTGGCTTAGTTGCTGGATTTGATATCATATTACTTTTTACTCATGGGACTTTAGCATCGCACCCCGGCAGATTTTGTTTTGTTTTTTTTCGAGACGGTTTCTATGTCTTGGGTCTGGAATCGCTTTTGGCGACGCTTGGCCTTGCCGTACATACTAAACGCAGCATCGCCGTGCTTTCTGCTCCAGCTTTGGGCTGGGGAAGGGGGGTGCTTTGGAATGACACCAAAGGAATGCACATGATCGTGTATTGTGGTCCTCAAATCCGCGGCGCACATCCTCCAGCGCGTCCAGTTCCTACCCCACCAAAAAGCTTAAAACCCAACCCCGCAACCCCACCCCCGCCGCCACCTGCGCCCACTCTTCACACGGATCTATCACACCCAACCCCAAGCCCCAACACATCCAGTCCTTTATTACATCATCACACACCCCCCCCACACCTCCCCCCCACTGTTCTTGCGTTTTCCTTTTCTCCCCTTACATCTTCGCCTCGGTTGTTGGGTCTTGTGATTCTTCATTTGCTTCCGGCTAGTCTTACGCTAATGTTAGTTTGTATTTTTTGTGTTCTGCATTCACCTCGTGTCTTGATTTTTATAGTTCCTTTTTTTTGTTATTTTTTTGTTTTCTTTTGTTTTTTGTAGATTCATTCTTTTTTTTGGTGTTGGTCTGTCGGTTGGTCGGGCATTTGGTACCCATACCTGGCTGCGTTCCTCTTGTTGTGTATATTCTCCCACAGCCTCCATCTTTATGTCATCCCATTCTCTTGGTTTTGGTTCTATACTTGTTTGTACGGTCTTTTGTCCTTTATCATGTTCACCTGGTGCCACATGGTTGTTTGTCACTCTCTCCTTTTCGCCTTCCTCTTTGTTCCCTTTCGTATAACGACTTGAATGTGTTTGTTGTCGTGCGTAGTGGGTTCTTTCTTTTCGTTGTTCTGCCAATTCTTGTTCTGACCTTTTTTTGTTTCGTTTATCCCGAGCGTGTACCCGCGCGCCTCTGGAGTGTGTGCTCCTTTTCTTCTACTCGGCACCGGCTTCTTCTTCATGCCTTAATAGGAGCAGGCTCTGGTCCTTTTTCTAATTTCTTTGTTGTTTTTTTTTTTTGCTCATCCTTGCTGGCTGTTTTTTGTTGTCACAATTTTAAACCGTTCATTTTAGTTATTACGAATTACCCCATTCTTAGTTTATACGCACCAAGGGTTGGAATCAGGATGTAAAGTGCCTCCACGCGGGCTGCCTTGGGAGCAAGTCAGCGGGGAATTCTCTTGGTGGGTTATCTTGTATTTGTGCGTGTGGTCCTAGTGTCTCTGGTTTGCGCGTGGTCGTGCCTGTTATGAGCCTTTCCCGTCGATTGCCACGATCCCAGTGTGACTCTCAATGCTATTTTCGGGGTGCTTTGCGTGAACCTTGTTGCGCTGTTCGCCTGCGTTCTGTCTCTATAGGGCTTGTCGGCGTCTTCATGTGTCCATGGGGTTCTTTGTCTGGTTTTTTCTCCGCCTACTTCCATTGATTGTGGTGTGATTAGATTTAGTCTACACTCGTCTCAGTTGGGTTGTCCCCGAGGTAAATTTCCTGCATTTTTTTAGTGCCCCAGCTGTGATGTGGTTTTCCAACCCTAGTTCTATTCTTCAAAGGTTATATGCGCTATTTGTTTGCGAGTATTACGCTGTGGTTGTGGTTTGTTTTGCGTCAATTTCGTCGCTAACTGTACTTTGTGTCACTTTTTTTTGTTCGATTGATCGCGTGGTGGTTCTGTTTGGGCTGACTTTTACGTCTGTTGATAGATGTTCTCTTTCCCTAATGTTCGTTCTATTTTGGATTTTGTTAGTAATCTTCTTTTTTCTTGGTTTTGCCGGATGGCTCTGCTTTTTGATTAGTTTATTGGATACTTTAGGCTACTTTTTACTATGTTGCGTTTCTATATCTTTTTTTGGGGGTGTATCTGTTGTTTTTTTTGTGCCCGGGTGGCACCAGATGTACTATTTTTATTTTACTAAGTCTTTGTTTTAAAGTGTTATCTATTCTTTTTTTTTCGCGTCCTGTAGCTCTTTGTCTGCTTTCGTTTCTGCTTAAGTATTTTCTTTCTTAACTGACTTCCCCCTCTGCTCCCTCTCTTACACCAGCCCTACTTTTTATTTATTCCTCTCTATACCCCATCTCATCTTTACTACGCTTCGGTCTCCGGCTCTGTCTCTCTCTCTGGGCACCCTCCCCCTTTACCTTCTCTCCCCATGGTATTTCATTATTGGCTTGTATTTATTACTTCTTCTGCCCCTTTTATGTACCGTAATTTTAAATATTGGCACCTGGTGCCTATTTCTTTAGATCTTACTGTTTTTCTTATTTTTTTTTTTTTTATAATTCTTTTTTTTTTTATATTTTTTTTTTTTTTTTTACATCCACAACCCCATTTATACCCCCACCTTGTTGTCACCTTGTACCTGGTTGCTGGCACACTTGGCTACATTTTTCCCAATAAAGTGCTCAACCTTCTCCACCTATCAAATCTACCCAACCTTTTTTTTTTTGTTTTTTCTATTTTTCTCATTATAAAAGGGCATAAATCCAGAGACTGAAACCAACACGAAGCCTTCGAGCATGTGCATTCAATTTTACATTATGAATTCCATCTCCCCCCTTTTTTCTGGGCCTAAAAAGATATTATTGTTTGGCCTATTTGCTTTTATCTTAGGAGGAGAGTGGGGAACCAGTGATTTTTTTTTTTTTTTTTTGAGGGCCCCTTTGAGGATTGGTATCCTTTGTTGGAGCCGTTGCGTGGATGCGATTCCCTGTCCCGTAAACACCAGCACTGTCCAACTACTCTCGGAATCTCCTAGTTCAATGGGTTACAGACATGGTTTACGGTTAGAGGTTTTTGATTTTTTAGTATACGGGTGCAAAACCCAGCAACCTACTATATAGAGCAAGCCATTGCAAACTCCTCCGGAAGCTCCTCCCCACATATCAACGAGCACTGCCAAATTAAACATTGGTATTTATTGTAACTTATTTTTGTCTACGATTCATATTTTGTATTGAAACTTACTTCCAGTATATGGTATAGGAACTTCTTTGCTTCAGGACGTGTTATATGACCATCATTTGTATGTTTTTTTTTCTTTTTCCTGACTGGTCCATCAGGTGGCCTACCGTCCGGATCCTCCTGGCATTACAGATTGGCTATATTTCAGTCACCATCATTTTGTGTGGTGTTGCCTAGTTACCCCTGTCCGCTCAGGTCCTGGCGCCATCCTTCCGTCAATTCCCGGAGAGCTTGCTTACATTTGATTCGCATGTAGCCAGCATACTCTTCAGTGCACCATTGTCACTTTATCTAGACCGCCATATTTTTTCTTATTTTGTTTCGTTTTGTTAGAACTTTTTTTATGTTTTTGATCTGTCACATAGCACAACGCACCCCTACCCCTTTTTTTCGTGCCGGGTACTGCGCTCAGCCCGACCCCCGATTTCTGCCCACGATAAGTAGTTTTGCACCACTGTTTCTTGCCGAGCGGCACCCACCACCCACCCCGGTTCAGCTCCACATCCAGCCAAACCCCACACACCCGGGCTCCCTCATTGACTGTCTACAACACCATTCCAAATTCTACACCACCACAACCGCCCGTCTCTTTCCTTCTAAACAAATTACTTAAAAGGCTTGAAAAACCCCCACCCCTTCCCCCACAAACCAACCACTAAACACACTTGTCTGGTCTCTCACACCTAGCAGCGTTCTTCCCCCCCCGGTCACGAACCCCTTTTTTCTTTCCTATGGCCTATTAATCCAAATTTGTGAATCATAATTATCACAAATCTTCAACTGGACCCCTGGTCCAGCAAAGCCATGCTACCGGGTAAGGTACAAGGCATTGCCAACACGCATCCCCTGCAACACCATGACTGACCGCCCCTCCAATTCACACAGTAGAAGGAAGAATGGTGTCCAAAAGTGTTAGTTTGCTCTTAAAATTAACTCTTACTGTTGCTCTGAAACAAACCTATTCCTTTCCACAACTATTACTTAATTAATTAATTGGAACACAATGCATTTGTGGCCACGGCCATTTCTCGCGACCCCCCCATGAATAGAATTGTCATCATGGGGACCCTCGGTGGATGTTCCCTGCTACTTAAGCCCTTGCTAAATCCTTCCTCCACTTGTGTTAACCGAAATGCGGTGTCGTTGCAATAGGTTATTGCCCTTTCCTGTCCACATACTGGTAATGCAGGGATGGGTATAGCCGGTTACGGAAAACAGACACCACCAGCAAATGCCTCCTGAGACAGTAGTATTTGGCGCTGTGGCTCTGTAACCCATAATGGGCCACGCACCTTCTTTCAATATTTACTTGTCTGGCGGATGCGCGTGCCGACCACTTTTAACCCAGCCCCTCTGGCCCCTAATGTAAGCGCATTAGGCAGGGGATCACTCAATTTGAGGCCGCTGTGCGCCTCCTCACGGTAGTGAGTTTCTAGGGACAGCCGGACTTATCACCAAAGAGATGATTCTGTCTTCAAATAAAAACAACAACAAAAGGAAAAATTTAAAAAGAAAGACAAAGTAATAAGAAACTGTCCCCGAAGCCCAGAAAGCCCCCCAGCAAGGTCTGGTGGCACAACGCCTCTAATCCAAGAGGATTCTATGAGTTAAGGCCAGCCTGGGTCCACAGAGTGAGTTCCGGACAGGCAGGCACTCACATAGCGCCATTGGTTGCTTACTTCTTTTTTCACCTGTGGGTCCTGCCCTTGGCAAGGTTGATCCGGTCCCTTCACTATTCACGCAAGGCCAGAAGATCATCTGCACTTTTTCAGATCCTTACATTTATTGACTCCCTTAAATCAGTAGCAAAAACTCCAGTTATGAACGCCCACAGCAACACAAATCATTTTTCATGTTGGCGCCGGGGGCCCCGAACGTCACTACCAACATGTGAGGAACAGCATTAAAGCTGTTATCTTAATGCCATCATAATAGTAAGTTTAAGAACCCAGTCACCCCTCTCCTACTGGCGACCCGATCCGACCCACCCACTGTCATCCCCAACAAAACGCAACCCAACATTTTACAAAAACTCCCCCGCGCCCGTTGTTGTGTGTGTTGTGTGGTGTGTGCCTCTCTTGGGTGTGTGTGTGTTGCTGTCGGTTCGCGGCTGCTTGCAGCCGCCCCAAGCCAGTGTCCTACTCACTCCAACGTGACCTTGCTCCTAAGTTGCCTGGCAGAAGGGCGGTCTTAGAATCAAAACCACTACTAGCACCAGATTTTGCCGCTGAGTGTTCAGTGACCCAGCCACGCCAAGCTCAGTCTACACTGTGATATTTCCCCAGAGCGATCCAAGTTTCAAAAACAACCTCACTCACATACCGGCAACCTTTTCGAATTGGTGGGTTTTGTGACGGGGAAAAACAAAAAAAAAACCGGACTTCAGATCGCCACGCAAGGGACCGTTTCCTGCTCCAGACCCTCAGCCACCACACCTAGCACAGATGGTGCATAGGAGTGGGCCTGGCACCAGGGGGGATGAATTTTTTGGCAAGAGGATCTGGTTTGTGAGTGAGACTAGTAGCCTTTATAGGGGTCCTCCTACGGTCAGTTTGCGACGCCATCGCCACGCTATGGCCAGGTTCCAGCTGCCGCACCAGAAATGCGTCAGGTCTGGAGTCCACGATCTGCACAAGAACTCACCAACACACTTGCTTGTTGCTTTCCCCGGTGGCCTTGAGCCTTCATCAAGCCAGAAACTATTTAAAGAGCGGCTGGGCGTCGGCGCGGCGCTCAACTTGGTATCGGTTTTTAGCAGGGGTGGAGTTTTAGTGTCTCTTTCCATAACCCACATCATGCTCATCCTTGCATACATTAATACCTCCTTTTACTCAGGGCATCACCTACCCTTCTCAGGTTGCCTAGGTCTCCAATGACCTGGTCTTAAAACCCCACAGCCTCAGTGCGTGACGGCCATACAGGCGTTACGGGCTTCTGGAATGTTCCGCTACCGAAAAATTCGGAAAGCGTAAAAAAGACATTCGACCGCGCAGGACCAGCCTGCTCCTTGGTTACAGTTGGCGGAGAAGCCTCCTGTCGAGAACACGGGAGCAACAGCCAGAGGCGTGGACACCTGGGCGGGTCAGAGGACCAAGCCCCGCAGGCCACGGAGCCGCTTGCCCGTGTCCTCAGGTGACGGCGGAGAGGAGCGAAGAGCCCCCGGGGCATCAAGGGGTCGATGAAAACAGGTTAATCCAACTAATGGTCTCTGGATATACCAGGCAGGGGCACAAGTGGGCGGAAAGGGCAGGCCCCCCCGCCTGTGGGTGGTAGGCGTTTAGGACTAGGGGGCAGCATTCCAGCCACACCCTTACACACGGTAGGTGACTGAGGGATGCTGGGAATAACCTGATGGAACGGCTGCTTTCATACGCTAACAGGCGGCACCCTTAGTCCACCTGTCCACTGGGCTTTGAGACCTAACTTCATGGGAAATCGCGTTGCACTATTTAAGTCAGGGCTTGTATTGTGCTAGAGTACACAAGATACAATCCCTTAATGTATTCTCACCCAAAAGAGGGCTGCTAACTTTCAACCTGTATTTTCCAGTTTTTCTTTCTTTTGATGATTTTTCCATCTCATTTCTCTATCTATCTATCTATCCTATCTATCCTATCTACGCAGGCATGCCTCACCATTACCCCCTGTCGTATACCACAGACGCTCCAAGCCGGACCCAACGCTCGGAGGCTTGGTTTTCTCCCACCCCATGAGTTGCAGGCCCCACCAGCAACCACCTCCTAGGCCTGTCCCCGGCTGGTGAACGCTGTTTACCCCACTGAACATTCTCACTGGCCCAGTTTCGATTTTTAGGTTGGTAAGCATCAATATTCGGAACCGGGAGAGTACACTGTCACCGTCTTCCCCCCACACAGAGGCACAGGCTCATTACACGATTTCTGTTGCCACGCTACTGTGAAAGTTGAAGGGGCGAAGCCATTACGATCTGTGTACAAGCCAACCGACCCAGGGTCTTATTTACACGTCTAGGCATTCCGCGACACCACCACCACCCAAGTGCCACCTTACAATGTACTCCTAAATCTGACTATCTGCCCTAACCTCGGCTCTCTGTCTTCAACTATTTGCCGCCCCACCTTCCCACAGATAGAATTTATCATTCTTAGGCTGGAGGAAGAATTGACGACCCAGAACTGACCGCAAACCTTTCTCCACGCTCACGGCACTGGCTAAAAAAAACAAACAAGTTTAGATGAGCATAGCCAGTACACGCCTGTAATTTCCGCACTGGGTGGTAGAGGGCCGGAGGACCAGGAGGGGAACTACATAGCAAGACCCTGTCCAAACACAACTAATAAAGTAATAAAGATTGTATCTGGACTGGGGCGGTCTCGTTCGGATGGTAGGGTCGTGTCAGCATGTACACAAGCCCTGGGTCCATTCTCAGACCACATACATCACACACCCCAGTTAGCGCATGTATCCCAGCACTCAGGGAGGCAGGGACAAGGAAGAATCTCTTGGAGTCAAGGCCAGCTTGGCTCTATCACAGTGGGTACAGGATAGCAATGGCTATGCAGATAAGTTTCCTTCTCTAACAACCTAAAACGTAGAAAATAACAACATGAAGTTTTAGGTCTTCCCTGCCACCATGGCTTGGCTTGCCGGTAGATGGCATTTGACCGGTACAACCTTAGTGGCTTCATCTGGTCGACTGGCCGCGTACAGGAGAGGGCAGGGGACCGGCTCAATGCATTGTGCTTATGGATTGCTCCTACCGCCGCCTGGATTACACATCCTAGAGAACACTGTCCTCTGCATCACAGACACACAGTAAAGGCGCTTCAAGGGCTGACACCTTAGTGTAACCACAGTTTATGGCTCTATGAACCACTTGAAGGTTCCTGGTATCCACTAAGGACCTAATTGGCTAACTTACTTCTGAATCTGCCTACGTTCTCCAGACTTCGCTAGCGCCACTATGGAATGAAAAGTTTTCATAACGACAAAAAGGTGGTGTCTGGGACTAAGCTAAACCTCAGACTTACGTAACGTCCACATCTACTAGTCCCAAAGACCAACTCCTGAAAACGTTCCCATTAGACATCGAGGATTTAACATAATAAGCAAAATTAAGTTTTTATTTGTGTTTTATTTCAACAACTAACTTTTCACAAATATTCATCGGCACATGGGACCAAGCGCTACCCAATGACCACCCAATCCGATGTTTTTAGCAGTTCTCGTACACTCTCAGTCGTGATACTCTGATTGCTTCTTCTCCCTCCCGGTATCCCGCACAACATGATTGTTTCACAGGGCAAAGCCTGTGATACGCACTTGACCCCTCCGTCAAGGGTGCCCCCACAGATTCCACGGCCTCTTCTTGCTGGTAACATCTTAGGGTCTTCCCCCAGCCCCCGAACTGGGACATATGTTGCGTCTTGTTCCATCATCAAGCCCTCTCCCTGCTCGGCTCTGCACTGAAAACCTTCCTTGGAATCGGGGAGGGAAAAAGGACATCGGCTTTCTGTGGTCATACTGCTCACCCTGTCGGAGGTTTGTTCAAGGGTGTGAAAGTAAAGAAAGATCTGGATCCTCTTCTGATCCAGGCATCCTGCTTAGGGTGGGTGGTGGTGCTATTTTCAACACAGTGGAGCACTCGCGACCGGCGCTGCCCACCGACCCAGCTGGAGCACTCCAAGGGGCCCACCACACAGTGGAGTACTTAAAGCTCCAAGGGCGCCCCACAACGTGGCGCCACTCCAACGGGCACAACATGGGGATGCACTACCAATCTGGGGCCCCCACACGTAGGGAGCACTCCAAGGGGGGCCCCACACCACCGTGGGATGCACTCGCCGTTGGGGCCCCCACACTTACATTGGGCCACTCCATTGGAAGGTGCCTGCACAGATGTGGACGCCTATCCGACTGGTGTGTGTCCCTATACAGTTTGCATGCACTTGATCTGAGGCCCCTCTGACCCCATAGGCTTTGAATCGGGCTTTCCTCCACAACCCCCCTTGAATCCACAAGGACAGGAAGTCAATCCGATGGAAGGACAGTGATGCTCTGAAGTTCTTCACGGGACATCACTTTGCATGTGCCTAGATGCTCCTGGCTGGTAATGAAGAGCATCCTTTTCCTCCATTACTTTGCCGTGTGCCTTGAGGGACAAGATGTGCAAGCAACTGGGTCTTTCTAGTCTGGTTTGGTGTACTAGGTTGTTTTGGTTTTACAGGTCTATTTCTAACTAGTTGCAGGAGTTGTGTTGTCTCCTGCTTGTTATTGTGGCATTCACCACATAAATGCTTGATGGGCCCTGTGAAGGCCAGGACAGCGACCCATCTTAAACTGGAGTAATCCTAGTATGGTTGCGAGCCGACGAGTGGCTTGGGGCTGCGGCATACTCAATTGAAACCCGGGTCCTCCAGATGGATATGACCCATGTGCTGTTAACCGACTGTGCCTACTCTCGTCCGCTACTGTTTTTGCTGTAAGCAAGGCTCCCCTTTTGGGTCGTTGAACGTCAGTGTCTACTCCTCGTCACTGGCGGAACCGCACGTAAACATGTAGCTATCATGCCGCTGACACCTTTACTTACTGTTGTTAACTTTTTATTCTGCTCAGCAACATGCTCAATCAACAAACTTCGAAAACTATCCCAATCCAATCTCCACCTACATATTTAATTCTCGCCACACCCTAAACACTTTCGCCGCCATGTTGTGTTAGTCTCGTTAGTACTGTTGTGTGGATTTTACACATCTGTTCACGGAATCCCTCTCTGCGGCTTAGAGAAAGTGTCTATCCTAGCGCGCGTTTCTTTGTCCGCACTGCCTCTTTGTCTCTAGATTTTCCGGCTTGATGTAGTTGATTAAGGGTGTCTCATTATTTGGATTTGGATGAGCTTTAGATGCTGGCTGCCACTCGCGAGCTGCCTAACGTGGATGCCCTTGTTCTTCAACCCGACCTCAGTCACCGGGCTCATTAGGGGGAGGCCACACCAAAGCCGATGGCGTTGACTTACCTGTGGTAATTGAGGAATCATTTCTCTAGGCTCGCTGCATCAACTTCCCACTTCTGTTTCGCCACCACTGTTCTTTATTAGACGTGGAACAACTCCTGATGCTTGTCGTCGCCAGCCTGTACTTTTCATTCTGGATTCCCTTCCTCGCCCCTCTGCCCTACGGGTTATTGAAAGGTGGCCGGACTGTGATATTAAGTGTGTGCCGTGTGTGCTGTGTGCCCTCCCCACCCGCCATGGCTGTGGTCTGTTTTTTTGTCGTGTGGTGGGTATTGTGTGGTTTCGTATGTGGAGTTTTGAGGGACATGACCTCCCGTGGGACAACGGGTTCGCATGTGTGGAAAGACAGATTGCACTGGCGAGTCAGCGCGGACCACTTCAATTTCTTTTGCATTGCGCTCCGCATGGTCCGCGGGTTATCAGGAGCGATGCCTTAATCCTTGGTCTCCGCGCGTGGCTTGAGAGCTAACGCCTTCTTTACCACTTCGAGCAAATTTACATCCTAATAACGTCCTCAGAAAGTTCATCGAAGAATCTTACACAAGTGCTTCCTATTTGCCCCTGTTTTGTCTTGTGGGCACACTCATAGCTCTGACGCAGCGCAGCCTCTCCCCGCACGAACCGGTCTGCCCGAAACTTGTTAAAGAGGATAGGCGGATCATCGCTGCAAGCTGTGCTTCACGTCTTTCTTTTTGTTCTTGTTCGCTTTCTTTGGTATTTTTGATTTGTTCGTTCTTCTTGTTCCCTTCTTCTTTCTTCTTCTTTCTGCGCTTTCGTTCCTTTCTGTTCTTGTCGTCTTTGTTTTTGTCGGTTTTTTGACGAGGGCGCGGCTGATGGGTGTTTTGTTTCTCTGTTGTACCCGTTCCATTGGCCTGTCCTGGACTTCACTTTGAGATTTTTGTGAATTAACGCTCGGGTCTTAGAATAACTCAAACGCTCCCTGTCCTGACTTCCTTTTGTACCTCCAACGTGTTGGGAATAACGGCGTAAAGTGCCCCACCACACCCGGCACCGCCTTGCTGCATTTTCTCCGCATCCCATGCCTCCCCCGGCCCAGAAGTACGCTGCTGATGCTCGGGTGACGAGTGGAGGGATTTGTGCATCCGCCCTGTTCCAGGCGGCATGCCGTCCCGGAGTTGCACCCACAAGGTTTCTCCTGCCCCCCCTGGTGTCACAGCCCCCTGAGATCCTTTTAATGGAAGGCTGCGACCGACAACCCGAGAGAAAGCAAACCGGTGTTTGCTCTAAAGCTGCCATATTGTGTGTTGGTTCTCAAACTATCTGCGTTTCTTAAGGCATTTGTTAGTGTTGAGTCCGATTAGGTTTGTGGTGGAATTTCTAGTCGTGGTTGTTAGTTTGTTTTTTTTGTGCTTGTCGTTGTGTTCATGTTTTTGTATTGACGCTACTTCGCCTTTAGGAGTATTTTTTTGATCTTGCTTCTTCCATTCTATCTTCCCTCATCTTGGTTTGATGATTTTATCTGCTTCGCTATCTTTGTTGGATTTTCTTTTTGTTCCGATTCTGTATTTGCACCATCTCAAGGTATTTTGATTTGTGTTCTCCTGTAGGGTATTCTTGTCATTCTGTTGTCGCTTTTCGCTGAGGTTAGCCCTTAACCTGCCTTCAGTGGTATACAATGTCGTCTTGGGCTCATGCCTTTTGACTTGGTAGAACGAAGCGGGTAGTCTATTTTTTTTGGATGTCGTCATCTTTTTTCCAGTATATTCTTAGCCCCAGACCTGCAACCATCTATCGGCCCCCCCCTAGCTAGCCGCACACCGAATGTATACCTTGTAGAAAAATTGTCTCTATTACAACCCTACACCTCTAGAACTATTCTGTTCACCGCTCTTTCCCCTCTTACGTATTCCCCCATTTTACTCTTTTTTTTCTTTTTTATTCGTATTTCTTTTGTTTGGTCGGTCCTAAAATGAGCTTAGCCCATGAAACCTGAAAGTTTTTAGCGACCCTAACAGACAGTATGATTGTCTTTCCAGGCATATTTCTCGTTGAAAGCCTTAAAAATACACAGGGCACGCGAGAGAAGCCCAGGACCGCCTAGCACGCACCACGATCCCGTGTCTTGCAACCCAGACCTGGAGTATTGCTTAAGGACGAATTTCATAAGAAAACTAAGGAGGAGGACGCAGAATATGCTCTAAGCATTTTGCCAAGAGATGAGAGAAGCTGAACACCAGTTGCACGAACATAGCTGTCCCCCGGTGAATGCTACTTCTACGTCCAGGTTTAAAACACGAGGTAGTCTTTAAGAGTAAAAAACCTAGGGCCAGGTGGTGGTGGGCGCATCATGCCTTTAATCCAGCACCTGGGAGGCAGAGGCCAGGCAGATCGCTGTGAGTTCAAGGTGCAGCTGGTTCTACACAGCAGTCCAGGACCAGCCAAGGCTACTCAAAGAGTAAGTAACCTGTCGCATAAAAACCACAATTAACAACAAAAAAAAACAAATATATAAATGGAGGAACCAAGGGATGGTGCCGATAACAATGAGATGTAATATGAATAAATTAATAAAATAGCTTTTAAAAAGGTCAGACCCTGGTGGCAGGGGCGGGAGGGCGGGAGGTGGGGGGGGGGTGTTGGTGGAAACTTTCTTTCCTTTAAGGAAGATTGTCTTTCTGTCAGAGGCCAACAATGTGGTTATGCAACACACACAACCACAACACCACCACACACACAACCAGCAAACACACAAACCACATCTGCACACACACACATCTCACCGCACACACACTACGCACACCACACCACCACTCACGCACACACCACTCACGCACACATAAAAACACACACACCACTCAAGCAAACATGTCTCACACACAACATAACACAAACCACACACACGCTACGCACCACATTCACACAAGAAACTACACAACACACACACAATGCTCACGCTACACAATACACACGCACAGATCACCGCACAAATGCACATCACATGCTCATGCACACATGCACACTCACACACACATAGCTTCACCAGGCTGGGCATTGTCTCTACATTTCATTGCCTCGGCAGACTTTACATCAGCGAAGTACCACAGTCACAGACCCCTAGAGTCTTGAGGGGTCCAGGATACTCTTCGCAAAGTGATATGCTTTGTCAGCCTGTTTCTCTCAGGAGCAGCTACCGACAGTATGTGTGGTTTCCACCTTGTCTGTGTGGAGGGAGCAGCTGCCCTTCCTCCAGCGTAGCTTCTACGTGCAATGGGAGAAAGAGCGGATTGGCGAAGGCTTCTCAGCGCAGGCCTAGGCAGCCAAGTGTGAAGGAGGAGGCAGCCTTGGCGTTGCCCTAGGGTGGATGTGGCTGTGGGAGGCATCGCGCTGTGGGTTCAACTGCAAAAAAAAAGATCTGGAGAGAAGAGGGGAGTTTCCCCATGGTTCTGGGCTGCCCTCCCCAGTGCTCGGCGATTAAAGGTGCTCTTGTGTGCCATCCTTGCCAGCTGGGGGTCTGTGTCTTCAAAAGTGTTGCCTCACCTCTTTTAACTTGCTGTCTGAGGTTGTCAAACACGTCAAGCCATTCTTAACAATCAGTTGCACCACAAATAGCACTGCCTCCATTCACTGAAGAGAAACACCACCACGGTGAGATGGACTTGCACGACATGCTCCCAAGGCGGGGCGCTGGCTACCAGTACTGAGAGGGCCAGGGGACTGTCTGACCCCTCACTTAAGTTTTTCATGTGCACACTGTAAGCAAGAGTGGGTTTTTCACCTGGCCCTAGGACAGTAGTATCGGTAGGTTGCTGTTGAGCCTCCACGCAAAGTGACAGGGCCGCTGTCATCTGATATAAATACCTGGGACTCCTCAAACACAGTGCAGGGGCGAGGAATGGCTGGATGGGAGGTGTCTTGGAAAGTTGTTGGCTTCCTTACTCAGGCAGTGTTCCCTGTCCCTGGGGACAGGCGCGAGCAGGACCACCACAGAGAAGGAATGCCTCCCCAGCGGACCAATGGCTCTTTATTGCTTCAGGGTTATATCCTACCTCTTCCCAGCCTCTTGGCCTGCTGGGGTCTGACCTTGCCCTTCACCAGCCTGACCCTGTGCTCTAGACACATTCGGCTTTACTTATTTCTTTGTGAGTGCTTGTCTCTTTCTGTGGTTCTTGCTCCTGGGATGGGCTTCCAGAGGAGAGTCTCCTTCAGCAAGGCTACAGAAGGATTGAGCAGGGTTTGAGCCGCAAGTGTTGGGGAGGTGGTGGAATGGTGGAAGTCGACAGAAAAGGTGTTGGGGTGTGCATGGAGTAGCTGAGCACCGTTCATAGATCATGGCAAGAGATGTGCAAAGAAAAAGATTCCCTACCATGGGCATGTGAGCCTGACAGCTGCGTTTTAAATTCTAGGCATTCATGGTTGAAGAGATGGAGGAGAACAAAATCCATAATGATCGTCCTTGATCATTATGCGCCGTTGTGTACACACTTCATGAGCAAAAACATGCCTAATGGCAATAAGAAAACCAGGAACCCCTGCACGACAACTAGTGGCTATTTATTGTGCGGCACTTGCTGCTGCGCCTTGAAATTGAGTTGGTCCTGGCCCTACATGGTGGAGGGGGAAAAACTGTAACTGCACGTGTGCCTTCTGACAACCCTCCCCAAAACACACACCACCCACAAATACACACACACACACACACACACAGTCACTAAAACGTGCCGCATAGAATTGTTAAAATACATTGTACTGAAAAACCAACATTTCTCTCAATTATAAAAAGAGAAAACATGTCCCAGAGAAAGGTTGGGATGCCATCTCGCTTGGAGCTAGAGGCTTTGTCTCAGGGACACCAGGCTCTAAGCGCTTGCTTGCTCTCCGGCCTCCAGGATTTATGAAGAAAGCAGCAGTAAATTTCTCTACTCTTTCCAGCGAAACACCTTCCTCAAGCTTCGGTGGTCGCAGACTTACAACAGGCAGTGGGCTAGGGTGGAGATCGGGCTCTTCAGAACCGGGTGGCTGTAGGAAGCCAAAAGTAGGGTCATTCCGGGGTCTGTGGTCGCTGCGCAGGGAGGCCATCAGGGGCCCACTGGGGCCAGGGGCCAAACACCTGTGAGAGATTCCAGGCACCGCCTGACCTCATTCTAGCCTGACTTCAAGTTACCGCTGGCAGGGGAAGCAGGGTTAGAGTGCCAGAAACCGATCAAGGCCGGGTGGAGGGTGGGGGGAATGAGGGGGGGGGGAGGGCGAGGGCTGAAGCTTCTTTGGATGCCAAGTGACCGAACAAGCTCCTCACCCCCGTTACACCAGCATCATCTCTCTTGTGAACTACCATTCTGGCCCCACGTCATGTCAATTTTCTTCTTGTTCCTTTATTTTTTAGAGCTTCTGGGGGGGAGATGCGAGTCCAGGGAGTTGGAAATAGAAACATTTTTTTCTTTCCACATGAGCCTTCAGATACAGTCTCAAACTATTCATTCGGGACTGACCTGGCCTCTTCATACATCCTTCACACGCATAATCTAAGGGGGTGGATCTATGTGTTTTGTTGCTGCTCAGGAACAATCGCTCAGGCGGCCCATTAATTTACGGCACGTGGCCTTTAAATTGGTTAACACGTTGAAGCCGAAAGGGAAGGGGCCCGACAAAGGCGACGTGAATGAGCCCCGGACTCACACAAAAAATTCATGCAGACGTTCAGAGCTGCCACTAACAAGGAGGGTGGGAGTAGTTTCGTTTGAAAACGAGGGTGAAGTTCACAAATTGTGTTCCCTTGAGATGTCCCATCAAGCAATCGGTCCGCATTGACAGCTGCCCAAAGAAAAAAAAAAGTTTAAACCTTCAACTCAGACCTGCCTTGCTGGAGTGTCTTGAGTCTCCTTTTTAATATTAATGTTTTTTTGGTGTGTGTGGGTTTTTTTTTTAACTTTTATTGAATGTCTGTGATTTACAGTCATGCACCAAATCCCTATCCTCTCCCAGTAAATAAAACAAACAAACAAAAAAACTCTTGTCACAGAAGTTGTAGTGTATCAGCAGATAGCCTTTTGTCCACATGTTTACTTTCAAATGTTCATTGTTAGATCATGGGTCTGGTTGGAGGCCTACACTATCGTTACCGGATCCTCACTGGGACTGCTGTTGGATATCCTGTTGTTGCCGTGTGTCAAGGAGATTTTTGATCTTTGAATCTGCAGGTCTGGGCCCCTTCATGTGTTCCAGCAAGTCATACATGGGTAGATGTTCACTCAGAGCCCTGGATCAGAGCCCGTTCCCTTGTTCTTAGGGCAGGGCAGGTTCACCCATTCCCATGTCCTCAGGGCAGGGTTTGCTCTCCTGCTCCCATGTCATCAGGGCAGGGCCAGCTCACCCACTCCCACGTCATCATGCCATGGCTGGCTCACCCGTTCCCGTGTCATCATGCCATGGCTGGCTCACCCGCTCCCATGTCATCATGCCATGGCTGGCTTACCCACTCCCATGATTAGCAGTGTTTTAAAGTACATCATCCTTAAAGACCTTAGCATTTTAATTTTAAATGCTTTTAAAATTCGTTCCATTCATCTTGTGTTTGGAGGTGTGTCATCCCCCACATGCGTGCCACAGCCGTCCTGTGTCTCTTTTCTGCTTTCTACCATATGTACCCTGGGAACCAAGCTCAGGCCATCAGGCTTGACACAAAGTGCCTTTTCCCATTGAGCCGTCTCATTGGCCTGGAATTTAGTATCTTAAACTTAGTAGAGTAATTAAAAAGAGGTAGGCATTGGGGAAATGATAAATTGTTAATAAAAATTAGAATCTGATAATCTATATATTTTCACCTACTTACAGACTGTTATGGAATCTTCAGGCTGATGAATCTGAACTTCTAACATTTTTTTGGTATGAAATCTGGAAGTTACTATTACCTTTTTAAAATTGTATAATAATAGAAAGATGACTCAGTGGTTAAGAGACCGCTGCTCTTCTAGAACACTGAGGTTGTGTTTCCAGTGCCCAGAAGGCAGCTCAAAACCACCTATCTCCAGTTTTGATAATCCAGTGCCCTCTTCTGGCCACCACAGGCACTGCATACAAGTGGTGCACAGATGTACATGGAGGCAAACGTTCATTTATATAAAAAATTGTGTTAGGGCCAGGCAGTGGTGGTGCACACCTTTAATCCCAGCACTCGGGAGGCAGAGGCAGGTGGATCTCTGAGCTCCAGGCCAGCTTGGTCTACAGAGTGAGTTCCAGGATGGCCAGGGCTACACAGAGGAACCCTGTCTCAAACTCCCACTCTCTCAAATGTGTAATAAAATAAATGCACAGACAGGGTCTGTCTGGCCTGGAACTTGATATGTAGACCAGAATGATCTCAGGATTCCAGAGATATGTCTGCTTCTACGTCTCAAGTACTGGGACTAAAAACATTTGCCGTCATGCCCAGTCTACAAGTGTATTTTTAAAGCAATCACCTGTGTTTACATATGCCAGTGGGTAAGGATTTCTGTCTCTGTGATGAGTAGGTATAAAATCCCAGATATAGGCTGGGCTGTGGTGGCGCATGCCTTTAATCCCAGCACTTGGGAGGCAAAGGCCGGCGGATCGCTGTGAGTTCGAGGGCAGCCTGGTCTACAAAGTGAGTCCAGGACAGCCAAGGCTACACAGAGAAACCCTGTCTTGAAAAACCAAAAAAAAAAAAAAAAAAAAAAAAAAAAAAAAAAAAAAAAAAAAAAAATCCCAGATATAATGTAATGACAAGGTAAAACAGTAATGACTGGTTCTAGCTCTTACTGACTCTTTGTTGTTTGGTTTCTGTCTTGTTTTGAGGCAGGGTCTCAATGTGGAGCCCTGGCTAGCCTGGAACTTGTTATGTGTAGGCTAAGCTGACCCCAACCCAGCCTCTGTGCCTGAGCGCTGGGACTCAAGGTGTGGGCCATGATGCCCCCCAACTCTCACCAATTCTTGCTGTGTGCTAGGAGCAGGACAGAGCTTTAAGCTGTTGTACATTAAAGCCACATGCCCCCCCCCCGAAGGAACCATTGCTTTAATGCATTTTACAGATAAAAGAACGCAGGCCTGTGTTAGAGACTAAACCCAGAATGCTCGCTAAGATATATCAAGGCCTACTGGTTCACTTACTGTACAAATGTGTAAGACAATGTATAAAACACGTAGGGTGCTTGTACCAAGGCAGAGATAAACACTGTTCTTATGAAACATATAGTCTGCTGAGGGGTGGAATCTTTTTGTTCATTTTTGCTTAAAGGACTGTACACGTGAAATTCAAATTAGGGAAAAACAGTGTGCGTGTGTGCGTGCACGCATGGTGTTGGAGATAAAACCCAGGGACTGGCACATACCAGGAAAGTACTTTCCAGCTAAGCTATACTCTCCCTAAGATGGACGTCTCTCTGTGTAGTAATCCTCCTCTCTTGGCCTCCCGGACAGCTGAGATCACAGGCACACACCTACATAACTGGCAAAGAGAAAAAACAAAACAATACATTCTTTTATCAAATTGCCCATAATTACTTTTGAAGGCTGGCTCTTGCTGGTGTCCTATACTTACTCTCTTCGGCTGGTTCTTGCTGGTGTCCTATACTTACTCTCTTCGGCACCCGCCACCATGCCTGGTTTATGCAGTTCTGGGGATTGTTCCCAGGGTTCCTCCACACTAGGCGAGTACTCTAGCAACTGGGCCTTATCCACAGCTAATTATCAAGCCATCTTTTGAGGCATCACCTTTAAAATTTCACTCATTATCATCATCATCATCACCATCATCATCCTCATCATCATCACCACCATCATCATCACCATCATCACCATCCTCATCCTCATCATCATCATCTCATCACCATCATCATCATCATATTATTGAGCCAGGGTTTCTCTATGTAGCTCTGTCTGACCTAGAATTTGCTATGTAGACCAGACTGGCCTTGAACTCCCAGATATCCACCTGCCTCTGCCTCCTGAGTGCTGAGATTAAAGGAGGGGGCTATCATGCCTGGCTCCAGGTCATCCCCCGACCCTGTGTTTTACTTATGAGTTTGCATAAGTGTGTGTGCAGGACAGGGGGAAGCTAGAAGAAGGTGTCAGATTCCCCGGAGCTGGAGTTACAGGCAGTTGTGAGCCCCCAGTGTGCATACTGGGAGCTACCAGCTCTTAACTGATGAGCCATCTCCCCAGCTCCTAAAAGAACCATTAACACCGAGGTTTGAGCCTAGGATTTTGCATGTGGTAGGCCAATGCTTTATGGATGAACTCCATCTTTAGCCCTTCTTTGCCTGTCATGTTGTCACTATTTAGAAGAATACTTGCCTGAACATTCTTGGTGGGAGCAGTGCTTAACTTTTGGGGGGAACTACCAAACTATCTTCAAAGTGACCACAGCGCCTTTTATTTTCAAGCAACAGAATATGAATAGGCCAGGTGGTCACCTATCACCAGCACTGGTTACTGCTCACCCGCTAGACTGTAACATTGTGAAGTACAGGGTTTTCACGTGGTTGTCATGTGCATTCCCGCAGAGAGTGAGGACATTGAGGAGACCTTTGTTTTTTTTTTTGGTTTTTTTTTGTTTTTTCGAGACAGAGTTTCTCTGTGTAGCCTTGGCTGTCCTGGACTCACTATGTAGACCAGGCTGGCCTCGAACTCACAATGATCCGCCTGCCTCTGCCTCCCAAGTGCTAGGATTAAAGGCGTGCGACACCACGCCCGGCTGGAGGCCTTTGTTTTATTTGTTCACTTAGTTAGATTTATGTATTCTATCTTATGTGAGTATCTTGCCTGTATGTAGGTCTGTGCACTTTGTGAGTGTCAGGTGACCAAGGAAACCAGAAGAGGGCATTGAATTCCTCAGAACTAGTGTTAAGACACTTGTGAGCCTCTTGCTGAGTCATTGTTCCAGCCTCACATCTTTTAAGACTTGCAATAATCTTGACTAGAGGAGCACTATAGAATCACTTGAGAGGGCTTTGCACGTACTCCCTGGATGTCATACCACTCGGCACGGTGAGAACGCCTGTCAGATATTTCAAGTGTAATAGAAAAACAGCTCAAAATGGCCTAAAGAGTAAGGAAACCTATTATTTTACATGGTCCAGGTTCAGAGCCATTCAACACAGAGGCAGACCAGCATCACTGACATCCAAGTTGCTCCTTTGCCTGTGGCATCTTCGTGGGCACATGTTTGTTTGTATGTTTGCTGCTCTGTAGTTGCTGCATGGCTGCTGGAATTCTGGGTGGCCCCGCTGGACCAGACAGTGTCTAGTGGGAGAGAAATCTTTCCTAAGGAGCCTCTGCTGATCTTTTCTTACGTCCCAGTGACCTGGAACTACACACATGCCCAAATCTATTCAAATTTAATCACAGGCAAAAGAACTATGAATTCCCTAACTCTGAAATTAGATGTGCCACCTCCTTCAACAGGAACCAAAGGATTGCTTTACTAATGGAGGAGGGGACATGGATGTTGGCCCAGGCAACTAGCAATGTCCTCAATATAGGCTGCGGCTTCGTGAGAAGGGAAAGATTAGGTTGGGTCTCAAAATTGGCTCCCTTGAGCCACTGACATAACACTAATTCTGTATGGCCCAACCAAATGATTCCCAGAGCCTTTTAGATGGGCAGATTAGATGAACGAACAGGGAGAAAATACTAGTTGCCCCAGGTTTAGTCCAGTCACTTAAAATAGCTCATGAAGTTCGGCATCACTAGCTCAGAATGATTAATACCAGTAAATCGGCCCCTGTGAGTGAGACGAATTTGCATAATACAAGATCTTAACCAAATGCCTACTCTTTTTTTTTTTTTTTTTTTAAATCTCTTTCTTTGAGTAATTCAAGTGCTAGGCAACATCCAGGCCCCACCAAAGTCTAAAGTACCTGGCTTCACACACACACTGACAAAGGTGGTCATTGCTGCATTTTCACAGATCGAACAGTTTGGTTTTCGTTTTGAACAATGAAATCAGAGAATATGATAGCTTGCTTTCATTTAAAGACGTTAAAGATTAG
Organism: Acomys russatus; assembly: GCF_903995435.1. Classification (NCBI taxonomy): domain Eukaryota; kingdom Metazoa; phylum Chordata; class Mammalia; order Rodentia; family Muridae; genus Acomys; species Acomys russatus. The sequence continues at coordinate 8,770,776 of NC_067157.1, read as the reverse complement.
AAAAGAGAAAATATGTGCCCTCCATTTTTAGGAGTCATTTATTCTGGACACACAGTGAGAAGTCTAGTACAAGTTACTTACTATAAAGATGGTATTGATAGATACTTAAGATTGGGCCACCTGTGGATGGTGCAGAGCTATGCACAAAGTCATGGGAGAGGATAGCCATTCTCTCTTTTTAAAGTTTGTGTGTGTGTGTGTGTGTGTGTGTAGGTCAGAGAACATCAGGTGTCAGTCCTTACCTTTCACTTTTTGAAGCAAGGTCTCCTGTTCACTGTTTGGTAAGGCAGGCAGGCTGCTCCAGAGAGCATCCTGGGGAACGCCCTGTGTCTGCCTCCTAGTTTACCATGGTAGCCCTGGATTACGGAAGCGTGTGCACCACTGTGTCCTGCTCTGGGTCAGTTCTGGGGGCGCCATCTCATCTCTTTGTGCCTGTACAGCAAACGACTTCCCCTTGGAGCTACCTCCTCATCGCTCTTTTATTCATGTATCTCTTTATTTAGATACAGTATTTTGCTGTGCAGCCCAAGCTGCCCTTGAACTTGAGCTCATCAAATCCTTCTCCTTCCTCTCCACCCTAACTTACCTAGTTATCCAGAGCTTCTCAACCCTCCTAGCACTGTGGCTCTGTAACACGGCTCCTCATGTTGTGGTGACCGCCCCCCCTCCCCCACTGTAAAATCATTTTTGTTGCTCCTTTATAACTGAAATTTTGCTACTGTCATGAATCATAGCGTAAATCTCTGTGTTTTCTGATGGTCTTAGGCGACCCCTGTGAAAAGGTCGTTCAGCTCCCAAAGGGGTCGTGACCCGCACACAGGTTGAGAACTGCTGCCCTTGTCTGTCTGTTTATAGCAGTGCTGGCCTTGAATCCAGGGTCTTACACATGGTAGGCAGCACTGTGTCATTTGCAGATGTGTACTGTTTCAATCTATAGAGGTATTATGTTCCCTTAACCAAACTCCTGTTGGTAAATACTTCGGTTTTGGCCTTGGCTGCTTATGAACAATGTTGGAAAGAGTAATTGGAGCATATACTACCTTGAACACGTGAAAATACAATTGCTGTGTCAAAGGTTGTACCTTTCCCTCAATGCTGTGGCTGGAACCCAAGGTTTCATGACTGCGACCGTTCTACCATTAGGCTGCAAGCCCAGCCCTGAACGTGGTGATGTGTGCTTTCAGAGTTTCGGCAGATAGTGGATTCTTACCATCCAGAGAGGCGAAGACATTTAAACTCCTACTGCAATGCCAATTTCCAGGTCTTCAAGTTGCAGGATTCCAAAAGGAACATGTTCCTATTTGTTTTTTGTTTTTGTTTTTTGGTTTCTCTGTGTAGCCTTGGCTGTCCTGGACTTGCTTTGCAGACTAGGCTGGCCTTGAACTCACAGCAATCCGCCTGCCTCTGCCTTCCAAGTGCTGGGATTAAAGGCGCGCACTGCCACTGCCTGGCCACATGTTCCTATTTGTAAAATATTTTTATTTATTAATTAATTAATGTGTTTCTTTGTTTCTTTTTAGGCAGGGTTTCTCTGTGTAGCCTCGGCTGTCCTGTAACTCACTATGTGGATCAGCCTGGCCTCCAACTCACAGAGATCTGCCTGCCTCTGCCTCCCGAGTGCTGGGGTTAAAGTTGTGTGCCACCACCTGGCTTACATTTCTTTCTTAATTGTCTATGTATCTGTGGTCAGACAAAAGCATTCGGAGCTTGGCTCTCTTCCACTGCCAGACTTCCAGTGATCAAATTTAGGTTGTTAGATTTGGTGCCTTTGCTCGACATAGTCTCACCAGCCTAGGCTATGTGTTCTCTCTGTCTCTCTGTCTCTCTCTGGCTCTCTCTCTTTATCTATTTTATTTTATGTGTATAGGTGTTTTGGCTTCACGAGCATGACGTGCCCTTGAAGACCAGAGGAGAGTGTCAGATCCCTTGGGAGCGGAGTAATGAGGTTTTGAGCTACCTCGTGGGTGCTAGGGACCAAACCTAGGTCCTCAGGACAAGAACAAGAGTTCTCATCCACCAAGACATCTCTCGAGCCCCTGCCTTTCTGTTTTTTAAAACAACTTTTATTTAATTTTAATATATGTCCGTTGGTGTGGGAGTGTCAGATGTTGGAGTTACAGACAGTTGTGAGCTGCCATGTGGGTGCCGGGAATTGAACCTGGGTCCTTTGGAAGAGCAGGTTCTTAACCACTGAGCCATTTCTCCAGGCCGCCTTCCCGTTTTTTTATAACACAGAGAAACGGCCATGATATGCTATTGAGGTTTTTGTTTTGTTGGCTTTCTTGTTTATTTTTGGTTTTGACACAAACTTTAGGACATGTGCCGAAAAAATTATTTCTTCCTTTCTCAGTCTCCTAGTCTCTTGAGGGATCAAACTAGGGGTCATGTGCATGCGCGGCTCTATTGAGCTATAACCCCGCCCCAATCCCACCGATTTTCACAGTGCAGTTTCAACCTCTCTTCGGGTTCTGCAGATATGACTTGCTCTTCATTCGCACTATTAAAAATATTTCTGACAGCGGGTAGGGTGGCTCAGTGGTAGAGTGCGTGTTTAGCACGCAGAACAGAAAAGAGCGGGATGGAAATGGTGAGACTGAAAAGCAGCCGCCCATCTTACTGCAAGGAAGGCTGTGTGGCTGTGCCCATCGCCCTGCCACGGAGAGGATGCCTTGAGCCCAGGCATCCCAGGCCAGCCTACAGAGACCTTGTCTCAAAAGGAACAAAACAAAAAAGCCAAAAGCTCAAGCCCCTGAAGATCAACCTATCCAGAAAAAGCAGAGCTGGCCGGGCTGAAACAATCTTTAGGCCCCTCAGGCGCGTCAGAAGGCAGCCTCAGCAAGGGTGGTATGTTTGGAGCGTTTCCAGGGGAGGTGACTCCGAGGTACCCGAGCCCCTGCCTGGCCTGGCTTGCAGTCCCTTCCTATAAAGGCTGGTAGCTGCTGCAGTTGCAATTTTCTCTCTAAACTCAACTCCCTTTTGTTGGCTTACATTCCAAGAAAAGGTAATTTGAAAGTACTGCTGAATTTAGATGCGTTTTTTGCTAATTTGTTTTTATTATGCATAGAAATATTGGTATAAAAGGTGTTTCAATTATTTTCTGAGGGAGGGGCCTGTGTATTCTCTGCAGCCACAAAGCTTTTAAATGGAGTTATTTTTCTCAGCCTATAATCGGTCTCCCTTTTAAGTACCCCACCAGCAGAAGTAAGTTTACTGCTCCTGGCACAATGGGCCTCTTCACTTTTTAGGTTTGGGAGACCTGGGTGACCTACGAAAGTTAATTAGAAGGTTAACAAAGACGAAGACAGAGTCGAATCCACCGCCTCTCCTTCAGCCAAAGATGTCATCCATTAATTAGGGAAATCATTCAGGTGGCCTCTATAGAATCCATAGAAAATCTGTCGGTGGCGGCGCACAGTTTTGATCAGACTTTCCTCTTCCCCAGAATGCTACCCTTAATGGTACGAAAAGCAGCGGGCCCGGGTGGGGGGAGAGGGCGCGGGAGGGGGCGGGAAGGATGGGTTTCAGGCGCGGGGCAGTTAACCAGCCGCCCAGCGCCCGCTTTGATTCTCAGGCTGCCCCGCATACTTGGAGCATGATGTAATCCTCATTGAACCCGAGAGCCCAGCGGGCCGAGCGGGAGGAGGGTGGGGCAGCAGCCCAGCAGCTTGCGCTGAGCGGTGCGAAGGGACCATGGGCGTGGTGGGGGCCCAACCTTCGGAGCCTCTTGGGCCCCTCCTCCACGGACTCCTCTCCTGTCCCTTGCAGCCCAGGACTGCGAAGCTGCCAACCGCTCCAAGCAGAGAAAACTGTCCCAGGTGGAGGCTAAGTAGACTTGACCCCCCATCAGTTTGTTTCGTCTCCCCCTCTTCCCCCACACCATTTTCATCTAGAATTTCTGATTTGGACAGTCAAGCCTGCACGGATTCAGTTTGGGGAGTAGGGCATAAAAGGAATGATTTTATTAGTATTTCTCAAACGTAGATTTTGTTTTTGTCGTTAAACCTTTTTATATTCCAAATAATAACTGTGTGCTTTCGAGTTTGGTTTGACTCGATTTAGTACCATCGTCACTATCACACCACCACCACCATAACCACCACCATCAACCCACACCATCAACACCACACCACCACCATCACCACCACACCACCCATCACACTACCATCACCATCACCACCACCACCACCACCAACCACCAACCACCACCATCACCACCACCACCATCACCACCACCATCACCACCATCACCATCACCACCACCACCACCACCACCCACCACCACCATCACACCACCATCACATCACCACCACACCACCACCACCACCATCACCACCATCTCAGACTACTACAGGGCACTACTGCGCAGGTACCCCTTGCCTCATAGGAGACCTTTTTGTAGCTGGTGTGGTTCTGGAAGCTGACACACACACACACACACACACACACACACACACACACACAGTGCCTTGGGTGGCTTCTCTGCCCTAAGGCCTGGCCTCTTGGTGGCATCCTGAAATCCTCCTGCAAAGTTGTTTTATTTATCTATCTATCTATCTATTTATTTATTTATTTAAAAATTCCCCGGGGAGTCCAGGTCACAGTTGTGACAGTAAGCCATGACTGGGGACTAGGGAAGGGTAATTGTATGGATCACCCTGACAGTCCTTGGAATGCCCGGATTCTTTGTTGAAATCTTATTCTGTGGATGTTAGTGACACGCTTTGTCTTCTGGCTGGTGGATGTTGGTCTACTTATGGGTCATCACCTGCAGACTGAGCCTCCTGTGGGTGGGTGCCACCCAAGTCAGTTGAAGAGAAGAAGGGAAATGCTAACTGACCCTCCTAAGAATGAGAAACCATCCTGCCTGAGTAGACTGCTTCCCTCGCTACCTCAACTCAAACTCAAGCCTTGCCTGTTCCTGTGTCTGCAATGACACTGAGTAATTTCATCAAACAGTTTCATCTCTCTTCATTCATTTATCCATCCACCCTTCTGTCCGATTGTTTCTGTCTCCCTGGAGGACTTTTCTGGACAAATATCGATTTTGCGAGTGCACCCTAAAGGCTTATTGTGACAGTTACCTGACCTGTGCAGGCGTCTTTGGGACTGGACAGTGAATGGATGCTGAGTCTCGGGGTGCACGTGGTCTAGGGCATGGCTTTGTGACCCATGGTTGTGATCCCCCTATGGGGCTGTGTAACTGAATGTATGGATTTTTGGCCAGTTTGGCAACAGTTAATAGTTTCCAAAGGAATAGCTGCAAAAAACTCAAAGTCAAATGCATGATGAACCCAGAGTGCTTCCGGGAGGGCGTGTCTGTGTGGTAGCTCCTGAGTTCCCTAAGGCCCTGGTTCTAAACACATGGCCTGTGTGGGCTATCAGGCATGCGATGCCAAAGAATGCTGTCAAACACTCATTGCGGGGCTGGAGAGATGGCTCAGAGGTTAAGAGCACTGGCTGTTCTTCCAAAGGTCCTGAGTTCAATTCCCAGCAACCACATGGTGGCTCATAGCCATCTATAATGTGATCTGGTGCCCTCTTCTGGCCTGCAGGTGTTACATGCACACAGAACACTGTGTACATAATACATACATACATACAGAAATAAATAAATAAATAAATCTTAAGAAACCCACAAAAACCAAAAACCAAAACCAAACAAACAAAATAAAAAACCCCACCCACTCATTGTGTGCTATGAGTTGCAGTGTTTTTAAATGTGCATATAAAGCTTTCCATGTCTGTAGCAGCATAATGGCTTAACTACTGAAAACAAAGGCATCCAGAATTTTCCAGCTGTATTGCTTAGCCTGTAAGTATCAAATTAATACAGTTTAGGATAGTTCTGTTAGATTATTTGGTTATTAAAAGTCCTATTTGAGTTTCAGACTCCCACACTCTTACACAAATTGTCAATGAACTTTTGACTTGAAATTAGGACAGAATTTCAAAAAATAAAAAATAAAAAGTGAAATGACTCTAACTAAACACACTTGTGTGAAGCAGCCCTCCGAGCATCAATAGTTATAACATTGAAATATCAGTCAATTCTGAAAAACACTGAAGATGATCTGAGTCCTGCAGTATCAAACATCTGGCAAGATTTTTATTATTTTTAAGTTTTTAAATTTTTGCTTATGTGTATGTACGTATTGTATGCCTGGGTGAGTGTATGCCACATGAGTGCAGATGCTTGTGGAAGCCAGAAGGGGGTGCCAGATCCCCTGGAGCTAGATTCACAGTACATGGATGCTTGGAACTAAACTCCCATCCTTTGGAAAAGCAGCAAGAATACTTAACTACTGAGCCATGCCCCCAGGCCAAGACTTAAATCTTCATGTGAAAATAAATAAGTACACCTACCTCAATAGTATGCAAATTCACTTTAATCTTTAACAAATGGTAGGATTATATGTATACCAAAAAAATTGTTTTAAATAAGTTTCTTGGGTGCTGGCTAGCTGGCTCAGCTGGTAGAGGCACTGGCCATAAAGCCTGACAGCCTGAGTTTGGAGCTTACATGGTAGGAGGGGTGTCATGACCCCTCCAGTGGAGTCTGTGTGACAAACGTTACCACGGAATCTGAGGCGATGACCCCTATCTGAGGGAGAGCCTCCTGGAAACGGGTCTGATGTTCTTGCCGGGAGCTTCCCTCCTTTTCTCTTACCACTCAGGGTTTTAGACCATCCTGAATGTTTCAGCCTTTGTTTTTACTTTCTTATCAAGGACTTTTCAGACGTAACTGTGTTGCTAAGAGACCCTTAACTTGTAACTGCAGCCAAGGGTCATTCAGACAAGTTTACCACTAAGTTCTGTTCCACTTGTTAATTAAAAACATGGCTAAGAATCAGTCACCGAATGAACAGTTCATATTATGACTTACAAATAAAAAGTTTAAGTAAACTCCAGATAGTGACGAAAGAGCTAAGAAAACAAAACAAAAAACAATTGTCCTGACTCACAGATGTTTTGCATAATGAGAGAACACTGACCTTTGATAAAGAGGGCATATGCACTGATACCAATCTAATGACTTATGAATGATTGTTCAAGATTGATGACAACAGTATTACACTGCATCCTGTATTTTGAATTGTATGGAAAAAAAAAATGTGTAACCATGAAAGAACATTCTTGTTTCAAGAGATATGTATAAAAACCTGGCCCATTTGCCTATAAAATACACTCAAATTCAAACTGCACCCCTGGGTTTGTTTCTGCTTGTCACTCGCCTATCTTTCGCCCACTGATGCTTTGACGCTTCGAGAACCCCCGTTCCCAAGGACCTATACCCAACTGAGATGGTCCACGGCAAAGGGGAAACCAAATCCCTCAAGTTGCCCCTTCAATCCCACACATTCAGTGTGACCTTCTCCCACCACACAAATTAACTCCAATAAATAAATGTAAGACTTTAACATTTTTATTTATGATTTATTATCAATAAATGCTTTCTTTACACACCTATTTTATATACCCAGAGCTGTATAAAAATTTCTCTGATGAAAATGGGTTGTGAGTGGAAAAGTTTTAAAACTTTATTTAGTCTTGGGAGCTGGAAAGATGTCTCAGTGGTTAAGAGCACTCGTTGCTCTTGCAGAGGACCTGGGTTCGAATCCCAGCATCCAAACAGTGGCTCACAACCATCTGTAATTCTAGCCCCGCTGTGTCAAGTGCCCTTTTCTGATCTCTGTAAGCACCTTCACATACGTAGTGCACATACAGTCACATAGGCAAAATACTCATACACATAGAATAAATTTTTTTAAAATTAAGAGCACAGTCTAGGATAATTTGGAATGCACCCCCTCCCTCACAAAAAGCCCCTAGTTTAGATTGACTCAACAGAACTGCTAGAAATAGGAGCTTCACCGGCATCTCTGGTTAAGAACTTAGAGGAGAGGAAATAGAGAAAGGCCCCATCTTTTTAGAGACCGCGTAAGGAACAATGGACCGGGTGCTGGTAGAGCCACCGAGTAAAGGCCGTCGCGGTGAGGCCTTAGGAGCAGGCTACTGATTAGTGTTCCTACAGGGTTTGCCGAGTCCTCGCACCGCTTTAGGGACTTGATCTGACTGGGACAGTGAGGCAATTAAGATAGACACACAGGCCGGGCGTGGTGGTGCACGCCTTTAACCCCAGCACTCAGGAGGCAGAGGCAGGCGGATCGCTCTGAGTTCGAGGCTAGCCTGGTCTACAAAGCGAGTCCAAGATAGCTAAGGCTACACAGAGAAACTCTGTCTGGAAAAAAAACTTAAAAAAAAAAAAAAAAAAAAAAAAAAAAAAAGACACACAGACACGCCCACCAGTGGGTTGGGCTCTTTGATGGAGAAACTGCCCACATGTTTACTCTATTCAGTTGAACAGGGCGGCAGGGTTATTGCATACAGCTGAACAGGACGAAGCGTTATTACGCACAGATAAACAAGGCAGCGGGGTTCTTGTGTACAGCTGAACAAGGAAGTAGGTAGGGTGGGGTGGGGCCGCAAACGTTCTTGGGGGGGGGGGATGTGTTCTGTACATACTATCACCATCCAAACATGGACCAGACCAGAAGGCTTTGTCATCCCTCTGAGCATCTCCCTGAAAAGAAGGCTTTGCCCCATCCTTGGGGCTGAGGCATTGGAGCCCTTGACGTGGCCGTGGCCATGTCAACAATGTCCACAAAGTGAGTCTAGGATGGCCAAGGCTACACAGAGGAACCCTGTCCCGAAAAACCAAAAAAAAAAAAAAAAAAAAAAAAAAAAAAAAAGCGCATGCTCACAGCTAAGAGCCGAATGTGGCCTTAGCTTGAGCGCATTGATCTCATATTTATCCAGGAGATATTTAGATGAGGCAAGATTTTGTTTTGTTTTGTTTTTCGAGACAAGGTTTCTCTATGTTATCTTGGCTGTCCTGGACTCGCTTTGTAGAGCACGCTGGCCTCGAACTCACAACGATCTGCGTGATTCTGCCTCCAGACTTTTGGGACTGGGCCGCAAGAGGGTGTGATTTGGAATGACAAAAAAGGAATATTGCATACTGATTGTTAGGTCTCCAACCGGGGACAAAAGGCTGAGTTAACGTTATCAAAGCAGGCCTGGCCACCAGGTTCTCCCAGCATCCCTCAGTCCCTACCTGTTACAGGGTGTGGCTGGCATGCCCGCCCCCTTTCCTAAACTCCTCCACCCCAGGGGCTGGGCTGCCCTTCCCCCACTTGCTCTTCCCTATATAATCCAGCCATCTTGGTTGCCTGGTTTCATCTTCCCTTTGTTCCCCTGGCTCCCTCTCCTCTCCTCCTTCCCCTAACACAGCCTGGCTCAGGGGCTTGGCCACTCTGGACCCTCCCAGGTGTCCCCGCCTCTGGCTGTGTGCTCCCTTTTCTCTACAATGAGGCTTCTCCTTCACTGTAACCTAGGAGCAGGCTGTCCTTTCTTCTAATTTCTTTTTTTTTTTTTTTTTTCACTGCTGGCTTTGTTTTTTAACAATTAAACTTTATTATACAACCCAACTAGCTTATACAAAAGGGGGAAAAAGCTGAAGGGAAACAAGAGGGAACCTTCTGGTATCTGGTATCTGGACGGGTCCCTAGGTGTCTCTGGCCTGCGCGCTGGTCCGGCCTGTTCACTGAGCCTCTTCCCGATCCACGATCCATGTGCTCTCTCAAGCACGGTCTGAACCTGCTGCTCCTCTCTGTCCTCTCCGCCTGCCTGTCTCTCATGTGCAAGGGGCGGTCTCCCTCTTCCATTGAGGGTTGATTAGAAACACAATAGTCCAGGTGGAGTCCCCAGGTCCCCTTCCTGAATTTTAGGCCCAGGATGGCTCCACCCAGTCTATCTCAAGGTTAATCTCAGGGAGTATCCGTGGTGTGTCCAAGGACACGGACTGCTTTCACCTGTGACGAAGCTTACAATCCTTCCCACATTTCATTGTTAGCATTCTGCTTTGGTCTGCCTACCTGTGATGTCATTGCCTATCTGCCATGGGGGCGTGGCCCTGCCCAGAGCTATATAAAAGGACAGTCCTACCTCGCCCCCTCCCTCTTCCTCTTTCTCCCTCTATACCCCACCCTCTTCTCCCTCTATACCCCACCCTCTTCTCCCTCTATACCCCACCCTCTTCTCACGCTTCCTGTCTCCGGCTCTGTCTCTCTCTCTGGGGCACCCCTCCCCCCTTTCCTTCTCTCCCCATGCTCATTTAATAAACTCCTCTACAACATAATATCTGGCACCTGGTGCCTTATCTTATTATCTTACTGTCTTATATATTAATTATAAAAATTGTGCCTTGTACCTGGTGGTCACTGGCACTATAAAAGGCACCCAACACACATAACAGGGCAAATCCCAGAGACTGAAATAAAAACGAAGCCTTCAGCATGTGCATCAATTTTCACATATGACTTCCATCTCCTCTGGGCTAAAAAAGACTATTATGGTTGCCTATTTGCTCTTATCTTAGGAGGAGAGTGGGACTCAGTGATTTTTTTTTTTTTAGGCCCCTCTTGAGGTTCCTTTGATGGGATAGGTGAGTGATGAGTATCTGACCCTAAACACCAGCACTGTCCACTACTCTCAGGAATCTATTTCATGGTAAAGAATGGTTTGGTTAGAAGTTTTTCAGTATAAGGAGTCAAACCCAGAACCTCCTATATATGAGGCAAGCATTCAACTTCTGAGCCCCCCACCATACCCAGCCAATAACTGCTGTTTTATTTACTTATTTGTCTATTATTATTATTGTTATTATTATTATTATTATATGTGTATAGGCATTTTGCTGCAGGCATTGTCTATAGCACATGTATGCCTGATGCCATCAGGGGCCAGATCCCCTGGACCTGGCACTACAGATGGCTATGAAGTACCATGTGGGTGCTAGGACCTGTGCTCAGGTCCTGCTGAGCCATCTCTCCATCCCCGGAGAGATGCTTAAATTCATGATTCGCATGTAGCCAGCAAAGTGACACTTTATTAGAAGCACTTTTCAGTGAAAATGTCATTTAAGATATTTTTCTGGGGTCTGGAGCGATGCCACAGATAATAAGAGCACACGCTGTTTTTGCAGAGGGCCCAGGTTCAGTTCCTAGCACCCACACAGTGGCTCATGACTGTCTCAACACATTCACATTAAATAAGTTTTTTAAACAAATCTTAAAAGGCTGAAAAAAAAAAAAAACTAACATTGTCTGGTTAACATGAGGTTTTTGTCAGAATTTTTTTCTTTCCTATGTGCCTATTAATCCAAATTTGAATATAATTATCAAAAACTTAAACTGGCAACCATGGTCCAGCAAGAATGCCTCACAGGGGGTAAAGGCACTTGCCAACACGCCTGACATGACCTGAGTTCAATTCACACAGTAGAAGGAAAGAATGGGCTCCCAAAAGTTGTGCTCTAAAATTCATATGTGTCATGAACACACATTCCCACAATATTTACTTAATTAATTAATTGGAACAATAAGGCATTTGTGGCCATTTCTAGCGACATGAATAGAAATTGTCATCATGGGGTCCCTCAGTGGATGTTTGCTACTTAAGCCCTGCTAAATCCTTCCTCACTTTGTGCTAACCGAAAGCGGTCGTGCAAAGGTAGTGCACATTCCGTCCAAATAAGGCAATGCAGGGAGGGGTGGGTAGAAACAGAAGCAAGATCTAGAGACAGAGTATTTGGAGCTGTGGCTCTGTAAGAAGGCAGCGGTGGCGTGGCGCACACTTTTAATCCCAGCACTTGGGAGGCAGAGGCAGGAGGATCCCTAAATTTGAGGCCAGCGTGGTCTACGGAGTGAGTTCTAGGACAGCCAGGACTACAAAGAGAAGATCTGTCTTAAATAAAACAACAACAAAAAGGAAAAATTAAAAAAGAAAAGAAAAGGAAAATTGTCCCAGAAGCAGCCAGGTATGGTGGCACACGCCTCTAATCCCAGAGGATCTCTGAGTTCAAGGCCAGCCTGGTCCACATAGTGAGTTCAGGACAGGCAGGACTACATAGAGCAGTGGTGCTCAACCTGTGGGTCCTGACCCTTGGAAGGTTGAAGGACCTTATTACAGAAGTCGCAGAAGATCATCTGCACATCAGATACTTACATTATGATTCATAAGAGTAGCAAAATTACAGTTATGAAGCAGCAACACAAATAATTTTATGCTTGGGGGGGGAATCACTACAACGTGAGGAACAGCATTAAGCTGTACAGCATAAAGAAGTTTAAGAACCAGTGACATAGAGAGACCCTGTCTAAAAACAGCAACAACAACAAAAAACCCGTGTGTGTGTGTGTGTGTGTGTGTGTGTGTGTGTGTGTGTGTGTGTGTGTTGGGGGCTGCTATGCAGCAGCCCCAGCAGTGTCCTATACTCCACGTTGACCTTTGCTCTAAGCTTGTTGGCAGGGCGTCTTAGACATCAAAACCACTACTAGCACCTAGCTTTGCAGCTGAGTGTCAGATGACCCAGCCACGCCAGCTCAGTCTAATGTGATATTTCCCCAGAGAGGATCCAGTTCAAAAAAACCTCACTCACATACCGGCAACTTGAATTGGTGGGTTTTGTGAAGGGGAAAAAAAAAAAAACCGTTTCAGATAGCACGACGGGAGTTTCCTGCTCCAGACTCAGCACCACACCTAGCACAGAGGGCATAGGAGCTGGGCCTGGCACCAGGGGGATGATTTTTGGAAGAGGATCTGGGTGAGGAGACTAGTATGCCTTTATAGGGTCCCTAGGTCAGTCTGCAGACTGCCATAGCCACGCTATGGACAGGCAGCCTGAGCACCAGAAACTGGTCAGGTCTGGAGGCCAAGATGCACAGAATCAACACACTTGCTTGTTGCTTTCCCCGGTGGCCTTCTGAGCCTTCATAAGCAGAAAAATAAAGAGAGGATGGGGCGGGGCGCGGTAGAGGGATGTTTAGTGTCTCTTTCCATAACAACATATGCCTCATCTGAGACATACTTACCTTCTTTTCTTCAGGGCATCACTACACAGTCTAGGTTGCCTAGGTCTCAATGTGGTCTTAAACACCACAGCCTCAGTGTGAGGAATACAGGCGTTTAGGGCTTCATGGGAATGTTAATGCTACAGAAACATTAGGAAAGGAAAAAAGAAATTAGAAGGAAGGACCAGCCTGCTCCTAGGTTACAGTGGAGGAGAAGCCTCATTGTAGAGAAAAGGGAGCACACAGCCAGAGGCGGGGACACCTGGGAGGGTCCAGAGTGACCAAGCCCCTGAGCCAGGCTGTGTTAGGGGAAGGAGGAGAGGAGAGGAAGAGCCAGGGGAATAAAGGGAAGATGAAACCAGGTAACCAAAATGGCTGGATTATATAGGGAGGGGCAAGTGGGGGAAGGGCAGCCCAGCCTCTGGGGTGGAGGAGTTTAGGATAGGGGGCAGGCATGCCAGCCACACCCTGTAACAGGTAGGGACTGAGGGATGCTGGGAGAACCTGATGGCCAGGCCTGCTTTCATATGCTAACGGGGCACCTTAGTCACCTGTCCTGGGTTTGAGACCTAACTCATGGGAAATCAGCGTTGTCTATTTAAGTCCCAGGCTGTATTGTGCTGAGTCAGATACATCTTTAATGTTATTCTCACCCAAAAGAGAGAGATGCTATTTTCAACATGTATTTCAGTTTTCTTTCTTTTGATGATTTTTTACATCTATCTATCTATCTATCTATCTATCTATCTATCTATCTATCTATCTATGCAGGATGCTCACATACCCTGTCGTATAAAGAGATCAGAGGACAACGTTGGAGGCTTGGTTTTCTCCCACCAAATGAGTTGCAGGCACAGACCTAGGCTGTCCAGGCTTGGGTGAAAGCTTGTTTAACCCACTGAACCATCTCACTGGCCCAGTTTCGATTTTCTTAGGTTGGTAAGATAAATATCCGGACAACGGGAGAGTACCTGTCACCGTCTCTCACCCACACAGGCACAGGATAAGATTCTGTTTGCAGCTACTGTGAAAGTTGCAGGGGAGAAGCCCTTAGATCTGTGTACAGCAGCCCAGGTCTTATTTACCACCGTCTAGCATGCGACCCAAAGTGCACAATGTATCCTAAATCTGAACTATCTGCCTAATTTGGCTTCTGTTCTCAAATATGTGGCATTTCCCACAGATAGAATTCTCTCATTCTTAGGGAGGAAGAATTGAAGAAACTGAGAAACCTTTTTCCTCCAGCTCAAGGCACCTGGATAAAAAAAAAAAAAAAGTTTAAGATGAGCATTGCAGTACACGCCTGTAATTTCAGCACTTGGGTGGTAGAGGCAGGAGGACCAGGAGTGGGAACTACATAGAAAGACCATGTTTCAAACACAAATAAATAAAGAAAAGATTAGTATAGGGACTGGGGAGGTTGTTCGGCTGGCAGGGTGTGTTCCCAGCATGTACAAAGCCCTGGGTTCCATTCTCAGCACCACATAACACAGGTAGGCATGTCATCCCAGCACTCGGGAGGCAGGGACAGGAAGATCTTTGTGAGTTCAAGGCCAGCTTGGTCTACACAGTGAGGTACAGGATAGCAAGGGCTATGCAGATAAGTCCTGTCTCTAACAAAATAAAAGTAGAAAATAAAAACATGAAGTTTCAGGTCTTTGCCACCAGGGCTTGGCTTTGGGTAGACTGGGCATTGACCAGGTACAACCTTAGTGGCTCATCTGGGGACCTGGCAGAGGAAGGAGAGGGCAGGAGGAGGCTAATGCATTGGGCTTCTGGATGCTACCGCAGCCTTGATTGACACATCCTAGAGAACTGTCCTTCCTGCATCACAAAGACACACAGGAAGAGCTCTCAAGCTGGCTGACACCCTCTAGTGTAACCACAGTTTATGGCTATGAACCACTGAAGGTTCCTGGTAACCACTAAGTGACCTAATTGGCTAAAATCTAATTATGAATGCCCTACTTTCCTCAGACTTTGCTGTGCCATAGGAGAAAGTTTTCATAACAAAAGACTAAGTAAACCTCAGAATTAAGAAGTCACATACTAGTACAAAGACCAAATCAGGAAAACGTTTTCCAATTAGAAATCGAGGATTGAACATAATAGCAAAATTAAGTTTTTCATGTGATGTTTTATTTCAACTAACTTTTCACAAATATTTCCTGAAATGGGACCACGGAATGAATGCTGTTTTAGCTGCTGGATTCAGTAGGCGGATTGCTGTCTTTCCCCTGGTAGCAACATGTTGCTTTCACAGGGCAAAGCCTGGGATCCGCACTTGACCCCTCTGTCTCAAGGGTGCCCCACAGATCTCCAAGGCTCTTCTTGATGGCTACATCTAGGGTCTTCCCCAGCCCCGAGGGACCTCTGTTGAGTCTCTGTTCCAGCATCAAGCCCTCTCCTGCTCGGCTGCACCTGAACCTTCTTGGGAATAGGAGGGAAAAGGACATCGGAATTTTCTGAGTAATACTGTCTGGGTGTTAAGGTGAAGTTAAAGAAAGATCTGGACTCTCTGACAGACTGCTTAGGGTGGTGCTAGTTCACACACAGTGGAGCACTCCGAGGGGCCCACACACAGTGGAGCACTCCAAGGGGCCCACACACAGTGGAGCACTCCAAGGGGCCCACACACAGTGGAGCACTCCAAGGGCACACACAGTGGAGCACTCCAAGGGGCCCACACGTAGTGGAGCACTCCAAGGGGCCCACACACAGTGGAGCACTCCGAGGGGCCCACATACAGTGGAGCACTCCGAGGGCCTGCACAGAGTGGAGCACTCCGAGGGGCCCACATACAGGCAGCACTCTGAGGGGCCCATAGGCTTCTGACTGGCTTTCTCCACTGAACCACAAGACAAGGAAGTCCTCCGCATGGGAAGGACAGTGATGCTCTGCAGTTCTCAGTGCCAGCTGTGACTAGAATGCTCCCTGGCTGGATTCAGAGATTTACTCCTATTAGCTTTGCAGCCTGTGCCTTGAGGGTACACAGATGTGCAAGCAACCTGGGTCTTTCTAGTCTTGTTTGGTTTACTAGGTTTGTTTTGTTTTTAAAGGTTTATTTACTTAGTGCAGGAGTGTTTGTCTGCTTGTATGTTGGTATACCAAATGCTTGCTGTGCCTGTGAAGGCCAGGACAGGACATCTTACAAATGGAGTAACAGATGGTTGCGAGCCACGAAGTGGGTGCTGGGAATTGAACCCGGGTCCTCCAGAATGGCAGCCAGTGCTGTTAACCACTGTGCCATCTCTCCAGCTCTGGTTTTTCTAGTTTTTGTTTTGAGATAGTGTCTCTCATGCTGGCCTGGAACTAGTTACATAGCTAAGGCTTGCCTTAAACTCTCTAGAATGACATGTCCATAACATCACATCCCAACTTCTCACCCTAAATGCGTGTGTCTGTCTGTATGTACGTATGTGTGTGATTACACATATGTTCACGGGCAGAGGCTAGAGAAAGGCATCTAGGTGCTCTGCTCCCTCACTGCCCCTTGTCCTTATTCCTGCAGATAAGGTCTCTTATTGGATTTGGAGATATGCTGGCAGCCAGCGAGCCCTAATGGTGCCTTGTCTTCAACCCACATCAGTACAGGGCTCATAGGAGCACAAAGCCGAGCTTGACTTTTACATGGGTAATGAGGAATCATACTCAGGGCCCCATGTTTGCATAGCAAGCAGTGGAACACTCCGAGCTTTCTTCCCAGCCTGCTTTTCATTCTGATTTTTCCCTCTGCAGTACTGTACTGTGGATGGGATATTTAGTGTGTGTGTGTGTGTGTGTGTGTGTGTGTGTGTGTGTGTGTGTGTGTGTGTGTTGGGAGGCACCTCACGTGGGCCACGGTGCATGTGTGAAGACAGCTTGCAGGAGTAGACACTCTCCTTTTGTGGATGTGGGTTCCAGGGATTGAACTTGGGTCTCCGGGCTTGGCGGTAAGCACCTTTACCCACTGAGCCACCTCACCAGCACTGAAGAATCTTAAAAAGGCTTCCTTTCCCTTTTTTTTCCTGTGGCAACTCAAGATGAAGCAGAGCAGCCCTTCCCAGCCGCGGCTGCCAGAAACTTGTTAAAGAGGATGGCGGACACAAGCTTTGTGCTTTTCTTCTTCTTCTTGTTCTTCTTCTTGTTCTTCTTCTTGTTCTTCTTCTTGTTCTTCTTTCTTCTTCTTCTTCTTTCTCTCTTCTTCTTCTCTTCTTTGTTTGTTGTTCTGTTTTTTTGAGACAGGGTTTCTCTGTGTAGCCTTGGCTGTCCTGGACTCACTTTGTAGACCACGCTGGTCTTGAACTCACAACGATCCGCCTGCCTCTGCCTCCCAAGTGCTGGGAATAAAGGCGTGCACCACCACACCCGGCCCAGCTTTGTGCTTTTCATGATAAGCACACGCCACAGAAAGTAGCTGCTGATGCTCTGGGTGAAGAGTGGAAGGGCTTGTGCATCCCCGCCAGTTGGGAGTGCCACAAACAAGGTTTCTCATGCAAACATTGGTGTCACAGACCAATGAGAAATGAGAGAGAAAGCACCAGTCTGCTCACAGATGCCAAGCTGTGTGTTCTCAACCTGGTTATTAAGAGAGAGAGAGAGAGAGAGAGAGAGAGAGAGAGAGAGAGAGAGAGAAGTATATTTCCAGACTGACAGATACTACTTTCCCTTGGAGACTGGGGGTCAAAAGAGCTAGCAGAACCTGAAAGCTTTTCAGGCCCCTAAAGAAGATGATGTCTTTCAATATCTCGTCTGAAAGCCCTTAAACAAAGGAAGCGAGAAGCCCAGGACCGCAGCACCCACGATCCAGTGTCTTGTAACACAGACACTGGAGTATTGCTCTAAGGAAGCAATTCACTAAGAAAACTAAGGAGGAGGACGCAGAATATGCTAAGCATTTTGCCAAGAGAATGAGAGAAGCTGAAAACCAGATTGCCAAGAGACATAGCTGTCCCCGGTGAATGCTACTTCTAAGTCCAGGTTTTAAAAACAAGAGTCTTTAAGAGTAACAAATAGGGCCAGGTGGTGGTGGCGCATGCCTTTAATCCCAGCACCTGGGAGGCAGAGGCAGGCAGATCGCTGTGAGTTCAAGGCCAGCCTGGTCTACAAAGCGAGTCCAGGACAGCCAAGGCTACACAGAGAAACCCTGTCTCAAAAAACAACAATAACAACAAAAAACAAATAAATGGGAGGATACAAGGGATGGGATAACAATTGAGATGTAATATGAATAAATTAATAAAATATATTTAAAAATGGTCAGACCTTGGGAGGGGGCGGGAGGTGGGGGTGGTGTTGGTGGAAACTTTCTTTCCTTTAAGGAGCTTGTCTTGTCTGTCAGAGGCCAATGTGGTATGCAACACACACACACACACACACACACACACACACACACACACACACACACGCACACACACACACTCACGCACACACACTCACGCACACATACACACACTCACGCACACACACTCACGCACACATACACACACACACACACTCACGCACACATGCTCACACACACATACACACACACACACGCTCACGCACACATACACACGCACATACACACACACACACACGCTCACGCACACATACACACGCACATGCTCACGCACACATGCACACTCACATGCTCATGCACACATGCACACTCACACACACCCTAGCTTCCCAGCTGGCTGTCTCTACACATTTCATGCCCTGGCAGCCCTTACTCAGGAGTCCCACAGTCACAGACTATAGAGCTCAGTGAGGGGCCAGGATACTCTTGCCGTGAATGCTTGCTCAGCCTGGTTCTCAGGAGCAGCTACCCGAGTCTGTGTGGTTTCCACCATGTCTGTGTGGAGGAGCTAGCTGCCCTGCCTCCAAGCGTAGCTTCTACGTGCAATGGGAGAAAGAGCGGCTTGGAAGAAGGCTTCTCAGAGCAGGACATAGGCAGCCAAGTGTGAAGGATGGAGGCAGCCTTGGCGTGCCCTAGGGTGGAGAGGCTGTGGGAGCATCCGGCTGTGGGTCAACTGCAAAAAAAAAAGATCCTGGAGAGAAGAGGGGAGTTCCCCATGAGTTCTGGCTGCCTCCCAAGTGCTGGGATTAAAGGTGTGTGCCATCCTGCCCAGCTGGGTCTGTGTCATTCAAAAGTGTGCCTCCACCCTCCTTTTAACTTGCCTGTCTGAGGTTGGTCAAAACCAAGTCATTCTTAACAATCAGTTGCTACCACAACATAGCACTGCTCCATTCACTGAAGAAAACACCAAGGTGCAGATGACTTGCAGACATGCTCCCCAAGGAGGGGCTACCAGTACTGAGAGGGACAGGAAATGCTCTGACCCCTCACCTTAAGTTCTCTCATGTGCACACCTGTCAGCAAGAGATGGGTTTCACCTGGCCCTAGGACAGTAGTATCCGGTCAGGTGCTGTTGAGCCTCCAAGCACAGTGACAGGGCTGCTGTCACTTGGCTGCTCACTCCCTGGGCTCAACACAGTGCAGGGGCGAGGAAGGCTGGATGGGAGGTGTCTTGGCAAGTTGTTGCTTCCTTACTTCAGGCAGTGTTCCCTGTCCCTGGGGACAGGCGAGAAGGACACACAGATGCAGGAATGCCGCTCCCCAGGGACCAATGGCTCTTTATTGCTTCAGGGTACTATCCTACCTCCTTGCCCAGCCTCTGGCCTGTCTGGGGTCTGACCTTTGCCCTCTCACCAGCCTGACCCTGCTCTAGACACATTCGGCTTTACTTAGTTCTTTGGTGATGTGCTGTCTCTTTCTGTGGTCTCTGCATCCTGGGATGGCTTCAGAGGAGAGTCTCCTCAGCAAGATACAGAAGAGTGAGCAGGGTTCTGAGCAGAAAGTGGTGGGGAGGTGGTGGAAGTCGACAGAAAGGAGTTGGGGTGTGCTATGAGGAGTAGCTGAGCACAGTTCATAGACATGGCAAGATGTGCACAAGAAAAGATTCCTCCATGGGCAGGTGAGCCTGACAGCCTGAGTTTCAATTCCTAGGTCATTCATGGTGAAGAGAGAGAGAGAACAAAATCCAATAAGATGTCCTCTGATCACTATGGCCCGTGTGTACACACTTCATGAGCAAAAACATGCCTAAGGGCAATAAGGAACCAGGAACCCCTGCAAGACAACTCAGTGGCTAAAGGCACTTGCTGCTGCGCCTGACAATCTGAGTTTGGTTCCTGGGCCCTACATGGTGGAGGGGGAAAACTGATAACTGCAAGTTGCCTTCTGACAACCCCCCCAACACACACACACACACACATACACACACACACACACACACACACAGTCACAAACGTGCACGCATGAATTGATAAATACATGTATGAAAAACCAAATTTTTCTCAATAAAAAGAGAAACACTGTCCCAGAGCAAGTTGGGATGCCATCATCGCTTGGAGCCTAGAGGCTGTCCTCAGGAACCAGGCTCTAAGCGCTTGCTTGCTTCTCCGGCTCCAGGATTTATGAAGAAAGCAGCAGTAAATTTCTCTATCTTTTCCAAGCGAAACAC
Source organism: Acomys russatus (assembly GCF_903995435.1). Taxonomy (NCBI): domain Eukaryota; kingdom Metazoa; phylum Chordata; class Mammalia; order Rodentia; family Muridae; genus Acomys; species Acomys russatus. The sequence continues at coordinate 8,750,378 of NC_067157.1, read as the reverse complement.
CTTCCTTAAAGCTCAGGTGGTCAGAGACTTACACAGGCAGTGGCTAGGGTGGGTAGATAGGGGCTCTTCAGACCTGGGTGGCTGTAGGAAGCCAAAAGCTAGGGTTCAGTCAGGGGTCTGTGAGTAGCTGCAGCCAGGGAGGCATCAGGGGCCCACTAGGGCCAGGCCAAACCCCTGTGAGAGATTCCAGGACAGCCTGACCTCACTTCTAGCCTGACTTCAAGTACCCGCGGCAGGGGAGCAGGGTAGAGTGGCCAGGCAACAGATCAAGGCCGGGTGGAGGGTGGGGGGCATGAGGGGGGGGGGAGGGCGAGGGCTGAAGGCTCTCTTTGGATTGCCCAAGTGACAGAACAAGCTCCTCACCCCGTTCCCCCGCCCCTCTCTCTGGTGACCCCATTCTGCCCCACGGATGTCACTTTTTCTTCTTGTTCCTTTCTTTCTTAGAGCTTCTGGGGGGAGAAGCGAGTCCAGGGAGGTAGGAAGAAACATTTTTTTTCCACATGAGCCTTCAGAATTACAGTTCTCAAACTATTCAGTAGACTGACCGGCCTCAACCTCCCCTTCAACGGCCTAATCTAAGGGGTGGATCTATGTGTTTTGTTGCCTGTCAGGAACAATCGCAGCGCGGCCCATTACATTTACGGCACGTCGGCCTTTAATTGGTGTAACACGTTGAAGCCTGAAAGGGAAGGGGCCGACAAAGGCGCCGTGAATGAGCCCCGACTCACACAAAAACATTCTGCAGAAGTTCAGAGCTGGCCACTAACAAGGAGGTAGGGAGTTAGTTTGAAAAGAGGGTGAAGTTCAAAAATGTGTCACCTTGAGGAGTGTCCCATCAAAGCAATGGTCGCATTGACAAGCTGCAAAGAAAAAAAGTTAAACCTTCAACTCAGACCTGCCTTGCTGAATTTATTCTTGCACTTGAGGAGGGCCCAGGAAAGGGGACCCGTTTTTTTGTTTTTTTGTTGTTTTTTTTCCCCTCCTGGCCCCCAGGCTCTCTTTCTCTACTCCAGAGAGTTGTGTTTTTTGTTTGTTTGTTTGTTTTTTAAGTCAGAATGAAGGAACATACTTTCCACCTCTCTGCTAAGATATGGTATTTTTAAAACACTTGAAGGAAAAGACAGAATTAAAGAGGCTGATTTGGGTCTCTTGCTTTCTTGTTTGCTCCTTTCTCATCTTACAGGGCGACTTCCTGAGGCTCAGGGAGGCCCAGGAGAAGAGGGGTACTGTGGGAGATGTTTTGCGAGCGCCGTTTGGGAGTGTTTGGTTCCGTCTGATGGCTCCTGAAGGTATTTTGCAGCTGGCATAACCAGAGAAGACCCTTGTTCCGGAAGACCGTGTTCCCACGGTGCAAACTAGAACAAACTAGCTTGCAAGGCCAAGGGGTGAGGGTAAGGATGGCTAGGTGGCACTTCAACTGCGCCTTCCCCCATCACCGAGATGACCGCGCCCCTCAAAATACCTTCCGGAGGCCCGAAATCACCCAAAAGTGGTGCTGCGGTGGCCCCACCCTCCCACCCCCGCACTGGCCGCACTCTCGTGCTCCCTGCTCCCTGTTTAAGTCGGTGGGGGCTCCATGCCAGGCCTGCTCTGAGCGAACACCTCGGTGCCCTCTTCTCTGGGGAGCTCCCTAGTTCCCCGAGTCCCAAGCCTTCGCGTGCGCCCCCCTCCTCCGCCTCCTCGCCTTTGTCTTGCGAGTGGACCCCCCCTCCCTTCGCCCCTTGGGCCGGTCCTGTGAACCGCCTGCCCCGTGCGAAGGCGGGAGTACTTTTCAATGCAGCGCCACAGCTCCCTCCAGATTTGTAATCCGCCAAAAAGCCGCTGATTGCTGCAATCGTTACTTTTCATTAAAAAAACTTAGAAGCAATTTGGGAGAACCCTTCTCAATGAATACATTTACCCCCGAACGGTCTTTATTCTCCGCCTCCACTTGATGAGGTTCTCTGGCGAATCCGTTCTTACAGGCACAGAATGGGCAATCCCTTGATCCCCGTCAATTGTCATCCCGAGTCGGGGCCACTTTGACCGCCAATAGTGGGGAAGTCAGAGCTAATCCTCCGAAGGAATCACGGGAAAAGAAAAGCAACAATAACCAAGTCAAGCGTAAAAAATGAAAGAGAAATCTCTATTATCACTCACTACACTTCCCAGCTATGTACTGAGAAAATCAGCTCGCTTGTCATTCGAGTCAGACACCCGCAGAAGAATATGGGGTCGTGGTGGGTTGGTAGACTCACACGACGTCAGGAGAGTTGTTTGAGAGCGAAAGGCCTCTCCTCTGCCGCTGCCAAATCCCCCTCACATCCGCCATAACCATTAAATACAGACTGACTTTATTCTGTATGGGGAGGCCCAGGGGTGGGTGGTGAGGGAGCCCCCAGCTGTGCACAGATACACAAAAAAAAAAAAAAAAAAAAAAAAAACCTTGCAGAGCGAGATGGAGTGTGTGTGTGGAAGCCAAGGAAACGCAATCCTCTCCGCCCCTCCCGCTGGGGCCCGCGGGCCAGCGGCTTTGGCGACTGTCCCCTCGTGGGCGCATTGCTCTGTGCACGCGCTGCAGGTCTCCGTCCCGCGTCAGTGCAGCCCGGGCCAGACCTGCGGGAGTGAGCCTACACAGTCACTTCCCACGCCGACACCTACAATAATCAACACAGGCCCGGGTGCCTGTTGCGCTACCGAGCAGGGGGTAAAGTGAGTTCTTAAGTAGCTAAGGTCAAGCGGGTCCCAGCCCAGGCTCCGCCAAAGCGTTTCTGGGAGGGGTCGCTTCAGCAGCTCTATGGAGTTCAGAGGGCGGCTTGCAAGGACCGTGGTCAGAATCACCTCGGGTGACTGGCTTGGGAAGGAGATGGAAGCCAAAGGATCTGGCTAGGAACGCACAGCTCCGGTGGGTGCAGAGAGAGAGGCCTTTCAGTTCTTTGGGGGTGTCGCTGTAGCTACTTTCTGTTCCCTGGAGGGTACAGGGACCCTTCCACTGCCTTTCCCAGCAGGTCCTGGGTGGTGCACAGGGCGCTTCCACTTCTCTTAGCTTGACTTGGGCGGATCTGAGGGATGAGGCTCCCCTGCAGGGGCTTCCCTGAGTCTGGAGGCAGGGTCCAGGGTTCACGTCACCCTGGAAGCCCAAACCCACCCCGGAAGCCTGAAGACTCATTCATCTGGGGGACCTCTTGGGCCTGTCACTTCCCACACGCCATTACACGTGTTTAAGTTATGTATATTACACCCCCTGCACGACCCATTCCAGACACCTGCGTCGCACATGCAGTTCATGCAGGAACAAACTCCAAAGACTTATTACACGAAGAGTTGGTCTCTTACCCACTGGTGCTCTTATTACACGAAGAGTTGGTCTCTTACCCACTGGTGCTCTTACGCAACACACACACACACACACACACAGAGAGAGAGAGAGAGAGAGAGAGAGAGACAGACAGACAGACAGACACAGAGACACAGAGACAGACACACAGAGAGAGAGAGAGAGAGAGAGAGAGAGAGAGAGAGAGACAGACAGACAGACAGACACAGAGACAGACACAGAGACAGACAGACAGACACAGAGACAGACAGAGGGGGGGCACACACGAATACTAGTTGTGCACAGGTAAGTACAGTCTGACTGACTGGAATGGCAGGTCAAGCAAGACTTTGGGCTTTGACTGTGGGACCTAGACCTTATCTGGGCTTTCCCACTGGGCCAAATGTCTGGAACTTCCCCAAAGGGTCAGTCCCTTCACCTAGTAGGCGGAAGAGTTGGGCCTCTTCAGCAGTTCCGCAGACCAGATTAGAGACCACATGTCTCTATGTGATGAGGCCTGTTCACCTAGGCACCAGACACTGGCCAAATGGACCCGTGGGCAGGGTGCCCTCCGGTGGCTGCAAGACCCAAGATCTGATATGTACGGAGCGGAAGATAGACCCCAAGGATCCCCACCCCTGCCCATGCTGAGTAGCCTGGACTGGGAGGAAGGGGTGGAGAACCCCAAGGTATTTGCCAAGAACAGTCAGTCTGCCTCACATCTGCATAAAACGGAACCTACACTTGGTCTGGGGTCTGGAAAGGGTGCTTGCAGAGAGGACGGCACTGCAATCCTAATTAGTGATTTTTGTCCCCTTTTTTTTTTACTGGGCTCAGCATCTCATGCAAATGAACTCTTCATTTCAGCCACATTAGCCCAGCTCCAGAATTAACTGACTCTTATCTTTAATGATATGCTGCTGAACTTCTCCCAGCCCGGCTAGCTTTTTATCTTGATTACTCTAATCAATAAGAAATGATAGAGTAGAATTATAAACTCTATTGGCTTTTAAATGGGGCCGACAAGCCCTCGAGATGCCATTCCTGTTCATTGTTACTTATTAAAATGACCCTCAGCTTAACAGCCTGATGCAAAGACAGAATGGGACAAGGAGAAAGATGCTAGGGACCAACCCCAGCTAGTTCCTGACACCCTTCCCCCAGACCCAGGCAAGATTCCATGTTGTTTGGGCTTCAAAGGATAAAAAAAAAAATTATGTTATTAAAGCTTTATAAAGAAAATTGTCCCCTTGAAGAACCCAGAAAAACAGAGAAACAAATAAAAAAGCAGGAAACCCCCCACCCCCACGCCCTATCCAAATGGTATTCAAGGTGGAAGCTTCCAGAAAAGGGACTTTGCGATACAGTCTCATTCTGGGAGGAGGAGGTAGCATTAGGGTATACCGGCAGAGGCACAACTCGAACCTGCAGACAGTGTGGGGGGATTTGTGTACGTACAATTTCGGGCTGAATCCCTTTAAGTCTGCCGATGGTACTTTGACCCGCGAGTTGGTGTGTGGGCCTGAAAGGGCCTGGAATGGGTGTTTTTGGGGTTCCTAGTCCTCTGGTACCAGGTGCACTGACACCTGGAACTCAACCCTCTAGCGTTGGCCTCGGGCAGTTCACGACTCACAAGTCTGAAGATTGCGGACTCCATCAGGCCCAATATGAGCGGCTTGGTCTGTTTTCCCAGAAACCTGGTTTTGCCTAAAACAGAGTGCTCACCGAACGAATTGTTTGTGCTGTGTGATGTGGTCCAAGACGGTAGGAGTGTCGTTCCACCAGTGTTAATAAACACCCTCAACTCCGCAACCAAACACGCAAACATACACTCCGAATTTGGTTTTAGATAGATTGAGAGCTTTCCGTGAGGGCCAGGGACTGCAAAGAGCTACTGGGCTGTCTCAACTCATCAGAATTTTCACTAGCTTTCGTTTAGAGACTACTCTGCACCAGGCGCTAGGGAGCATAGACCTCTCTCTGGAGCTCTATCGTTTTTTTTTCACTCTGGCCAAACCCTCTGCCCTGTCAAAGCTTCCGATGAGGTCTGGAGATCCGTAGCACCCAGAAGATTAGGCGGGAGACAGACAGACAGACAGACAGACAGACAGACAGACAGACAGACAGACAGACACACACACACACACACACACACACACACACACAAACACACACACACTCTCTACCGGGGACTCGGCCTGCGGGGCGCGCTGTAGCCCAGCGGGGTGCACCTTGCTGCCTCTACTCCACCCCCCCCCCCCCCCCCCCCCCCCCGATCGCCCCTGGTTCGCTCCGCCTTGGTTTTGCTGATTCCCAGCTGGGACAACCCGGGGAGCAGGCTCGGCCTCGCGGAGCGGGGAAAGCTGTTCGTTCTGGTCCCCGGAAGCTCTGCCGACCGGCGCCCAGCAACCTGCCGACGCGTGGCGAAGGCTGAGCGCCCGGAGCTGATAGCCACACAAACTCCAATCCTCGCCAAGGCCTTGGTCGAGGCGCCAAGGGAAGAGTTGGAAATCGCGAGCGAGCTAGCGCCCCCCCTCCTTTAATGACACATGGGGGAAGGGCTGAATGTTTCAAAAATCATGTAAAATTTCTGTTCTTAGCAACATCCTTGTTATTAGGAATGATGACTAAACCGCCAGGATTATTCTGGACTGTAAGTTATCAAGAGCCCACTAATTTCACATTAAAGCCCATTGACTGCAACGGCGTGATTGAAGGGTTTTTAACAATTAACATAATCAGAAAATGAGCTGAGATAATTTTTATTCAACTCATTACTTTTTAATCATGTATTTCTTTTAATTAATATCTTCTCCGTGAACATAACACAAAGCAGAGCCCCAGTGCTGGCCCAAGCCAGCCTTCGGGACTGAATTTGACACAACCAAACATTTCACCAGTAGCATTCATTGCATTTCCATTGTGGTGTGGGTGAGAGAGAAAAATCTTGTCCAAAAGTCACCATGTTGTTTTGAAACACAATTTAAAGGGGTGGGGTGGGGGTGCGTTGGGAGCGCACAAACCATAATACGCTTTTTAATTCGACTTGACTTTTATATTTGGGCGCCTCTCTTGGTTTGTAGCCAGAGGGATTCAAATGCGAAGAAACACATTGGGAGAAGGCTTGTGGAGACTGTTCCTGGTCCTGAGTCCTGCTGCAGGAACCCAGTGTTTCCTGAATATGGCTGCAGCATGTAGCCCGGGGCCATGTCAAATGGTTTTCGCCACCACCACTACCTCACCTATCATCGGCCTTGGTTCGACCCAGAAAAAAACAAGTTTCTCCTCTTCCTTAGCCTGCCAGGAGAGAGGACTGGACTCTAAGGCTTTCCCTGAGAATCCTGGGCCACTCCCCAAGATCGTGCAAGTCCCAGGATTTGCTTGGGGGTGGGGGTGGGGTAGGGTTTCCTGGTATGCCCAACCAGGTTGATCCAATTCAAATGTCTCATATGTAGAGGGAACTGGCGTTGTTGGTGACACAGATGGGGTCGAACCTCCCCTTTGTCGACCCTCCTTCCTTTCCACTCACAAGCCTTGGATCCTCATACCATGTCTGACACTTCCAGAAAGGGATGTCGTGGCCTCAGAGCTCTTCCGGAGTGGGATCTGGATTCGCCTCTGAAAAAAGAAACAATGCGACCCCTGGTGGAAGAAAATGGAAGTTTAAAAATGTAAGGATTTGAGGATGTCATAGCCATGGTACAGGAGGAAGGGGGAAGATAAATAAGGAAAAAGGAAAAAGGACTGTCTCTGAGGAGAGGACAGGAAGGGGCACCCGGCAAGTGGCGTTTAGTTGGAGAGCTCTGGGGAAAATGCCAAGTAGACACAGGCCCTCCCTCAGCCGTGTGGTCTAGCTAGTGTGGGGTCAGGCATATCTGATTGCTTTTTCTCCACCAGACGCTCAGTGGCTACAGAAAATAAACAGATATAGGTTCTTATTGGACAACCCCATCTGATGCTGTTGGATTGCTCCAGATTCCAGAATCTTCCTTGGTTTTCCTTCAAACAACCCCTCTACGATCTTGCCATTTCTGTCTTCAACAGGTGATGGCAGACCTTTTCCTACCTTTGAAATGGGTCTCACATATCCAGCTGTCCTCAAACTCACACTGCTGTTGAGGTTGGCCTGAGTGTGGGTGCCAGGCAGGCACTGTACCAGCTGAGCTACAAATCCAGCCCAGGTGATAGACTAAGGCAAAGATCCAACTGACTAAAGGGGCCTGTGGCGTTGAATGGAAGCCCCCTCCTCTAGTATTTATTTGCTCCTCATTTTTAAAAATGATTTATTTATTTATTACATATACAATGTTCTGCTTACATGTATACCTGCACACCAGAAGAGGGCACCAGATTTCATTATAGATGGTTGTGAGGCACCATGTGGTTGCTGGGAATTAAACTCAGGACCTTTGGAATAACAGGTGGCGCTCTTAACCGCTGAGCCAACTCACCAGTCCCTTGCTCTTCTTTTTTTTTTTTTTGGATTTTTGAGACAAGGTTTCTCTGTGTACCCTTGGCCATCCTGGACTCACTTTGTAGACCAGGCTGACCTTGAATTCACAGCGATCTGCCTGCCTCTGCCTCCCGAGTGCTGGGATTAAAGGCGTGTGCCACCACGCCCGGCTTTTCTTTTTTTCTTTCTTTCTTTTGCTCCTCATTTTTAATAACAACAATCAGGGACATGAGTCTGAGCCGAAGTAATAGACACAGGAGCAGAACAGCGAGAGGAGGAGCTCTGTGACCCTCTCTCTGTTTATACCCAGAGCCAAACGATTAAACACGAGAGAGAAAAGGCAATAAACCCAACTCCGCACTGCTGACCCAGAGTGAGCACTGAGTTAAGCAAGGAAGGGCAAAGGGTGACATTTATTTCCTTGCTCTCTTTTCTTTTTATTTTATTTTACTTATTTTGGTTTTGAGATCTAACTACGGAGCCCTGGTTGGCCTGGGACATGCTAGATAGAGCAGGCTGGCCTTGACCTCACAGACATCTCCTTGCCTCTTCCTCCTGAGTGCTGGGACTAAAGGCAAGCGCTATTAAACCAGGTCTCACTACATAGTCCTAGCTGGCCTCAAACTCACTGTATATTCCAGGTTGACCCTGAACAGTGCTGGGATTTCTGGTAGGTGCTACCACAGATAGCTCTTTCTTAACACTCCCCACCTTTTATGTATCTATCTGTCTATTCATCCCTCTGTCTGTCTGTAGTCCAGAGAACAACCTAGGGTCCTAAGAGCCATTGTCTTAGTTACTTTTCTATTGCTGCGATGAGACACTGTGACCAGGGCAACTTATAAAAAAAAAGAGTTTATTTGGGGCTTTCAGTTTCAGAGGGACAGCTAGTCTATGAGCATTGTTGAAGGAAGCACGGCAACAGGCAGGCATGACACTGGAACAGCAGCTGAGAGCTTACGTCTCAATCCACAAAGCAGAGAGATCTAACCTCAAAGCTTGCCCAGTAGCACACCTCCTTGGGCAGGACCACAACTCCTAAACCTTTCCAAAGGGCCCACCAACTGGAAACAAAGTATTCAAATATATGAGCCTATGGGGGAGCTGTTGTTTTTTATTTATCTGGCCAATAATTAGCACTACTTCAGTAAAACCTGCAAGCAAGCAATCAAGACACAGACACCTGTTATATTTTAAAATAGCCTTAGTTAACCTGGGCCAGGGCAGACATTAATTCTCTAAACTACTTCCCAGAGTGGGGCAGGTATCACATACCTGCCCCAATCCCATGCTATCTGCTTCTACCAATTTCTATCACACTATCTCCCATCCATAAACCCAAATACTTGCTAATGTTCTTCATCTGGGCTGAATCCTCCATCCACGCCGGCCATGTGCTTCTCCTCCATCTAACCCATGGCGGCCATCTTCTCCTCTCCTCTCCACCAGGTCTTCTCCTTCCTCTTCTTCCTTCTTCTTCCAAGGATTCTCTCTGTCTCTCTAAGCCTGGGAACCTTAGCCATACCTATCTCATTTGCCCTGCTCAGGTGATGGCCAAAAGGTGGATCACAGTGACAGCAAGCAGTAGCTAGCATCAAAATCCATCAGACCAACCCCCATGGCCATCCATCTTATTTTTTGAGAGGTGCTCCCAGTGGCCAGAGGTCACTGGTTAAGTTAGGCCAAGAAAAGCTAGTGGACCCTAGTGCTCATCTGTCTCTACTTCTACATCCACCTAGTCTACCTTTTCACTCGACTTCTAGGAGACTGACCATGGCCCTCATGCTGGCTTTGAACTAGCTATGTATCTAGGGCGACCTTGAACTCCTGACCCTCCTACCTCCCAAGTGCTGGGATTACAGGTGGCCACCAGTATAACCAGCTCTGCTCTGCCTAATTTCAAAAGGGATTTGTTTCTTTTCCAGTTTGGATGGAGCCTAAACAATGTGCGGCAAGGAGGAAAACGTACAGCATCAACATAACACTTAAAAAGCTGCACAGTTCGTGGACTCAGCGGGGAAGGGCACTGGCCACTGTGGCTTACAACTTGAGTTCAGTCTCTGGGACCCACCACATGGTGGAAGGGAAGTCGTCCCCTGTCCTCTACCTGCTCTGTGACACCCACTCCTTCTCCACTCACACACACTCATGCAAAATAAAGAAATTAAATGTAGTAGAGTAATTCTGGTCAGAGTGTTCACTTGAAGATGAGATCATCCGAATTGGACCTTCCCAACTCTCTCTGTTTCTAGGTGACTCCCCCTCCCTCCCCGCCGTGCCTCCACTTTGTGCTTTGTAGGCACAAACTTGTCCACTACAAATTTCTTGGGCATTCTTAGGGCATCTGAAGAAGAGGTTAGTGTATTGAATGATTCCCAGGAGCCCAATAGTCTTTTTAGAGACAAACTAAAAACCTGCTTTAGATAAAAAGAAAACAAAATGATCCGAGGGTGGCAGGGCACGCCTTTATCTTAGCCTCCAGGATGCTGAGACCGGAGAAGCCAGAGTTCTAGGCCGGCCTAGACCACATTTATCATGAGCCTGTGTTAAGTAAAACAAAATACCTACAAGCTGTATTAAACAGAAAAAATAAGCCCTAGTAACATGCCACATTGCATAACATGTCATCTTTTTCATTTTTACAACTTAAAAAAAAATAAGTGCAACTTTTCTGTGTATGGCAGCTCCACCTACGTGCAGTGCCTGAGCATTGGAACACCGGAAGTGGAGAACAGAGGGTGGGTACTAGGAACTGAACCCAAGTCCTCTTGGAGAGCAGCAAGTGCTCTTAGTGACTGAACCATGTCTCCTGACCCTCACTTTTACATATTTTAAGGTGAAACTCTAATGGACCCTTAACCTTCCATCAATAGACATCACAGCAGTTCTCTCCACCCCCCCCCCTCTTTTTTGAGAGAGTCTCATTGTATAACTCAGGCTGGCCCCAAATTCACTATATGACTCAGGCTGGCCCCAAATTCACTACATGACCCAGGCTGGCCCCAGATTCACTATATGACTCAGGCTGGCCCCAAATTCACTACATGACTCAGGCTGGCCCCAAATTCACTACATGACCCAGGCTGGCCCCAGATTCACTACATGACCCAGGCTGGCCCCAGATTCACTACATGACCCAGGCTGGCCCCAAATTCACTATATGACTCAGGCTGGCCCCAAATTCACTCCATGGCCCAGGCTGGCCCTAAATTTACTACATGACCCAGGCTGGCCCCAAATTCACTCCATGACCCTGGCTGTCCCCAAATTCACCATATGACTCAGGCTGGCTCCAAATTCACAATATAACTCAGGCTGGTCCCAGCTTCACTACTACATAGCGCAGGCTAGTCCTATATTTACAACTTCCAGCTTCCCTCTGCCTCTTCAGAACTGGAATTACACACCTGGAGCATTTTACCTTTCTATTTCTAATCTCCCTTTCTGTTTGTCTTGGGGACTTTAAAGTGAATCTCACACACTAGTGTCATTCTACTTTTAAATACTTTATTATTTAAAAGGATATTTAAAAATATAATTACAGTGACAATGACACACTTAATGAAAAAAATCACATAATATCCAATCTGTGTTAAATTTTTCTCTGACTGGACATTCGACCTAGGATTCTCTGCACTTCTGCAGCTCCCTCAACCTCATCAGAAAATCTTAGGACTGTCCTGTCCTGATCCTGCTTGTCTGGGTCAATGCCTTGGTGTCCTGTGCCCTGCACATGTGGAAGGTGATCCACTTCATCAGTAATAGCGTTATTGTGGCTCAGATGGTGTGGGAGGGGCTGCAGCTGTTCTGTGTGATGCAGAGTGCTGGCCAGATACAGTACAAGATGTATGACTCACTTCTAGCACTTCTCCAGGACCTATAGGCTCCAGAAACTCTCTGTGTCATGTTTCTCATCCCTTTCCTGGTTGGCCTACTGGTCTACCTTGCCAGAGCCAAGCATACTACAAGAACTCCAAGTCTCAACTGGTGTTCATCTCTGGGACCATTTTTGTCATCCCCAGGGTCCTGACCCTTGTTCTTGTCTGCTGGATGGTGCACTCCATCATCCGGCATCATCCATCACCTCTTGGTGGCTGATACTCAAAAGTGGGAGGTGGAGGGCTCTTTCCACCTGGGCTGGGCAGTCTCAGGACTTTTGCTGTTGAGGGGGTGCAGGGGGAAGAGCTGCTCTACTTTGCCTTCTCTTCTAAAGGGCCCTGGGGACCCAGCCATTACATGGCCCACTATCCTACACCTGCCAAGATTTCAACTTCTTGGGGTGCCTCCAAATACCTCACCAAGAATTATGTCTAATGCTCACTGAGGAGTGAGGTTCTCCTGGCCAGGGAACCTTAGGACCCTGAGATGAGCCATCAAGAAATTATGAGTGATGGTTTGAGGGTTGTTTTGTTTCCTGTTTTTGTTTTGCAGTACTGGGTATTGAACCTTGACAGCCATAAGTTTGTTAGGCAAGCACTCAACCAGTGAGCTGTGTGTTACCGCCCCCCACCCCCACCCCAACCTGAGGGCTGGCTCCATCTGTTTTTGAGACAGGCTCTTATTATGGAGCTCTGACTGACTTCCAGCTCTAGCTCTCCTGCCTCAAGCCAAGTCCAGACCCAACCTAGCTCCACTGTTGACATGTCTCACTTTTAGATGATGCATCTGGAGGGATACACTTTTAAGTTTCTGTGTCTTTATCCACTGTGGTGAGGCTACTTGTGATTCTGGCCTTTGTGATCCCCAAGATGGCCTGTCCCAAAAGTTCCTGCTGCTACTAGAGGTAACTCACAGGATAGAGACACCCCATTCCAGGCCAGACTTTTTTTCCCAGTCTTGGAAGCGAAGGTGATAAGTTACTAAAGAATTTTCCACCCCAACTCTTCCAACCCTGCACCCCATGCCAATGTTACTCTCTCTAAATCTTAGTCCCAGCTATGTTATAGACCCTCTACCCAGTGAACACTCACACACAAAATATAAAAATAAGTAAAATATATATATATATATATATAAAAAACCAACAATAACAAAAATAGAGGCGTTGGGAGTACAGCATGTTTTTCCCACCCAAGAGGCTTCAGGTTCAATGCCCAGTGCAGAAGGATGATGGGAAGGGAAGAAGCTGGGCAACGGTGGTGCATACCTGAAATCCCAGGACTTCGGAAACAGAGACCAGGGTATTACTACAAGCTCAAGCCTACTGTGGTCTACATTTTCAAGCTCCAGGCTAGCCAGGGCTACATAATAAGACCATCCCAAACAACAACAACAACAAACAATAAACAAAAAGGGCTGGGGATGTAACTCAGTTGCTGGCCTTGGAAACGCTGTGGGTTTGATCTCCAGCAGCACATAAGCAGGAAAAGATGATGTCCTCCCATAAACCCAGAAGGCAGGGGTAGGAGGCTCAGGAACTCAGGGTCATCCTTGGCTACATTTTGAGTTCAAGGCCTTCCTGGGCTACATAAGATGTATACTTATTATGTATTACTTAAAAGTTTAATCTTTAAAAGAAAAATATAAAAGAAAAATATGTCAATTACAGAAACTAGTATATGATTCTGAAATTAATCTATCACCGTACTACTTTATTTTTTTCTTTCTATTTTTTGTTTCAGTCAGCTTCATCTCTTTTAGTTAGCATGCGATAATTGCACATATTGAAGAGGTATAGTGTAATATTTTGATATATACACACAAGCTATAGTGACTAAATTAGGATGATTGGCATTTCAATATCCTTGGTATTTATTTCTTTGTGTGGAAACCTGTCTTGGTTTGGTTTCTATTGCTGTGATGAAGACCATGACCAAAAAGCTACTTGGCTGCAGTGGTGGTGGTGGTGGTAGTGTATTTGGTTTATATCCTGGGTCAAAGTTTGTTGCAGTAAGTTGAGGCAGGAACTCAAGACAGGCTCTAAAGCAGAGGCCATGGAGGAATGCTACTTACTGGCTTGTTCCCTGTGGCTTATTCCACATAGAAAAATAAAATTAGAGCATTCAGAGGTGGTGGCATTCAGAGGCAGAGGCAGAGGCAGAGGCAGGTGGATCTCTGTGAGTTCAAGGCCAGCCTGGTCTACAGAAGCCTTTCATACAAAAGCCAAAAGTGAATTTCAGGTAGACTAAGACAACTACAAAATAAAAACGTTAAAAATTGGAGATAGTGTATAAAAATTATATTGAAAATTGAAGATGAAGATCATCTCCAGGATTTTAGGTTATGAACGTTTTAAAAATTAGATATAAAAAATACAATTTGTAAACAGCAAGACTGATATATGGGTCTTGTCTGTAATTCCAATGCCCAGGAGGTTGAGGAAGGCAGCAGATTGCCTCATGGTCCGGCTTGGGCTTCAGAGTGAACCCGGACTCAAAAAACAAAACCAGGCGAGTGGAGATATGGCTCAGTGGTTAAGTGCTTGATACTCTTTCAGAAGGTCTGAGTTTGGTTCTCAGCACCCAAGTTGGTAGTTTTTAACTGCTAGAAACTCCAGCTCCAGTGAGTCTGGCACCCTCTTCTGGCCTTTATAGGCAACTGCACCTGCAACTGGGCTAGCGCTGGTCCGTAGCTTTCCAGGTCTCTCCGCAGTTGGTTTGCAGGATTCTTGTCCACGTGAGCTGCTGCACAAGGGCTTCAGCAGCAAAGTCATAGTAAAAGTAATAATAATAATAATAATAATAATAATAATAATAATAATAATAATAATAATAATAACAACAACAACAACAACAACAACAACAATAATAATAATAAATAAATAAATTAAAATCTCGCTGGGCTGTGGTGGCACAACGCCTTTAATCCCAGCATTCAGGAGGCAAAGGCAGTTTGAGGCCAGCCTGGTCTACAGAGTGAATTCCAGGACAGTCAGGGCTACACAGAGGAAACCCTGCCTCAAAACAAACAAACAAAAACAAACAAACAAAAAACCCACAAAACAAAACAAACAAACAAAAGTATAGAATTTCCTAGTGTTGGAGTTACAAACAATTGTGAGCCACTTATGTGAGCATTAGGGATTGACCCTGGGGCCACTGCAAGAACCACAAATGCTCTCACTGAGCCAACTCTCCAGTTCACATACTTAAAAAAAATATTTTATTAATTTATTCAGCCAGGCGGTGGTGGTGCACACCTTTAGTTCCAGCACTTGGAAGGTAGAGGCAGGTGGATCGCTGTGAGTTTGAGGCCAGTCTGGTCTACAAAGTGAGTCCAGGACAGCCAAGGTTACACAGAGAAACCCTGTCTCAAAAAACAAAAAACAAACAAAGAAACAAAAATTATTCATATTACATCTCAATTGTTATCACATCCCTTGTATCCTCCCATTCCTACCCCCCCCCAGCTTTCCCTCTACTCCCCTCCCCTATGACTGTGACTGAGGGGGACTTCCTCCCCCTGTATATGCTCATAGGGTATCAAGTCTCTTCTTGGTAGCCTGTTATCCTTCCTCTGCGTGCCACCAGGCCACGAGAGAAGCATAGAAGAATGGGGAAATAGAAGGATCCAGAGGGTCCTAGAAACCTACAAGAAGAACATTATGATGGGTAGATCTGGGCCCAGGGGTCCTGCTCAAACTATGGCACCAGCCAAGGACAATACGTGCAGTAAACATCGAACCCCTACCCAGATCTAGCCGATGGACAGGACATTCTCCACAGTTGAGTGGAGAGTGGGATCTGACTTTCACACGAACTCTGCTGCCCCATATTTGACCAGTTCATATACTTTTAAAGACAAAATTCTGCCTGTATAGCAGCTGTGTTGGTTACTGTTTAGGGTTGATTTGATAGGCTTTAGAGTCCCTGTGAAGACACACCTATGTGACCTGAGGGTGTTTCCAGAAAGGTTTAACTGCATGGGGAAAGACCCAGCCTGAGTACAGGTGAGACCATCTCATGGGCTGGCAAGCCTGGCGTGAAGGAGAAGTAGGAAGTGAACTGACCTCTGGCTTGGGCTCCTGCTTCCTGTCTGCAGCTGCGCGGAACACTGCTTGCCAAGGAGGACTATATCCCCTTGCACTGTGAGGCAAAATAACCTCCGCTGAGTTGCTTTTCTCCAGTATTTGATAACAGCAATAAGAAAAGTACTGGTCATTCTGGAAGTGCCAACATTTGTGGGTGCTCCTGCAATTCCTGGCACCCACACAAGTGCATCTCTGTATCCACTCTGGGCCAGACCCTCTGGACCGTCCAGAGCATAACGGACGAAGCTTTCAAGGATGCAAGCTCTCTGCTTAAAGTTCAGGCTCAGAAACCCTCCAAGTTAGCTGACATCCACACCGGAGCAAGGCCATCTCTTTCCACAGCCAAGTGATGTCAGAAGGTCACCGTCAGCAACCCTGTCCTCTTCTCCCCACCCTGAGGCTCCTGGCTCTACACTAAATCGCCAGTCCAATCTGCCTTTCTGAAAAGCAATTACCCTAATTCAAACGAGATGACCTGTAATTGTGAATCACCTGTGCATGTGCTCTCTGCTTCAGTCTTGGAAATAACATAGCTAAATTTGTAGAAGAATTAATGGGGTTAGAAATGATAATGGAGACCCATATTTTGATAAGTGTTAGTTTTTCAAAGCATTGTTGAGGTATAAAATTACATATCTGTTCAAAATCAATTCATCAATGAGATGAACAAATCACTTCAGATCCTCTAAGGGGCGTCATGTAGGCCGCAGCGAGATTACAGACCCAGCTCTTTCTTGACAGGAAACCAGTTTGGTGTGCACCAAGGGGTTCCTGGAAATAAATACCCTCCCCCATGCTCATGAGATGTCTTGGTACCTTAGCTTTCAACCAATGACCTTTTTTTTCTACCTCTAACTGTACCTGGCGTTCTTCCCTCACCCACACTGCGCAAGGAGAATTAAGTGCTGTGTTCCCCTTCTTATGATAGGACTGCGCTGCTGAGTGTGAGTGAAGTGTCCCTGGCACTCCTAGCCCCAGCCAATTCACCCCCCAAACCCCTCCCACTGCCCAAGGTTTATAAGTTCCTGCTTTATATGAAGTAAAGGGGGCCACCACCATCTATTTCACCAAAGACCCTCTGCGACTCCCCTCCTCCCTAAAGAATTCGCCACTGGACGCCGCCCCTCCCCATCCGCCCCCCAAGGCTTGACTGCCTGTCAGGCAGCCATGAGCTACAGGCTGCTGCGAGCTTCCGCCATTCACTGTCAGCACGGATCGGTGCTGCTCTGCCCACTGCAGAGCCCATCTTTGAGGGCGAGCAGCGGGCTGTTCTCAAAGCAGCTATTCTGTCCACCTGAAGGGAACCGGACTCCCGCCATTGGCCTCTCAGTTTTGGAGCTCTGAGTCTCTGTTCCCGCCTGTTCTCGCTCTGAGTCAGGCTGGGCCCTTGCTGCTGCCTGGTTCAGGTTTTGGAGCACTGAGCTCCTTTGACCCCAAGATTCACCTTTTTTCTTTTCCCCAGAAACTGACATGGCCCTGGTAGAAGAGCGTGCGCTTCTGGATTGGGGACCTTCCGGTTTGGGCCTGAACTTCCTGGGAAGAGTACCTGATAAGGCCCAGGCTCCTGCTGGTCACAGAATGACATCTTTCCAGCTGATTATTTCATGCTTTTATGTGGAAACATAGTGTAACAAGTTATAAAGGAATATTACATGTAAAATATTGAAACTTACAATGTTCCAAACCTTTCCAAGTTACAGTGATGATTTAATAGATTATTGTAATGGGGATTTGAATTTGTCATCTTGACTAAATCTGGAATGAACTATAAAATTCAAGAGACTGAGTACACCTGTGAGGGACTTTTTTGTTGTTGTTGTTTTGTTTTTGGGACAGGCTTTCTTTGTGTATCCCTGGCTGTCCTGGAATTGGCTCTGTAGAACAGGCTGGCCTTGAACTCACAGAGAACCGACTGCCTCTTTCTCCTGAGTACTGGGATTAAAAGCTTTCCACACCACACACAGCAAGAGATTTTTTCTTTTTCTTTTCTTTTCTTTCTTTCTTCTTCTTCTTCTTTTTTTTTTTTTTTTTTTTTAGATTTTTTTTTTAAATTAAACAATTTGAAGTGGGAAGACCCATTTTTAATCCAGATCTTTTGAGGTAGGAAAATAACCCTTTAGTCTGGGTCACACTTTCTGCTGGCAGCATCTACACAGGACATGGAAGTAAGAAGCTCTCTCTTTCTCTCTGCCTCCTTGTTCTAGCTCTCACTGGCGAGTCCATTCCCTCAATGACATTAGAGCCTACATCTTTG
This sequence comes from Acomys russatus, assembly GCF_903995435.1. Classification (NCBI taxonomy): domain Eukaryota; kingdom Metazoa; phylum Chordata; class Mammalia; order Rodentia; family Muridae; genus Acomys; species Acomys russatus. The sequence continues at coordinate 8,732,407 of NC_067157.1, read as the reverse complement.
GGACTCCGGTGCATACAAAAGACTGAGACATCCAGCCTCCAGGATTGAACAACTACAGAATTCTTGGACCTCGTGTTGGTAGACAGCCATTGTTAGCCCAGCTGAACCCTGGCCTGTAAGTTATTCTTGTTTCTTTTCTTTTCTTTTCTTTTCTTTCTTTCTTTTGTTTTTGTTTTTGGAGACAGGGTCTCTCTGTGTATCCTTGGCTGTCCTAGACTCCCTTGGTAGACCAGGCTGGCCTCAAACTCACAGCGATCCACCAGCCTCTGCCTCCCGAGTGCTGGGATTAAAGGCATGTGCCACCACGCCTGGCCTAAATTATTCAAATAAATCCCATCCGCATATTCTCAGTTCTGTTTCTCTGGAGCACCCTGACTAACACAGCCAGACATCCTGGCTTCTTCTCTTCCTATTGAAGTTATATTTTTGACATCTACTCACACAGATCCATTCAGACCTAGATATCTTCTTTTAACCATTATTCCATATCCAACCAATCTATGAACTACTATATTTTACTTTAAAAATTGGCTAATATCTATTGGGGGGCATAGTATTGGGGGCATCATATTGGGGGGCATAGTATTGGGGCCTGAACCAGAGGCTCCTGCACTCTGGGCAAGTGCTCCACCACTGAGCTACATCCCCAGCCCTCCTTTTTCCTCCCCTTTAAAAAAACAAAAACAAAAACAAAAACAAGGTCTTTCTGTGTAGCCCTGACTGTTCTGGAACTCACTATGTAGGCCAGGCTGGCCTCAAGCTCACAGAGATCCACCTGCCTCTGCCTCCCCAGTGCTGGGATGAAAGGTGTGTGCCACCACACCCAGCTGAAGTAAACATCTCTTCTGTCCTCAGTGAGCACCAAGCACATTGTGCACACACCTCCAAGAAGGCAAACATTCATACACATAAAATAATAAAATAAAAAAGCCTTAAGTGGGCTGGGCGTGGTGGCACACACCGTTAATCCCAGCACTTTGTTCACCTTCCCAAAGTCTCTTTTGTTCAGAGTAGAGTATACATACAGCTCAATGCAGTGGTGGTGGGGGATGGGGGGTGGGGGGGAGAGGTTCTAGGCTGCAGTGGTGGGGGGTGGGGGAAGTGGTTCTAGGCTGCAGTGGTGGTGGTGGTGGGGGATGGGGGTGGGGGGAGAGGTTCTAGGCTGCAGTGGTGGTGGTGGTGGGGGATGGGGGTGGGGGTGGGGGGAGAGGTTTCTAGGCTGCAGTGGTGGGGGGTGGGGAAGAGGTTCTAGGCTGCAGTGGTGGTGGGGGGATGGGGGTGGGGGGAGAGGTTCTAGGCTGCGGTGGTGGTGGGGGATGGGGGTGGGGGGAGAGGTTCTAGGCTGCGGTGGTGGTGGCGGTGGGGGATGGGAGGTGGGGGGTGGGGGGAGAGGTTCTAGGCTGCTAAGTACATTGTTTGGAGGGGTGTGTGTGTGTGTGTGAGTGTGTGAGAGTGTGTAAGTGAGTGTATATGTGGTGTGTGTTTATGTGTGTGAGAATGTGTGTGTGTGAGTATGTGTATGTATGCATGTGAGTGTGTAAGAGTGTATGCATGTGAGTCTGTGTCTGTGTGTGTGTGTGTGTGTGTGTGTGTGTGAGTGTGTGTACATAGTGAGGGTCCTAGGCTTCCAAGCATACTCTGAATTATAAGAATAGTTTATAAAAAAAGATCTCTCTCTCTCTCTCTCTCTCTCTCTCTCTCTCTAGGTTTTTTGAGACAGGGTTTCTCTGTGTAGCCTTGGCTGTCCTGGACTCGCTTTGTAGACCAGGCTGGCCTCCAACTCACAGTGATCCACCTGCCTCTGTCTCCTGAGTGCTGGGATTAAAGGCGTGGGCCACTATGCCTGGCTTTAAAAAGATCTCTTTTTGTAGACTGCTGGGGTCCAGCCCCAGGTGATGGCCCGAAGCAGGGTGGTGAGGGAGGAGTGAGTCAGGCAGGGGATCAGGAGGAGTTTACAGCCTGACTGACTGGCAGCCAGAGTGCTTCCTTATTTATACAGAACTCAGGAGGCAGGGATAGATGCATGCTGTGAAAAACATAGGTCATATCATTTTTGTCCCCAGACGTGTGTTTTAACTTCCTCTTGGTCCTAACTTTAGTCATCATTGGTAAAGCATGCCAGAATTATTTTTCCTCATCAAACCCACAACCCAACTTTTAACAACCTTGTATTTTTCGAGGGCATATTTTTCCAAAGTATGGCAGCCTGTTCTCAGGCTGGTGGCTCTCGATGTTTCAAGGGCAGTGGACAGAGAGAAAGAAAATCTCCAAGCCAGCCTGGGCAGACTGTCATGTCCCCAGCAGTGTATCAGTGACTTTTAATAGTAGGAGGGCTAATTGGCAGTGGGCCCAAGAAACACTTCAGGCCAAAGCTGCTGCAGAGATTATTCAATCACACAGAAATTATTTATATATTTGTAGAGTTTATTTATATGTAGAATCTTGGTATTCTCTATTCCTTGGTCATACGACACCACAGTGGCCCTGTGCGAGTTAACTTTTTCTAAGAAAGAGAGGTCTCAATACTTATTCTTTTATCATATGTACACACCATTCTTTGCCTATCAGTTGTAGGAAGAGGCTTTTAATTCGATCTGCTGCCAACTTCTCTAACCTGTTAAATCTTGTTTATCTTTTTAAAGTTTACTTTGTCCTAATTATCTCGTTCCTGAGTAAGTGCAGGGGCAGATGCCCTAAGGGTTTCTTGGAGTCAGGGCCTCAGAAGGAGGTCTCTGGAAAAAAAAAAAAAAAAAAAAAAAAAAAAAAGGAGGTCTCTGACATCTTTACCCGAGTCACCTCCAGGTGGGACCAGATAAGGGTATTTCCCTAAAGGCAGGAGGGTCAGGACGCTCAGGACTTTCCCGGGGAAGCTTAGAAGCAGTACTTCTGGGGGAAGGCATAAATGACTCTTAAGAAATTCCCACCAATCCATATTCCAAATAAAGACCTAAAGTGAAGGCAATTGCATCACATGGCTCAGCTTGGCTGGACCTTTGTCATGCCATTGTGCTGGCTTTATGACTTTTACTGTTCCCGTTAGCTATGGCTGCAGGATCGAATGTTTCAGTCTCAGAGGAAACTGATACACAACAGCAGGGTCACCATAATTTGGAGACCAGCCTGATCTACACAGTGAGTTCCAGGGCAGCCAGGCTATAAGCCTCATAACAAATGGACAGACAGCATGTAATCCCAGGACTCAGGAAGTGGGACCAACAGAACCAGGAGTTTAAGGCCAGCCTTAGTTGTATGAGAACTTGTCTCAAAACAAAAACAGGGGGATAAAGCAAATGAACAAATGAAAGGAAAGAAAATAAACCAAGACAGAGAGCATTTACTTACGAAGATTTGTTTAGCCAAAGGTATAAGCACATACTAAACTAGAGTTTAAGACCGGCTGGGATAAGAGCTGGCTGCCCTGATATTGTAATGCACAGAAACACAATGTTTCAGGTGTCCCCAGGCAGCTTTGTGTCAGGTAATCTTTTTATTTCCTATTGCAGAATTAGCTTATATGTGTTCAGTTCCTCCCTTATGAATTCTTTGGTGCTTAAGTGCCTCCCCCCTACCCGCGGTTTACAGGAGGGAAACTGAGTCGATGCTGGCACATCCTTGACATTTCAGGAATGCCAGCAACGGAGCTGAGTCTCTGCAAAGCTAAACTGCAGAGCCAACGTACATTTGCACCTGAAGTTGGACAAAAACTCAAGAGTAAGTTTGCCACAATCAAGCCTCTTTGTGTATGAATGGCCCTAATAAGTAGTTATATTTTTTAAAAATACATACATATTGTATGAATTGAAGGGATCCACAAAGGTCCAATTGACTCAAAATTTCCCCCTTTACTAAATAGGCCTTAATAGCATTCACTTGCTTTTACCTGGCGTGATTGCCGGAAGGTTGCTGCTCAACATCGGTTTCCCAGTGGGAGAAGGAAGGTCTACAGTGGGCCCACTTTTCTTTTTCTGATCCATATACAGTGGCCTCTGAGAAGGTGTGGTTATATATTGTGACTCTAACCTTCAAATTGGATAGAGTTCCTGCCATTTGCCTAGCAGGGAAGAAAAGGATTTGGTCTTTAGGAAGAGATCACTAATACTAGATCTATTTTTAAAAATAAAGTTTACACAGCCTATTTTCCACCATGTAGACTGTGGGAAATATAAAATATACATAAAATATGGAGATAGAGAAAGAGAGAGAAAGAGAGAGAGACAGACAGACAGACAGACAGACAGACAGACAGAGACACAGAGACAGACATCTTGAGGCATGGTCTTGGCTTCATCCTTGTAGTTAGTTCTTTAATTGAATTTGAGCTATTTTCTATTTCTTAAAACCAAAAAGATGGACTAGGAGAAAGGTTGTTTGGTAAGGTGCACTGTGTGCAAACATGACAGCCTGAGTTTGAGTCCCAGAACCCGAATAGTGGAAGGAGACAACTGACTCCCATGTTGTCCTTTGGCATCCACACCTGTATTTGTGATGAGCGTGTGTGTGTGTGTGTGTGTGTGTGTGTGTTGCACACATGCTCTCTCACACACAGATTAAAAGGTGTACACAATTTAAAAATTTAGAAATGAAACTCAAGGACAATTTTATTAGAGCTTGAGAGAAAAAAACCTAACAGGTAGTGGCTGGGAGGAGAGGGAGGGAGGCAGGAAGGGAGAGAGAGAGAGGGAGAGAAACATTTCTTTTGCAATGGAGGTTGTTAAGAAGGGGCAAGGTTTCAGAGAAAGGGAGAACACCTACAACATGGGAAAAGCATGCCTAGGAACTGGCTGGTATAAAAGAAAGAGATTTGAAAGAAGGAGGAGGAGGAAGAAGAAGAAGAAGAAGAGGAAGAAGAAGAAGAGGAGGAGGAAGAAGAAGAAGACGAGGAAGAAGAAGAAGAAGAGGAAGAAGAAGAAGAAGAAGAAGAAGAAGAAGAAGAAGAAGAAGAAGAAGAAGAAGAAGAAGAAGAAACTCAAAAAAGCATGGAGGCTCTGTGAGCAGCTGCACAGGGGGTAAGCTTCTGCAGGAGGATCAGTACTTTTCCTCAGAAAGGGGATAATTATTCCTCCCTCTCCTTAGCTTTCAGGGGCATCAAATGTCCTTTGAGGTAGACTCCAGGCCAGGTAGTTGACAGACCCAGCTGGATTAACTTTTTTTTTTCCTTTTTTTTTTCCGAGACAGGGTTTTTATGTAGCCCTGGTGGTACTAGACCTGCTTTGTAGACCAGGCTGGCCTGGATCCACTTGCCTCTGCCTCTTGAATGCTGGGATTAATGGTGTGCGTCAACACATCAGCTTTTTTCTTTTTAAAAGACAGGGTCTAGATCTGGCTGGCTTTGAACTCAGAAATGTGCCTGCCTCTGCTTTCCAAGTGCTGGTATTAAAGGTGTGTCTCACCATATCTAGCTTTAAAAGAAAAAAGAAAGACTTATTTTTTAATTTCGTGCCTGTGTGTAGGTATGTGCACATAAGTGAAGGTACCCATGGAAGCCAGAAGAAGACATCAGATCCCCCAGAGCCTGAGCTACCCCAGTTGTGAGCCACCTGACATGAGTGCTGGGCTGAAGCTACCCCAACTTGTGAGCCGCCTGACATGAGTGCTGGGAACTAAGTTTGTGTCCTCTGGAAAAGCAGAAGAGCTCTTTACTGCTGGGCCATTTCTCCAGTCCTGTGTTTCCATTGTGCCAGGGAAACAGGAAATAGAGTCTGAAGCTGATGCTGAGGGAGGGGAGGTCCATCCCTAATGGCCTCTATTAACCCATGTTTAGCTACCTAGTACTACCGTGCTTTCATACAGATTCCAGACAGACGACCCCCGTGGGAGTGTATCTGTCAGTTCTAGAGTCACATGAGGGCAGGGAGATAGGGCTAGAGAACAGAGCTTAGAACAGGGTAGACTTAGAACTGGAAAGAAAATTAGAAGAAGAATAAAACAAGAAGCGAACACTTTAAATTGGCCCTGTTGCTCCCGTTTCTGCTGTTCTGCAAGCAAGCACAGTGGAAGGACAGTGAGTGGTGCCTGCTCCTCATGTTGCCACGAGCATCTGTCACATCTGCCCGCTGTCACCTCTGCTGTCAGGTAATAAGCCTCACAGCCATATTTGGAATGTTTATCTGTGAGACAGACTCTTATTATGTAGACCAGGCTGGCCTCAAATTCACAGAGCTCCACCTACCTGCTGGGCTTAAAGCTATGCACCACTATGTAATGTTTGTTTGTTTGTTTGTTTGTTTTTTGAGACAAGGTCTCACTATGTATCCTTTGTTGTCCTGAAACACACAGAAATCCATCTGCTTCTGCCTCCCTAGTGCTGGGATGAGAGGCATGTGCCACTTATCACCCAGCTGCTAGTTTTTTTAAAATATGAGGGTTTTTTTTTTTTGTAAAGGTGAAATGCATAAAAATAGCATCATGTTCATTTGTTTAGTAATCTATATGTACCAATAAGTTAAATTATAATTATTGATAAAACATATTTAAATCTGTCAGCTGATACATAAAATATCCAAATGTAGCTATCAATAGTCATTGAATAACTGATGAGATTTTTATTGGTAAAGATCAATTTTCTATTTATAATTATAGTATTGTTATGAGCCAAGATATTCCAGAGGTATAAAACTAATAGGAGATTGAGATAGACGGCAGATAGATCGATGCATAGATGATAGAGAGATAGGTAGATGAGATGTGCACACACACATTTATTATAAGGAATTGGCGGACATGGCTATAGACCCCGAGGACCTCAGATCTGCAGTCACAAGATGGAGATCTGACGTGTACTTCCAGTTTGAGAACCAGGAGAGCTGCAGGTGCTGACATCCTTGTCTAGCCTCTGCATTAAGCACATATGTGGTGGACAGACATACATGCAGACAAAGCACCCCCCACCACACTCACATACAATAAATAAATAAATAAATAAATAACGTTAATAAAAAGGAAGGAACCCTTCCCAACTGCTGCTTGGCTGCAACATTGGCTTTCTCCGGTCTTACAACATTGAGCATTGGCTCTTTAAGGACTTACTCCATGTCTAGAGGATTTGATCCCTCCTCTAGTGTCCTCGGGGCACAAGGCATGCGTGTGCTGCAGACATACAAGGAGGCAAAACAACGAGACACGTAATAAAATAAAATAAGAAACAAGGGTTACCTCTCCCATGTCGTCAGGCCGTCCTACTGAGGATCGAAAAGTTCACATTCTGTAGGAATTAGTTACAGAGGGTCTTTTGTTTGTCGTTGTTTGAGCTTTTGTATGTTAAAGAATTGGGAAACTAAAAATATATTCCATTGATCAATGTAAAAATTATTTAGTGCTAGGCTGGGGAGATGGCTCAGTGGTTAAGAGTACTGACTATTCTTCCAGAGTTCTTCAGTTCAATTCCCACATGGTCTATACTGTCTACACAACTGTCTATAACTACAGCCCCATGGGATCTGATACATACATGCAGACAAATAGCAATATACATAAATAAGTAAATCTTTTTGTTCATTTGTTTTTCTTTCATTTTTTCTTTTCTTTCTCTCTTTTTTTGTTGTTCATTTGTTTTTGAAGATAAGGGTTTTCTGTGTAGCCCTGGCTGTCCTGGAACTTGTTTTGCAGACCAGCCTGTCTTTGAACTCACAGAGTTTGACTCTGCCTCCTGACCACTGGGATTGAAGGTGTATGCCACCATGCTGGGCTTAAATAAATATTTAAAATATTTAATGTAGATAGTATTAAGCCAATAGGCTTTTCAGTACATAGATTCAATATAACAAGATTTATATATTAGTTACTTTTCTATTGGTGTCATAAAACACCATGCTGAAAGAACTTACAGAAGAGGTTTTTAGGAGCTTATGTCAAGAGGGTTAGAATTCATGATGGTGGGTTGAAAGCATGGTGGCAGGACTAGGAAGCTGAGGGCTCACATCCTGAGCGGCAAGTGCCAAGCAGAGAGAGCGAACTGGTCATGATGCATTGCTTTTAATCCCCCAAAACTCAGCCCCAGAGACATACTTCCTCCAGGAAGGTCACACCTCCTAAACCTACACTTACAGCACCACCAACTGGTAGCCAAGTGTTCAAACATCTGAGCCTATGGAGAACATTCTCATTGAAAACACCTCTGTGAGTGAGTCATGGCCATGCACCCCTGGCACACAAATACAGAAGGGCTCTGGCCTACCTTCTCCATGAGACAGGAAGGGTGTGAGATGCACATCTGACCTTAATATCAAGCAAGGTGAAGACAAAGAGAATGCGATATAAGACAGAGTCTTGCTGCATAGCACAAGCTGGCCTTGAACCCTCTATGTATCCCACACTGGCCTCAAATCAATGATCTTTCTGCCTCAGCCTCCTGACTGATAAAATTATACGTGTGTGCCACTATGCCTAGGGACAGTAAATATATTTAAACTTTTTAGGATCTCTCTCTCTCTCTCTCTGTGTGTGTGTGTGTGTGTGTATTTCTGTATGTGTGTGTGTTTTGCTTGCACATATGTATATATGTGTACCACATATATACCTGGTGCCTATGGAGGTGAGAAAAGGATTGCAGGTCCTCTAGGAGTACAGCTAAGGATGGCTGTGAGCCATTATGTGGGTGCTGAGAGCCAAACTTTGCTCCTCTGTAAGAGAAACAAGTGCTTTTAACTACTGAGCAATCTCTCTACGCGGCACGGTGAAAGTTAACAACAACAAAAAGGACATATAAAACAGAAAAGAGAAAAAGTATCAGAAGGTAGAAAACAGAGGGTGCGAAAGCCACTGAATTACATTTATAAAAGAGTCAAATGGCCAAAAAGAAAAAAAAAAAAAAGATAGGATTGTAGGCATAAACTTAAATGATGATTTCTGTACTCCCGATATCTAGTTGCAATCCTTGTTCTGAGAATCTCCTGTCTCAAAGTTGTGTAAACACTGCTCCCCAATTGTCCCCTGATATGCCAATAAAGAGTCTTACAGCCAATCACTAAGCAGGAGAGATAATAAGGCTAGGTGCAGGAGACTTTAGGAAAGAGTAGCTGGATCAGGGAAAGCTACAAAGTGCAAGTATCTCAGAAAGTCACACTAGCATAGAGGGTTAAGATTAGAATAACCACTGCTCAAAATTGGTGGTATAAAGATTTATAAACACAATTGTTTTGGTGCTCACCAGGGTAAGAGAGAAACAAAGAAACAAACAAAATTTTATAAAAGTAACTTTAACATGGGATATCAACTCTCTCTGAAAGTATAGGTAAGAGAGGAGCCAAAAGAAGAAGAAAAATTCAAGTTGGGAGGTCGTGGCGCACACCTTTAACCCCAGCACTTGGGAATTAGAGGCAGGTGAATCTCTGTGAGTTTGAGGCCAGCCTGGTCTACAGAACGAGTTCCAGGACAGCCAAGGCTACACAGAAACCCTGTTTCAAACAAACAACAAAGATGAAAAATTCAAAGTTTGTTTCCAACATCTGCCCCTTAATTCCTCCCCATCCCAACTGACTCTGCCAAAAATACTCCTGACACTCTGAAGAGTGAGGCAGAGAGAGTCTGGATTGAGGCGCATGAGCACAGCTGAGGGCCAGGGCATTTCGCTAAACCAGGAGGCTCAGAGGCAAGTTTACTACTCTCTTACTGTTGAGCTGCCAGCCTTTCTCCAAGGCCAGGATCTGAGATTACTGGCAGTTGCATAGTATATTGGCTAATGATTCTTTGTCCTGTCCAAGTGAAAAACATTTAAAATATTCATGTGTTCAGAGCTGGAGATGTAGCTCAGGGGTAGAGAACATTTGTGGCATGATTGATGCCCTAGGTTTAAGCCAGACAATATCATGTCATATCATATATCATAATGATTTCACTCTGTTGGGCCACTCATGTCTGTCCATGAACAGGGTATTTCCATGAAGCTTTATACAAGCAGACAGACAATATCTCAAATGTCTATTTAAGGAGAGGCATAAAATAAAAACAAACAAGAGGGGCTGTAAAGAAGGCATAGTTCACAAAGTGCTTGCTATGCATAAGGACCCAAACAATATAAAACAAACAAACAAATGAAACCAGCCACGCCTTGCTTGTAATCCCAGTGCTGGGGAGGCAGAGACAGGCAGATCTCTGGAACTTGCTGGCCAGACAGCCTTATCCTAAGATGCAAGCCCCAGGTTCCAGTGAGAGACAATGTCCCCTTAACCATGGTGGATCTCAGATGGCCTCAGCCGTACACAAAGAAGTGCAGGCAACTAAGGAATGTTAAGAGTAGGAGAAATAGTCTTTTTTGAGGGAATAGCAGAAAAGCATAGCAACTGGTTATCTGATACCAATAGTCAACCCTAAAAATATACATACAAGTAACATTTTATAGACTGAGCAAGTTGTACTTATGTCTTTAGGAGTATATAAGTATAAACACACACACACACACACACACACACACACACACACACACGCAACAACAGCTAATGAAAAAATAGGCCATGAATTTGAAAGAGAGCAATGAGGAGTCTATGGGATGTTTTGGAGGGAGGAAAGGGAAATGGATGTACTTATCTCCAAAACAAAACAAAACCAAAAACAACAGAGTAGATGGCTCCTCAGGAATGACATACAAGGTTAAGCTATGGACCCTACATGCATGTGCAAATACATGTGCACCTATATAAGTACATGCATAAGCAGACACACACACACACACACACACAGACACACACACACACACAGACACACACACACACACAGACACACACACACACACACACACACACACACACACACACACACACACACACACACACACACACACACACACACACACACACACACACACACACACACACACACACACCCAAAGAAACAATTTGGAGAGAACAGACAAAGGAAGAAGATGACTTTAAAAAGATGCAATATTTACAAACTGGGAAATTAAAACATGGCAGCAAACATAAGAAACTGAATACAAATACTGGAGAATGAAAATTAATGAAATCTATAGAAAATAGACTAAAAAGATAAAGAGATGCAAGCAAGTCCGCAGATTTGTCCTCTGACCTCTACATGTATACAGCAGCATGCATGTCCCCCCTCATTGTTGGCATACACACATGTGCACAGCCACATACACACAATAGGGAAATACATTTTAATGGAAAAGTATGACTTAAAAACATATAATTTTCATTCACAGGTAACTAGCTACAAGGGAAGCTGTTACATGTTGTCTTTCCTGTGTGGACAAATACTCAACTAAAACTATTGGGAAGGCAAAAAGATTGGATATGTGAGGAAGCAGAGTAATCTTTACTATAGTGTTTAAAATCCAAATAAAAGGCTATCTAAAAGAGAGAACCGGGGCTGGAGAGATGGCTCAGATGTTAAGAGCACTGGCTGTTCTTCCAGAGGTCCTGAGTTCAATTCCCAGCAACCACATGGTGGCTCACAACCATCAATAATGTAATATGATGCCCTCTTCTGGCCTGCAGGTGTACATGCAGGCAGAACTCTGTATCCATAATAAATAAATCTTTAAAAAAGGGTATCTTAAAAAAAAATAAAATAAAAGAGAGGACCAGTGCACATAAGAGGGAGAATATCAGCAAGCAAATACATACATAGGTAATTAGGTTTTAAAACTGTACAGATAAAACTTCTGTAGGCTACACAACCCCAGTGTCCCTTAAGGTCACAATAAAGCTCAGAGATGAGAATTTTCTGGAAGATCTGTGGATACACCCCATGTCAGAGACCTATAAGCTAAAAGGCTATTACTTTTCCTCATATACAAAATCACAGAGGCAGAATAGCTCCAGGAAGGACTGAAAACTCACAGCAGATATTAGCTCACTTAAAAGTGTAGCAGGGTTTTTCCTTTCAAACTATTTTATGTGTATGGATGTTTTGCCTTTGTGCATGTGTACCGCAGGTGTGCTTGGTACCTGTGGAGACCAGAAAAGAGTGTTAAATTCTCTAAAACTGAAGTTATAGATGGTTGCGAGCTGCCATGTTGGTGCTGGGAATACAACCCTAGTCCTTTGGGAGAACAGCCAGTGCTCCTAATGGCTGAGCCTTCACCAGAATAAGTTCAGTGGTGTCACTGTGTAAGACAACTTTCTGCATATTGAGAATCAGTAACTTATTAAGAGATTCAGGAAAATCTAATAATTCCATAAAAATAGCATATAGCTCTGACTTTTGAACTGAATCATAAGGGCTTTGAGCCACTTATTTTTCCTGACTTATTTCTGGGGTTTCAATTTCGTTCCATTGATCCACCCACCTGTTTCTGTGCCAGTACCATGCAGGTTTTATTACTATTGCTCAGTAGGACAGCTTTGAATCAGGGATGGAGACACTTTCAGAAGCTCTTTTATTGTATAGGATTGTTTTTTAGCTATTCTGGGTTTTTTGCTTTTCCATCTGAAGTTGAACATTTTTCTCTCAAGGTCTGTAAAGAATTGTGTTGGTATTTTGATGGGAATTGTATTGAATCTGTAGGTTGCTTTTGATCTGATGGCCATTTTTACTATGCTGATCCCACAAATTCATGAGGGTGAAAGACCTTTCCATCTTCTGATATCTTCTTCAATTTCTTTCTTCAGAGAATTGGAGTTTTTGTCATACAGATCTTTGACTCACATGGTTAGAGTTAAACCAAGATATTTTATATTACTTGTGGCTACTGTGAAGGGTGTGATTTCCTTAATTTCTTTTTCAGCCTGTTTGTCATTTGAATACAGGAGGAATACTGATTTCTTTGAATTAATATTGCATCCAGCCACTTTGCTGAAGGTGTTTATCAGCTGTAGGCATTATCTGATGGAATATTTGCGGTCACGTATGTATACTTTCATATCATCTGTGAAGAGCAATACTTTGACTTCTTCCTTTTCAGTTTGTATCCTCTTGGTCTCCTTTAGTTGTCTTATTGCTCTGGCTAGGACTTCTAGTACTATATTGAAGAGATACTGAGAGAGTGAGCAGCCTTGTCTTGTTCCTGATTTTAGTGGAACTGTTTGAGTTTCTCTCCATTTAATTTGATGTTGGCTATTGGCTTTCTGCATATAGCCTTTACTATGTTTGGGTATGGGCCTGTATCCTTGATACAGGGATAATTTTATCATGAAGGGATGTTGGATTTTGTCAAAGGCTTATTCTTCATCTAATGAGATGATCATGTGCTGTTTTTCTTTCAGTTTGGTTATATGGTGGATTTCATTGATGGATTTTCATATGTTGAACCATTCCTGCATCCTTCGAATGAAGCCTACTTGATCATGATGGATAAGGTTATTTGATGTGTTCTTGGATTTGGGTTGTGAATATTTTGTTGAATATTTATGCATCAATGTTCATGACTTAAACTGGTCTGAAATTCTCTATCTTTTTTTTTTTTTTTTTTTTTTTTGGCTTTTCGAGACAGAGGTTCTCTGTGTAGCCTTGGCTGTCCTGGACTCGCTTTGTAGACCAGGCTGGCCTCGAACTCACAGCGATCCACCTGCTTCTGCCTCCCGAGTGCTGAGATTAAAGGCGTGAGCCACCACGCCCAGCTGAAATTCTCTATCTTATCTATCTTGAGTCGTTGTGTTTTTAGGTATCATGGTGACTGTGGCCTCATAGAATGAGTTTGGCAATGTTTCTTCTGTTTCTATTTTGTGGAATAGTTTGAGAAGTATTGGTATTAGCTCTTCCTTGAAAATCTGGTAGGATTCAGTGCTAAAACCATCTGGCCCTGGGCTTTTTTTTTGGTTTGGAGACTGTTAGTGACTGCTTCAATTTTCTTAAAAGTTATAGACTGCTTAAACTGTTTATCTGATCTTGATTTAACTTTGGTAGGTGACATCTATCAAGAAATGTGTCCATTTCCTCTAAATTTTTCAATTTTGTGGAATACAGGCTTTTAAAGTAAGACCTAATGATTATTTGGATTTCCTCAGTGTCTGCTGTTATGTACCCCTCTCATTTCTGATTTTGTTAATTTGGGTACTGTCTCTCTGCCTTTTAGTTATTGGCTAGGGGCTTGTCAATTTTGTTGATTTTCTCAAGGAACCAGCTCTTGGTTTTGTTGATTCTTTGTATTGTTCTCTTTGTTTCTAATTTATTTGTTTCAGCCCTGAGTTTGATTATTTCTTGCTGCCTACTCCTCTTGGGTGTGTTTGCTTCTCCCCCCCCATCCTCAGTGACACACCTCCTCTAACAAGGCCACACCTCCTAATCCTTCCCAAACAGTTCCACCAATTAAAGACCAACCATTCAAATATATGAGCCTGTGAGGGCCATCGTCATTCAAACCACTACATTGGGCTTAGTAATATATAAAGCATGGGTGAGGGATACCTATAGGCATGTGGGTGACCATAAAGTCCCACACCTTCACTGATGACAACCAAAAAGAAACTATGTCACAGAATCCAACTTTCACTTAAACTTCTGCTTGCTGTATGCTGTAGCATCTCCCAAGACCACTTGCAGCTGGCGACTGGGGAAGGGGCAAGCAGGAGTAATGCTAGACTCACAAGTTAGGGTCCTGTGACCCTACCTTCCCTCCTTCTGTTATGGAGTGTCATTAGTTCCATTACCATCCCATAGGCCTAGCTATCATTACACTGTTTGGCTCAATTAGTGGCCATGGCTACAGGGCTAATGTCTAACCCGAGATGACAGTGATGTTATGCCCAGGGGAAAAAAGCCACACTGTAACATTAACTCATTAACAACTTTCAAATTCAGCACGGGCACTGAGAAAACAAAACTTGGCTGTGTGTGCCATGTCAGAATGAGCTGCAGCCGCCACAACCCCTGAAGCTACGGTGCCTTCTGATGAGCCAGAGCAACTCTTCTCTTTATGTGTTGGCTTGTCTTGCATGCTTGTTACAGTAACAGAGGTAGACATTTGTTACAGAGAAGTGGCCACTTAGACTAAGCCAGACCAAGTCACATAGTGTAGGACTTCCCCAAATTTAAAAAATGTAGAGTACCATCATTTGCTTGGGGGTATTTCCTGTAGGCTCCTTCTCTTTCAGGCCCCTGTCACATCCTTTACAGTGGCTGTCTCTTTATCCTTTTACCTTAAGCTCCCTCTCTTAATGGAACTACGCTCTGTGTTTTAAAGGGAAGCCCCCCTCTCCCCCTTTGAGATCCCGCCGCTGCCTCTGGTAAGATGCATCGCTTGCCTCAAGGCCCAATGATGTTCCCCTCCTGTGGTCATGAGGCTCTTTCCTAAAGGAAGCTCATTTCTGAAGGGCGATTTTTGTGTCTGTTCCTCTCCTGACCCCACAGCTCTGACATCATATTTTATCCATGCCCTGGTATTTTGTGGAAGGTTGATTTTAAAAGATGTATTAGCTTACCTGAAAAATTCAGAGCAATCAGAAGAATGGGTATTACAAGCTTCTCCCAGCCAAGCTCACAGTGGGAGCCAGGACTTCAGAGGGGCGGAGTAGAAAAATGTAGAAGAAAATTTGTGGTTAGATCTACAAGACGGTGTGCTTAGAGATGCTACCAAGGAGAATGCAGTTGCTAAACAGATTCATAGTGTTAAAAATGAGGTAAGTATGTTTCACTGGGACAAAAGGAACAAGGCCTTGAGGCTATCTCAGCAGCTGGCAAGACCCCACTCATGGCAGGCACAGAGATGGAGAGATGCAAATTTGTTTTGGACTTTCTGGGGATGAGTCTTTTGACAGAGAGCCACAGAAAGCCCTGCCCATCCAGAACTGTCCCTGGCTATGTGCAGCTGGCAAGGCACTCCAGTGCTGCTGTGGCACAGCCTGCATAGCGCCAGGTCTCAGTGCAGTGCACACAGTGCTGTTGCAGATGTGCAGGCTGCAGTCATTGAGGTTTCCATTGCCACCCAAAGGAACACCTGGAAGGCCACTCGGAGTGTGACAGGTGCAGAACCCCTCAGGACAGCTCCTAGGAGGATGGCGGATGAAGCTGGGAGAGTGAAGCTGCTGCTACCATGGAGACACTAGGAGGTTAGAGATGCCAGGAATGTGGAGAGAGAGAGAGAGAGAGAGAGAGAGAGAGAGAGAGAGAGAGAGAGAGAGAGAGAGAGAGAGAGAGCGAGCGCTGTGGCTGCCGCCAGCAGACCACCCATGCCCACTGGGCCCGAATCCTGCCACCGCGTGACCCAGACGTGGATGTGGAGAGCCAGGGGTGCTTGTTTTCGCTTCTGGTTCCAGCTTTGTTTCTGTCCCATCCCCGCCTTGGTAATGCCCTGTTCTCCACTTTGGAAAGGAATATCTTGGAAGTATGTAACTTCTCTTTTTATTTTTAGAGAGATTTTAGATTTGAACTTTTAATTTTTTAATTGTGTATGTTTGTGTGTGTGTGTGTGTGTGTGTGTGTGTGTGTGTGTGTTGCTCAGAGGCCAGAGGTGTTGGATTCCCTGGAGCTAGAGTCACAGGCAGTTGGTCTGGGAACTGAACCCAACTGTGCTCTGAAAGACTAGCACTCGCTCTCACCTGGCTCTGTCCAGACTTGTTCTTTCACAAAATGTCTGAACAGTTGGCTGTTTCCTAAAGGCTCATGCGTTAAACAACTAATACACAGCATCACACTATTGGGAGGTGTGTGTGTGGGGGTCTCAGGGTGTGTCCCAGGAGGGGGACTGTGGGACCCTGGTCCCTTCTTTTTTTTCCTATGAGGTTCATGGCTTTGTTCCGCTTCAGGTTTCTCAGCATGGTGCATTGCCTCACTCAAGCCCAACTCCCCAAAGGGCACCTCCAAAGTCACGAGTCCAATGACACTTTTCTCTGGATGGCTTGGTCTATCTCAGGCATTTGTTGTAGTCTGATTCCCAGGGTGGCTTTCTGGCCTTTGCTCTTTGCTGGCCTTTGACAGTACAACAAGGCAGGCAAGAAGCATAAAGGACTTGTTTGGGGCAGTGTCTTTACTTTTTCTTGCTACTAGGTTTCTACTCAAGACCTCCCTGTGATCTCACTCATATATTCACTTACAGTGTAGATCATTAGCAATATAATAATTTCTAATAATCACCAGTTAATCTTAGTCTCTTGATGTATGTGTGGTATGCAAGCATGGTTGCATTTGTGTGGGTGCATGTGTACATGAGGGTACATGTGACTGTGTGGATGCATGTGTGTGTGTGCATGTTTGCATTTGTGTGGGTGTATGTGGTGGTGGACACTGTTTTGCATTTGTGTGGGTGCAGTTGACATGTCCTTGGGGCTGATTGTGTGGACGCGTCGATGTATGTGGGTTACATGACTGTGTGGATACATGTGTTACTGTTTGTGTACAGTTTCAACTTGTGTGGGCATCTTATTGTGTGCTTGTTGCATGTGTGTGTTGCATGTGGTGCATGGGGGTTTGATGGAGTGAGGCATGTGCAGACAATGTGGTTGAGGCCCTGACCTGGTCTTCCCTCGATGGTTCTCCCTCTTTAAATACTGAGGCAGTAGGTCTGGCTGGCTAGTGGCCTTCTCTGGATATTTCCTTTTTCTACAGGCAGGTTGCCAGGCCCATGCAATTTTTAGATGGGGTTTGAGAGCCTGAATTCTGGTCCCCACATTTGTACAATGTGCTGGCTAGTTTTTGTCAACTTGATGCAAACTAAAGTCACCCAGGGAGAGAGAGACCTCAGTTGAGGAACTGCTGTAGTCAGACTGGGCTGTGGGCCTGTCTGTAGGACATTTTCTTGGTTGATGTCTGATGTGGGAGAGGCCAGTCCACTGTGGGCGGGGCAGGTGGTCCTTTGCAGAAGTCTCAGCAAACCTTGAGGTTGAGCAGAGTCCCTCCACAGTGCACTGCCCTCCCCCACATCAATCATCAACCAAGAAAAGCCCCCCAGGCTTACCTACAGGTTGGTCCTACAAGGTGCTTTCTCAGTTGAGGTTCCCTCTTCTCAGATGACACTAGCTTCCGTACAAGTCGGACAAAAAACCGCGCGTGGACACAATTCTAACTGGAATTCCCAGACGGCATTGCATCTGCAAGTTAAATGCTTTCTGGGTGTCTCCACATGAAGATACCTGTGCTGGCAATTTCAGCTGGATTCACTGCTTCTGTGTCATTCCAAGTGCTTTCCCCTTCTGTCCCCATTCCTGTCAGGGCACTACTGTCTGCCCAGCTATCCACATCTGTAGACTGGCTCATGATTAACAGCCGACGAAAACACACCGATTCTCACTGCTGTTCCAATTTCTGTACTCAAACCTTTTCCCCCTTTCCCACTGTGAATACCACAGTGCCTTTCATACCTTTTCTGTCTTCTACATTAATGATGCACTCTCAGTTCTGGGGTGCAGGAGGGGTGGGTTCCATACTGTTGCTAGAGTTCTCTTCCTAAAGTGCTTAGGCGCTGTGTCATTCTCCTGTGCTTAACACTGCTAATGTCCCTGTTGCCTACAGGCTGAGATGAAAGCATCTGAGAGAGAAGGCCCTAGGCAGGTGGTCTGTCTCTAGCTCCTTCTCTGTGTCGTGAGCCTGGTCTATCACGGGTTTACAGGGCAATAACAGGGCACCGTGAAGCGGAAGTCAAAGGCCCAGTCCCTCTCCAGCATCTGGCTGCCCGACCCTCCTAATTACCTATTAAGCTGCAGGAGTTCCTGCTCTTCCTGTAGGACCTCAAAAAGCATCTCTCTGGAGAGGTTTCTGATGCATCTCTAAACTCCACAGCCGGTTTCATTTTAATGCCCTCTAAATGCCATTACATTGGCTTCTGTGAGCTTGATTTAGCTACACGTATCTTTTGCTTCTTTGAAATCATTTGCTTTAATTATGCTACGTATGCTGGCACACGTGTGGAGGTCAGAGAACAACTTGGGGGGCATGTGGAGGTCAAAGGACAACCCAGGAAAGTCTGATTCTAGGGACTGGACTCAGGTCCTCAGGCTCGAGAGCAAGCGTCTTTACCTCCCATGGTGGTGTCTTAGTCACTGCTCTAGTTCTGCCCTGAGGAGCCCATGACCGAGCCGCACTATAGAAGGAGCCAACGTAGTTGGAGGCTTGCTTGCAGCTTTAGAGGGTCAGGCCCTTACACCACGGCAGGAAGCAGACAAGCATGATGCTAGAGCAGCAGCCGAGAGCTTTTACACACATGCAATGTAGGC